>NC_046290.1:41602245-42245162 GCF_004115265.2 Rhinolophus ferrumequinum | reverse complement strand
ACTGTATACCTTGGAGACGGAAAATTTACCAACTGAGCAGATCTAGACAACATTAACCAAACAGAACAACCTCGTCAACAATTTCTCTTTTCTCTTGCATCTTTTGTTCATTTGCCTCTTCATAACTGCTAATTATCTTGATTAGTTTTACCTTCCTTTCCTTCTCTTAGCTCTTCTGAAAATTAGTGTCTTCTCTATCTGATAAGGACACACAGAGATGCAGAACCTAACATTCTTTCTGCTTTTTTCACGTAAAACGAAACACCAATTTTGTAATTCTGGGCTCCAGATTGAGCTGGCCCCTAATATATATAAAATAACAAAGCTGAAAGCAAAGTTGAAGCTACAGAGGTGGAAAATCCACATCACACATGCCAGTGGCTATGTCTGAAGGCAGTTGTATACCAATACTTTTGTTAAATACCAGAAAAAAGTTGTGACAAGTCATATAACAGTAAAAGCTTCTAAGTACTTATTTTTATTTCTGTAACTTGTCTCAGCAAAAATATAGTAACAGTAATTTATGAACAAGCAACAATCCATACACCAACTTCAAGTAGCATTGTTGTATTCTAGACTAAAGGAATGCCAATTAATAACTTTTTTATTAAATGTATTGGGGTGACACTGGTTAATAAAATTATATAGGTTTCAAGTGTACAATTTGATAATACTTGTACATCATCTATATATTGCATTGTGTGGCCACCACTCAAAGTCAAATCTCCTTCCATCACCATATATTTGACCCCCTTTACCTAATCCTTACCCTCTGGTAACCACTAACTTGTTGTCTGTGTCTATGAATTTTTGTTTGTTTCTTTTCTTGTTTATTTGTTGCTTTCAGTTTTATATCCAACATAATTAATAACTTTTTAAATATTCCAAAACTTCTGTGTTTGTAAGACCCCATTCCCTCTACTAACTTGACATGATTATTCAACAGAGTTGACACTAGAAGATCATTTAAGCCTCTCTCAAAAGATTTCATCACTATATGATTCTAAGCAAGTTTACCACAGTGCCAAGTATACGATTTCAGGTGATGAAAAATAACGCAAAATCACCAATTGGCAAATACAGTAATAACTGTTTCGTCAAAACTCATCAATGGATGCTAAAATTAGTGGGTAAAAAACTGCTGAGAAACAGGGTATTAGTATAGTTTCAAAGTTTCTCTCCAAAAGATACTTATCATAATAGAAAAAAAGTAACTTTACAGTGAAGGAATCTCACAGGCACCACCTTAAGCTGCTTCACAGTTAGTATCACCAGTCGTCATCATGTGATACCTAATCTGAGATGCACTGAGAAGGGATGCAATACCACTGCAGTCACATTCTTGCCAAAAACACACAACCTAAATTTAATCATAAGCAAACATCAACTAAATCCAAATAAGGGAAATTATAAAAGGCCAGTAATCTTCAAAACTGTCAAGTTGAAAAACAAAAAGTTACAAACAAAGGAAGACTGAGTAACTACCCAGATAAAGAGGAGACCGGAGAGACCTGCCAGTAGTTGAGTACCCACACCTACTACAACAACTATTAACACACACACACACATACACACACACACACACGGGAAATCTGGATAAGACTGGAGGGCTGTATCAATGCTAATATCTATATAGGTCTGGAATATTTCAAAATGCTACCATTGGGGAAAACTAGGTAACGAGTACACAGGATCACTCTGTAATGTTTCTTACAACTGCATATGAATTGACAATTATTTCAATAAAAATTTCATTAAAAAAATCTGGGTTTAATGATACCGTAAGGAAAGGTTTTTATTATCACTGTTGTTATTACAAATTCAATTTCTCTAACAGTTTCAAAATAATTCACTGTTTTCAATTTCAGTTTTAGGAACTGTCACTTTTGCTGGAATTTATGGAGTTCACGTCAATCTTCAAATCAGGAAATGTAAACACTGAGATATTTCATGATATTAAGGAATTATTGTCAGCTGTTATTTTTTAAGTGTGATAATAGTAAGAGTGGTTTCATCTTGAAATACTTATGTATGAAAGGTTGTGATTTGCTTAAAGTAATCAGAAGTGGCAAGTAGGAGGTATACACGCCACTACAACATACTGATAAATGTTGAAGCTGGTTGAGAGGTACATCAGGTTTATTATATTCTCTCTACTTTTGTAAATGCTGAAATAGTCTGAAACAGACTCAGAGAAAACACAGAGAATAGGATTAACAGAAAAGGACTTTAAAACAGCTATTGTTGTTAAACGGAATAAAATGAACAATATGATGGGGAGGAAAAGGTTAAATGTAAGAAATAAATGGAAACTTTACAAATGAAAAATACAATATCTGAACGAAAAATGCATGGGATAGAATTAAAATAAAATTAGACACTGAAGAAGAAAAGCTAGCCAGATGACATGGCAAAAGAAACTAGCCAATCTGAAACACAGGGGGAAAATAGAATTTAAAAATGTGAACAAAACCCAGTGATATATGAAACAAAATATTAAGCAGGCTAATGTATAGAAAAGTCTGTTTAGCAGTCACCACTAAGTATACATGCTCTTTGAGGGGAGAACCTCTGCCTCTCTTCTTCACTACTGGAATGGGACATGGCACCATAGTTATTACAATGTCACTAGATACTTCCAAATTCCTCTCCAGAGTAGCAATACCAATTTTTATATTACAACACCTATTTACAAAAGATCTTGTTGACATTTGACATTGTCTTTATTTTTTTGCCAATATAAGGAGTGCACCAGAGATACAAATTAAAACCAGACATTTTCCTGACATTTTCTAGTGACAATGAATATGTATTTTTAAGTTTACTGATCATTTTTATTTCTTTTTAACTCCCTGTTCACTGACGTTTCCATTGGATAACCTTGTAATTATTTATAAGCCGATTTTAAAACACCAGTATATCAAATGTTTTCTCACAGCCTGTCATCTATTATTTTTATTTATATATTTTGTTATGTAGACATTTCAATCCTTTATTGCTGTGCTTTTTATATGTTAAATAAATCTTTTCTACACCGAAGTCATAAAAATATTCCCTTACATTTTTTCTAATAGTAATTTTTTTGTTTTTCACATTACTATCCTTAATCCATTTGTAATTTTAGTATATACTGTAAAGTAAGTCTCTATTTTTACTATTTCCCATATAAAAACATTGTGCCAACACTCATAAAGGCTTTGTTTTCCTTAGCTCATTGATTTAGAGAGATACTTCTGTCATACTGCAAATTCTCACATGGTTGTATTCCTGGAAACTCTTACTGATCTATTCCATAGTTTTGTGCTTTTCCTCCGTTTGATTCATACCGCAGTTTGTGTTAAATTCTTCTCTAGGAATGTGTGATAGATTGATTACATCAGTGCCCTCACTCCCTACACAACTCTCTGCAATGTGATGTTCCAGCTCCTCCCATCAAAATGTTAAGTATAAGGTCCCTAAACCTGCTTCTGGACTCAGTTATCTGTTCTGCTTTGGCCAATAAAACATTAGCAGAGTTGATGAAATCAAGTGTTCAAAAAAGCCCTGGCTAATTTCCACTAGCTCTCAGGTTCCTCTTCCCGTTTTGTGAGAACATGCCTGAAATGTCTGGGCTAGCCTGCAGGAGGATGAAATGTACAGCAGTCATTCCGTCATCCCAGCAGAGGACTCCCAGAACTTCAATTGCAACTATCGTTATGTAGTTTTATTATTAAAGTTTATCACTCGTACAGACTGAGCTGCAGACTTCCCCTCCTTTCTCTAATCTCTAGAATACTCTTTATAATTTAGGGATTATCCCATCCCATGAAGGTTTAGTCAAACTTGTCCCTAAAAGTAAGCCTGGTAGCTTTTCTAATAATTCAATTTAATATTGTATTCATTGGTCTTTTCAGTTTTCTACTTCTTCTTGAGCTGATTTTGGAAATTTATTTTTCATTTCATCTAAGTTTTAAAATTTAGTGGCTTCATAGTGTTCATTCTTTTTCTTTTGCGTGGAAAGTAATTTTGAAATAAAATGATGGTAATAGGGATGTGAGAGATGTTGCTTTTGGAGGGTATGAGGGACAGAAGAATTTTCTTAATGGCAAAATCAAAACTTGAGAACCCTATTACAAGTCCCAAAATTGGAACCACTGATCTACAAAGCTTTTCTTTCTCCGGAACATTTAACAAAAACTCCAATTATAAATTCATTGTTTATACAATGAATTACTTCATTGTATCTTAGTATCTGTGTAGTTCTTATATTACTGCTAATAGGCTGACTGAATTCTCTAAGTCTAAGCACATGCAACTAGAATACCGTACCTTTGTACAACAAACATTTTGCTAAATTTGACTTACCTACCAACAACACCACCCATATTTTTACACTAATTTTCTTCTTTTCTCATTCATTTACATACAAAATATTTAAGGTTACTGAATCTTCTTCTTTAGGAAGTTCTTATAAAAGTTCTTCAATCTACAATTTGTTTCAAGTGATAATTCTATTGAAGATACACTAAAATAACTCTCCTAGTATATTAAAATATTACCCTTTGCTAAATTGGCTGTATTTTTTAATGGGGGTGGCTGCAGGTCTAAGGGGTATCTGGTGGCAACTCAGAGCTCTCAGGGCAGATGTGAGAGACATGGAAAAGGGCAAAACAGGAAGGAGTTTTGAATTATGAAAAAGTTGCTCTAAACTTTTTTTTTTTAAATCACTTTATGGACATATTTCATTTCTTTTAGGTAAGCACCAAGGAATGGAAGTGTTAAGTTATATATCTACTGATGTGATGAATTACACTGATTAATTTTCAAATATCAAACCAACTTTTAATGCCTGGAATGGGCCCAACTTGGTTGTGGTGTATAATTTTTATCATACACTTTAAAAAAAAAACATTCCATATGTCAGGGGAGGGCAGGGGAAGAACATTCTATACTGGTCTCCTTAACACCCCCCATCATTTTAAAACTTAGCTAAATATCTCATTTCTTTGTCTTTGGTTAAAGTCCATAAAGTGTCTTAAAATAGTCTATATAAAAGATATTATTCCAAGAGGTACAATATTTTTTGCATATGATAAAGTCTACCTAAGGAGAAAAAGACCAAAAAATTATAGTATATTCTACTGATCTAAAATTATATATGGAGAGTGCATAATTTCAAGAATTCTATATTAGACTTCTACAAGTTTAATATTTAATGCAAAATAATGTTTATATCATCTTCCACAATACAAACACATACTTCAAACTAAATAAAATGAAGCAGTACATTAGATATTATAAAACGTGGTTATCCTCTTCGTATAACTGTTATTAGGTATAGAAGAACTCTTTCTATACTGCTGAGAGAGAAAATACCTCCTGACATCTAGGAGTTGGTCTGTTACTATCAACTAATCGTGGTCTTACTATGAACTAGCTGCCTGGCATTCAAACGGAGGCTTTGGTATTCTCCTGTTGAATTAAAACAATTTCACAGAATGTTGACAGCAAACCAGGCTATTCTTTGACTATGACAGATCAAGGCAAAAGCAAATTTGTACTCATGTCTGAACAAAGATAAAATATGAACATTGTTCAAGCCACAAAATACTAAACAACCTCCCTCTAAATTAATGAGTGACTATTTCTTTACCAATTACAGCTTTAGCCTTGCTATATAATCTATCCTACAAATAATTATTAAGAGTCCAAATTAACACCGGTTTACCCCTATTTCTTGACAGTTTCCCATCCACAGCAAACCTTCATATTCTTAAAGACTCCCCCAAATCACAAAACAAAAGCCAAGTCCTATAACAAGTTTTTTAACACCCTCCGAGGTTCCCCTTCAGTCCCCTTGGGGTTTTTTCCTGCTGCATCAAATAATAAAGCCAAATTGTTCAACCACACGTGAGTTCCTGGTGATCTCTGCTTGGAGAGGGCATCAATACTGCGATACCCTAAATGTAGAATGTAAATTAATAGTGGTTCCTTACTGTTTCTGCACTTTGGTAATAAACAGTACAGAATATAACACTGAGTTCCAGTCAAAACAGTCTGAACCAGGAATTGAAAACTCAAATAATTTTTGGGGGATACGAGATTATGATTTGGACTAGGTATAACACAAGGAGTGGTAAGGACTACGGTAAGGCACAGTGCATGCACACCGGTTTACCATCTATAATACTAACACACTTGGCAGTAACCAATGAACAACTGGTCTAAATAATTTTAAAGTTCCAGGTCAGTTTAACATACGGTTTTTCTTCTTTCATTATCTTACAAAATAAAAAAAATCAATGTATTAAAACCGCTGAACTTAAACAACATTAACTATTAAGCAAATTAGCAATTTTAGAAATTTTAAAATACAAGGGAAAAATATAGTGACTTCCCCAGCAATCTGTAATTTCCCTGTCATCAATTTAACTTCTTTGACCAGTTTGTCCCCAATCATCAGATTTTCTCAGGTTCAATGAACTGCTTTCTGCTTTGACCACAAACTTTCAATTCATGCTTCCTGGGTTTTTTGACTCAAAAAAAGGTCTTATTTAACCTCTTTAAAATTCCCATATGAGATAGAAAGATCTGAGCTACTCTTTGTGGTTTCTCTGCCTTATAATTCCAGGCTTTTTTATTCAGTGCGCTCATATAGGAAAGTTAATGACTATTATACATAGTCTTCATTTCTTTTATCTCTCCTCCCCACCAGCTTTCCCTATCAACCACGTTGCCAGAATATTTAATCATCATCCCTATTAGTCTTCTCAAAAAGATAGGCTATTTGAACACAACAGATGATAATTTCTCTAACACAGGTTGCTATTTGCAGTGGCTTGGGATAGCAGCTTGATGAACTTTTTATTTCTTTAAAAAGTTAACAATAAACCAAAATTTTAGGCATGAAAGTGAAGGGCAAATTAAGATTAATTAATTAACACTCCAGTTTTATCATAGAGTGTAAATGATTAAAAATGAAGTCTTTATGAAATAAAGACAAATAGTAGTATCTCAAATTCATACACTTCCTATACACAGAATGGTCCAAAATGTGGTTGGTAGTATCATGAGGAAGGCAGGGAAGTAGTAATACTGATGATATTATATATAGACTAGAATTAATTTACTATATATAAAAAACAATAAACAGAGAAGCAATGTTTAGAGTTCAATTCCTATTCCTAAAAAAGTGTTTTAATCACTAACCCATATTACCTGGCCAGTTGAAAAACACTGGAAGAATTATGCAAAACATTAGAAACTAAAAAAAATCTAAAAGTAAAAAAATCTTAAAACAAGTGCTCTTAAATAAATATAGCTTGCTAAAACATAAATAAAATATGCCACAATGTTTCCTGCCTCTTCCAAGCAGGGAATACAGCTAATGAATATGAAGACACTATCTGGCACATTAAAACAACACCTAAACGGAGAAACTCTAGAGCTTAGATAAACAATTATAACATCTTATTCAAGATTTAACATGATTAAATTTACAGAGTAAAGATTCAGGAGTAATCCAATTTTCTCACTCAGAACCTAAAACTCTCATCCATCTCTAAAATAGTGGTCATCTGAATACTATTATAAAAATTTTAATAATTTCAAAATCTGATAACTACTACTAATGTTTACTAACCTTTCTTTAATTCTTGGGATACAGTAGCATTTGATATGTGGCAGTTTATGAATAATATTGGGCAATATTATTCCATCTCTTACTAATTTTGCATATTGCCCTGCTTGTCTTTTCCATTTTTTCATTTAGCAATTCAACAATTACTTTTTGACCACCTACTATTATGTGTCAGTACACTAAAAGATGGGGAAACATTGGTGTACCAGAACAACATTCTGACCTAATAATGCCTCCTTATGCATCGAGAACTTTCTTGACTTTCCTAGGTCTAGGATGCTCTGTGCTACTATTTCCTGATGTATATTCTTCTAATTCCCTTGTTTCATTCAGCAACTTATCACGCTATAGAATTAATGATTACTAATGGGCTCCACTATTAGCCTGTCATTTTTTGGCAAGCTGGGTAGGAACTGTATTTTAGTAATCTGTATACACTGAATGCTAAGTGCCTGATACTCATTCTAAAATTTACAAATGGCTACTTCTCTCTCACTCCAAGGTAAGCCCTTAACATTTTGGAATATATCTTCCACTTTCTTCAATGTACATCAAACTTAACAAAGACTGTCATCCCAAGAGACCAATGACCATGTCATTTTACTTCTCATTACTAATTGCAATCCTACCTCCCAATAAAATACTTGGTACAGAGTGGTTGCTCAATAAATATTTGTCGATGTTCAATTCATTTGTAATGTTGCACAATATACATATTTTTTTTACCCTTTAACACTACAGTGTAAATATTTCATATCAGTATTGATGGAGCTACATTAGGCTCTATTCTCATGGCTATATCAAACTGTGTAATCAACGATAGATGTAACATTTCTGGTCAAGATGGCAGGGTAGGTAAGTGCTCTGCTTCCATCCTCTCACGACTACATCAAAATTACAAATGAAGTACAGAACAAGCACCACTGAGATCGCCTGAACTCTTGCTGAACAGAAGTGCTATAACTAAGGATACAGAGAAAAAGCCACGTCGAGTCTAGTGGGAGGGGTGGAGAAATGGAGAAGGCTGGTCCCGAGGCCAACCTGTGGCAGTTGAAGATAGGGAAAGATGTCTTGGCTGTGGAGGTCTGCCCTGGGGATGGTGGGGAGAGGGGTCCCAGACCCACAATGGGCTCCCCAGTTCAGGGTTCCAATGCCAGGAAGAGAAGTCTCCATAATTTCTGGCTATGAAAACAAGCAGGATTGCGGTTGAGAAGGACAGAAGGCAGTTGGAATCCCAGGAATTCCTCTTGGGGTTCCCATACATGGACTTGCTTGCTAGTGGATTTGCTTGCTCTGGCCTCCAGCACTGCAGCATCAGCTTGAGAAGTGCCATGGACATATGGGAAAGAACTGAATTGTCTGGCTTCAGAGTGAGAGCTGGAGGGGAAGCTTTCTCCCAGATAGAAGTACTGGCTGAAGCTATTGTTCATTTGTTGAGCTGTCCCCCCACCCAGTGTGTAGACACAGATAGCCATCATATCTGAGTCTCCACCAACCTGGCTAACACCATTCACTCTGCCCTGGTGATTCCCTGAGACCCCACCCCCACAAACTTGCAGGTCCACCCAAGCCGCTTCCAGTGGCTTTTCCATATAAATGGCCTCATGCTACAGACTTTTCTAAAAGCTCTTAAAGGTTCAGATACCCCAAACAAGATGCACCTGGCCTTGGTGTGCCATGTACCTGTTGCTAAGCAGCCCCCAGCACTAGTGGTAACCGACGCCAGTTCACAGCTCAGCCTCTCCCAGGTACCTCCAAGCCCAGCACAGGTGGAAGACATCTGTGTACCACTTTGTGGCTCATGCCAGGTAGTCCAGGCAGGGCACAGGTAGAAGCTGAACTTGGCCTGTGGCAGGACAGTGCAGGAGCACCACCAGGACACCTCCAGAGATGACACACCCAAACGGCAGACTGGGCAGGCACCAGAGCCCCACTAAAGTGAACCCTGCTCCTGCACAAGTTACTCCACTGTAATCACAGCTAGTCCTCACAACTAATCAGCCATAGGGTCTATCTCTCACACTGGTGTACAAACAGCAACTAAGGCTTAACTACTACAGAAGGGCACACACAACCCACACAAAGGACACACTTGCAACACCTGGCTAAGGTGACCAGGAAGACTGTCCGACTGGGCCCCACAGAACACCTACTACGTAAGGACACAAACTATGTAAGTCCACACTACTATGACCAGAACACATAGCAGCTCTAACTAATACATAGAAACAAACACAGGAAGTCAGCCAAAATGGAGAGACAAAGAAACATGTCCCAAATAAAAGAACAGAGCAAAGCTCTAGAAAAGAACTAAACAAAATGGAGACAAACAATCTACCAGATGCAGAGTTGAAAAACAGTGGTTATAAGTATGATCGATGATCTCAGGGGGAGCTACAAGAGCTAGAACTTCAAATGAGAACCAGTCAAAAAGGAAGAATATATAACTGAAATAAAGAATATATTAGAGGGAATCAACAGTAGATTAGATGAAGCAGAGGTATGAATCAGTGATTTGGACGATAAGGTGAAAACACCCAATAAGCACAGCAAAAAGAAAAAAGAATCCAAAAAAAAAAAAAAGAGAGTTTAAGGGGCCTCCGAGACGATATCAAGTGTACCACCAACGTTTGCATCATAGGGATACCAGAAGGAGAAGAGAGAGGGCAAGGAATTGGAAAATGATTTGAAGAAATAACGACTAAAACCTTCCTTAACCTGGCAAAGAAAACAGACATACAAGCCCAGGAAGCACAAAGAGTCCCAAACATGAACCCAATAGGCCCACACCAAGACACATAATAATAAAAATGCCAAAGGTTAAAAACAAAGAGAGAGGCTTAAAAGCAGCAAGAGAAAGACATTTATCTACAAAGGAGTTGCCATAAGACTGTCATCTGATTTCTCAACGGAAACTTTGTAGGCTAGAAGGGACTGGCACGAAATAGTCAAAGTAATGAAAATCAAGTGTCTATGACAAAGATTACTCTACCCAGCAAAGCTATTATTTAAAATTGAAGGAGAGCTTTTCTGTCTGGTTGCAGCCATCAGGTAAGCCAAGATGGGCACTTATAAGTACATCAGGAAATATGGAGGAAGAAGCACTCTGATGTAATGTGGTTTCTCCTCAGAATGCACTGTTGGCAGTACCTCCAACTCTCTGCACTTCACAGGGCCCTCTGCCTCACCCGGCCCGGTAAAGCATGCAGGCTGGGATACAAGGCCAAGCAAGTTTATGTCCTATATTGGGTTAGTGTGAGCTGTGGGAAGCTTGTCCATCACAGTGTTAACCAGCTAACGTTTGCTTGAAACCTTCAGTCTGTTGGTGAGGAGCAAGTTGAGCGCCACTGAGGGGCTCTGAGAGTCTTGAATTCTTACTGGGTTAGTGAAGATTCCATATGCAAATTCTTTGAGGTTATCTTCATTAATCCATTCCATAAAGCTATCAGACGGAATCCTGACACCCAGTGGACCACCAAACCAGTCCACAGAACAGGGAGATGCAAAGGCTGACATCCGCAGGCCAGAAAAGCCATGGTCTTGGAAAGGGCCACAAGTTCCACCATACTATTGGTGGTTCTCACCGAGCAGCTTGGAGAAGGCGCAATACTCCCCAGGCCCACCGTTACCGCTAATACGAGTAATGTTTGTAAAATGCTTACCTAATAAACAATTCAGGACAGTCATGTTTGCTTAAAAGTGTTCTTCGTCTGTTAAAACTAGTTGTCTGCAGATTGTTTTCATGCATGCATTGTCAAATCATAAAAGTTAAAGTGTAATGTTTGAAGACTGTAAGTGATGGTCTATTTTGTTTCTCATAACATACTTTTGTCTTTGCTTTATCTTAATAGGGAGTTTATATGTCAGTGTTTAAAATGCTGCTTGGTATAACAGGTGAAAACCAAATTCCGTGAAAGAGGAGTGTAGAACTAGCCATGTAGATTTGCTGGTGCCTATGACGAAACTTATAGCTTTATTGGGGTAAAGCAACGCTGTAGGTTTACTCTCAAGGGGCTGTGTTTTGGAGTTTGGCAAGGACAAACATTTTAAATTGAATTTTGCTTGGAAATATGAAGGATATACTAATCCATTCTCATGATCATGAAGAAAAATAAGTTGACTATGGGGCTCACATTTTTTGGATTTAACCCAATATTCTGTTTACATAACTGCTGGTTCTGAAAGGAGAAAAGTTTAAAAGAATGCCACCATTATCAGGAAAACTGAACAATCCTGTTGCAGGGGAGTTCTCTTACAAATGAAACAAATCCTAGTTAACCTACACAAAATTGGCTTGGTCTCCACAATACTACTATTGAAGTTCACAAAAGGTGGAGGCTGCTGGTTCAAGCCCATGATTCCATCTGACCTGTAGAATACTGAATTTCATGCAAAGTAGTCAGTAATGGTAATTATGCTGTTGTATACCGAAACTGAAGGAAACTGAATATAAAGTAAATGAGAATTATTAGCCTTAAGGTTGTTGTGTTAATTTGTGACCATTATGAGCTCTCTAGCCATCTTAAGGGAAAAACTATGGTTGGCTTTATTTAAGAGCACTTCATTGGCTTAGTTCAGTCAGTCTTAAAAGTTGTCTTGGGTCAACCTACTTGATCTATTCCGATAAGGCTACTGAGAAAAGTCATGTAGTTGGTATCAATACCAGTTCATGGTTTCCAATCTAACCTTATGTACTGTCTAGTTATTTTTTTATCCCTACTCAAACTACCCTCAAAATCCTTACCCTTCCACAAAATTTCCAGGCCGTCAGTTGTGCTCACATTAATGGTAAAGCACACCACCACATTCTGTTTGCCTCATGTTTTTGAATAGACTGGACTTCTGTTTCCCAGAGTGAACTAACATGTGTAGGAAATACAGAAGAGGAATTGCCCCAATTTCTAATTCTGTGCTTGTTGACTTAAGAGTAGGTAGTTTGATTCCAAAGTCCAATTGCTGGTTTCCTTGAATGAACTTTTCTATTTTCTTCAGGGGTCTTAAAAGGCTCAGTTAAATGATTTCTAGAAAACATGTAGCAGACTCTTAAAACCTTGAGACCTGAATTCCTTTCCACTCAAAAATCTTGAACCATCTATTATGTGTGTAAAGGTTGTTCAACTAAAGAAATAAATGTCTATTAAACTAATATATATATATACACATATATATAAAATAATATTTATATAATTATATATATATATATAAAATAAAATTGAAGCAGAGATAAAGAGCTTCCCACACAAGAAAAAGCTAAAGGAGTTCATAACCACCACACCTGTTATTACAAGAAATTCTAAAAGGACTTCTTTAAGAAGAAAAGATCAAAAACATGAATAACAAAATAGCAATAACAACATATCTATCAACAATTACTTTCAATGTAAATGGATCAAATACTACAATCAAAAGACAGAGAGTAGCTGAACAGGTAAGAAAACAGAATCATTACACATGCTGCCTACAAGAGACTCACTTCAGATTAAAAGACACACACAGGGGCCGGCCCAGTGGCTCAGTCAGTTAGAGCTCCATGCTCCTAACTCCGAAGGCTGCCAGTTCGATTCCCACATGAGCCAGTGGGCTCTCAACCACAAGGCTGCCGGTTCAACTACTCGATTCCCGCAAGGGATGGTGGGCTCTGCCCCCTGCAACTAAGATTGAACACGGCACCTTGAGCTGAGCTGCAGCAGAGCTCCCGGATGGCTCCGTTGCTTGGAGCATGTCCTCTCCACCACAGGTTGCTGGTTCAACTCCCACAAGGGATGGTGGGCAGCGACCCCTGCAATTAGCAATGGCAACTGGACCTGGAGCTGAGCTTCGCCCTCCACAAGTAAGACTGAAAGGACAACAACTTGAAGGTGAATGGCACCCTCCACAACTAAGATTGAAAGGACAACAATTTGACTAGGAAAAAAGTCCTGGAAGTACACACTATTCCCCAATAAAAAAAGTCCTGTTCCCCTTCCCCAATAAAATCTTTAAAAAAAAAGAAAAAGAAGAAGACACACATAGACTGAAAGTAAAGGGATGGGGAAAAAAAAAAAAAGGCTAGGATAGCAACACATATCAGACAAAACAGATTTTAAAACAAAGACTATAACAAGAGACAAAACAGGACCCAATAATCCCACTTCTGGGTATTTATCCAGAGAAACCCAAAAACTACTTCGAAGCGATATGTACATCTGTATGTTCACTGCAGCATTATTTACAATAGCCAAGATATGGAGGAAACCTGGATGCCTATCGATGGATGAACAGATAAAGAGGTGGTACATATCTAAAATGGAATATTACTCAGCCATAAAAAAGAATGAAATCTTGCCATCTGCAACATCAAGGACCTAGAGGGTATTGTGTTGAGTGGAGTAAGTCAAAGACAAATGCCACATAATTTCATTTATACGTGGAATCTAAAGAACAAAATAAATGAACAAACAAAACAGAAATAGACTCATAGTTACAGAGAACATTTTGATGGTTGCCATGTAGGAGGGGAGTTGGGGAATGGGTGAAAAGGGGAAAGGTTAAGAAGTACAAATCGGTAGTTACAAAATAGTCATGGGGATGTATGGCATAAGAAATATAGTCAATAATCAGTAGTAGTGTTTCCCCAGAAATAAGACCTAGCTGGACAATCAGCTCTAATGCATCTTTTGGAGCAAAAATTAATATAAGACCCGGTCTTATTTTACTATAAGTCAAAATAAGACCGGGTCTTACATAAGACCAGACATAATATAACATAATATGATATAATAATATAATACCGGGTCTTGTATTAAATTTTGCTCCAAAAGACGCATTAGAGCTGATTGTCCGGCTAGGTCTTATTTTCGGGGAAACACAGTAAATATCCATGGTGTCAGATGGGTACTAGATTTATTGGGATAATCACTCTGTAAGTTATATAAATGTATCATCACTATGCTCTACACCTGAAACTAATATATTGCATGTCAACTGTGATCGGAAAATAAGTTATTATAAAAACACAATGGACATTACACATGTTACTACTTCCTCATTACAAACAGGGCAGTGAATATATATCTTATTAGGTTGGTGCAAAAGTAACTGCGGTTTAAAAGGTTAAAATTGCAAAAACCACAATTACTTATGCATGAACCTAATAAATATGTAAATTTAAGGATATATGAATATGCACATACACATTCACAGCATTTTAATTAAAAGGTCAATTAAAATTTTCTATACCTTCTACCTTGCTTTATGTCTTTATGTTCTCATAGATCATATATATATACATACATATAAATTTTATATCTATTAAAGCTAATACAATAATACATTATAATCTGACATTTTAATTTTATATTTTTATTTGTTAAGACACAACTGTAATCTTAATAATGTAACATGTTCCCAAGTACAAAAAGTTAGGGAGGAAAAAAAAATCTTACCATTCTTGCTGACATCCAGTTCCCTGAGATTAATGAGATTTGCAATAGATGCTGGTAATGCTGTTAAATCATTGTCTGGCAAACTCAGTTTGTGTAGAGACTGACAGTTAAAAAGTTGCTATTGAAACAAGGGAGGAAAGGATTTTGATTACTTCTTAACTTTTCTTAAGTATTTCATCTATTAACTTTTATACAAAGAAATATTATAGTGCCATTAGAACTGAATGAGTTATACCTACACAAATACTAGAAAAAAATCTCTTACTGTTTTATGCTATTGAACTGCTCAGAATGATTTACATCCTTATACTTCTGCCCTGAGCAAAATGCACTTAGAGAATGAAAATAAACATACAATTGTATTATGTTGACGTAGTATAAAAATAAGTGGCTGTTAAATACAGAAACTTTGGAGCTTGTTACAAGCATCTTTATTCCAAAATAAACAGTTATATAAATTAAATTCAAATAAGTACAATTGACTTAAAATGACTCAAAATAGAGCATTCTGATTTGGGAGGACAAAATAAATAAGGGGGGGCAAATATAGTTAAGCTAAAATCACAACAGTAAAATGTGGCCTAAAAATGTATTTAACCAAAAGCAATATGTTAAGGGGCCACTTTTGTCCATGCCACAAAAACTGTATGGAGCACAAAGGATATTTACAGCAATGAAAATACTTTTGTACGATACTGTAACGAATACAGGTCATTTTACATTTGTCCAGACCCACAGAATGTACATCAAGAGTGAAGCCAACGTAAACTACAGACTTCAGATGATTATGATTTTTCAACATAAGTTCATCAATTGTATATAGGTGCACCACTTTGGTGGGAGATGTTGATAATGGTGGAGGCCATGTATGTTTCAGGACAGAGTAAGTATATGGGAAATCTCTATACCTTCTCTTAATTTTGTTATGAATCTAAAGCTGTTCTAAAGTCTTTAGGAAAAAACGAAAAACAAAAAACAAACTTGTCAGAATGACAATGAATAAGCCCTATTTAAGAACATTCTTCCAAAAAAGAAAAATTGTTAGGTATGATAAGTGATTCAGTTATTTGCACTATCATAGCAAGCCTCTCTCTTTTCAACACAATTCCAAGACTGAGATCCTACCGGTTGTGATTAGAGAAAAGGACTAATCTTACCATGTTTCCCCAAAAATAAGACCGGGTCTTATATTAACTTTTGCTCCAAAGGACGCATTAGGGCTTATGTTCATGGGACGTTATCCTGAAAAATCATACTAGGGTTTATTTTCCCTAGGTTAGGTCTTGTTTTCGGGGAAATACGGTAGTCTTCCATGATCTCTAAAAGAACTAGCTAAGGAAGATAAACTATTAAGTTGGTAATTGAGGTTTTTGCAATTATTTTTAACCTTTTAAACTGCAATTACTTTTGCACCAGCCTACTATTTGCTGAAGAACAACATACAAGGAACAGTAAATTACAAAGCACTCTATTACAACCCAGCGAAGTAATTCATAAACATGCAACCCATAACCTTTAAAATTTTATCCATAGCCATATAGACTTCTTTACAATTTTGGATGACACTGGCTTTCAACATTTTTTTACGAATGGCCACCGGAAAAAAAGCCTTTTTCAAAACCCTGCCATCCAGTATGTTATGCAACAGACACACAAATCTAAATCAAATTTCGTGTAACAATGGATACATGCAACACACTCTATTTTGTATTCTATTATAGTACAGTTGCCAGATAAAATACAGGATGCCTAATTAAATTTGAATTTCAGATAAACAACAAGTAATTTTTTAGTAAATGATCTATATATTGCATAACAAATTTATACTGAAAAATTACTTGCTGCTTATCTTTAAATTACAATTAAACCGGGTGTCCTGTATTTTTCGTATCTAAACTTGCCAGTTCAAATCACAGCTTGTTTTTGGAAATGCCATATATGTTAAATTGATTTTTAAGCCACCAATGAGTATATACCCACAGTGTGAAAAACACTGCTGTTTGGGTGGTAAACAGTTCTAACAATTAAATTAAAGCTATTGCACCTTTTCCATCAAAGAAAATTGAACAGAAGATGAAGAGGGATTAATATTTAAGGGAAAAAAAGTAGTCAGAGAAAAATTTTATTTAAGAAATTGATAATGTGAGATGTTTCACAGCAACAAACCAACTCCATACTTCTAGATGTTTCTACATTTCAGAAATATTAAGGTCTAAAACATTTCCAAACAACCTGATGTGGGGGAAACAATACTACCTCTAAAAAGATGGTTTGACAATTATGATGTGGTAACTAAAAAAAAAACCTAATATATCCTCAATTACAATAATACAAATCAATGTTTTATAACAAAAAATAAAGCACTAATTTCAGTTCTTTGTCTAGTTAATTCTACTGGCTGCAGAAATTGTGGTCTTATTATCTACCTTAGTGGCTATAACAAAACTGTAATTAAATACAAAACTTTAAGTTATTTACACAAGTATTCAAGCAGTTAACCTGAAGAGATAACTGTTAAAATTATATTTTAAAAACATTTGAATTGTACTGCATATCCTAAGATAAAATTAAACCAAAATGAAAATAATGCACACATATGTGTCAGCAGCATTATGACAACATTGGGAACATCACATTTCTATGCATAAAAATAACCAAAGGCAATTCTTGAAAGAGTTTTAACATACCTTTGGAAGCTCTTCAATCTGATTAGCATCTAAATAGAGCTCCTCCAAAGTTTTTTCAAAAGTAAAAATCTCTTTGGGAACCTGTTCCAAACTGCAATGAGAATAATCAAGAGTAGTGACAGTCTCCTCTTCCCCTCGTAGGCAACGACATGGTACCAACCGCACAAACAAACTTCGTTTTGTAGTCATTTTTAGACACTGGAATATTCAAATAAAAATAAATTTGGTTAAAACATGCATATTATAACCAACAATTTTTCAAAACAAATTATTCCTATTCATCACAATTTATATAGCACAGATAAATACCTCCTTCCCTACCCCCAATGAAATGCATTTAACATTGCCCTACTATAAAAATTTATATATACTGAATTTCAAGTTGAACTCAAGCACTTCTGTACTTCACAAAAGATCCGTTAAGTAACCATTTGTATGCTTCTAGAAGAACCATGCTTTATGAGTCTGCTCATCCTCAATAAGAAAAACACTAATACAACAAAGATAATTCTTAATTTCTGGCTAAGAGCTGTTTGTTTCTTAATTAAGATCTTGACTATGAAGTTTTGAGTCGGAAGTGGGAATGCAAAGATATTTTCAGGTCTTTCCAACCAGCCATCACAATCAATCACCTTTTATTTTCCTGACTCTCCCACATCAAAATTCCAATCTATGCCAAGTATATTTTGTTTCAAGTAAGTATTGGTCTTTTAATTTTCTGAAGAGCTTATAGGTCTTACATTTGTTAAAGGTTATACACGAGAGAACAAACTTGCTTCAGTAATGTACAAACTTCATCATTTCAAACTTACTGGAGAAAAGAAAAGGTTCAATTCTGTATTAGTGAAAATTCTCAAGGCTCATTGTATTAAGAACACAACGTATGTACACAGGTTAATTCCAGTTAGGCTAAGATCATATTAGCCACGAAAAGCCTACTTCAATTAAATAAGAATGACTGCTAATTAGTGTTATCAATTCTTTGTAAAATGACAAATTCTTGCCCTAGGCAGAAGTATTAGACTCCTACAGTATTAGACTCCTTCCAAGCAGGGCCAAAAAGACTAGGTTGAAACCAATGAGGCAAATGCCTCAGGCACAAAATGTTAGGAGGCACCAAAAAACTCAGTAATCAAACTAAATATTTTAATGCAATATTTTTTAAAAAATTAAAATGACTGGGCCGGTCCGGTGGCTCAGGCAGTTGGAGTGCCGCTCTCCTAACGCCGAGGTCGCAGGTTCGATTCCCACATGGGCTGCGCCTTCTACATCTAAGATTGTGAACAACAGCTCTCTCTGGAGCTGGGCTGCCGTGAGCTGCCATGGGCTGCTGAGTGCTGCCGTGGGCTACTGTGTGCTGCCATGAGCAGCCAGTGGCCAGCATGAGTGGCCAGCAACCATCGTGGGCTGCTGTGTGCTGCCATGAGCAGCCAGTGGCCAGCATGAGTGGCCGGCAGCCGGCAAGAGCTGCCGTGACCTGCTGTGAGCAGCCAACCGAGTCATCAACCCAACTGCCTGGGGGGGGGGGGCGCAAGGCTCATAATACCAGCATGGGCCAGGGGGCTGCATCCTACACAACTAGACCGAGAAACAGCGGTTTGAACTGGTTTGTGGGGGGGGCAGAGAAGGGGGGAAAAATTAAAATCACTAAAACCATCCATTTATGAACAAAATTGCTGATTTTTAAATAAAAACAGGATCAGTATTACCAATTTTTTTCTTTTGCCTCAGGCTCCAATATGGCTCTGCAAGGCACTGTTTCTAACTCCTCCAATTCAAATTATAGGGTATTCTTAAAGTATTTGCCAACAATAGGATAAGTATTTCCCTTGCAATCTTTTTAAAGATCTGACCATTCTTAATCACTATGTGCCAGGCACCGTGCTAATAAATTCTTTAGCGAAACTATGTGCATATTCTCATTTACCCCTCATAGAGCTTTCTAAGGAATGTGCTATTATTATCCCTATTTTTCCATAAAGAAACTGATTCTGTGCTCTTACTGTTCTATACTGTGTCTCGATATATAACAATATACTTGAACTCAAGTGCTCAAAATTATTCAACTATCAATAGGCCTTTACTACATACTTCCTTAGGGCTTACAAAAATGAACTACTGATGGGGTTCAGGGCACACCACCCCAAAATACAGCACCTTGGTATACTGACTATTTTAAACTGAAGGAGTCTGAGAAAACAGCAGAAGCAGGAAGGTCATCTGAACTTGCCCCGCCCTTCCCCCCCTGAAACATGTCATAAAACCCTCAGGTGACAGGTGCCCTCCCTGTACACAGAGGAAAGGAACAGCCTTATCTTTGAAGACAAAGGGAGAAGAATCCTAACAAACAGGCTTTGCTAAATTCCAAGTTTACTATAGTTGCCTCATACTTTTTGACCTATTATTAGTTATACATGACTGTCCACTCTTCATCAAACTAGCATAAAAATACTCAGGTTTAACAGTTTCTTTGGGTCTTCATTTTCTTATGGAGGCTCACATGTCACTTAAAACTTAAAGAAATTTAGATGCTTTTTCTCCTGTTAATCTGTCTTTGTTAATTTTCAGACCCAGCAAGGGACCCAAAGAGGGCTGAGGAAAAATTTTTCTACCCCTTCATTATGTCAAACATCAATTGTTTCCATTTAAAAGCTTTGTCTCATGGGGATGCAATGTACAGGATACCGTGTTTCCCCGAAAATAAGACTTAGGCGGACCATCAGCTTTAATGCATCTTTTGGAGCAAAAATTAATATAAGACCCAGTATTATATAATACATTTATTATATTATGTTACATAAGACAGGGTATAATATAATATAATATAATATAATATGATATGATATGATATAATATAATACAATATTAATATCCTGGGTCTTACATTAATTTTTGCTCCAAAAGACGCATTAGAGCTGATGGTCCGGCTAGGTCTTATTTTCAGGGAAACACTGTAGTTACTACAGTTTATTACACCTCAATAAAAACAACAATACAAATCTTGGTCAACAAATACCCAGAAAAGTGTACTGAATGCTTATTAAATATCTGTTTATATGAAGATGTGGTTTACTGATAAGAATAAGCAGTTTTATTGATCTAATAGGAATTTAATTGCTAAAGGAGAATTTAGCTTAGACTTGTGTGTTTATGAGATAATAAAAAAGATTCCAGAAATGAACGTAACATTTTTTGTTCAAGATATTCCAAGATTTCAACTGATAATGAGTTAGGAGGTCACTTAAGGACAATGGGAAAGAGCTCTATTTGCTCTGTCCAATATGGTAACTGCCAGACACAGATGGCATTTTAACCTTAAAATTCAAGTTAAACCGAATAAAATTTAAAATCTAAATCTAGTTTATTGGTTTCACTAATCACATTTAAATGTTCAAAAGCCACATGTGGCTATGGCCACTATATTGGATAGGGGAATATACAGAACATTTCTATCACTGCAGATTGTTCTATGGAACAACACTGGTGAGATGCCTCAAATTTTATTCTGGCCCATCATATTATAACTACTGTATGCTTATATTTATGTAACTGAATGGTATCTAAGTACATGGAAAATATGGCCTAAAAATCCAATTTCCAAAAATCATAATGGACGTGGGAGTATAATTTCTGAGAATAAAGGACATGAAACATTATCAAATACATGTGATTACAAAAGAGTTTATTTATTTTAGAGGTTATCATCTGTGCAGGGCACTTGAGGTGTAAGGCAATTTACAGGGCAGAGTAATCGTTAACGAAGGTAAAATAACCTCCAAGATTTTTCTGTAGTGCAAATCATAAATAGATGTAGACAGATGATGGTCAGACTGTAGAACTTCTCAGAAGGGACAATGAATTCAGGAAAAGAATTAGATGCTTATCTCTAGGAAGCTGTAATGAGTTCACATCTTTAATGAAAATTCCTGAGGACAGAGACTGTGAAGACCTCAGATTAAATTCAGTAGGACTCAACCCCAAACAAAAACGGACCCCAATTTACAGACTAAAAACTACTGATTGATAAGAAAGGAGGGGGACTTTAATTACTGAGTGCAGAGGAGGAAAGTACCACATGAAACAAGAAATAAATGAGTAACAACACCCAAAGAGATCCTCTCTTACACAATACTACAAAGGAAGTAAACCAAAGGGAGTAAGCCTAGCCTGGTCTAAACAGGAAGTGATCAGAAGGGAGACTGCTAATTAGAATTTTAGTGTTGTGATAAGTAAGAGCCACTTTCTAAACCAGACTTAAGACTTAATACAGTAAATGTAAAAATTTTCTAATCAAATGGAAAAAGAGGAGACAGCCGAGAAAGGCATAATAAGTCAAAACAGTCTAACAAAAGAAATTAAAGCCACTTACCACTGGGTTGAATTTATCTCCCTGCTGTTTCTTAATTGAGCCAACATTCTATGGAAACCAAAAAAAGGAAGAAAGGAAAGAAAGGAAGGAACAGAGGGAGGGAGGGAGGCAGGGAGGAAGGGAGGGAGGGAGGAAGGAAAATTAAAACAAAAAAAGATCTTTATGACTTTAAGGAACATCTCTTCTAATTTCTTATTTACCTCAAAACATAAATTCTCAAAAATTCACCAGTGTAAACTGACACACACAAATTTGCTAACTTCTAAATAAATGGCTAGTTTCTTAACCAGTCATTGGATTGTTAACACACTAGTAAACTATGGAGAGCCCTCCTCTATATCAAATAACAAATATCCCTTTATCTACCATTAAAACCCCATTATTTGATCTTACTGAGGAATAAGTTTTTCCAAGAAAAATGAACTCTAATCACCAATTATATTTAAATTAAGTAGTTTTTGATGGTTTTAAGTGGCAGAAACTATTACCTGCTTATCAAATTCCTCCTTTCCAGAATTTTTCTCCTCTTAGGGTGGTAACAGACCCTCTGAAATATCAACTTTTGAGCTTTCCAAGAAGGGTGGACAGGGGATGGCGAATGGATGACAGTTAAAATCAATGACATATACTCAGAAGTCTGCTTCAGGGTGGAATGAGGGTTGGTTCTGGGGGGAAAATCTGCTTTCCTTATCCAGGGCCAGATGTGAATGTGATGTCTACTGCTATAACAACCATCCTAACCTACCAACCATAAGTCAACAACAAACATGATTAAAAACCAACATCAATAAGGCTGACAGAGTAGAAACACAAAACAAGCTGTGAGTCTGTAGGTCTCTAACAGTGTTGTTAGAATTAGCTGAACTAACGCCAACTACTGCCTACTTCTAGATTTCTTGGTTTGTAAGAAAACTAAATCTTCCATTTGCTTATTAAACATTGCTAGATTTTCTATACCTGTAGCCAACACATTCCAAAGTCAGATCATCTAAAATCCAAAACAATAGCATTGACTAAAAGTATATACATCATAAATAAATAATCTTTTTCCTAAAAATTCAGTATTATTATTAAATGTGTTTCAGAGTTTTAGAGAGTCACCCTAAATTTATCTGGCTATTTGACTCTATGCTGAATAGTTTAGAATTACTGAGTTGTTTAATCTTCTCCACAAATTCTACATACAGTCCACTCCACAAACAATACCTTCCTGTGTAACAAGCAAAGATGGCCACTAACTTTGTCATACAATATACTACTCTCCCATATGCTGATAGTCTGGTAGAACGGAACTGCCAATAAACTGAGATGAAATAAGACTATGGAAAGGGCAGGCTGCAGAAAAGAGAGAAGAGAAGTTTCTGTTTAGAAAATATAGTTTGAAAGATACTCTACTGGGATTCTGAGTGCGCAGTTGGATATGGGTATTCTGAGATGTAAGGAAGAGATCCAAGTTGAGGATATAAATTTGGAAGTCATCTGCTTAGAGATGATATTTAAAGCAATGAAATTAGATGAAAGCATCAAAGGCATGAGTGTAGACAGAAAACAGGTCCAATGACTGAACCCTGAGATATTATAAAAATAGGTCAGAAACAAGAGACAGAACCAGTAAAGGACACCGAAAAGAAACAGTGAGTCAAGAGAAAGCAAACAAAAAATGTGTGATATCCTAAGAGCCAAATGAGAAAAAATGTTGCAAGAAGGAAGTTATCAAGTACCATATTTTGCCACGTAAAATGTGCATTTTTGCCCAAATTTGTGAGTGAAAAATAACGATGCACATTATACACGGGTAGTACTAATCCCGTATCTATATAAATGTTTTTAATCTTTTTATTTATGCTTATGAGTTAAACGTATAACTCTAGAAATCAGTAACGACGTCAAACATATGGTGATGGAAGAACTGACTCTGGGTGGTGAACACACAATGTGATATATAGATGACGTATTACAGAATTGTACACTTGAAACCTATGTAATTTTACTACCTATTGTCACCCCAATAAATATTAATTTAAAAAAGTCAGTAACAATATCCATATGCAAAATAATACCCTGGAATACGATAATTGGTTTTGTTCAACTTACGATTGATTAACTTGCATGACGAAGAGTTCTTGGCCTTCTATGATGTGTAAATATCATAAATTTATTACTGGTACATAAAATTTCTTGTACCATAATATGTTAAAAAATGTTAAAATTCCTTTATAATACAAAAAACAAGCATACCTAAATGTAAACAAATAAAAATTTAAATTAAAAATTTAAAACGAAAGATTTTTTTCCCCTGAAAGTTTGGGCCAATAACATGGGTGCGCATTACACACAGCAAAATACAGTAGGTTAATGAGGGCTTAGAATTGCCACTGTGCAGTAATACAAAAGTCATCAATTATCTTGACAAGACCGATTATTGTGGGTAGTGGAAACAAAACACTATTTGGAAGGGATTCAAGAAGTACGGGCGTAACTTGACGTAACAGACAATTCAGGTAGTTTGGTTATAAAGGACATTAGAAACATGGAGCAGTAGCAAGGGTAGCATGTGAATCGAGAGTTGCAACAGTGGATTTGTAGGCAGATGGAAATAATCTACTTAGAGTAAGAGAAGAGGCCACTGATAAATTTTTATAAAGAGATTTAGGCAACAATTCACAGAATGTCCTAGCTAAATCTCTCACGAATAAAAAAGCTGCTTATGAGGAGGAAAACAAAACTAAAGAAATCTTGTTTGCAATGGCAATAATTAGCTGAATAAAATTTACTTATTTTTCAAAAGTATAGGTACCTTCTAGATTCTGATTTAGGAGATTAGATACAAAACTCAAGATTCTTTATCTAAAACAAAATGCTGATGTGATTCTTTTTCCCAACAGTTTCAACAATAATCAATACCGTGAGATCTTATTTTATTTATACTCAAATCATCATCTTTCCTCTCTCTCCCCATCCTCTACTATTATTTTGACAAACTCTCAGTTTGGGAATTACTCTAACAACTGAAAAGTGAAATCACCATAAAGGTTTTTAAACATATAGTATATTCCCTACTGATGTCAAGAGATCACAAGTTATACCTGGCTAGGTTTAAGAGAAATCTTATGTTGGAGCAATCTTTCTAAATGAGTTCAGAAGTTAAAATGCACAATAAAAGTCCTTAGGCCTGCTCACGGTGATTAGACGGTATTTAGTGTTTGTATAAGATCATTTTAATCATATCTATCACAGTGTTTGCTAATCTGTAGTTAGTATACCTGTGCTTAGTTCTGAGGCTTTTTATGAAAATTATTAACCCATTACTGGTACGTACATGAAGAGTAAACAATGAAAAGTGATATTAAAAAGAACAAGAATAGAAACTTATGTAATAAAAAAATTATAAATGATATATATATATATTTTTTAATTTTACTGGCGAATATTGGGGAACAGTTTGTTTCTCCAGGGCCCATCAGCTCCAAGTCGTTGTCCTTCAGTCTAGTTGTGGAGGGCACAGCTCAGCTCCAAGTCCAGTCGCTGTTTTCAATCTTTAGTTGCAGGTGGTGCAGCCCACCATCCCATGCGGGAATTGAACCTGCAACCCTGTTGTTCAGAGCTTGTGCTCTAATGAAGTGAGCCATTCTGCCGCCCCTCCGGAAGCCCAGTGGCAGCTTGTTGTCTTCAATCTAGTTGTGGAGGGCACAGCTCACTGGCCCATGTGGGAATCGAACAGGCAACTCTGTTGTTCAGAGCTCAAGCTCTAACCAACTGAGCCATCAGGCCACCCCTATAAATCCTGTATTAAGAGCATTTATTTTGAAGGACAAATCAACAACTGAATGCATAAAATGTGTTATGCCTACAACATATACAGAAGATGAGAAAAGAAGGTTGATGGAATAGCTAGATTTCAGAAACACAGCCACGATGTTTTACACCACCTAACATCAAGATATCAAATCTATTTCCCCATTTCTTGAATTTGGGCTGACCTTGTGACTTGCTTATATAAAACTCAATGTGGCAGAAATTTGCTGGGCAAGTAACAGTGCCTACCATGTTTCCCCGAAAATAAGACCTAGCTGGACCACAAGCTCTAATGCGTCTTTTGGAGCCAAAATTAATATAAGGCCTGGTCTTTTTACTATAAGACCAGGTCTTATATTAATTTTGGCTCCAAAAGACGCATTAGAATCCATGGTCTGGCTAGATCTTATTTTCGGCGAAACACGGTCGAAGCAATACACTATACCAAGTAGGTGTATTTTTCCTCCCATCTTAAAAAGGACCTCTCCAGCTATCAACCCATTTCTCTGCTCCCCTTTACGACAAAATCCCAAACAAGCTGTCTATACACTTGTTAGTGTATAGTATACACTTGATAGTGTATATACACGATATACACTATCTTCAATTATCGCATCAATTGTTCTTAAACCCACTCCATTCACATTTTTGTCCCCATCACCTCAGTAGAAACTGTGGTCCCTATGTCATCAATGGCCTGCCAACCTACTGCCAAATCCAATGGACAATTCTAAGTTCACATCTCAGCTGACTTCTTAGTAGCATAGCTCCCCACTACTTTACTCATTTTCTTCACTTAGTTGCCAAGACAACACATCTTCCTAATTTTGTTCCTACACCACTGGTCACACCTTAGTCTCTGTGGGGACAGAGTCCCAGAGAGCAGTTTCCAGGCTCTCGGCCTCACGTGGAAAGGTGCTGGCTCGGGTAGTAGATGGCCGTCGCTGTGACTAGTTACCAGTTAGCCATTAACCACTGAGATAGCTGCCGTGGCTGCGTTGGGGGACTGGTTGGTTGGCAAAGAAGCAGATGGCGGGTTGCAGCTCCTGCTTCCTGTGTCTCCAACCCAGACGCCAGCGAGAATATAGTGGTATGACTCCCCTATCTATGGCTCCGGGGGTGTTCCTTTTCGGCCTCACCGTATCCTGCGTTCTTGTGTGGGGAGCGGGAGCTGAGACCCTGCATGACAGTCTCCTTTGCCAGCTGCTCCCCTTATGCCAACCTTTCAACACATTATAGTGACAGAAAGCCAGATCTTGGCCCTCTTTTCGATCTATACACATACCCTTGGTGATCATCTAGTTTCAAGTCCTGAAATATTATCAACTCCCTAAATACTAAGTACTCTAATGACACCTGTCTTAATTTGGGTTCTCCCAAAAGAAAAGCCTTAAGAAAGGACTTGAGTGCAGATAGTCCATCTAGGAAATGACCTGATGGAACACGAAGAGTATGACAGAGACGGCGGAAAAGCCAATATAATAAGTGGTACTGATATCAGTCCATCCCTAGAGACAACAGGGGTTCACTCTACTTAAACCTCCCGAGAAGCACATAGGAGATCTCTTAGAATTGTCTGCCCCCTAGGATGAAAGGTGAGCTATTGTTATCCATCTGCTCCTGTCTCCCACTGATTTAGAATTGCCTCTATGGGCACTACCTTTGCTTCACTACCAGCCCATACTCGCTTTGTTTCTGGACTGGCTAGTGTCCCACAGCAGAGAAATCACTGGAGCTCACCATCACTAAGATCAGCCTGAGGTACTGTTTTCTTGCACCTTGGGTTAAAATCAGAGGTGAGCCACGAGGATGTGATGGCAGACACCACAATGGCCTGCTGCACTGAAGACTGGACCACGCACTAATCCCAGACTTGCACATCCAACTCCCTATTCTGTCTCCACTTAGTGATTTAAAGGAACAAGCAGTAAGTCATGATTTAGAAAAGAGAAAGAGTGAAAATGATGAATCCAAGAGCTGGTTTTGTTTTTGATGGGAGTAGCAGAATATAAACATTAAGAATAGACAATTTCCCAGGAAGTCTAAAGATACAAAACATACCAGTAGGAATCAGAATGGGAATTGAATGCACAGATAAAAAGTATTTTTGTATTTGAGTACATGTAGACTTTTATCTATCATATACTGCGAAACAGAAAGGTCTTTTAAGTTCAAATACACAATGATGTATTTTAGATTTTGCATGACTTTCTGTAAAAAAATATGAGTTACAAAATTGTCTCAAGAAATAGAGAATCAGGGATGCAATTTAAAGGTTTATCAATATTCTCTAAAAGACACTAAGGAGCAGGTGTACATGCCTGACCACTGCAGTGTACATCTGAAACTGAAGCTGAATTATACTGAATGTCAACTATAATTACACACACACACACACACACACACACACACACACACAGTCACAGGATGTGGAGCACAGCACATGGAATAGAGTCAATGGAGCTGTTCACAGATATATACGGGGCCAGACGGGGTCACTTTGTGCGGGGTGTAAATGTCTATTACATTGCTTTGTACACCTGAAGTGAATTAAAAAAAAAGACACTAAGCACCTAAGCACTAAGGAATGGAATTTAATCACAAGGTTCAAGACTCATAAGACATATGTAAAACTTTGCAATTCATGTTACAAACTCAACATAGGTGTTGATAGATACCAACACCTATCAAAGCTAACAAGTATCCATAAACTAGTCATATTCAGGAATACTTGAAAAAATCCTAAATTACATAAAAGAAACTCAACTGTAGTAGTATACTATACACGACTAAGAAGAATAAATTCTAGGAATGCCAAGATAAATAAACATGAGATAAATCTATTAACAGTACATCATGCAAACAGATGAAAGGGGGGTGATGGGGGAAAGATCTCCTTGACACTGCCAAAAGGGAATCTAACAAAAGACAACATTCATTCTTAACAACAATCTTAGTAGACTAGAAACAGGATATTTCCTCAATTAAAATAGCAACTAACAGCGTCATGTTCAATAAAAGAGAAGAAATATTAGAGATATTCCCATTAAAATTAAAAAGAATATCAGCCCTATCAAGCAAGTGAAAAAACAAACCCACAGAATGGGAGAAAGTATTTGCAAATCATATATCTGGTAAGGGACTTTCATCTATTAATAGACTACATAGAGAACTCATACAACTCAACAATAAAAAGACAAATAAAAAAACTTTAAATGGCAAAAGATTTGAATAGGCATTTTTCCAAAGATATACCAATGGCTAATAAGCACATGATAAGATACTCAACATCGTTAGTCATTAGGGAACTATGAATCAAAACCACAATGAGACAAAATTTTATACCAACTACTATATGGCTATAGATGGCTATAATAATAAAAAAAAAGGCAATAACAAGTGTCAGAAAGGGTGTGGAGAAACTGGAACCCTCATACATGACGAAAATTTAAACTGATGTTACGTAGTCACTTTTGGAAAACAGTCTGGCAGGTCCTCCAAAAACTTAAACATAATTACCACATGACCCTCAATTCCACTCCTTGATATATAACCAAGAGGAATGAAAACACGTGCTTTCAGAAAAATGTGCTACTACTGTTCACAGCAGCATTATCCATGGTGGCCAAAAAGTGGAAACAATCCAATAACCTTCAACTAACGAATGATAGTTGAATAAATAAAATGTTGTATCTCCATACAATGGAATATTACTCAGCTGTAAAAAGAGATAAATACTGATAACATGATACGACATGGCGACATGGATGAATTTTGGAAACGTTATTCTATGGTCAAGAAGCCAGACACAAAAGGCCACACATCATACTTATGATTCCATTTTTAGGAAATGGAATCCCGAATAGACAAATTCATTGAAACAGAAAGTAGATTGGTGGTTGCCAGGGTCTAGGGGCAGGGGGAAACACGAGGACTGCTAAATGGGTAGAGGGCTTTGGAGTGTGATGAGATTTTTTGGAATTAGATAGTGATGACAGTTGCAGAGACTTGTAAATGTACTAAAAATTACTGAATTGTACATTTTAAAATAGGTGAATTCTATGGTGTGAATTATAGCTCACTGAACAAAAAGCTTTCAAAAAAGAAACATACCAGGACACAAATTAATGCCACTATTATGTGTTTTTTAATGCTGCATGTATACTACCCCAGAAACAACCAAACTTATTGAAAAGCATGACCTGATTTGAGAATCCTGGACATGAGTGCCACAACGCTTGAAATTCCACCATTAGTTATTTATTTGGGACCCTCTCCAAACAATCTCTATTAAAATGTAAATTCACCTGCTGTAGACAAGGCTCTAATTTCATAAGGTGAATTTCTTTACAAATATATTTTTTTCTAAGTTTAAGAGAAGCTATAGAGAAGGAACTATGAGCAAAGAACAGAAAAAAGGTAAAAATCAGCAAAAAACAAAAAGCACATGAGACGCCAGTTACAAATCCTCATTTTTTTGGTAAATATAATGTGTTTGCTTCGGGTATGATTATAAACATGACAAACCTTCCAAAGAAAACCAGAACACTCTCGACACTTTGTTACAGAAGAATTAAAAGCTTAATTATTAACATTTATAAGTGAAGCTTAAAAATACCACCACACAAGGAAAGTCTTATCTACTAACTTTCACGTTTAGTAGGACTCAGATTAATATTATAGGTACAACATCTATAATTCCATTAAGTCATCCTCAACATCCCTTAGGGCTAAAGGCTCATTTTTTAAGTAAAATAGCATCATATATAGAGAGAAGACTAGAAAAACACAAAAATTTAATTTTCTTCTAATCAAATACTACTTTTCCTTATATTTTTTTAACCACATCATTTAGTCTCCTATTTACTGACTGCCTTACTACTAGGGTGTTGTGGGAACATAAAGTATAGTGATTCTCTGATCTTAAAGGACTTAGAAATATAATAGGGGATACAAGACAGAAATTCGTTTTTAAAAGTCAGACTAAAGGACAACAGTTAAAATGGCACATAGTTAAAATTTTGCTAGAAAGCAAGGGATAAACATTCTGAACACCAGAAAGAAAACTATTACCTTTGTTGCTATTATGTAGAAGAATGATGATGTTTGGACTTTGAAGCAATCCCAAGTATAAGAAATCACTAGAGTAGAGAATGTACAGTTTAAAACATTATCTTGCTGTAGTGCAAACTTTCATAAACTATTCCATTTAATCAAAGTGGAATTAGAAACTCCTCTTGACATTCTTAAAGTTATAAGAAGTGGCTGTCTTTCTTTTTTTTAATTAAAGTTTATTGGGGTGACAATTGTTAGTACAGTTACATAGATTTCAGGTGTACAATTCTGCATCACATCATCTATAAATCCCATTGTGTGTTCACCACCCAGAGTCAGTTCTCCTTCCATCACCATATATTTGATCCCCTTTACCCTCATCTACCACGCCCCCCGCCCCTTTTACCCTCTGGTAACCACTAAACTATTGTCTGTGTCTGTGAGTTTTTGTTTCTCATTAGTTTCTCTTGTTCTTTTGTTGTTTTTAATGTACAGTTTAAATATAGTTGATATACCACACATCAGTGAAAGCATATGGTTCTCTGCTTTTTCAGTGTGACTTACTTCGCTTAGCATTATACTCTCAAGATCCATCCATGTTGTCACAAATGGTACTATTTCATTTTTTTTCTACCGAATAGTATTCCATTGTGTATATATACCACAACTTCTTTATCCATTCATCTGTTGAAGGATATTTTGGTTGTTTCCATGTCTTGGCCACTATAAATAAAGCTGCACTGAACATTGGAGCACACATGTCTTTATGTATAAATGTTTTCAGATTTTTTTGGGTAGATACCCAGGAAAGGGATTGCTGGGTCATATGGTAATTCTATTCATAATTTTTTGAGGAACCTCCACCCTGCCTTCCATAGCGTACCATACCAATCTGCATTTGAAGTGCCAGAATTTAAATTAAGGTATAGTGATTAAGTCTCACTACTTGATACAAAGTAAAAACAAAAATGGACATCTATTGATTGCTACTCTGTGCTAGGTACTCTGCTAAAAGCTTATATGCATAATCTCTATTACTCAGAATAATCTTTAAAGTAGGCTCTAGTTTTATTCCCATTTCACAGATGAGGGAAGTGTGTGATTAATAAGCTTGTACAGGTTTTCCTCTGCTATCTGAAAGCTCACTTTAAACCATTTCACTTCTATGCTTTTTTAAAGACCTAAGTTAGTACCTGTTTTCGCTAACCAAAAGAAATCCAAAAAGCATCTTTGCTTTTATGAAAAAAGGCAGAAAGTGAAAACAGTGTTCAGCGTTTGTTTTGCAGTGGGCCATAACAGAGGCAGCGTGCATCCCAAGCAATGAAAGTGGCATACCGCCAAGCTCCTTCCCCGGGAACTGTACTTGCATCTGCAATAGCTTTGAACTGTAAGCAACTGTGAGCATCTCTGCTTTATCTCAATTTATTTTGTGCCTCTGTTAGCAAGCTGTGTCCTAAGGTATCAGAAACACCTAAAAGTGGAAATAACTAAGCATTTTAATCATGGTGAATGAAATAAAGGTTATGTGTTATTTAGTATGATTTGCTAGATTACTTTGGGGGTCTGGAATGATCAGAAAAATTTTTCCCATATAAGTCAATGGTGATTGCTTCTTTATTCATGCCGTTTCAGCTTATGAAAGGTTTTATAGGAACGCTCTGCTTTCAGATAGTGGGAAAACCTGTCTTAGGAAGGTAACCAAGTAGAGCTCCTGAGCTCATCAGCTCTGTTGGCTCCACAGTTCCAGATCTTAACCGCTGCAAATGCTCTTTGTAGAAACACCCTACCTATACTTAAAACCTCTTGGGCTCATCTAATCCATAATGTGTGGAAATAGCCTTGATTTTTCAAACATTATTTCTGAAAGTACTTTTGTTAAGTAACGAATTTTAAATTCGCTGTAGAAAAAGGAAGTGGGAAAATGTCAGAGCAGCTAAGAACTGCTGGTGCTTTGTGCCAAGTTCATTCACATGCAATGAACTGACAACCCTCTGCGTTAGGTATTTTATGTACATTTAAATATGAACAAAGGTCACAGGACAAATAAGCAGTCAGTCACAAGACTCAAAGTACAATAGCATTCCACAACATCAATGATTTTCAATGAGTGCAAGTACACCTTAGGTTCAAAAATATCAAGGACTGACACGATATTAACACTTAAACAATATTCCTGCTGAAAAAAAAATTATATGCATATAGATTTGGGAGTCCATGGCCTCCAGACAGTAAGCGGGAAAAGGTGTGATAGATGAGGGTGAACAGGATCAAATATATGGTGATGGAAGGAGAACTGACTCTGGGTGGTGAACACACAATGTGACATATAGATGATGTATCAGAGAATTGTACACCTGAAACCTATGCAACTCTACTAACCATTGTCACCCTAATAAAGTTTAAAAAAAACCAAAAAACAAAAAAACCCAATGGCCTCTGGGTGGGAGCCATTCTAAAATTTCAATACAGATATTCTGCCTATACCAAAACGGACAGGAAAAAAGACATAGCAGACATCTTTAGAATAACTTTCCAATTCACAATGACCCCTTCTTTCTCTGAGAAAAGGTGACTACAAATTCATAAAATACATGAAACTTTAAAAATACAGTTGTATTTTTAAAGGCAATACTATAGAGCAAAGACATTCTTTTCAACAAATGGTACCAGAACTGGACATCCACATGCAAAAACATAAAACGAAATCTAGATACAAACCTTATACCCGTCACAAAAATTAACTCAAAATGAATTACAGACCTAAATAAATGTACAACACAAAACTATAGACTCCTAGCAGGTGATATAGGAGAAAACCTAAATGACCTGGGGTATGGTCATGATTTTTTAGATACAACAGTAAAGGCATGATCCATGAAACGAAATAAGAATATGCTTGACTTCACTGAAATCGTAAACAACTGCTCTGCAAAAGACAATATCAAGAGAATAAGACAAGGCACAGACTGGCAGAAATATCTGCAAAAGACACATCTGTTAAAGAACTGTTATACACAAAGAACTATGAAAACTCAACAATAAGAAAACAATCCAATTAAAAAATTGGCCAAAGATCTTAACACACCTCTCCAAAGAAGATATACAGATGGCAAATAAGCATATGAAACATGCTACCCCTCATATGTCATGAGGAAAGAAACAAATTAAAATGATACCACAGCAAACGTATTAGAATGGCCAAAATCTGTAACACTGAGACCATCAAATGCTGATGAGGATACGAAATTCTCATTCGATGCTGGTGGAAATGCAAAATGGTACAGCCACCTTGGAAGACAGTTTGGCGATTTCTTACAAACCTAAACATACGTTTACCATATGATCCAGTAATCATGTTACATGCTACTTATACAAAGCAGCTGAAAACATATCTCCACAAAGACCTATACATGGATGTTTACTGCAGCTTTATTCATAACTGCCAAAACTTGTAAGCAACCAAGATGTCCTTCAGTAGGCGAATGAATTAACTATGGTATAATACATCCAGACAATGGATTATTCAGAGCTAAAAAGAAATGAGCTATCAAGTCATGAAAAGAAATGGGGAAACCTTAAAAGCATATTGCCAAGTAAAAGAAGCCCTTCTGAAAAGGCTACATACTCATACATACATATGAATCCAACTAAATGACATGCTGGAAAAGGTAAAACTATAGAGACAGTGAACAGATCCAGTTTCCAGAAGTTGCAGGTAGGAGGATGAATATAATCAGAGCAAAAAGTAATGAAACTACTCTGTATGATAACTATGATAAATACATGTCAGTATACATTTGATCAAACCCATAGAATGTACACCATCACCATTAGTGAACCCTAAAATAAACCATGGACTTTGGGTGATAATTATGCATCGATGTAGATTCATTAATTGTAACAAATGTACCAGTCTGGTAGGGGATGGTAATAATGGGAGAGGCTATGCACGTGTGCGAACAAGGGGTATATGGGAAATCTCTATACATTATGCTCAACTGAAACTAAAACTGCTCTGAAAAGTCAAGTCTATGAAAGAAAACGACAACTGGTCCTGATATTAACTTATTATGAAAAAATGAATGGCTATACATTGATTGGAAAAATTACAATCTCTGCTCTCTGTCAGTGTCACTCATATTCCAACATGCAACCATTTAATGTTGAATAATACCTCACTCTAAGTTACCTCTATCAATTACCTGAAAAAAGTTTTTGTTTTCAAAAACAAATTACCTGAAAGTTTGTTTTTGTTTTTAAAGCTAACGCAGTCAAGCAAATTGGGACACCATGCTGCCCTAAAATTGACATTTCCTGGGACTATGAGGACTTATTATTATAGCAGACATGTGACTGGTTACACACTATTTGAAATCTTGAAAAATCTCTTAAGCTAAAATCATCTGTATCATATTCTTTGGTGTTTTAGGGATCCGAGTCAAGCTTTGCATTAGACGCCCGGACTATAACTAAACCTGCCTCCTGAGGAAACTACAAGCTTTATAACAAGAACCCTTGTAAAGAAGAGAAATGGCTTTCTAGTCAAACATAAATACTTCTCAACATTCTTAATACAATAATAAACATACCATTTCCTCAAATGATGATCCAGAGCATCAATAAGCAAAATAGAATTATAATATGCCACTCTTTCATTAGAAAACAAAATCCTAAAATTGTCTGCTGTACTCAAGTTGCAAAAGTCAAAGTTAAAACAATGGTGGTTAAAGGACTGTAAAAAATACTATATCCATCCATGTCTAATTTACCCTCACGTCAAGTTAGATTACCAAAAAAATAAAATAAAATAAATCTATTTTTTTAGAATTATTTAGAAGTATACTATCCTACTATCACATATAATTCATTTTCGTTAAGCTTTTTTTTGTATGTTATATCCCCTTTTTTTAGTTAAAAAAAAAAGAAATCATTATGAAAAAGATCCTGAGAGCCAAAGACTATGTGCTATTAAACTGTTGTCAACAACACTGTCCATTCATTACTCAGTAACTTAACTTAAGGGAATTCACACTGTAGAAACTATTTAGAATTTAACGCTAGGAAAATCTTTGTCTCCTCTGGAGAACTTCTGATATGTTTCTTTATATAGGGTAATGACACCCATGGGTCGCAGGAAGCTTAGCTAAACCTGATGTTCTAGCACAGCAATGATGCTCAATTCTTAAAAGTTACATATTTCCTCACTCCTTTCTTTGGATCTGATTTTATATTTCTATTAACTATAGTACTCATATCCTATGAGTCACCTCAAATCTTATTTTTAAGAAGATCAAAATTAACAGTAAAAATAAGTCAAATTGAAATATAGGGATTTTATTTAAATAAAAAAAAAGGCTGCCCTTGAAGTATAATTTGAAAAGATCTCCAGACGAAAAAAAAGCTAGAAAGAAAACTAATTACATACATAAAGCGTCAGAATGGCACAATGGATCCTGACAAAAGAATGCTTTTGTGCCTCAGTTTCTTCATTTACCACAATAAAGGTAAGGCTACTTATAGATTAGAAACAGAATTAAGCAGGACTTCATCTATTTGTTCCCTGTCCTCTCCCCTGAGCCTAGAACAGTCCTTAGCACAAAGTTGGTTCTTATATGCTGTTGTTATATATAACGTTTAAAGCTAGGAGAATAGAATCTAGATTCTATTTGTCATCCAGAAATCTGCCTTACATAGTTGTTCCTACATGGGAAGTAGATTAGACAGTGTAGGAAGAAACTGTGCTCTATAAAAAGATACACTGAAATCTCTTCACCTCCTATACAATTCCAAGAAATACTCTACTCAGAAAAAACATGCCCAATACTAGTAATATATATTGCAGTGCTTGACAGAGGTAGTAGGTAAAAAGTGGATAAAAAGTAAAATAGGATTTTGTCTTTTTAAGGTAAATGCTATCTGAGTTTGATAAGTAGGTCTAAATTAATTTAACAAGTAAAAACTGAGCATCTATTCATTATGTGTTGAATCATATACTATGAAAAGAAGAATGGAAACACTAAAACCCCATCAATAATAAAAGAAAATTACATAATCATTAAAATGGTGTCTTTTATGAACAAATGGAAAATTGCTCATAATAAAAAGAGAACAAAACTAGGAACAATTTTTGGTTTTCTACAACAAAAATATACATAATCTTATGCACATACACACAAGCTTAAGACAGACAAGAAGGAAACACAATAAAATATTAATAGACATTATCTCGGAGAGGTGCAACTGCATGTGATTTTTATTTTCTATTTGGTACCTTTCCTCATTAAAAAAAACGCCCATACACACAAATATTCTGAACTGAATTCCAACAAAGATGCAAAGCAATTCAACAGAGGAAGAATGCAGCCTTTTCAAGAAATGGTGCTGGAACCATTGGACATCCATAGTCCAAAAAAAGAATTCTGACCTAAATCTCACACCTTACACAAAAATTAACTCAAAATGGATCATAGATATAAATGTAAAATGATAAAACTTTCAGAAAAATACACAGGAGCAAATTTTCAGGATATAGGGACAGGCAAAGAGTCAGATTTAACAAAAACACAATCCATAAAACAAAGACTGATAAACTGGACCTCATAAAATTAAAAACTCTTACTTTCCAAAAGACCCTATTTAAAAAATGAAAAAAGTTATAGGAGAAACTATTTGCAAACCACATATCTAAGAAAGGATCAGTACCTAGAATATATAAAGAACTCTCAAAACTCAACAGTTAAAAAAAATTCAATCAGAAAATGGTCAAAAGACATGAACAGATATTGCACTGAAAAGAATATATAGATGGTGAATAAGCAGACAAAAGATGTTCAGCATTAGCCAGAAGGAAAATACAAAGTAAAAATATAAGATACTACTACCCTGTTTCCCTGAAAATAAGACCTAGCCGGACAATCAGCTCTAAGGCATCTTTTGGAGCAAAAACTAAGACCAGGTATTATATTATATTATATAATATTATATTATATTATGTAATAAATATAGTAAAATAAGACCGGGTCTTATATTAATTTTTGCTCCAAAAGACATATTAGAGCTGATTGTCCGGCTAGGTCTTATTTTCAGGGAAACACAGTACGTACCTTAAGAATGGCTAAAATAAAAAAATAAAGAAAAAGAAATGGTAACACCACCAAATGATGGCAAGGAGGTGAAGATGTGGGAAAACTGGATCTCTCGTCACTGCTCCTGAGAATGCAAACTGGGACAGCCACTCTGGAAAATACTGACAGTTGCTTATAAAACTAAATTATGCAACACAGCAATTACACTCTTAGACATTTATCCCAGAAAAATAAGAATTTATCTTCATACAACAACGTTATGTGAATGTTAATAGCAGCTTTATTCATAATAGCCAAAAACTGGAAACAACCTAGATATCCTTTGATATGAAATGATTACATCCATACTGTGGAATACCATTCAGCAATAAAAATGAATAAACCATTAATATACATACACATCTTTGATGCTTCTCCAGGAAATTGGGCTTTGTACAAAAGCCAATCCTAAAAGTTACATAATATATGATTCCATTTGTACAGTTTTAAAGACAAAAATGGGGAGTGGAGGAGTATGGGAGGGAGACGGGTATACTCATAATAAAAGTTCAACAGGAAATCTTGTGATGATGGAACTATTATTCTGTATCTTGATAATCAATTTCAATATCCTGGTTGTGATCGTGGGCTATAATTCTGCAAGATGTTGCCTCAAGGGGAAAATGAATAAAAAGCACACAAGATCTCTGTAGTATTTCTTAAAACAACATGTGAGTCTACAATCAGAAAATAAAAGGCTTAATTCCAAAGAGAAGCCTGAAATAAAACATAAACTGGGGAAGGAGAAAAGAATGTTAGCATTTTCACTTTTATTTAAAAAAATTTTTTTAAGTTAGGTTAACCAAAATATCCAAGAACAATGAGAAAACAATGCAAAACAGTTTATGTATTTAAGTTTTAAATTAAACAGCTACGCAGCACTTTTAAAAAGTTATAAATCCAAACTAAAACTCTTAAAACATAGGGCAAAAAGCTTTATGACAATAGATTTGAGAATGAATTTTTGGCTATGACACCAAAGGAGATGCAACAAAAGAATAATTAGGCAAACTGGATTTCATGAAAATTAAAAAAATATTTTTGCATCAAGCCACTTTCACAGAGTAAAAAGGAAACCTACAGAATATTTGCAAATCACGTATCTCATGAGGAGTATTATAAATATCCAGAATATAGAGAACTCCTAAAGCTCAACAACAACAAAATATGATTCTATCATGGGCAAAAGGTTTGAATAGACATTTCTCCAAATAAGACAAATTAGCACATGAAAAGATGTTGAATATCATTGGTCATTAGGGTAATGCAAATCAAAAGCAGGAGATTTCACATCCCACCTATCACGATGGCTACTATCCAAAACAAAACAACACAAAAAAGAACAGTGTTGGCAAGGATGGGTTGAAATTAGACTCCTTGTGCAATGCTGGTAGGAATGTAAACTAGTACAGCCACTGTGGAAAAAAAAATGACAAGTCCTTAAAAAATTAAAAATAAAATTATCCTAAGATCTAGCAATTCCATTTCTGAATACAAACCGCCAAAAATTGAAAGCAGGGTCTCAAAAAGACATTTGTACACCCATGTTTGTGGCCGTATTATTCACAATAGCTAAAAACCTGGAAGCAACCCAGGTACCCAAGACAAATGAATAGTTAAGCAAATTATGATATATACAACGGAACATTCAACCTTAAAAAGGAAATTCTGAAATCTGCCACAACATAGATGAATTCTGAGAACATTATGCTAAGTTAAAAAAGCCAGACATAAAAAGACAAATATTGGGCCGGCCCGGTGGCTCTGGCTGTTGGAGTTTCCATGCTCCTAACTCCGAAGGCTGCCGGTTCGATTCCCACATGGGCCAGTGGATTCAACTTCTCGAATCTCGGATTGTGGGCTCTGCTCCCTGAAGCTAAGATTGAACATGGCACCTTGAGCTGAGCTGCATCCCGGATGGCTCAGTTAGTTGGAGCACGGGCTCTCAACCACAAGGTTGCCAGTTCGATTCCTCGAGTCCCGCAAGGGATGGTGGGCATCACCCCTGCAACTAAGATTGAACACGGCATCTTGAGCTGAGCTCCTGGATGGCTCAGTTGGTTGGAATGCGTCCTCTCAACCACAAGGTTGCCTGTTCGACTCCCGCAAGGGATGGTGGGCTGCGCCCCCTGCAACTAGAAAACGGCAACTGGACCTGGAGCTGAGCTGCGCCCTCTACAACTAAGATTGAAAGGACAACAACTTGACTTGGAAAAAAGTCCTGGAAGTACACACTGTTCCCTTTTCTGTTAAAGAATAGAAAAAAGAAACTGTGGTACATTTAAAAAAAAAAAAATTCCAAAAGTTTATTAAAAAACCAGACAAATATTATATGATTTCATTTATATAAGGCACTTAAAGTAGTCAAAATCATAGAAAAAGAAAGTGGAACAGTGGTTGCCAGCAGCTAGAAGAGGAAAGGAATGGGGAGCTACTGTTTGTGTAAAAAATTGCAACACTGCTAGATGAGAAGGGTTCTAAAGACAGTTGGTGTTGACTGAGGCACAGCATTGTATACTTAATACCACGGAACTGTGTATTTAAAAATGGTTAAGAAAGTAGATTTTATGTTACATGTATTTTACCACAGTATTTTATAAAAAGTTACAAATCCAAAGGAAAAAACTTATTAAATATCTGACGGAGGTTCAGTGGAAACCATACTTGAATTGGGCTTGATAGATGAGTAGAATGTGCAGCAAGAGGTCAAGTAGGAGTTGTAGAACAATGACTAAAAATTTTAGTGATGAGAATGCTTCTCCTTTCATCTGTAATCATTTGCCTGTTTCTCAGAAACGAAACATGCCAACATTTATATTTTAATTTTCTAGAAACTGTGGACATTAATTACCAAAAGTTGATCATTTCTTTAAAAATCAATTTCCAAACATTCAATATAAGTAATTTTAACATCTATATTGTATTATTCCTGCATATGTGCCAGTAAAAAGGAATTTGATCCCAAATAATACAAGCACCTTATAACAGAGTATTCCAAATTCCTCCCCTTCATCCCCTATAACATTGTTGTCATTAATTTCACTCATCCATAAACTATCACCACTGAAGACAGTTATTAGCAGCAATAGTGGATGTCATTGTCAAAACCCATAGAATGTACATCACAGAATAAACTTTAGGGTAAATGAAATGTGAGTTACTAGTGTATCAACATTGGTTCACCAATTGTAACAAATGCACCACAGTTAACAGTAGGAGAAATGGTGGTGGTAGGGGGATTTGGAGTATGTAGGAACTCAACACTTTCTCCTCAATTTTTCTGTAAACCTCAACCTATCAAAAAATAGTCTGTTTTTTTAAACTGAAATTACAAATTACATACTGCTTTAGGATAAATCTCACCATGGAATTTCTTGGCTCAAATATTGATGTTAACATTTTTGTAAACTGAGCTATACTCCAGTCACTTCTCAAATTAAAAATAATCATCTATGACAAACTGGCATCTGCCAAAGGGGAAAAAAGAGGTGTATTAATCCAAGATTTCCTCATTTATGTTAACCCAGAACTTTTTTCTATAACACCTATTAAAAATATTTGGAACATAGTGCTATTCTAGCTTCAAGTTAGAAGTAGAACTCTGAAGAAAAAAAAAATATAGTTCTGGGGATCTAATGCACAGTACTGTAACTGATTATAGTTAATAATACTGTATTATACTCATATACTTGAAAGTAGCTAAGAGAGTAGATCTTAAATGTTCTCACCACAAAAAAAAAAATAAAAGGTAATTACGTGACATGATGGAGATGTTAGCTAACCCAATAGCGGTAATCATATTACAAAATATGTGTATCAAATCAACACATTGTATACCTTAAACTTATACAACGTTATATGTCAATTATCTTTCAATAAAGCTGGAGGTGAGGGGAGATGAGAATTGAAAGGAGGCACAAAATAAAATAAACATTCAGCACAAAAAAATAGTGCTATTCTAAAGAAATTGTATACTTCAGAACATACCTAGAAAAATGCTGGTATAAAGGAAAAACCAATAATCAGGAAACCTTGATTTATTTTTCTAATCTCACTTATATGTCACCAACAAACTAAATGACCTCTAGGATTTCACTTCCTCCTCTGGGTCAATAATCTCCTCTTCTGATAATTAAGAAGAAAAAGAAGGGTGGTTACACAAACTGGACTATTTCTGTCAGTCACTTTCAGTAATAAAATCCACAGAACATGAGGAAAATATCAGCATCCTGGGGAATTTATCTTTCATTTACACCAAATTATCTATTAAATATATTACAAGGAAGGATAAGATCAGGTCAGTAAAAAAACATATAAATTGACAAAAATAAACCCTAGGATGTAAGTAGTGGCAAAGATCTCTTGGGAAATATTTATTTGTATAAACTATGTAAGTAGGGAATTTACTATTATAATGAAATAAAGGACCAAAATAATTGATTTAATGATATACATAATTATTACTGTGCATCACACTACATACTGAGCAGTTAAATGAAAATGTTTATAATTAATATTTTTTTCAGAAATAAATAAAAAAGCAGTGAAGGAACAACAAGGTTCAAGAAGCCATTCTGATACCACCGTAGATATTTTCAAGGAGCAGAACAGTACTAGAGGGGACCAACTTCTACTTAAATCGGATACTCAATTTAGCAAATTTTCTTTTTCTCCCTATTTCCACAGCCAGACAACGCTAAAGAAAGCAAGTCCAGTGTGATTACATGAAAGCTCCTAGTCAGCAAAAATTCCCTACCCCCTCAATGAAGATTAATCAAACTGCTATCTTAATGTTGAAGAATGATCTCAAGCAATGAAAGGAAACTGAAGAATTTTATAGTCAAAAAGATGGGTTAAGTACTTGTTAGTATGTACGTCAAATTATAAAATATTAAAATATACAATATTTTATGAATCAATTAAAAATAAAAGGTACTATTATTACTAGTACATCTATACTTACATACCTAGAAGACCCAAGCATATCATCTAAAAATCTATTAGCAATTTTCTTACGTCTCCAGTAGAATGTAGTAGAGAATATGAAAAAAGAACCTAAATCCACTCCGTTTACATATCCAGGTAAGAATACAATTAATGAAATAGCCTCAGTCACAATAGCAGCAGCTCTCACCCTCCCCCCATTCAGTTTTTGGAAATGAACTTAACAAAAAATACACATATTTCTTAACAACAACAAGAAATATGCATACTAAGAAGAAATATGGATATGACAAGAAGAAAACAATAAACACCACTGAAGGGCCTAAACTTAAAAAAATGGAAAACTTAACTTCCTAGAAAAGGATATGCCATTGTAAAGGTATCAATTACTCCCCAAATTAATCTACAGATTGATTCAAAGCACTCTCATCAACATACCAACAAGAATTATTTTTAGAATTTAATAAGAATGATTCAAGTCCACCTAGAAAATTCTTTGAAAAGTAGAGTAATATGACACTTCCAGATATTAAGTATACCGTAATAGGGAGGAGTGGGGGAATCAAGATAGCACAGTATTGTCATAACAAAAAACAATATAATCTCAACATAAATTACATATATTTGGAAATTTACTACTGATAAAGATAGAATTTTATAAAAGATGATTTATTCAACAAATGGTGTCACAGCTGGTTAGAAATTTGAAGAATAAATCTAAATAATTATTTTAACACTTAAGCCAAAATAAGAAAACTTAGGTTATTATTTTAAAATCTTGGCACAAATCCATTCTAAGAATACCATTAAATCCAAAAATGCATAAAAACTGACAAATTTGATTACATTAAAATTTAAACTTTTTTGGGGCGGCCAGTTAGCTCAATTGGTTAGCGTGCACTACTCTTAACAAGGTTGCCGGTTTGATCCCCATATGGGCCACTGTGAGCCGAACCCTACACAACTAGATTGAAACAACTATGTGAGTTGGATCTGATGTTTAAGTTTAAACACACTTAAATAAAAAAGTGGGGAAAAAAAAATTAAACTTTTTATATGAGAAACAACATAACCGAAGCGTTTAAGAAGAAATCAATTAAATCCAAGTGGAACACAAAAGGCATACAAATATGTAATATTTCTAAAAGAATTCTTACATTTAACTTGCTAACGTCACAGTTAGTAAGTACTAGCAGATTTAAATCCAGGCAATCTGACTCCAAAATCTATGTTCTTACACAGTATACCATATATCGCCTGACTCAGATTTGCATAAGTATTTTAAGATAGCTAATATCCAATTTATTCAAGAATGCACTTGAACAAAGTGCATTAGAGAGTAAACTCATACTATTGGTGGAAGTATAAATTGATGCAAACTCTCCAGAGGGAATTTGATTCTGTCAATTTTAACGCCCCCCCACACACACACAGCAAATGCACTTTGGGTATTTATCCACAAGAAAAAAATTTCATGTAAAAATGAAAAAAATTATGTGCAAAGAGTACAAGAATAAATCTATATTCTATACAGCACTGTCATGTATAACAACCTAGAAACAATCCCTACGATAATTCACACAAATACCTACTATATCCCCCTTTATGTAAATGAAATCTCTCTCATTTTTACTTAGATACTTGTACATACGTGCACAGATGTGTTATAATATATATATATATATAAGTGCTCTGAAGAATACACAACACATTAAATAAGAGAAACTCTGGGAAACGGGATTATGGAGCATTTTCATTTTCTCTATTATACTTTTTTATATTTGAAGTTTTATAACCAGGAAAAAATTAAAATAATTGTTTCATTAGCCATTTGCCTATCAAAAGCTTCTCACTGCTTGTACAACATTCAGCCTTCTTAGTAGTCTACCCTAAAATATCTCACTCTATAGATACTTAAAAGATAGACTAAACATAAATAGTATTGATTTCAATAACTAAGGTCAGAAAGGTAAGATTCATGGGTTTTCAAAAGAAAAAGCACACGGGACACTATGGGGATCTCAGGTATCTGTAACAAATTAAACTACATCTACTATACACAGTCTCTGCAATTCTACAATTAGCCCCAGGACAATTAATTAAATCTTTTGAAGTCCCCAGAGATTAACAGGGCACCGAGAGAATCCATTTGCTGCTGCCAGGATCCTTATCTTTTCCTAGAAGACAGAGTAAATCTATTCTAGTCACAAAAAGATGGCCCAGTATTCCTCTTAAATCACGTCCACAATCTTCAGAGATGGGGAAGTCAAACCAACTTTCTCTAGGCTGTGTGATAGCCCTGGCAAGAAGATTCATTTTTATATTACAGGCTTCTTGCACGGGCTTTAATACAAAACCACCTCCATCCCAAACCCACCACCCAAGGTTCTACAATTACTCTTCGGTTTGAAACTCCAAGGACACCATTATCGGGAAGATAGATACGTTCTTACATCAAAGACGCTGCACTCATGTTAACATCAAGGTCCAACATTATCCCCACAAGGAATTTACCCCATGTATACTATAAAAGTACTGACTCATTCCATCCACCTTTCACATGCTAACCTGGATTACTGAGGAATTAACTATTTCACTTAAGTGTACTTTACCATATATTATATTTCAGAATTTTATCCCTTTAAAAATACTTCAGAAATTAATTGGACTACAAGGACTTCTGGCTGAAAATGTGTCTGAACAAATGCTTTACTCATCTCCCTCACAGAAAAAACACAGAAACCAAACTAGTTGTCACTGTCAGAGATACTTTACAAATATGGGAAGGAGAGACACTAGAATAAACCCTGTGGTGCTGGATTAGAATTGGAGATTATCATTGTGAAATCCCTCTGTATTTATAGAAATATAGATGTAAATGTCAACGTATACTTGTGTGCACATGAAAATATCTCCTAGCTCTATACATTAAAAAGGCCTGGGGGCAGCAACACCCCAAGAGCAATGAACACAAGAAGTGCCCAGATCTTGGCTTCTAAATATTTTCCATTAGAAATAACTGAAAAAAGTTTGAAGGTAAATCTGGAACATCATATTGTGCTACACGGAAGTTCTCAACAAAGGAAGAGCTATGTCAAAAAGAAAATAAGCCAGCTGGAAGAGGTTCCCACTAGCAAAATGAAAAACAATTTCAGCCCAATAAATGACAATGAACTATAACCCAGTGAACATGATAGGTAACCATGCATATGCAGATGCAAATAAATGAATTAAAGTAAAAATCTGGTAACAAAATATTTACAGTTTCAAAGTACCTACCCCCAAAAAATTATTAATTACCAATGAGGAAAGAGAACCTTCACACTGGAGATGTCTGGCAGTTACAAACCTTAATCATATAACCAATGACTATCAGTAAGTAATGGGAAAACTGAAACTGCCTGCAACCTAATAAGATGCAAGAAGAGGAATGCAGTATCAGGGTTATCCATGATAACCCCGTCAAAGATCTAATCATAAAAATATCAGATAAATGCAAATTAAGGGTTATTCTACAAAATAACTAGATATATAATCGTCAAAAGTGTCAAAATCTTGGTGCCTGCTTCGGTAGCACATATACTAAATTGGAACCATACAGAGATTAGCATGGCCCCTGAGCAAGGATGACACAAATTCATGAAGCATTCCACTAAAAACAAAAAAGTGTCAAAACCCTGAAAGACAGAAACTGTTCCAGATCAAAGAAGACTAAAGATACATGATAATTGAATGTAATGCGTGATCTAAACTAGATCCTTTTGCTCTAAAAGACACTGGGACAACTGGTGAGATTTAGATGTTAGTAATGTATTCTTGCTAATTTCCTAATTTTTATGGTTATATCATTGTATAGAAGAATGTCCTTGTTTGTAGGAAATAAACATTAAAGTATTTGGGGGTAATAGGGCACCACGTGGGCAACTTACTGTCAAATGGTTCAGGAACAAAAAAGTTCTTTGTACTATGCTTCCAAATTTTCTGTATATTTGTCAGTTCCAAACTTTAAAATATGAAAAAAAAATACAAAAAAATTTATAGCAGTACTGAAAAAACCTGGGAGGAGTATTATCTACAGATGAGAACAGAGGAATTTGTAGAAGATACAAAGTTTATTTGGGGGAAATGACAACACAACACAACATATCTGAGGAACCATATACACAAAACAAGCATATAGTGAGATCTCCAAAAAATAGTTAAGTTTTCTTAGCAAGAAGGATTGCAAAAAGAAGTGTGTCCTGGGCAGTCAGCCAGGTAATAATACCACAGTAGAATAGCTGCCATGGTTAAGGCTCTCTCTGTACTATAGGAGATCTGCCACTTGGGCAGCATAACAGTGAAAACAGGAGAATATTATCCCCTGAGGGACTGGAGACATGTGTAAGAGGACAAGCGACCCACATATCCTAAAAGAGAAGCCCATTAAATAGATAAATATTCCAAGGCCAGAACCCAAGGGATTCACTTGGGTTGGGGAAAATACATTTAAATGACCAATATGGTATACAGTCTGGACCACAATACAAAACTGTAACCACAACAACAAAAATCTAACATTTGAAGAAAAACCAAAGCATGATGGATATACCAAGTACAGTAACATAAAATTTCCTATAATGTTAACAGAGGAAACAGAAAACTGTAACGACAATAAAACCAACTCCTATGAAAAATCAAGAGTTCTTAGAAACACTACCCCCCAAACAAAAAAAGTAACGAAATAAATGAAAAGAACTGAAGACCAAATCAGTGAGCTAAAAGAGCAATCCTCAGGAGTATGCCTGAATACCAGAAGACAAAAGACCCCCCCCCAAAAAAAAACAAAAAACAAAGGAGTAACGAAAGCTCCATAAACCCCAACATCCACCTAAATTTTAAAAGTATTGTCTATGGGCCCTGGAAGTCCTGAAACACTTTCTAGGAGTCTTCAAGGTCAAAACTATTTTCATAATAGAAACATTAGAACATTGTTTGCCCTTTCCCATTACTATACTGACAGCAATGGTGCAAAACCAACAATAGGTAAAAAATGCTATTACAGCTAGTAGTGCATACAGAAGCAGTGACATCAAGCTATACTAACATCACTACATAGTCCCAGATTTCTTTTTAAATGCCACTTGCACTTAAAATCTCTAATGAAGCAGTGAAAATAATTTTATTAAATCTCAACACTTCAATACATGTCTTTTTCATATTCTATGTGAAGGAATGGAAATCTCATGGAAAAACACTTGCCTAATTACTTTGAGTTATGAGCTAAATTAGCCTTTTTTTTCATGGAACATCATTTTGACCTAAAAGAACATATGACAAACTATGGTTATACAGACTTAGGACTTTGGCAGTTATTTTCTCAAAAATAAATGCAAAAAGAATATTCAGAATTACATGGGGCTGATCAAATAAACTTTTTTCTACTCATGTTTTAAAGTTTTTCAGGGGTAATAAATATGGATTAATAAAGTTTAGAAATGAGAGGAAGGGCAAAATATTGAGAATCCACAGCTGAACATGGAGAAAATATGGGAAGTATACGAAGCTAATTATAAAAATAGGAAGCAAAAGGAGTTGGAAGAAAAAGCTGAGTAATAAGTAGATTTCTTTTCTAAAATTAGGAAACTGAAGACGGGAAAACTAAAGACTAATCTGAAACACGGGTATAGTATAATTCAAGAGTTAATGTTGACAGGCAACAAGCAAAAAAATGAAAATGTGGAGTAAATCAAAGAAAAGTGGAAGGCAGAAGTGCTGAGCTTATTTCCTTACAAAATTCAAATGGACATTATAGAACATAATTCATACATACATTTTCTATGCAAGAGCAAATAGTGTGCATTCAAAAACAGAATCACCTATAGTAAACAACAAAACACAGGGTCCAACATTTGTTGCCAGGAAACAAGAGACAGACCATCTTCAGGACTTCTGGTATTCCCAGAAAAAACAAACCAGGTAATAGGGAGAGAAATGGATGGGCAAGTGAAAAGAGTCAAAGTAAAAATGCAAGCATCAAAGTATGTTTAAAGAAAATCCAGATAATAGCAATTACAAAAAGAAAATGACTTTGATATCCACACCACTAAAATTCTGCATTATCCCAAATACTTTGTAAACACTGCCATAATCTATTTCTAAGCCCAAAACAGCTTAAACTGTAAATCATGTTATCTATAAGCAATAATTTAAATGTCTAAATATGCACCTAATTTTCTGAAAATGTAAAGTATGTTTATTAAAGAAAAGTAGTGTTTATTACCAAGAGCTCAGTACCAATATCTTTAAAGTAAATGAATTTTAGAGATTTACCAATGTTATGTGTAAATGTCTATAATTACACTTCATTAAGAAATATGCAATAAAAATTTGGTTTCCATATTTGAATCTCTGTAAGCTACATGCAAAGTTTGCAATACCTTGTTCTCAAACAGCAGACAGACTTCATAATACTTGAATTAATTAGTTGAAGGATGAAGTTTATCACTATTGAAAACTCCTAAGTACCTTTAATAAACAGTGCCATTAAATGTGCATTTTTTGCAATATAAGCAAACGTTGGAAATGCTCTAGACTTGCCAACTTAATGTAAGAAAACCTACACAATACTAAGAAGATCCAAAATTTGAAATCATTTAAAAATATTTTAATTTATTATCGCTTTTTTTAAAACCTCTTTTTCAAATCACTGTCACATTTTAAACAAGGCTTTGAAAATACTTATAGTTTAGCAATGGATAAAGCCTAATATTCATTAAGTTAATCCAGTGCTAAACTAACAAAATTTTAAGGAAACCAAAATAAATTTTGCTTGTTTAGGGGAAAAAAGGAATTAAAGGCAACTACAAAGGTGAACACCTCGCTTTTAAAAAATGTGTTGTCTGCATCTCAACACACTATTATTGCTCCCTCAAGGAAAAAAAAAAATCAAGAACTAGAAAATGGGATTTAAGCAGTTATTTTTGAGTGCTACAATACTTTTCATATGTAAAATTTACTAATGCAGAGAAACATCTTCAAAAAGGATAATTCTCTGTAAAAGACTCGCTCTATTAAGGCTTTGTTGCTCTGAAGCCAAGTATAAACCATATAAGGAAACTGAAGTTCAATGCCATTTATTTTGCTCTGCTCTTTCAGATGCCCAAGAATAACCTTTCACTGCCTAATGATACGTTCCAAAAATCATAAAGTAGATCAGTTATGCACTTAAATTCCCTGATAAAGCTACTTTGACTTAACAGGAATTTCTTGATGGTTTACAAGTCTTACCAGCAACTTAAAAGAAAAAAAGATCTCCAAAAGCTAAAGTCTGGGGGGTAAAAATCAAAACAATGCATTACTATATATATTAATATACATCAACTAATATATAGCAATATATATTTATATATATTATTAGTTACAAGAATTGAAATGTACGTAATAAAGTAACAAAGAACAAGTTGTGAAATAATTCGAGCTTGCTCTTTCAAACCTGCCTTTCTCTTCTTTGAACTAAAGAAGACAATTTTTCTTGGGGTAATATGGAACATGAACAAGCCGAACAATTTATATTTAGGAAACACCTACCAACAGACTACCACATTCATTTAATAATTATTCAGGAGCACAGTATTATCTGTCACCTCTCTTGAACACAAAGTACTGGGGAAAAAATTGAATTTTAAAAGACACCACTAAAGAAACATTTTGTATTTGCTACGACCAAAACTAGTTTGATCCATACAGACTGCCGATTGGTTCACAAGTGTTTATAACTCTGACTGGTGGAAAGTTTCCCATGCTTCACTAATTCCGGCCCCCACAGTAGGTACCTATCACTTACTAGGCTGAACTGGCCAAAACATTAGGACCAACACAAAAATGTAAAGACTGTCTGTACTATACAAAAAAGCACATCTATTTACCACAATGTGACACCCATGAAAATCGTTTTAAAACGTTTTACTTCCCTTCCTCTATGTTCTGTTCTAAAGTGTAGAGAAGTCCTAACAAATCAAACTTACAAGTGTGTTTTTAATTATAACTCCCTCTTTATCCCTAACACTTACTCCCTTTTTCTTTCCACCACTCAGTTACAAGAAAAATCTAGCAGTCATTTGCTTTCAATTAATTAAACAAGTATTATAAGGTTTTAAATGTCTGAAAGAAACAAGTTACTAAAGAAATATATTACCTACCTGGAAAAAACGACTACGAATGGCAACCTCTTTTGTTTACAAAATCCAACGACATACATTTATAAGGGTTTGAACTAAAAAAATATCTGTACGATTAAAAGCCAAAGCCCAACTGGTAACAGTGTACACAAATGTGGCAGCCATCTCAACAGCAAATCACTCGCTGCAGCGACCTAACTTCCTTCCAAAACAAAAGTTGCCAGGTTCAGCAACTTAATAAAAAATATACATTGTATATGCTCCGGGAAACTAAAACGTCTGGACCTTGCGCTGAACAAAGGCACTCTTTCTTCTGATTGCTTAAAACTTTTCGTCCCACTGCATTCTTACAAGCTCTTCTAGAATAACCAGAGTCCAGATGGTAGGAAGGGGGGAAAAATCAGTTCTATTTAGCACCTGAAACATTATCCAGTTCGACATTAGAAAAGAATTAGGACAACGTGGGGGAAAGTGAAAAACATTCAAGTATTCTTTCTTTCCTGGCCCAGGAGCTTTGTGACTTCTAGACACTTTTCGTGATAATTACCTTTCAGTCGGGCAGTGTCTCAGGGCAGCTTTTTCAAGGTTTCGCCAGACATGATTTCCTTCCCTTCGTTAGTCACTTTGGCTCCAGCCGAATTTCTCTACGGTGAGAGCGGATGTGGAGTGGCCTCCCGCAGCAGGACGAGTAGGCTGCTCCGGTGGGGGCTGGGAAGCGGGCTGGTCTTCGAGTTCTGCAGGAGTTTCCCAGCCCCAACTAGGATCTCCGCCGAAAAAAAAAAACTTTTCACTCGTGACACCGCCCGGAATTACCGTGCGAAACTCACTTCCTGCCTTGGCGAGAAGCAGGATCCAGCTCCGTCCAGGGGAACCCGGAAAACCAGCTCCGCGCGCGCCGAGGGGGCAGGGAGGGGGCGTCCGCCGCGAGCCGCTGGCCCGGGGCGACCCGCGCGCCCCGCACTCCCGACGGTGACAGTACCCAGCCGGCGGGGCCACCGACGCCGCCGGGACGCTGGACGGACCTTGGCCGCACTAGGCCGCCGCCCCCAGAGCCGGGCGGCGGGGTTATTGTCTCGATAGCGCCTGCCGCGCCCTACGCCCGCGCCGCCGCCGGGACCCGGAGCCGAGGGGCCGAGCTGGCTCGATGGCGGCCCCCTCCCCGGGCTGTCCGTCGGGCCGGCCGTCCTTCTGGCCGTCCCTCTCCGCCTTCCCTACTTGCCCTCGAACCCTCTTCTCCGCCCTCTCCCGGTTTCCCGCCGCCGGCCCTTCGCTCCCCTCCTCTTCTGCCCCGGCTGTGGTGGCTCCCCCGGGAAGCGCAGGGGGTGGGGGCGGGCGGCGGCTGCGTCTCCTCACGAGCTCGCGGGGCCGCGGCAGGGGCCGAGGCTGCGTCCCGCGCCGCCGCGCCACATTCACTCGAGCGAGAGACTGCGAGGGGAGGGGAAGCGAGGGGAGGGAGGCAGGGAGAGGAGAGAAAGGAGGAGGAAGGGGGCTGGGGCGGAGGAGAGTTACTGCCTCACAGGCCGCCGCGGCTTCGGCGCCACCGCCCCGGCGGCCAGGAGGCGGGGGGAAGAGGCTGCGCGCCGCGGCTCCGCGGCGGGGGCGGGGCGGCCTCCCGCTGGCTGCACCCCAACCGCCGGCAGCTGGGCTGGAGGCCGGCGCGAGCCAGTCACCGCTCGCGGGGGCGGCGCAGGCCGACGTCGGCGGCGGCAGGGGGCGACCGGCCGGGGGCTGGGGCTGGGGTCGGGGGGAGGGGCCGGCGGCGGCCGAGGCTTCGCGTGCGAGGCGCCGCGTGAGGCCCGCTCTGGTCCCGGCAGGGGGAGGCCTGTCTGCTGCTCCCCGGCAGCCTAAGTGGGGGCGCTTAGGACGCGGACCCCGGCTGCTCCGCGCCCGGCCCGGAAGACGGAGAGCCCGCTGACCTCCGCTGGATCGGTCGCTTGAGTTTCTTCGTACGACACTTATCGGTGCTCAGGGTTCAAGTCAAGCTCGATTTTAAGACTGCGGGTATCGCTTTCAACTGCAGCACTCCAACTTCCTCTAATGGCACGCTCAGTTTGCAGGAAACCACAGCGGCAGCTCCGTGGAGCTTCCCACGCCGGCCCTTGCTCCGAGCTTGTTCGCACAGCAACGCAGCTGGGGCTCCTCCAAGTCTCAGCCTCACCCGCCGGGGAGACAAAGCTGGCGAGGGGAGGGGGAAAACGGCCCGCGAAATTGCCTCGAGATAGTGCCTTTGTTAGAAGAAACGTTGGATACACTCCGAATGCGACGCAGGCTTCCACCGCCAGTGGTTTCGGTGGTGCAGTCGTTGAATTGCGCTGGCCCTGATAATTCAGCCTGGCAGGGTTTGCGTTTATTGCAGAAAGAAACTTAAGCTTTCTATCAGCACATATGGCAGAAACGCCTCAACCATAACATTGCACAGTTTTTGCAGTTACTGTTTCAAATATGTTAACAGACAAGACGGCCTTGTTTTACCCGGAGGAGGAACGTAACAGATACGGAACAAACCATTCCCCGCCCCCAGTCTGCTGTATTTAACTGGGTACAGTGATGGTAATTAGTTTCTGTGTCCCTGCAGTCACTATTTCAGTTCTTCGTCTGTGTTCCAGAGATAATTATTTATTACCAAGTTTGAATAAAGAGCTGTATGCCCTACAGATGATTTTTGGCTTGCATCCAAAAGAAGGAATTCATAAAGTCCATCAGAGAATTGTTTACCGAAGAGAGTTGTACGTTACTGAGACTTGAAATAACTCCAAAGATATTCAAGACATTCTATTAGGGGTGGGAGCATTTTAACTACTTCCAGAACTGCTGAAATTAACACAGGTAGTTCCTTCACTTAGAGCAGAGGCTGAAGGTTCACAGTACCAAAGTGTTCAGGCTTAATTCAGTGCTGAACTGGAGGTAAGACAGCATTACACTAGAAGCTAGGAAACGAAACGGCAACCAGGGTATACTAGTAATACGAAGCTAGTTATCCATTTTATGTGAACATGACTCTTAGCCATTGTATAAATTCTAAAGTTAACCTATTGTATTTTTAATCACAAAAAATATTTCCCATTCCACTTTCAGCAACTGGTTTGGGTCTGACCCAAACCAGACTCAGTGGTATAGCTCTAAACTGGAAGGATCACTGCCCTAAAGCCATCTGCCCAGGGTGGCAGTATCTCCCATACCAGCTCCAGCTGGATTTTGGGATACAGATAATGCATTTCGTCTCAGATTGATTCAAGATCCTTTCAAATGTGGCATCATATTCTAGTAAACCAACAGCCCCCACCCCAAACCTAAATGAATAGGACTAGACCAGTCCTTAGGCTAGGACCTGTCCTGACCCTAGCCTGTTTGGAAATTTAAGTTGATCTGGGGCACGGATCAGGCTGATTACCATTTAGCTTAGAAAAGTCCCTATAACCCAAAACCCCTTCTCCAATTCACCTGATATTTTGCCACTAGAGTTTAATTCCTTTTAGCATATTTCTCTATCACAAAGCCATAATCCTGAGAAAGGTAATATTCTAAGCCTTTTAGTTAGTTATATCTAACTCATCAGATTGTTTCCCTAAAGCAGCTTTGATGGGAAGGAATATAGACAGCATATGCTGAGGCTGAGTATGTAGGAGAGGGAAATGTAATAGAGGGCAATGTGGAGAGAACAGAAGTATAGATAATAAAGTATTCCATTTGATTGTTATGTAAGTCCTACTTACTCATACTGTAAGATCCCCAAAACACTGGTCTTAAAAGGATAGAAGACAGGATGCGCTTGTTAATATAACCTATTTTTTCTTTAAAAATCCCTTTGTAACGTATCTTCAGGAATACTCATCTGTGCTCACACAGAAAAGTGACATAACAGCTACCGTGTTGCCCCGAAAATAAGACTGAGCTTATATTAATTTTGGCTCCAAAAGACGCACAAGGGCTTATGTTCAGGGGATGTCATCCTGAAAAATCACGCTAGGGCTTATTTTTCGGTTAGGTCTTATTTTTCCGGAGAACACGGTATATGGTCAGGGTAGTCAATAATCAGGACTAATAATTCATCTTTGTTATTCATTGCCAACTATTTAGTTCCAACTCATGAACAGCACATACAGATATAGCCAAATCTTCCACATGTTTTTTATTACAAGGCATTCCTGGTCTGTGCTTTATAGATTAGTTTTCTTTGAAAATCCTCCCACAGTTGAACTTAAGATGGACTTAACAGTTTCAATTATGATTAAAAGAACTGAAACCCCACGTTAAACAAGGCTGCCTAAACCATGATTCTGTAATAATTAACTGAACTCCAGGACCAATTTAGAGAGTAAGCTAATAAATATTTGTTGATAGTATAGCTTTATCTTCCACATTGTGATTCTCTAAATAATTGTCTGTGAAAGACAGGGAATTCTTTGAGATTTCCCTTCCCAATATCTGGGTTCAGGAGAGGAATTACTGCCTACTAGAGATAAAGCCACATATCTGAATGGAAGCTTCAAGACCTTGCCAAACGCATTCCAGAGAATGCACACAGCATCCATCAGAAAAAGTGTCTTAGCAGAGCACCTATCCACTGCTTTAAAAAAGGTCCCCCTGTTATTTCCCCACGACAGTCAAGCAGCTGTGCAGAAGCATTATGGAGACAGTAAGCAGGAGACAAGGAAGAGATTAGGATGATCATTCTTCTTTTCTGTCTTCCTCAACACCTAGTAAAGAATTGGTTACCTAAAACCGAAGTTTTTATCGCAGAATTTGGGGAAAAATTAATCTTTGGTCCAGATTAGAGTTAGATTCAAAAAAAAGTTTAGAAGCATTAGATAAATTAGATCATAGGGACTGACTTCCCTATTTTCACGTCCATCTTATCCCCTTGGTAGAAAGGGCAAGAGGTTAGAGTGGCAAGTGTGCAGGGAACCGAGCTTGGGCTCAAAAGAGGCAGTACATGCAAGAACAAAAATTAAGGATTTTATAATACTTTGGGGATGTCATCATCCCTCCTATAGCATGTTTCAGCCTTCAGAGATTTTCAATGATACTTTATGAATCACAGAGAAGTCTGCCTCTATTTGTGAAAAACTTTTTTAAAAAAATTTTGATGTTTTTCCCCCTAGTATATGCTTGATAACATTTTTTTCTATCATATACATTTTGTAGCCTAGCAAAATTAAATTTCTTTCAGATGGCTTACAATTTTTTTTTTAAGTGTGGAAAAAATAAATAATGCATGGTGATTATTTGTGTGACCTCTGAAACAAGACTGCTTGACTTAGAAACTTGGCTTGGTGACCTTGGGCAAGTTCTTTAACATCTATAATAAACAAAGTTGAGTTTCCTTACCTTTTGGGGGACTACAATACTAACAGCCTCATAGCTTGTTCGGAGAACTACTTACATGGGACAATGCTCAAAAAGTGCTTAGCACAGTGCTTTGCAGACTCAAAAGTGTTAGCTGTTATTAGCAATGCACTTTAAAATGCACTGACAATATATACTATGCTTCCCTCATATAGTGTATCATCCAAACTAGAATACTTTAGAGAGTTAATAGACATTGATAACAATTTCAAAGGGACAACAAATGTAAAACCAGGACATCCTGGGTCAACTGCAGCAAATAGTCATCCTAATAATTTCCAACTTTATTACCTTCCTCTGATCCACCTCCCCACTCAAATCTTCCCTGGTATGAATCATAATCTATTAATATTTCAATATATATACTCTTTTCTAAATCATAATAGTATTAAATCCACAAATGAAAAGGTTAAATACTGCTGCTTAATGCCCTGAAAGGGCAGGCTTTCACTTAAGAATATTAGCTTTCATTGGGTAACAAAACTGCTTTCTCCTACTCACTGAAGTTGACACTAATTTTACTTTTTTTCTGTAGTATTTTGTTTTTAAAAAACTATTTAGCATCAAATATACAATGAAAATAGCGAAGTAGTAAGCATAATTTGAGGCGTCGTAAGAGGCTAAATGCCCTGCTCTAAAATGCCAACTATGTTACATAAAAACATTTTTTTTCAGTTAAGCAGCGTATCATTCCTCTTTCAAAGTAAGGGTACTGATGACGACCATATTGTAATCAGTATACAGGACAAATCTTATCTAAATCTGGTTTAACCAGTATTTGGAAAATGATATTTCGCAACTGGATTTTCTAAAATAATTCTGGATATACTTTCATGCTCATACTTTCCTCCCTTGGAAAGAAATTTATTTTCTGGGAATTGACTGCAAATATCCTTTTAAAATGCTGATTTAAATAATAACATTTTTTAATGTTTCTGCTGTCTTCTGTTTTCTCTAGTCTAATCCCTTTGTTTTTATGCCGTTAAATTAATGTCAACCATCAGATCAAATCATATAGCATTTTAGTTTTCTTCATTTTTAATTAATCTTAATTTTCTTATTCTTCCAGTTTTCTTCTAAAATAGACACTGAATTTCTCTTCCTTCTACCTCTGGAAACGCTCTCTGAGGGTTTTTTGTTTTCTTATACAAAACTTTATGTAGTATATTTTTCATATTTCCTGTTACACAGCATACCAAATATTAGTAGGAATGTCATTTTCTTTCCAAAGGGTTTGTACTTCTTTATGTAGAAATAAATATGTAGAGAAGAAATAGTTTTCAAATATTTTATTTTATAATTTTCAACATAATTTTTCTTTTTCATTCTTGATGTTTTGTTTCATTTACGTGTTTTCTGGCCACCCCATCTCATAAATAATTGATATTTCTATTTTGTATTCTGAAGTAATGAAACCTAGCCAATAAATTCTTTCTCATCAATATTGTCATATTTCAGAAAAGTTCTAGCACTAGCATTACCATGTACCTTGTGGTGGTGACCTTGAACAAATCATTTAATCTCTCCGTGCAGTAGTTCATGATCTATAAAATAGAATGATAAGCTCTGTCTTATCTACCTCACAGGGTTATCATGGACACCAGATGAGATGATGTACATGAAAGCATACTATAAACACCAAATAAATAAAAGATACCTTTGTTCTCTTACATCAGTAATACTTTTCATTATAATCAATAAAATATCATAAGCCATATTCAACGTCCATTGACATGGTGGCTCTATAGTATGCACACTTTAGTTTACATATTAAATGCAGTGTGTCTATTCTCTATAAAAATCTATAACCTGTAAGGAGGTAGGTATAAACTCATCACATTTTATATAAAAATTTGTCATTAATTCAGATGCCAAAAATTCATTAGTCTTGATAATTGAGCCACTGGCTGATTTTACACTATGAAAACATTGCTAGGCAAATTAGAAGTGTTAATTTCAGGAAGAATGTTTAGCCTAATTAAAGAAAATAAGCTTTGAAAACTCTAGAATCTGAGAATTTTGAGTAGTAGTTGAACAATTAGGAAGGGACCTTAGAGGTCATCTGGTTTCTAACCCAGCTGCATTTTAGAGGTGAGGGAACTCAAGTTTTGAGACTTGCCCAAAGTCACACTACTGGATAGCAGCAGAAGCATAATTAGAACCCAGTGTTCCTCCATTTCAGTATATGTTCAATTATACCACCTTGCCACCACATAGTAATCCAAACATGGAACAACCAAAAACCACTAAAGGAAAGTCTGACAGATAGAACTACTTAAAATTTTAAAACTTCTGTCAGCAAAAAAACGCTATAAAGAAAGTTAAAAGACAAAAGACAGTTTGAGAGAAAATATATGAGAAACAATAGCTAATATCCATAATATATGCAGGGCCCTTATATAACTAGAAGCAAATTAACCATCCAACAGAAGTATTTACAAAAGACATAAACCAGCAGTTCACAATAAAGAAATACAAAGAGGCAATAAACATTTGAAACATGTAAGAGCCTTAAAAATTCGGTAGGGAGCAACCCCATTTAAAAACCGGGATAACTGAAACTCTAGCTAGCTTTTGTTGTTATTGTAGTTGGGGTGGTAGTTCCTTTTCAGCTCTCTCAATGAGCAAAAGGAACTCCAGTGGGCTATATCCAAAGGGCTATGACCTCGACAGAGAAGTGAACCAATCTGATAACCAATAAAGTGGAATTAAACTGGCTTGAACATGGTCCCAGAAATGAGACATAGTCGCTCTGGTGCCGCTGTCCGTGCATGTCTGTAGGGAGGCTCAACAGCACCACCTCAAAAAGGTCAGACCTGGGTACACATTAGTGAGCCCCTCTTTGGGCATGTTCCCCTAGGCCAGACAACCAGGCTTCTGGATATGTATGTGCCATTGTTTGCCCAAATTTCAATGATTATATATAGTTTGGACACTATGGATTTTAAGATTTTAGGTTGCTCAAATAAAGGCTGAGCAGGGTGAGATGGTAGCAAATTGTTCTAGCAAATTAAAACGCTGTATGTGTAATGAGTTTAAGGCCCTGAAAGGAATTCCCCCAATTCCCCCAGGTTCCTGGACTAAGGTTCTGTTGGGGCTGGAAAATCCTGTGAAGGACCCAAGGAGGCAAGTGCAGGAATAGCCATCGGAGGGAGGGAAGGGAAAAACGCCTCTCTCCTTCTGCCTCTGTTTGTGAGGGGAACTCTCTCCACTCTTCACATTTCCTTGGACTTGCTTCCTGCCAACTATTATAAAGACACGGAATAGAGAAACAATATGTGATCAGGTAGGAGAAAAAAAGAGTAGGCTGAAAATAATTTATTTTAAAAAGACTAACACAAGACTTAAAACTAGAAAATGAAGTAAAATAGTTTTAAGAGATCAAAATACGTTTGTAGAAAACACAAATATAAAGGGAGACAGGAAATCAGTTAAAAATCACTAAAAAGAGCAAGTAGAGAGTAAAAAAGATTTAAGGTTAAACTTCTAAAAGCCAAAAAAATGAGATCGGTTTCAATATACTATATATAAGAAAAAAAGTTTTAAAAAGAGGAATAGCATTGAGTATGGATAAACTACCAAAAAAAAATCTATAATAAAATAACAGCTGTGAATTAGTTAAAAAGAAAGAAAACTGCTAGAGGCCATTCAGTTTCTGAGTGAGTCTGATATCCCTGGAAACAGGGTTCTGCTGTACCAGGAGCTTTGTAAGTAGAAAATTAGTGGACCGGGCTACTCTGACTTCCTTGGGACACTCCGGGGCTCATGGCTCCCAAGTGTCCTCATCTACTTGTGGAAACAAGGATCAGACTTCTACAGTTGATCAAAGCAGCACAGGCTGGCCTTTGTAACTTCTCCCAAGCCCTTGACTCCTCTTCTTCAATACATCCTTATCAGAATAATAAATTAAGGTGCCAGTTAATAGATAACCTGCCTGCACAAGGTCACCTTGCCAGGAAGTTGTAGAACTGGAAAACGAACCCAGTAACCTGAGACTAGAGTGTAAGTGCCAACCATTAAATTCTGTGTTGTCCTGTAACTACTTTTAACGCCTGTACCAATAGACTCTCCATTTCTTACACACACGCATACACACACACTGCCCAAAAAACTTATACACATTTTAAAAAAGGAAAAAGCTGTATTAAAATTGTAATACTCAATATATACCTATAACAAAAGATGAATACAAGTCATGTTTGACTTCTGCAATTACAAGAGGTGCTCAAAATGGTTACCGTCAGAATAATTATAATAGTTGTCCTTTCTTAAAATGTGTATACAATTTTTTTTGGCCATATATATACATATATGTATATATATATATATATATATATATATATATATATATATGCCAACATTTTCACTTTTAATCATTGGGGATTTTTTTTCATAATTCACAAGCTTCTGTCGAATAAAAACAAAAGCAGTTTTGATTTCATATTGAAACACTTCCTGTTTTTTTGTCTTCCTCTTCCTCTGCTTCTTTAAAACAAAAGCTGGTGCCTTTCTTTTCTTCTCTCTTTTTTTTTTCCTCTCTCTATTATAAAGACAATAGGTGTGCATTGTAGAAAATAAAGGACTTAAAAAGTACAAATAAGAGGAAAATCTTCCACCAACTACAGACAGTTAAAAATAGGGCCCTGGTAATGATGTTATTCAAGTCCGTTGACATGGTGGCTCTATAATATGCACTCTTTAGATTACACATTAAGTGCAGTGTGTCTATAAGCTTTCAAATAAGCTTTGAAAACTCTAGAATCTGAGAATTTTCAGTAGTAGTTGAACTATCAGGAAGGGACCTTAGAGGTCATCTGGTTTCTAACCCAGCTGCATTTTAGAGGTGAGGGAACTCAGCTTGAGCATAATTGTAAAGACTAGGTGATTCAAGGCCCTTTCTCCCAACGTAATACTCATTTTTTATGTAGCAACAATCAGTGATAGTGCTAGATCCATAACTAGATTCACATCTTCTTTATTCTTGGGATTGAATATTAAAAAAATGAACCATTCCAATTTAGTACTGCAGTAATTTATCTAGAAGTGATAAAACTATTTTCTCTTAACTTCATTTATAATCATTTCATCTCATTTTACCAAAAACCACTTGCATTGGAATCTTCTGCTAATCATTCTTTACACATGTCAAATGGAGTATAACAAAAATAGAGTGAGCATGGCTTCCATACTGATATGCTACGTGGTATCTAATATTTTGGTGTTCTTTCCCTTGAATGTGTATATGACTCATTGATGCTTCTGAGCAACTAGTACAGAAGGTAGTTTGAGAATCACTACTGACATAAATTTCCATCCATAGACTCTACCTTTACTTTTTCACACCACCTCATTTAAAGTCTTTTGTGTTGAAAAGTATGTAATAGCCCTAAAAGAAGGTATTATGTGTTTCATCTGTTGCTCCAAAAGAAGCGAAAAACTAGACTATTAACCTGCTGTGTAATCCCTGCACAGACTACAATGGCTTTCAGTGGGAAGCCAGGCTCTGCCAAGAGCAGGGAGGATTGCAGTTTAAACATTACAGGGTCAAGTTCAACATTTGTTCCATTCACAGAACTCCCACTGACATCAATGAGAATTTTGTGCGGAGTAGAATTTCTTCCTCAGTTAAATGATTTCTGTAATGCCATCTATTTTGCCAGAACATATCACACAAAGAATGTAATAAAGAAAATATATGTAGTACTCCTTTTTTTCAGACCTACTCTTGATTTCAATACAATGTCATCTACAAAAAAGCATTTTTCTTACAGGACATGATTTAGAAGGTAAATAAGCCATTTGGCTAAGAATGTAAAGACTCATTCTAGGCTCATCTGTTTGCAATTTTGAGATTTTTTTTTTTTTTTGGCCTATACCTGTGATATAAAAATCACAACTGAATTCAGTCACTAGCCTTTGAACCTTTGAAATTTTATGTCCTATGATATATCACAATTGGCTGATGGGAACATGGAGTTCTTAAAGTTATTAGGCCAAAGTATGTGGAGCTAAATATCAATTCCACAAATATCTGTAGGTAAACAAAGGCTGCTAAAGATGAAAAGTGAAGGTACTGAATTTTATATAATTGTTGGAAGGCTAGGCAATCAATATTAGCAAAGAGTTTGAACAGTATAATGTAATTTTATTGTTATTAAGTAACACAATAACATCAATGAAAATTAATAAAGTATTTTAGCAAATGAATATTTATAATTTATAATTAGCCTATTGTTTATGTGATTTGTAATGTTAAGGGAACATTTAAGGGAAAAGAAAACATTAGATTTTCTTTTTTTGAATAGCTATAGTAATTATTTGATTAATATTTCTATCAGTTTGAGAAATTACATAATTTGTAATGTAATATCATAATTTAAGGTAATCTTTGACTTTTAAGAATTAAAAAGAAAATCTGAGGTTTCCCATAGTCTTAAAAATCTGGTATATGTTCTGCTTAATCTTAATTTTAAAACAGATTGGTTTCTAAACATCATTAGTATTCTACAAGAAGCTTTGGCATGATGTATCCATACTTCCCATAAGGGAGATACTCCTATTTTTCTGTTGCTCACAACACTTTAAAAAGGCAATCTGGGGAAGAAGAACACTGGTAGAAATTAAAAACAAAATGGAAAACAAAATAGGGACTCTGACCTATGTAACAATTTACTCTGTTATCTCCAAACATGGCTGAACTGCAACATTTTAGAATGAATTGTAGTTTCTACAAAGATTCCATTCCTCTTTCAAACTGTAACTGTGCCAAGCTTTTCAGAAAATCATGAGGTCACACCAATTACGATTTATTAATAGTGTGCTCAAACAGTAAAAAATTCTGAGGAATTCAAACCAATATATCACTAACATTTGTAGAGTATCTATTGTGGATCCAGCACTAGGTCTGGCAATCTCACATGTGATATCTCCTAAGGTAAATTAAAAGATAACAAATTATGAAGTTTTAGATAAATCTATAAGGTATATGGGAATTTCAGGAGGAATCAGTTGTTCCATGGTCCAAAGAATCAGGAAAGTCCCTACTTATGAGTAACCATGATAAATAGACTGTCAATTCTTTTGTGGTCTTTCGAGTTGGGAACTATTCACCAGATGTGTGGGATGATACAATTTATGAACTCTCTCCTTGAAAATGGGCTGACGTTGGCTTCTGCTTCAACCAATAGAGTACAGAGGAAATGGCACTATGTGACTTCCCAGGTGGGGGCATAAAAGACAATGTGTTTCCACTTTGTCCACAGGAATACAAGCTTTTGAAGACAGCAGCAACCAAGTAAGCATTCTGTCTGCCTTGAAGCTGTCATGTGTGAGAAAGATCAAATTAGCACTTACGGAGAGATCATAGGGAGAGACCCTATGACTACATATATTGAGAGAGAGCTGTCTGACCAGTCTCAAGCTGTTCCAGTCTTCCTTCCCCACTTTACCCTGTAAAACCCCTGCCAATCTGTTACATCTACAGCCACCATCACATGAAAAATTGTACATTTTCGGATGATGTGTAGCTGGGGTGTAGTTCCTGTAAATGAAAGCTGGATCAAGAGAATTGATTAGATTCAGAGTCACACACACACACACACACACACACACACACACACCCTGCCCCGCCATGGTGATATTTGATAAGTGTTGTGTGCTTCATAACACATCACATCAGAAGGCACATGATACCTTGTTGTTCCACTTTTAGAGATGCTCAGATTGAGCAGTCATGTGCTGACAGCCTTATTATCCCTCATGGTAAAATTCCCATTCATCTTTCAACTAATGGTTTCATTCAATGATGATTGCTGCCTAAATCAAGTATTTCATCATTGCTACTGGGATATCATTGCTTCTAGGCCTTTTCAGTAGAAAGTACTAGGAAATATGCATATTTGAAAAGGAAAAAAAATGGTGATAGAAATGATATTTCTAATTCAAATTTAACAGTGTAGCAATATAATCCTGTAGGATTTTTTACAAATTTTTTTACTTTCTACTTATTTTTCTTACACTGAAACTCTTTGTCCATAATGTCAACATGATTATTATTTGCATTAACTGACAGCATATTTAAAATGGTTTCAAAATAATAATAGCAACATAGCCTCTAAAAGTCAGATACAGAATATAGTTTGTGATTTCTTTGTACCTCTATTTGTTCTTAGAATGTGCTCTGTTAGGGCGTCCCCTTAAAATAATTATTTTGCTTTTATCTTTTTAGTTATGTCTTTTTGTGTTACTGATTTGACATTAAGGTCATTAGTTTCCATTCATTCATTCATTCATTCATTTAAGTTCAAGTTAGGTTCATTTGTTTAAGTCTGTTTTTAAATTTTATAGATTGCTTAAAATTTATTTTATTTTATTTTTGGAATATGTGAAACATTTATATACTTACATGGCCAAACTACCTAACAAGATGTATGCAGAGAAGTCAATTCATTCCTTTTCCTAGCACGCTGCTTCATTTGAGGTAGTCATTTTTATTAGTTTTGGTTTGTTATATTTAAAAAGATTTTTCATTTATTTTATGTTATTTTGAGGCACTATGAGGGATGACTATCAGGCTTTTGGCTTAGTTGCTACAGTAATTCTTAGGATCATAACAGCTGTACATTAAGGAATAATTAGTCTTCAGATGAAGTGGTTTTCATTGAAACTAGTCATTTTGGCCTTTTTCTCCTCACTGCTTCCCCATGAAAGCCTTTTAAAAGTGGAAAAGTAGTTCTCCGTCTCTTTTCTTCATGGTTATTTACCACCTTTACTGAAATGTGCTTACCTAGTTAAAAGACTTTTTTAAAGTGGTTAAAAAATAAAATTCATAATTCTATTACATACATATATTTGTAAGAGGAAAACTAATGACACAATATACAAAAATATTAATGTTACATATTTGTGAAGAGTGAAATTTCAGATGATTTCATTTAACTTTCATTTTTATCTATATTTTCTAATTTTCCACAGTGGTGATATAGTTGCATAATATTAAAGGGAAATGTGTTTTCCATTATATAAAAAAATAAAATAATCATTTAAAAATGACTACATGAATGGAGAATTATTGCTATAGGTACAGAATTTTTGTTTAGGATGATGAAAAAGTTCTAGAAATGGATAATGGTGATGGTTGCACAATACTGTGATTGTGTACTTAATGCAGTGAATTGTACTCTTAAAAAGGTAAGTTTTATGTTATGTATATTTTACCACAATAAAAAGTGAAAACAAAGAAGTTAAAAAAGGTTTTACTACTGATTAGCCCTAGTATTAAATGCAACTTACTAAATATCATGATCTTGCAATACTTCAGGTATGCTCTTTAGACAGGTATCCAAAACATTGTTACTCGCTTGGTGTATAAGAATGATAAATATAAACTAATATTTACTGAGGGACTGAATAAGCATTTCACACACATTGAATCATTTAAAAGTGCCAAAAGTCCATGTTATAAGTGCCATTGTTATCTACACTTTGTAGATGAAGAAACTGAGTAAGTTACTTGTCAAAGATCACTCAGGTAGTAAGTAGCAAAACCAGGGTTTGACCCAAGGTCTGTTTGACACAAATCACTGCTCTAGCCACCATGTTATAGCAGTTTGACTTCTGCTGCACCAGTTCTATACTGCTGCACAGGGACTTGTTACACAGCATCTTTGTGGTTATAAAAAATTATTTTGTTACTTTCCAGCTATGAGTTTACTTTAAAAGTCTGCCATGTTCACTTTAAAACTTACAAAAGTTTTATTTTATTTTTTTTCAATTACAGTTGACATCCAACATTATTTAATACCAGTTTCAGGTGTACAACACAATGGTCAGGCATCCAACATACACAAGTTTTAAACTTTTGTGTTTCTGCTATGTTTAAAAATTGGTTAATTGAGCTTTCATGAAAACAATTCCCATGATTATTATTCTTATTATTTTTACAGTCATGTCAAATAGTGATAATCATGATACACTTACTCTATTTCGGCTAGAGACAGAGTCAATAAGAAGAAGCAATTAAGGATACATTTTGAACACATTTTTCCAAGATGAGGTCAGCATCTTTCTAGAGATGGAGAAAAAAAATCACACAGTTATCTTTCTAAACCCAGCAACTTCAGAGTCTCCAGCGTCTGGGGAGAGGAACAGGGTTTGGGTTAGGCCTGACTTTAAGAAACATAATCAGCTCACACATTCTTCTTTCATTTTGGAAGCTTAAAGTACCCTTTGACAGTATACTCCCATGGCAGCATGTGAGTACACTTCTTACTTCTTCCTCATACTCCAAAGTTCGTGGGAGTGAGTTCTGGGTTGTTAGAATTTGGACCCACTAGGATCTTCTGGCATGGCTTAGAGCTCCTGCAAGGATTCTGGAGCCAATCCATTCCCTTAGATGCCATCGTGCATTTCAATTCTGAACCAGACATGTGGCCACACTCTAGATGGACTACTAATAAAAGCACATTTCTTTTGACTCTTTCAACTGACCCTTAGACACCGAAGACTCACATTTGGGATGTAGTCAGTAAGCTACCTAGTATATGAAGAGCAGACGATCAGCCACAAAATGAAAGTATCTCTCAAGGGAGTCTGCTTACAATTTTTCATTCTATTGACTTAATTTTCCTAAATAAAATATAATTTATTCATTTAAAAGAAGGAATGCTGTTTCCAGAGCTGTCAAGACAAATGTAAATTTAAGAGCATTACAAGCTCTGTCCTGAAAGTGTGTAAAGCAATTAAAAATGATCAATATTAACAATACTTTTAGTATGAGTACGAGAAAGCAGGGTTCAGGCCAAGAATTTGTCCAGTCATGCAGAACTGAAGTCTGAGCATGCAAGTAACTCAGTTGATTAGGGTTAAAGGAAGATAATGAAATAGGCCTTTGAGGTATAAAAAGAATATATATAAATTCGATGAATATGCAGAAATGCCAAAATCCAGAGGCTTATCCTTCTTGGAGTCCAAAAGATTAGACTCCATTGAGAATATTTTTCACACTGTTAGTTAGGACTCCATGAAAAGTTCTTCACATGAATTTCTACTGCCCAAAATATGCCTCAGCCATTGGACAAATAACCAGCATTAGACATTCCCATTTGAAAAGAAGGTGTGTCTACCACTGACAAGAGTTCACAAGAATAACAAATGCATATTTAATATCCATTATCTTGTTCATGGAGGGAAGCTGTGGAAAGGAGCATCTGAATCAGAAGATATCCCCTAAATCACCCATGCTTCAATTTGAAGTGTATTTGTTAATTGTGAATTACTTCCCTAGTTTATCCTGATTTAGGCCAGGACTTCTCAACTTCCAGACTATTGACCTTTTGGACCTGATAATTCTTTGTGGTGGGTACCCCATGCATTGTAGGATGTTACCAGCATCCCTGGCTCCTATGATTAAACACCAGTTCTAACAACCAAAAATGTTCCCTGGGGAAGCAAAACCAGTCCCAGCTGAAAACCACTGATTTACACCAATATCAGAATGTTTGTTGTTTCTGCTGGCACACACCATCTGGATGGTAGGGAAAGGGGCCTAACAGAGTCCAAGAGTAAGCTGGCCTAAGACAAAGAAAATTTAATGCAGACAATCTGCATTGTAGATAATAAACAAGTAATTTATGAAAATTTAATATAGAGCTATGAGCATCTCATTAAAACCAAGTTTATCCATTGGTAGACAGTGAGTGATTGAGGTTGAAATAAAAACCGGACATAGTTATAATCACCTTCCGGCAGCCAGAACCCAGCTACTGAAGATCAAATCAAGTATTCCTTTTATAGAACTGCATGACTTGATACACATTGTGCAATTGAGAGCTTGCTTGTTTTTCATTCATTGACAGCTGGTCTAGCGAAAAGCTGCCAGACGCTTGGGTCACGCAATCAAATCTCAAAAAGCATATTGGCCCTGAGAAGATATAGAGGTGATGACTAAGAACTTTAAGAAAGAAGTAATATCTTCTAACTTAAACATAAATTTGATGGTGTTTCTGATGAATTTAGGAAAGTATATTTTAGCTTTCTTTATGTGTTTTGTATATATTTTATGGACAAAAATCTTATTTCTGTCAGAAAGTCTTAAGTGGGATGGTACATACACGTAGTTAGTACTCCAAAGAGAAGTACTGCAAAATGCTCCCCTGCGGTCACTACCTCCTTCAAGTATAACCACTAGATTGACTTCTAAACAGCCTAGATACATTTTGCCTGTTTTTGTACTTAAGCGGCAAAATATAATGGGTGTTATTTTGTGTCTGGTTTCTCTCACTGGACATTATTTTGTGAGATTCGTACAGGTTGTGCATGTAACTGTAATTTGTTCTTTTTAATTGCTCTGCATGATTCTAATGAGGTAATACATCACAATTAATTACTATTTGGCTGTTTTCAGTTTGGAATTATTAAAAATAGTTACTCTGAACAAAATACAGGCTAAAAAAGGTACATTCTTTAGGAGAATACATATATTGACTATATATCTTTTCGTTCTTCCATTAGTCATACTATGGCCTGAACTCTGTTCTCTGCCCAGTGTGAAGCATTTATAACAAAAAAGTTGTACAGATGTGCTTGTGGACTAAGAAACTTTACTCAGTTGTATTTATGTCAGATTCAATGATCATACTCGTCACATGTTCATTAATAGATTTCTATCAACTTATCCATTTAAAGAAAAAGATAGAGTTCAGAGATGTTTCTAGGGGTTAATCCTTGAATCAATTTTATTGGCGAATTTAAGGACATCCCCCATAAAAGGCATTTCCTGTATATGCACAGTGCCTGGCACAAGGAGGCCACATATTTGTTGAATGAATGAATAGATGAATAGATGGATGGCACAATGTATGTCACATGACTAAGTTAGGAACAAAGTCAATATGGTTAGTGAAAAAAAAAAAAGAATGCTATTTAAGAAAATAATAACATTAACAATGTAAAGCAGTTTGCCCGAGGTTAGACAGCCAGAAAACGGATGCGCTGGGTTCCAAGTCCAGGCTGTCAAACTTCAAAGCACTTAACCTCTAAACCAGGAAAGAAATGCTCAGAAAAGAAATGCTAATAAGGATGAATGCAAATTCCTGAATTGAAGAGGAAAAAATAAATTGCACAAGTGCCAAACCGTCTATTGTTAATGGCCACATTTCATATAAGAGACCTGATGGCTTGGGTTGATCACAGTCTCAGCTGAGCCCACAGTATGACGTACGACTGAAAAAGCTAGTGCCTTCTGAGGCTATATTAATATCCTACTCCAAGCAGGTAAGGTCGTATTCAAACCAGCTCAGCACCTTTCACTTTTCTCTCCCTGACCAATGTCTTCGATAGAATGTTGTAAAAATATTAAATTCCTTGTCCCTGTGTTCCCGTGTTTTATTATCACTGGGAATATGTAGGCTTCACCTCATACAGAAAAATAACCAAAAACAGATTAAGACACTTCAATTTAACCATTCTGGATTACCAATCATTTGCTTCTGGTCCAATTCTTGTCCTCTAACTGTTCCCCTCGCTTGACATTTTGGGTTGTCCCTTACTTTTGGTTCACACTTACATGAGAGGTGGCCCCCAACTGTCTTTGCTTATACCTCCCAGACCCAAGTCAGTAAGGCCCACTCCCACAACCAACTAAAAATCCTGACCTGGGTCAACATCTGGGCCCTACTAATTGGGAAAGGGAGTTGGGTACTTCTCAGTTTACTCTATGATGGAACATTGAATTTGTTTATGGAAGTCTTGTTAAAACAGATACTGATAAGCTAAGGGTGGCCAAAATGATGAAATCCTTGGGAACCATATCACATGTACTACACATTTGATGTTAGCTAAAAGACTGAACAAGAATGTTCTACAAGGAAAAGCTGAAGAAACTGGAGTTTAACCTTGACAAAAAAAGGCAATGGTGTGTGGTAAGCATGGCTGTGTTCTGCATGTGAACAAGCAGTATGCAGAAAAGGGAATAATCTTAATCTCATTTTATAAGTAGGAAATGCAAATGGATGGAAGCTTTAAGGGGGCACTTTGAGTCTAATGGAAGGAAGACCTTAACCACAAAGAGGTATCTATATCAGTCATGTTTATACACTGAATAGAATGTACTCTTTTGAAACTGAAAGATTCAGAGGGAGGGGTGGCTTCAGACTTGAGGGGGAAATGGGGCAAAATACAACAGAGGTAAGAAATCCACAACATCGTTGAGTCATTTTAAATGATCTCCAAAGGTTGGAGGGTTTTAGGATCAATTTTTTGGAAGAGGTTGGTTTTAAAAGTATTTTGAATAGAATGGAGATGATTTTCAGGGAGACAGTGAAACGTTGTTCAACATAATACAGCTGGGGTTGAGAGAAGAGATAATGGGCATAGGAAGGGATATATACGTAACTTACTCAACCTTAACTAAATTATTAATTAATAAAAATGGAAATCTTTTATTCCTGTTTTAATATCTAAAGTTTCAAAGACTCTACATACATTTTCCATTGAGCTGGCTCTCTTCCTTTCTATATAATTTGGATATTGTTTTAACATGTTTCTTTTCACAAGGATCATGGCTACTTAAAAGACCTATTTGATCCAACTTGTTATTTGAGGCAAACCCTTAAATCAGACTTATCTTCTTCTCCTTGCTATTGGTCTTTGTGGTACCTTGGTAAGAAAATTCCTGAGGCAGAAATGGTTAGAAGTAATTTAAATGGTCACCTTTCAAATGTGTCCAATTTTCTCCATCACGACCACTCTAACCTGGGATATCAGATTCTCTCTCCTGGTCACCTCCACAGTCTCCTCAATGTTCTGTCTTTAGTCCTGTCTCTCTCCAATTTTTTTCACCACATTGTAGCCAGGGATCTAATCATTTCACTCCTGCTCAGAACCCCTGGATGGCTCACTATGGTCCTCAGCAAGAAGTCCAGACTCCTTTATAGATGACTTACAAGGTCTTTCAGGATGTGGTCCCTGCCTCTTCACCATCATCTTTTGCCACCTTCTCCTTCGGTGCTCATTCTTTCCATTCCTGGAGCTCATCATACCTTCTCTTACTCCTGCAACAGTCGGCAAGACCACGTTTGTCCAGCTAACTCCTATTCTTGAGTTCATTTAGATATCACATCCCTCAGAAGGCCTCTCAGTCCCCCAAATCTGGGTTAAGAAACTCTCCCTTGTGCTTCCAGAGCACCCTGTGCTTCCTTTAATTGTCTGTTATTTCACTGTGCAGTACCTACTTTACTTCCCCTGCTTCCCACACAAGACTCTTACCTCCATGAAGATAGGGACCGTATGCATGTGCTCACAGTTATATGCCCAGACTTTAGCACAAGTCCTAGAATAAATAAGCACTTATGTCAATTAGAAGTGTGTGCAGAAGAAAGGAGCTATTCTTTCTTATGTGCTGAAAAATAAGATTGACATATTTGGTAACGGAGACTCGCCTGACAGGAACCACAGAAAAGAGGGATCTTATCAGTTTAATTTATTAAATTGTGTTAATATAGTTTTGTTCATGAATATTGTCTTCACTGAATTCCTGGAAGGAAGGCATTAGACTGTTTCCTTTGGGTTGAGGGAATATTTATAATCAGGACACACATTAATAAGGCTGGCTCTACGGTTAAAGAATTCAGTAGTGTACAAATTGGTTGTTACACAATAGTCATGGGGATGTAGGGTATAGCATAAGGAATATAGTCAGTAATTCTGTACTAACTATGTATGGTATCAGATTGGTACTAGAGCAATCAATGTGATGGATGGGAGGGGGTGGGGGGCAGGGTGAAAAAGATGAAGGGATTAAGAAATACAAATTGGTAGCTACAAAACAGTCATGGGAATGTAAAGCACAGGGAATATAGTTAATAATATTGTAAGAACTATGTATAGTGCCATGTGGGCACTAGACTAGTCAGGGGGATCACTTCTTAAATTATATAAATGTCTAACCACTATGCTGTACACCTGAAATTGATATAAAATAGTATTGAATGTCAATTGTAATTGACAAATTTAAAAAGGGAGGAAAAGATGAAGGTGAATAAGAGGTTCTCATTTTCAGCTGCAAAACAAATAAATCATGGGGATGTAATGTACAGCATAGGGAATATAGTCAATAATATTGTGATAGCATGGTACGGTGTCAGATGGTAGCTAGACTTATGGTGATCACTTCTTTAGGTCTATAAATGTTGAACAACTATGATGGACACCTGAAACTAATATAATATTGTATGTTAGCTACGTTTTAATAAAAATCATTTTTTTAAAAAAGAATCCAGTATTATAAGAATACCTGGCATCTGATTTTATTTGATTAGGACTTTATTAAATTTTCTGGAAAGTCACTTTTTGCTTGCCACCACTCTTTCTCTTATAGTTCCTACCTCTGAAAAAAATACTTCTAAATAACTTCTTTGCAGTTATAGTATTTTGTCCAAACATGAGCACATTGCTTTTACCTCGGAATAAAGTGGTATGAACTTCAATTTTTATAAAATCATACATTGTAGTTCCTAAATTTTAAGATGCCAAAGTTTTTTTTTTTCCTTTTCAGGGAAAATACATGAAATTAAATGTAGCCAACAATTTAAGACTCAACACAATTTCAGATATAATATGAAAGAATCTGTGTCTTAAATAAACACACACACGCACAAGCATACATACATTTGAAAAAAAGAATGGAAGAAAACACAGCAAAATATTAAGGTTGTTGAGATGTGGGGCTATGATTAACTTTTATATTCTTCTCTCATATTTTTCCAATATATCTACAAGGAGGATGGCTGTATTTTTTGCATAATAAACAAAAAACAAAATTAAAAGATTTGGTATGATATATTTAATATGTCTTTTGCTTCTTTTACAGATGCTTAGTTCTCTGAGTTCTCAATTTATGAAATGAGTCAACACACTCTTGTCTTAACTTTGGGCTACATACTCTATCCATTTGAGTCTAGCATTATGGATCTGTTTTTATTTTTTGCATAGGAATGCATTCTTCCTCCTGGATGTAATTCCACAGAAATCTTTTACATAGTCCTCAGCTCATTATTCTTTGTGTGGCTGCCAATGTTTCTCTTCATTTGAACTTGTATGTTTTAGGACATTCAGAGAAAGAATTAAGGCCTCTGACATAAATGCACATTCTGATACAAAAGGGACATTACAAATATCAGGTTCTGAGAACTTGCATATGGTACTAGATTTGGTCACTATTTGATTGAATTAGTTAATGATGGAGAAAGTGCTTCGTAAGTGTTCTGTAAATGACCCTCTTTCCTTCTCATGCTCATGATGCCTGAGACAAGAACAAAGCAGCTCCAGAACCGTTTCTTCCTTCTATTTCTTTTGCCTGTAGCATTTCTTATCCAAACAGTCTCCAGATTTTATGAATCCCTTTTATTTATAAAAATTTAAACAAACAGCTTGGAAAATGGCACTTCCAGCAAAGCAAAGTTAATTCCGGTTCTTGACAGTTCGCCTGAGAACTGCTACCCTGGTTCACAGGGGTACTGAATTCCTGGAAGGAGCAGGACAAAGGTTATGACCTTGAGAGAAATAGCCAGGACAATCAACATTTGTACAATCTCAAAGTACTTTTCAAAGAGCTCATTGGATAGAAGAAACATGGGAAGATGCATGGGCTCCCTCAACTAGTAGTGTAGAGACCTCTGAAAAGAAAATTTTCTAACTTGTTCACTACTTGGTCATTCAAACTTTTGAACCATGTTGGGCACTTAGCTTTGAACTTAAAAGCCTCCAAAATCTGAAAGCAATAATGATACATTGCTTCAGTGTGTCTTTTGTCTTTTTGATAGCACATTTCTATTCTGTTTTAGCCATTTTCATTGAAGAAATCAATTGCTTCTTAAAATATTAACTGATTTTTTTCAACATGCCGCATGAAGAAAAATAGATCATACCTACCCCCATATCTCCAGTTACCATCACTATGCCAGTGACTCCCGGTTCTCCATCTCTTGCCCAGATCCCGGTCCTGAGCCCCAGATGACCAACTGCCAGCTAGATATATCAATTTGGATACACCAGAAGCACCTCATGTGCTGTGTATTCAAAACACCAGCTTCTTCCTATCCTCTTCTCTCATCTTTAATTTCCTATGCAGGTGAATAGCCTCGCCATCAACTAAGTTTCCAGCAAATTGTCGCCTTTGACCCATCCCTCTCCATATTGGTTCACATTCAAATGCCAAGGTTTGTTGATTCTACTTGCTGAACATACCTCAGTTCACTGCTCTCCATTACCCCTGCCTCTCACAAAGTCGGCCACTCATATTTCTCACCTCAATTTCTGCACAAGGCTTCTGAATCACACTGTGGCCTGTGTTCTGTCCTTAAAGATCCAATCTATGCACTGTAGTTAGAGTGATCATTCTAAAATACAAACCTAATCACGTCACTCTCCTGCTACAAATAATATCCTGGAAGTCCACTGCTCTCAGAATTAAGTCCAAATTTCTCAACCTGGCTTTGTAAGATTTTCATGATTTGGTTCCTACTTCTTTCTATAGCTTCACATACTCCCACCTCCCTTTCCCCCAAATGTTGCTGTAATTACAATGAGCTTTTTTGTGTGCTCTCTATTTCCTGGTCTTTACATATGGTACACTCATCACTTGGAACTTCTGGTTTCTCTGCATCACCTAAGGCTGGTTATCAACTATACTTGGTCTTAGATCTCAGTGCAAGTGCCATGTTTTTTGCGTTCCCAGCATCACTCCCACCCTACACTGAGTTAGGTGCCCTCAGTACTCCCATAACACCCCGTACCAACTCCTGTATTTTTAAAAAAACGTTTTGTTTGCCTGTGTCCCCCAACTAGATGTTAGTTCCCTTAGGACAAATATAACATCTTCCTTACTTTTATATCTCTTGTAAAGTGATCTTGTAAAGGTCTTGTAAGGAACTTAGTAAAGTTCTGGAACCAGAAAGCTCTCAATTACCATTTGTTGAACTCATGAATGAAATTATAGAAGTAACAGGTTTCCTGGCTATTAAAACGTTTGCAAATAAAGCTTGAGTTACTGAGACTCTTTGGATTAGCAAGTATACCATCAGACCTAGGCCAGACTGGCGAAAATTAGAATTTTTACTTTTGATATAGGACCTGGCCTAGATTAAACTGACTCCAGAACCAGCAGTTCCCTTACAAGTCTGAGGCATGTGACTTGTGAAAAGCCACTAATCCTTGATTCTGATAGAAGGAATGTCATCCTCAAAATGAGTTATAAATTAGGCAAAGTGAGTTTCTTATCCTTTTTTTTTTGTTGAGCATTATCCTAGGGATCCCAGAAAATCCTTAGATCCCAGAAAAGCATGTAAGTGAAGATGAAGATTAGCACTGGAGAAATGCAGAGACAGAGTTTTTGAATGAATGGGTTGAATAGTTGGAATATTTTTATGGGACTATGCTAGAAACAGAGGTGAACAAGAGACAATGCCCCTGCTGTATAGAAGGGAAGAGTCAGACAATAAGCAAACAAACAAATTAACAAGATAAAATCAGAAACAGCTCAATGCTATGATGTCAATACAGGGTGACCTGACAGGGGGCGGGGGTGGGGAGGTGGCTGCTTACAATAGGGGGTTAGGGAAAGCCTCTTCCAAAAGGTGACATTTGAGCTGAGACCTGAATGGTGAAAAGGAGGCAGGCAGGCATGTAAAGAAATGAAGGAAGAATAATCCTGTTGGAAGAAATAGCAAGTGCAAAGAATAAATTTGCAAGTTCAACGAACAGAAGAAAGAGCAATGTGAATGCGCGGGGGAGGGGAGGGAGGCGGGACATGGTTGCAGATGAAAGCAAGGAGATGGGCACGGGCTGGCCCAGCAAGGCCTGCAGACTGTGCCGGGGAGTTTGGCTTTAATAATCAGTGCCCTGGGAAGCCACTGGCGGGTCGTAAGCAAGTGACTGACTTTACCTAAATATCCTTGAATTTATAGACTGAGGAGGAAGGAGTTAAAAGTGGGGAAAAAAGGGTTTTTTTAACCTCTTCTACTAAATGAAAACATGTGTTTGTGCTTTCTCAGCGTTTCAGTACTCAGATTGTATTGTTGACATGTTAAAATGCATTTATTACACATTTAATTTCCTTAATTGAAGGAGAACTTGGAAATACCCCTGCTGTTACTGATTCTAGGTGAAGAATCAATATTCCTTGCACATTTTAATTTTTTTTCTTACTGTTTCTACCCAATGGGAGATTAGAAAGTAATTTTGTTTAAGAACTAAAATTAAAGTAATTACTAATTTTAACCTCTTTTGCTCCCAGGTGGTTACTGCAATTAAAATCAGTATTTATAACATTCACAGCTAACCAGCATTTCAGGGTTTTAAAACCTTTCATTCTAGACCTTCAAGTACATAGCTGAAATCTTGCAAATCTTCTGTGGTTAACTGCAATTTACACATCCTTTCTAGTGAAACTATGAGGTCTATAGGTGAATTGAATCTGAGTGCAATTAAAAAGTTATTTGGACAGCATTCCTTGCTAAGAAATGTTATCTATGTAGTATTTGTTAACGATTATAAAGCTTGGTTTGTTATCTATAATTCAGAAACTTTACGTGGGTCTCTTTCAAAACAAAAACATAATATACTATAATACTGAAAAAATATTCTTTTTCCTGAGGAGCTCAAAGCACTTTACTGATGTTTTCTCATTTGTCCTCACCATTTCCCCAAGGTAAGCAGATGGAAAATGTTATGCACATTCAATAGATGGGGGAACGAGGCCAAGAGAAATGAATGAACATGCCCAAGGTCATGTAATACGTCAATGGCAGGGGAAGGATGAGTCTCCGGTCTTCTAATTCCCAGGGACCTGGCATTTTGTAACATAGAGCAAGGTACCAAACCAGTTCTGGTTTGGTTTGGTTTGGTAAATACAAGTCCCCACTTATACAATTACAGTAAATTAATCAGACATCTGTTTTGTGGTATATCTCTATGTTTGGTGTTTACATTGGCCACAATTCTTGTTATTTTTAAGTGAAGACATGGGGGAGGTGTTAAAAAGTTCAGTAAGATTAAAATATTTATCTCATATATTGCATGTAAGTTGTCTGGCTAGGAGCCTATACCGGCTACAGGAACTTTATCATTTTGCTTAAGTCTACATTTGTTGCCTGCTATTTAAGGAATTAGAAATACAAACGCACGCGCACACACACATACACACACACACACACACACACACACTTCATTGTATCATTTTCCCATAGAATGCTTTTCCTCCATAATAGGATATTTGAAAATTGTGAGCTCCTATGACAAGTTAAAGTTGTTTAAGCTTTCTTAAGTTTTAAAATGTTTATATGTCCTTTTATATTAGTATTTAAGTTCTTGCTTTTTTGTCTTTTCTCTTTCTCCTATGCCTGAATCTTTATTGTAAAAAAATTCCAAACACAATAAGCATAACAAGACTAGTACAATAAACCTCCATGTACCCCTTATACTGATTATAATTACATGTAATTATAACCAAATAATTATAAAGATTTTGCAACATTTATTTCATTTGTCTCTTTTTTGCCTTTGCCAAACTTTCAGAAAGTAAATCTCAGACATCAAGTCATCCCATCCCGGTATACTTTTCCTACAAATCTCTAAAAATAAGAACTTTTAGATCATAGTCTTAATGCCAGTGTCACACTAAAACTTTAACAATAATGCCTTTATATTATCTAAAATCCATGCCTGAATAAAATCTCTCAGATTGTTTAAAAAAGCAAGCAATCTTTTCATAGTTGATTTGTTCAAATCAGGATCCAAACATGTGGCATTTGGTCGCTGTGTCAGCCTCCTGTACTCTAGGGCAGCTCTCTCCCTTTTCCTCTGCCCACTGCTGTTGACTAGTTGCAGAAATCAGTGAAGTTCCCCTGAAGAGTGTCCCATATTCTGAAATTATGTTTGCTTCTTTGTGGTATCATTTAACTTATGTCTCCCCTCCTATATTTACTATGCAAGGAAGTTAACTCTAGAGGCTGGATTATATTCAAGTTCTTTTTTTTTTTTTTTTAGTTGTTGTTGCTGCAAGAACACTTCATAGGAGATACTGTGAGCTTCCTATTACATCATATGAGGAGGCCCACATGTCTGGTAGTTCCACCCTTATTATGCTAGGAGTATCAGAGGGTTCATGTGGTGACAGCCTGACCCTTCCATTAAGTTCCCTGTCAGCCTCTCAACTAATAGTATCAACCATTGATGATTTTTGCCTAAATTAGTTATTGCAGGGGTTTCAAACAATTATTTTTTCATCTGGCCATTCCTTCTACATTTATTAGCTGAAATTCTTTTGTAAAGAACTTTTCCTCCTCAACTAAGCCTACTAGGTTAAAGAGAGAATTAATGCTTAATTCTTTCCTTTTATTTGACAAGGGAATGGTATCCTAGTTACATTCACCAGTGTCCAATGAGGTGGATTTCAATTAACTGCATTCATGATTCTTCTTGATACTCAAATTCAAGGACTGAAGTTTTGCTTCTAAGAAGAGTAAATATGGAAAAATGTAATACAGATGGAGTACTCACCATGTACTGGATTTTTGGGGAAAGCAATGTAACAGCACACAGACCCCCGTCTCTAGTACAAGGCACTTCCCTGTCTCAACCAAATCCTTTTTTAAAAAATTTCTCTTGGCTTTCCTTCACTCTCTTGTGGGTATGAATGGGGTATAGAAACCAAAGGCATGGGGGGTGGGGGGGCGGGGAAAGGCCAGGTGTAAACAAGAAGGAGAGAACTGTGATTCATGGTTTGAAGCCAAGCATCCTGGAAAAATGAAATACAATAAACACTTACTTCAAAGGAAACAGAAGATACTTCTCCACCATCTCCAGCCTTCAAGGAAGTGAACCAACTACAGAAACTTCTTTATACCTCTGTTCAAAGCATATACACTGAGTTTTATCAGTCCTTTGCCTTAATAATAGTATAATTAATTGGTGAGAGTAGCTAAAATGGGGAGATGCTGATGTTCAGAAGTACTTGCAATGCTAAATCTTTCGTGTTGTACATTAGAACAAGATCGCTAGGGAGAAATATGCTTATAAACCCATAAACCAAGGTGGATTGCACTTTTGATTTACCTCTGAGCTCACAAGGTACGTGGGATACCAACATTAACAGGCAACATGGCCCTCTTTGCGCAACTACCACAGGACTAACTGGTTGGATAACTTCTTTCTAATGGCAAGACTTTATTCAACAACAATATATTTTTTATTGTAGATGTCAGAAATAACTTCATCTTTTGCTCATGTAAAAAATGAGGTTGGGAGACTAGCTTTCAGCAATGAATTTACACCAACATTTTACTATCTTTTAATGTTAGAGATATTTACATAAGAGTAAAGATATTTACAAAACTTTAATCTCTAAGGTTATTTTACAATATTTTTTGAATGGTCCAAAAATTCATATAGAAGATTATCTCTCGGAATAGGAATGCTTTGTGTTTCATTCACCTTTCTGTAATGGATATTAATCCCTTACCATGTAAAACTGACAAATTACACATTCTAAAAATCAAATCTTATAATACAGCCTGACATTCCTCAAAGATAAACAACATTAGGGATAGAGGTCTTAGAATATTTGAAGACAAGGTGGAAGTAATAAATTACTGACCTTTAATAGACAACAAGCTTAAATGGTGTCTTTTTCTAAAAACAGTTTAAAAGAATCTTGACACTCAATTTTGCTATCAATTTAGTGGTTGTCCTTCCAGGGAAAGTTATCCAAAGGTTAGAATGAATAAAGTTTGAATAATGAGTTTTCAGAGGTTAAAGTGGAAATAATTAATTGATTTTGGGTGTCTTGACAGTATTTCTCATTAATTAGTATATATATTTGTGGATGGACATATGAGAGTGGGCGTAAAGTGTGAAGATCTTTGTATCACACATTAATGCCCACCAGCGATAATCTACCATGAAAGAGGCTCTAGACAACCAAATAGACAAAACGACTTGGTTGGTTCATGTCAGTTACCCAACGCCAACGGCCACCCCAGTGCTAGCATGATGGGCACATGAACAGAGCCACGGGGAAAGATGGAGGCTGTACATGAGCCCAACTGCATTGGCTATCACTCCCTAATCTGATCTAACTAGCGTTACTGCCAGATTGGCAATGTGTCAGCATTAGAAATCCATGTTGAGACACCAATGCAACACTATCCCCCAAATAAACCAAACCACCACTTGGTAAGAAGTTGAATACACTGGGCGTCTTCTACATTTGTTTTCTGACCACGATAGACAAATATTCTAGTTATATGTTAGCTTTTCCTGCCTACAGAGCTTCTGCCAACGCCACTATCCTAACACTTATGGAGTATTTGATCCACCAACATGGGATCCCTCATAACAGCCATCAGACCGAGGGACCCACTTTGCAGCAAAGGAAATGTGAAATCGGGTCCATGATCATGGAATTCCCGTGGCTTTATTACACACCACACCAACCAGAACCTGCTGGCCAGTTAGAGATTTTGAATGGCTTGCTGAAGACATGCTTAAGTGCCAGCTCAGAGCCAATACTTTGCAAGGGCACCATTCTCTAGGCTGCAGTATCCCCAATAGGAAAAATTCATGAGACTGGGAACTAAGGAGTCAAAGCAGGAATGATCCTACTTATCTTCACTCTCAATAACCCACCTGGGGAGTTCGTGCTGTCCATCCTCATCACAATATGCTTTGCAGGGTTAAAGATTCTGATCCTCAAAGGGTTATCACTTCTCCCAGAGAACAAAATCAGAATCCCATTGAACCATAAGCAGGCTGTCCCTGAGCATTTCAAGAGCCTTGTGTTAAAGGACCAGGAAACCAGAAGAGGAGGGATAATTTAGGCAGAGATAATTGACCATGATCATCAAGAGATTGCATGGTTATGCAACGGGGCATGGAGGAACATGTTGTGGAACTCAGGTGATCTACTTGGACACCTCTTGTTACACCCTTGCCAAATTGTGATGGAAATAGATGAGAGTAGTATCCTTAGCCTGAGAAGAGCATGGAAACAAAGGGCTCATTCCTCTCAGGAATGAGAATCTGGGTCATGCCACCAGCTAAGCCACCAAAACCAGAAGAGATGCTAGCTGAGAGGGAGGGGATTTTAGAATGGTTAGTGGAGGAGAGATAAATTAAGTATCAGTTTCAGCAACAGCTCAGTTTGTTCTACTAACATTCCCCTTCTAAGGAAGAGAGGCCTACTGGACATACAGGAAGCAGTGAATCTGAATAGCATAAGGGGTAGCCAGGGTGTGCAACTGATAAACAGCCTTCAACTGTCAGATCTTGTAGGGCTTACCTCAGCTGCAGAAATCCATCTTACCCAAGGTCACATCTTACCCAAGGTCAGATCCTTCTGGGGGTAGCCCATATCCAATACATGATTAAGGTGAGAATATGAAGGCCTGGCTAATTTGTCCCAATGTGGGATAACTCTGAGACAATTTCACCTCCAGAGCTCCCTCAAGGAATTGGCTGTGGCTGCCAGGCTGTCATCACAGCTTGATTTATCCCTCCGCCGAATACTTCTTTCTCTCCTTCCCTAATAAATATCCCAAACACGAAGCTCTGTGTCAGAGTCTACTTCCCAGAGTACACAAATGATGAGTACTGGTTACAGAGCATCCTGTTTTCATGAATTTTCCTCAGTCTGCCAAATTCTTCTGTTAGTCATGTCCGTGAGGGGTCCATAGATTGCCCAAGCAGAGTTGGCCCCTCACCTCTTTGTATCACCACAGCACTGAGTTTATTCTTTTCATTACAGCACTCACCACGTCATGTTGAATTGTCATAAATGTCAATGTGTCAGTCTGCCTCTCTGGACTGTTAGTCTCACTCTTGAAACCAGTGATGCTCTCCTCACCGGCCTTTGTGTTCCAGTGCCTAGTGTATAATCAGCGTGCAAACTCCGTAGCTGAACAGTGATGAATGAAGGAAGAAGCCTTAACTTTCAACAAGGCTTTTGTTTCACTCCTTCTTGAAGTTCTAAGCCCTTTATGAACAAACAAAAACGATCTTTATTAGACTATGTTCTATATTTGACTTTGTGTCAAGAAAGTCATACTGTCACATCAGAAATTATTTTCCCTTTGTGTTGAGTATGAGTCAAGTGGTAAATGGCTAACAGTAGCAGAGCAGCAATAAATTTTCCAAGCATGGGTAAAGGGTGAATGAATCCTGTCAACTTCTTTGGCCAACATCCTGGGCGTCAGTGCCTGTCTGCTGATATAAGCAGTTGTCATTTACTGAGAAGCTGCTATGCAACAGGCTTAGAGCTAGACCCAGGAGTCAGAGAGAGGAAAGACAGTCCCACCCTAGGAAGGCTAACCTAATGAGAAAGACAGATGAGAAAAAAAGTTCGATATAGATATTTTCTTCCTAAACCCCTGTAAAACATCAATATCAGAATGAGAGTAAAATGTGAAGGAGTCTTTGGAATAAAATAATAAAAACCAATGATAACTAAGGTTTCATGGGACACACACACACACACACACACACACACTTTCTCTACAGGAATCACAAATCTTTCTAGCAGAAGGTAGTTATAGAAAGGGAACATCATTTACTAGGAAAAGAAATTAGGTGATTAGGTGATAACGAAGGGTTTGTGCAGCAGAAGCTCTAGGAAGATTGTATCAAAGATGAACTTGGGGCTCAACAGAGAACACTGGGAGACTCGTCTTTTTCTTATCTCTACTTTGATGGGGATGTGGATTCGGAAGAGACAGAAGAAAAAGTGGACTCAGAACCCTTTCTTATAAAATGAGAAACTATCAAAATACCGTGTTTCCCTGAAAATAAAACCTAGCCAGACAATCAGGTCGCATCTTTTGGAGCAAAAATTAATATAAGACCCAGTCTTATTTTACTATAAGACTGGGCCTTATAATATAATATAATATAATATAATATAATATAACATATCGGTCTTATATAATATAATGTTATATAAGACCATATCTTATATGACATAATATAAGACTGGGTTTTATATTAATTTTTGCTCCAAAAGACACATTAGAGCTGATTGTCCGGCTAGGTCTTATTTTCGGGGAAACAAGGTATTATCCACCAGTGTTTAAATGCATAGGATAAGAGGATAAGAAGCATAGGGAAAGCTTCTTACCAGGATATCAATCAATTATGTACACCTGGAAAAAGAACAAATTGTCAGAAAGCTAACAAATCTTCTGGAAGACTAGCATAAGAGCTAACATCAAAGAGATAATAAATTTCACACTTAATTAATGTGCTGCCTTTTGTCCACAATGAGGATGCCTCAGCAGCCCCATCCATAGGACTTGCTCTTCTAGAAGAATAACAGTGAATTTGTCCTAAGCCAGCGTTATTCTTTTACTCCTTGGTCAGGAGTCAGAGCAGTGAACAGGCTAAGAATTAGCAAGACCTATAACTAGATATTCATGGAAGATCACATGATCAGGGTAGAACCCTGTCTAGGCAAGTGTCATGTTCAAAGGAATATAATAAGGAAAGATGCCAGAAGATAAGTGGAACACAGCTAATTGAGGCAAGATGGAATGCCTGGCCATCATCCAGGTGCCTGCTGCAACACTCCAGGAAAGGCACTATTAAGCTTTGGTGCTGAAGCCTACATGGAATCTTAAGTCTCAAAGTGGGGTAGATTGTATGGGACTGCTTTTCCTACGACCTAAGGTCTACCCTGAAAGCACACCCTCTCTTCTAGGCCCAGGACTGAATCTTGGTTTCACCACTGCAATGGTGAAACGAGCCAAGGGGAGAGATACCCAAGGAAAATTAACTGATTAAAAGAACATAGATTAACAACAGGAATAAATCGCACAGACATAACAACAAACAAAAGCCAGACACAAAAAAGAACATGTTGTATGATTCAACTGATCAAGTTCAAGAACAGCACAACTAACATGGCGATAAATGTCAGAATGGTAGTTATCTCTGGGTCCTGGCTGGTGGGAGTGTTAGATATTGCCTGGGAAGAGATTCTAGACATCCTTCTGGGATGAGGAAATTGTCCTAGATCTTGTTTTAGGTAGCAGTTACCCAGGTGTTACCAATATGTAAAATTTCATTAAACTATACATTTAAAATTTGTATATATTATGTTTACTGTCCAGTAAATAGAAAAACTCCACTTATTTTTAATCCCTGGTCTCTTCCTTCCATCACACACACACACACACACACACAACACAGCCCACATACTTTGGCCAATTTACATCTGAGTTCCTCTTCCTCAGGAAACAGAGTGTAGGGAGGGGCAACCTTGCCTTTCCCCTAAGTGGGTGCCAGGGATGTAGCGGCATATGACACAGTCCCACAAAAGGGATTGGGTATGGGTAAAACTTCATTTCCTGAAATTTGGTAGTGAGGTGGTCAAGTCCGAACTCTAAAGGAAAGGGGCATCTAGAGATAAGACTAGGTACTTACAGGGACGAAAAAGACTTGGCTGCAAAAAGCAACACCCAACGCCTTTCTTGCCTGGAAGGTATTTTAAGAACAGAAGAGAACCAGAACTAGCAATGATTTTGCTGAATACCATGGAGCCAATAGTACAGGTTTTGTGATTCCCCTGCTGTAAGAACAGGATTAGTTCCAGAATCTGCAGTGGCATTAAACTACAGGTAAGGATTGTTGTGTGGCCCCATTTTTGTGAAAGGAGCCAGAGCAATCATTAGAAATACCATCTGAGGCCACAGAAACCAGAGAAACTAGCTCTCACCAAGGGATTCACCTGAAACCTTAGACCCATTAGCATTGTATTTTAATCAAGTGTCTTCCACAGAGGCAATAGGCACTCAAAACAAAAGCAATTTGGAGCCTTTTCAGGAAACGAGACCTCTTCTATTGCTTGCATGGCTTTCAGCTTTGAGAGAAATATAATGTGTCACTGGGATCGTACACATAACAGAATGGCAGGATAGAATCTCACTGCAATTAGCAGAATCATGAATATAAGCATGGCTTGTTCAAGATCAGACATAGATGCTATTGTAATCAGAAGGACAGAGCGGCTCTCCATGCAGTCATTTAAGGACAACCACTTGAGCATGTTAACCATGTGAGCACGCCAACACAATCATGCTGTCAGAACAACAGCTGCACTGGAGAGCACGCGGCTCCTCAGAGAGCACCACCAAAGTCGGCAGTCAAATAGAAATCCAGTAATTAATTTGGAGATTATTGCAAGCCAGCTACTGATCTTAGTCACCAATGCCATTTACTAGAAGCAGGACAAGACTACGTGGTTATAAAAGTGAAGATACTGTGACCAGGGACAGAAGCTGCTGCTGGATTCCCCTTCCTGAAACACCTCCTCCAGGCGGCGCCTCCTCTGCTCCCAGTTGTTCTTGGCTTTTCTTGCCAACTATCAAATGTACATCACTTTAATTGTCTTTAAACGTATTTCCATTATCTGGCCTCCTTTTGCGTAGCAAAATTTCTTTCTAACTTCCTGCCTGATTTCTTCCGCTTTGGCAAGCCTTTACTGGTGTGGTTCCCCTTACCTGGGCCACTCTCTAGGTTTCCCTCCCACCTATTCCAACCCTGAGCAGGCTTCAGACTCCACTTCTAGATTCCCCTCCTACAGGTGTGTCACGGATCTTGATCTAATCAACCCTAAGTGAGCTCATCCTCAAGTCACTTAGCACGTAACCTCCCCAGACAAGTTAGGCCTTCCTGTTATCGAAACAATGTTTTGTTTTTGTTGTTGTTTGAGACAATCTAGCCTTTTCTAGTACCTTAGGAGCCCCCCATATGGCACTTTTCTGATGACATCGTCATCCCTCCCCACCAAGAACCTTATTGCATATTTTTGTGCGAGAGTTTCTCTAGAGTATATACCTAGGAGTGGAATTGTAAGTTGAAAGGTACATACGTCTTCAACTTTACCAATTCCAAACTGATTTATAAAGTGCTCATATCAATTTACATTCCCACAAGGGAAGTAGACTCTGAGACAGAGATTATGTGCAGCAAGTTTATTAGGGAGGACTTGTGGGATCAACACCTGTGGAGGAAAGGGAATGTAGCAGAACTGGGCAGAGGGATAAATTGAACTGTGATGTAATCTCAAAGAAAGCCTCAGCTCACCTCATAGGAAGCTCTGAGGCCGAAATACTTCAGGGTTGTCCTGTTTGGGGCTAGGCCACTAGGCCTTTATAACCCCATGTGACCAAGCTATGATCAAGTGCTCCTCCCATTGGATGCAGGCTGTCCACAGGAAGAGTACATAATTTGGGGAAGACAATTCTCTTTAACTGGCTGATTTATACCACTTTGTCATAAATCAAGTTTCCATAATGTGTAGTTTTGTTTCTGAGCAATCTGTTCTGTTCCACTGGTCTATTTGTCTATTCTTCTACCAAAACCACATTGTCATAATCACTTTCCCTGCACTGTAGTTATATAATAGATCAATTTTGTGAGAATATTCTTAAAATATTGAGTCTTTTTATCTAAAAAGATGGCTGATCTCTCCAGATGATGAAGTCTTCTTTAGTGTCATTCAATAATGTTTATAATCATTTCCATATAGGTCTTGCATATGTTTTGTTAGATTTATTTCCAGGTACTTTGTACTTTTTATTGCTATTGTAAATGGTATTTTCCAACAGCTTGTTGCTGGTGCTTAGAACTACAATGAAAATTGATTTTTATCTGGCAGTCTTAATATAAACGCTTAGGTTAGTTCTAATAATTCTTTCTGTAGATTCTTTTTAGTTTTCTAACAATCATATCTATTTCATATTATCAAACTGACAGCCTGTTTCTGTAATAATCCATTACAATACAAAGATGTCTAAAACAAAACTAATTATTCATCTTTTCCCTGCCACATTCCGCATTCTGTGTCTTCATCTTCCTGGGTTTACCAGTGTTAACAGCCTTCCACACTTTTCTCCTTGTCATTGACTATATATGCCAACATTCAGGGGGTTTTATTAGTTTGCTTTTACTGGAATAGGACTATAACATAATTCTGCAACCTGCTTTTTTCACTTGCCTATTATCACGAAGTTCCCTAATCCCATCTTTTTTCTAGTATCTTCATACGTTTACATAAATGAACTCAGATCATATATGCAGAGTTTGTTTGTTGTTGTTTGTTTGTTTGGTTTGTTGGTTGGTTTGAGTGCCTCACTAAAACTGACTGTGGGTAATCAGTAGACCAAATGCGAAGGACTTGAACTTTCATCAAAAGATTGCTGAACTAGTTACACGTATAATTTTAAGATTAAATAAAATATTTAACGTATTGATGCATCTTTTAAAAATGATTCACACTTTTTTGATTAACTAACGAGCTGTAAGGCACAATTAGAGTTGGACCCACAATTTACAAAATCGGTTCAAGTAGTGAGCAGACACCCAAACAAATAAGAAGACATGTTCAGTAGAACACTTGTGAGGCATCCAAAGATAAAATCACAATCTGACTTTATTTGTCCTAGAGTAATGTACTCTATCAGGTGACGCCAGTTGTTTCACTGGCACTCTGCCGTGCCACACAGATCATGTCTGTCCGGTAGGATTAAGTGAGAACAGAAGCTGTTCCAATCAAGTTGCCAATAACTTTACCGAGATTTTAAAGCTGTAATCTAGTAGTGATTTAAACTAGAACAACGTGAGGAACTAAACATAAGAAGACTTGGTCATTCTTGCTATGGCTATGCAGTAGAGCATTCTATTTCTATGACAGCATATAAAATCCATCATGTCAAAATTCTAGAACACATGGAGCCTGCTGCAGAAGCATCATGTGCTATCTGCCAAAAAGATATTAAACAAACTGAATTCATCTGGTGTTTTCTGTAAATAATTTACTGTTACTGTCTAGCATCTTGCAAATCTTGACTGTGTGAAAATAGAATTCTAGGAATGACTTACCCGATTTTGTGTGATTTCACTGAAAAGAGAAAGAACTCTAGTATTTGTATAGTTCATGTCAGCAAAGTTTTACTATTGTAATTCTACGTTAATATTTTATTCTTGGTACTACGAAGTTATAATATTTTCCAAACTAAGTCATGCGTTACTTCTTTGAAGGTTAGTAGTATGTACAGTTCATAACCTTCATTGTCATCATGAACAACAAGTATTAAAAGTGTATCATATAGAAAGCCCTACTGCATAGATTTGGAGAAGGATACTGGAAAATAGGGCATGCAGTTGCTACTATCTGGAAGTTGACGGTCTAAATGTAGAGCTATGATGTCAATAGATGAAAAGGACAATCACAATACCAGCTTTTTCTGAACTATGAATCACTATATTCTGGTATTGTCCTACGTGCTTTTCATAATTATCAGAAGCCTCACAATAAGCCAAAATGATAGGTAATATGTTTCCATTTTACCAATGAGAAAACTAAACTTAACAGGAACTTGAATTTGACTCTGAAGAGTCATTCCTTCATTTGATAACGACCACTTCTCTATATCAGACATTATATTAGGTTGGTGCAAAAGTAATTGTGGTTTGTGCAATTATTTACCTTTTAGACTGCAATTACTTTGGCACCAACCTAATGCAATATACAGGAATTCAAAGGAAGTAGAACTCTACTTGGTAGCACTTGATCATAGCTTGGTTGCATTTTAGCGAATGGGGAGGAAGAGGGAGAGCGTTCCAAGTAAAGGATACTGCTAAAGGTCAAAAACATGAAAGCAAATTTGATGGGAATAGCTGGGCTCAAGGGAGTGTAAGTAGGAGAGTGAAGGTGAAATTCACATCTATCAACACACATTTCTAAAAGACCGGCAAAAGTCGTTCGGGCATAAATTGTTGAGTGCTTTAAGTATAAAGCTAAGGAATTTAGACTTTATTCCACAGAAATTGCTAAGTCAAAAGTGATTTAACACATATTTAAATTCTTTAAACTATGGTAGTAACATATGTGCACTTTAAAAAATTCAAATAATACAGAAGTATAAAAAGAAGAAGGCAAATTTCTCCTCTCCCCCACCATACCACAATTTTACTTCCCAGAAATAATCAGTGTTAATAGTTTGGTTACCACTTTCCAGCCTTTTAAAATTCATAAAAATATAGATCTACTTTAATGTAAATGCATTTATATTATACATGCTTTGGGGCCACTTGTTTGGTTTTTTTCCAACTCAGTAATGTATCATGAACACCTTTGCATGTCAATACATGCTATGAAGACTTTTGAACAGCCTAAAGCACTCAAGCATTTCAAAGTTTAGAAGCACTAAAATGACAAAAAAAAAGTCTGGTAAACCTATATTAACATAAGCAATGTTGCAATAAATATCTTTTTATAATTATCTTTCTACACTTGCCCAATCATTTCTTTAGGCTAAATTCCTAAAAGTGGAATTGTCATATTAAAAATGGATATAGGCATATTAAAATTTGATATATATTTTCAAATTGTCCTCTGGAAAAATTATATCAAGTTATGCTGTCAGAGGACGTGTTTGAATGTTTTTTGTTCTGTACCTTTACCAATACCAGATCCTATCAACAAAGAAACTTTTTGAGTAAGACTATGACATGATCATAGCTGTAGTGTGTCAGGTAGCTGGCCTATTCTAGACCACTGTTTTTAATGCATGATTCATTGTCTATTTAAAGTTGGTAAGCCAACAACTGGGTAAGCAGACATTAAGGAAATGTAAGATTTCTAGTGTATTAGGAAGGTGACTAAACAGAATTAATCTCACTTGGCAAAAAATTAATCCAACTGCTTTAAGTCAATGGTTCTCAAACCTTGGTGCACAGGGAAATCATCTGGGGAGCTCTAAAAACTATCAAAGTCTGATATTTTTAAATATCAAATCATTTTAATTGTAATATGATTTTTTAAATTTTCAATGCACTTTGCAATTATTCACAAATAGTCTAAATATATACACTTGCTATAATAACGTGAAAGAATGCATTTGAACAAAAACATTTAAAAAAATATTTTCCATAAATGTATGGTACATCAGTATCAAGTAAAGTACAAGTACCTAACTGTCATTATTTAGGCCCAGACTTTCTCAAACGCCTAATAAATATCATAAATATTGTTATGGAAAAATCACTCCAAAATAAAGAGATAATTAAAGCGAAAACCAAAAAACTATCAATGTCTGGATCCTACACCCCGAATTCTCATTTAATTGATCTGAGGCTGAGCACTGAGATTTTTTTTTAAAGCCCTTGAAGTGACTCTAATGTGAGCCACAATCAAGAATTTCTGCTTTAAATGTTAATATTGAAAGCTCCTGAACTCCATGCCCACTCATCTCATAAAGATGCCTGATGTTGCTTCCTTTTTCTGTAGCTCTCTTGAAAGTATGATGTGGGTTCCATGTTTTAGGGAGATCTCACTAGATCCAAACCAGGCACTACATAGTAATAGTCTGAAGAAATGTATATTTCTTTTCTTGGCAAAGGCATTGGATTGTATTCCAGGGCTTAACTTCATTTCTACACTTTGAGCCACAAAGACTAAGAAATGTCAGTATTCACAATCTTTAGTCAAACATTATGTTAGGCCTCAGGTGAATTAAATACAGGCCTGGTAAATCTGCAGAAAACAAACAAAATAAACAAACAAACCTGGTTCTTAGAACATTCCCCAGAAGATGAAACGTGCAAGTTAAAACAGGTCTGGCCTGACTGACACACAGAGAAGGCAGGATTTACATAAGGCAATGTTAGTAGAATAATGAATAACCTAGTCCTGTGAAGAATTGTTTTTCAGGTATTTCAACTGTGTAAGATCTAATTTCTCCCATCCTGTTGCCACATAATCTTCAAACACAGCCATTGTGATTAATGGTATTAGAAGGAAAACCCCATCATGTTTTGAGGGATGAATGTCCCTTCACTTTGCTGACCAGGAGAATGAGTCACCCATTTTCCACCGACCTCAGGATATTTTGATGCTCCATGTCCACCTATCATTGCCAAGCAGCAGCTGACACTTTAAAATGAACTCGTGCCCTTCAGAAATGTAAACTGAGCTCCAAATATCAGTATTCTGAGTTTTGCATTTGCCTGGGTTGATAATTTTTTGGTATTTTAAGAGTAGGTTGCTGATCGTTGGCAACAGAGCGTCAGGCCTGGGATTCATTTACTGACATCTCACTGCAAACAGGATGGCTCTACACAGTACTGTGGTACTAAAGCAGCTCTCTGCAGAGGGAGTCATGTGCCAGGGGGCTGATTTGCAGCATTTGCGGATTTCTGTGATGTAAATACTCCCATCATGGCTGATTTTAGGCTACTATGGTTTAATAACCAGCACTCAAAATCCTCAATATTTAACAATCAGCTCTCTCCAGCTGGTTCCAGCATGCTACTGGCTCTACCTCACTAAGAATCAACAATCTTGGTTTTCTGGTGGGTAATTGCAGATTGACAGCTACTGTGTTTTCCCAAAATTAAGACCTAGCTGGACAATCAGCTCTAACGTATCTTTTGGAGCAAAAATCAATGTAAGACCCAGTCTTATTTTACTATAAGACCAGGTATAATATAATATAACATAATATAATATATAATATATAATATAATACCCAGTCTTATTTTACTATGAGACCGGGTATTATATTATATACTACATTATGTTATATTATATTATATTATAAGTTACTTATAGTAAACTAAGACTGGGTCTTATATAACAGAAGACTGAGTCTTATATTAATTTTTGCTCCAAAAGATGCATTAGAGCTGATTGTCTGGCTAGGTTTTATTTTCGGGGAAACATGGTAAAATATAGTGTAATTATTAAACTCAAGACCATTTTGTTGTTCAAAATTCAGCCTAAGAGTGCAGCAAAGCTCAACTCACACCTATACCACAAATTTCTCAGCATCTATTAATATTTTCAAAGACTCTAAGGGTCTAACAATGCAAAAACTCAGCTATTAGCACTTTCAAAAGGTTATTTATAAAACTATTTATAAGAATTATAGTCTAAAGCAAATTATTTGGGCTGGGACCATGGAATGAATTGAAACTTAAAAGTTATTTAATCTAAGAACTAAATCAACTTATCAGCAGTAATGGTTACATGCTTGACCATGCATGCTCCCTTTTTCTCATGGAGTTCAAATGCTCTGAAGAGTGAGCAGCTGTTCCATATCCCATTTTATTTGACCCAAATCTGAGTCATGATCTCTTTGGAAAAAAAGACTTCTCTGTTTTCCTTGTGAAGTCCTATGTTTACCAAGTGGATGGCTCTGGAATAGAAAGAGGCACTAGTCAGCCTGGCATCTATTTGAGAAAGAAACCAGTCTATGTCTTCCTAGGAAATGGTCGTTTCTTTAAATACACATTTGTAAGAGGTAGTCATTATTTTTGTTAGCACTGTTCCCTTACATATCAGAAATATGTGAGTAAACATGTCAGTATATTACTATTTGAAACAGTAACCTGTATGTGCTTTCTATACCATCATGTCATAAAAACTGCTTATTATATTTCCATACAAAAATAATATTAACATATTGTAGAGAGGTTAAGAGTAACCTGGAGTCTGAACAGATATTAGTTTGTGTCCTTCCTTGTATCCTCAATTTGTAAATTAATATCCTCATTTGTAAAAACAGACAAAAAAGATAGTACCTACTTCATGGGTTGTTGTGAGGGTTAAATAAAATAATATAAATACAGCACTTAGCATAGGCTTGGCATTTAGTAAACTCACAATAAATCAAGAAATTATTTTATATTGTTATTCTTTTGATCTTTTGCAAATTTCTTTAATTAACCCAATCTCAGATGATCTTTTATTATAGTTATATGAAGTATGTAAGTTAAGTATTATTATAGCCCTTTTAAAGATAAGGAAACAAAAAAACAAACAATCCAATTAAAAAATGGGCAGAGGACCTGAATACACATGTCTCCAAAGAGGACATACAGATGGCCAATGGACATGAAAAGATGCTCAACATCACTAATCATCAGGGAACTGCAATTCAAGATCACAATGAGATATCATCTCATACTTGTGAGAATGGCTATTATCAACTAATCAAAAAACAAGTGCTGGGGAGGATGTGGACAAACAGGAACCGTTGTGCACTGTTGGTGGGATTGCACACTGGTGTAGCCACTATAATAGAAAAGAGTTTGGAGGGTCCTCAAAAATTTAAAAACAGAACTACCTTATTACTCAGCAGTTCTTCTTTTAGGTATTTATTTGAAGAAATCCAAAACACTGATTGAAAGAGATGTATGCACTCCTATGTTCACTGCAGTGCTATATATAAAAGCCAAGATATGGAAGCAACTTAAGTGCCCATTAATGGACAATTGGATAAAGAAGAGATGATACATATATACAATGGAATATTACTCAGCCATAAAAAATGAAATCTTACCATTTGAGACAACATGGATGTATCTATAGGGTATTATGCTAAATGAAATAACTCAGATATAAAAACCATATGATTTCACTTATATATGGAACCTAAAGAAGAAAATAAACAAACCAAAAAATAAAACAGAACCAGACTCTTAGATACAGAGAACAAACTGATGGTTACCAGATGGGCGGGGGTTGGGGAACAGGGTGAAAAAGGTGAAGGGATTAAAATTTACAAATTGGCAGTTACAAAATAATCATGGGGATGTAAAGTACAGCATAGGGAATATAGTCAATAATACTGTAATAACTATGTATAGTACCAGGTGGGTACTAGACTTATCGGGGGGATCAATTCATAAATTACATAGATGTCTAACCACTATGCTATACACCTGAAACTAACATAAAATAACATTGAATATCAACTATAATTGAAAACAAAAAAAAACAAAGATAAGAAAATGAAGGCTCAGGAAAATTAGCAATTTGCCCAAGATGGAATAGCTGGTAAATAGCAGAGCTGGAATGGGTTTTCATATAACATATTATATATAATTAACCATAATACTACTCTGCTGACTCAAAATAGTGCTAAACTAATAAACAGCAATAAAACTGGCATTCTAACTAGAAGAATTTTTTCATTCATGAGTAAGGTAAATATTGCTAGCTACTGATTTTGGAAATACTATTATTCCTTGAAAACAACCACAAGTTTCTTCTATTAGTAGCAGCAGCAGAAACTATTTCTAAATACTTCTGACATGCTAAGCACTACACTAGACACTTTATATGCTCATCCCTTTTCATCCTCAGAACAACTCTCTATTGTAGGTACTATATTCTTTTTTACAAATAATCATCATAACTCACATTTATGACCACTTAGTCTGTGCCAGATATTGTACCAAGTATTTTGGATGTATTGTCTCATTTTCATCAGCCCAACAAACTTCTGAGATAGGGAGCTATCATCATTATTATTATTATTACTATTATTCCAGTTTGCTAATGAAGATAATATATAGACAAATTTCCTGTTAGAATTATAGACCAGGAAACTTTTTATTAGACATTATTATCTCAGTGTAATTACACAATTTAAAGGTCCTGACAAGATGATCTTGCTAGAGCCAGGTCCATTAAATATCATCACTGAAGTAGAGATTGGAGAGAAAACAGTTGCTGAGGCAAAGTTATATTCAAAGTATGTTTATGCATTCCTCCCAGAGTTGTAGAATAAGAAATGCTGTGAAAAACGTGAATTTTGGGGACTCATTGTATTAGTCAGACCCTATCTAGTTTGTGTAAAAATAAACTCTGTTTGGCAACTGCACACTAAAGAGTAACTATTCTTAACACCCAGTAACACATCATAGCCTTTCCAAAGATAAAAACAGTGATGGGGTCAAAGAAGTATGTTGTTTCAAGGCGTATGTTACTATTAATACAACAGTCTCTCTGCAGGAAGTATACACAGACAGCTCACAAAAACAGGAAAGTCACTCAGGAACCTGCTTTAAAACTCTCAGTCACAATTTAGAAGTCAAAGAGAAGAACACAGTTTTTCTCATTCTTTACTCAGGCAATACTGTATTTTCAATCTTGTGAAGACAGATCTAGACAAACTCAGGAACCTAACTTTTTACACCAACACTGTCATTTTACAGATAAGGAAACTAAGATCATGGATATGAGGGACATCTAATGTTTCTGCCTGCCCAGAATCCATTTCCCCTTCTGGAAACAACCCATTCCCATGGACTTTTCTTTGGTACTCCTCCTTGACTCATGGTCTTTGGGTTTGGAGAGGGCTGATCTCATCCCCAGTTCCAGGGGTGGGCATAGACCAGGCCCGGGCAAACAAGGTCACATTCAAGTGTTCACTGACAGGCACGAGACAGAATCTAAATCAATTTAATACAGAGGTTAAAATAAATCAGAGACCACACAGTTAATGCCAAAGCTAGGACTATATTCCAAGCCCAATGCTCTTTTCATACTCACATGCCACATCACCATTTAAGTAAAAGAAAAGTTATTATTAATTTAAAAAATACTGGGGGTGTCAAAAAATGTATACACATGACTTGTACCCATCTTTTGTTATCGATATATATTGAGTATTACAATTTTAATACAGTTTTTTTCCTTTCTTAAAATGTGTATACATTTTTTTGGCACCCTCTGTAGTTGCAGTTCCATTTCAGGGTTAATAAGTCAGACTGTCTCAGGGTCTACGCTACTTCCTGTTTATATAGTAGGTATCTGGAACATATGCCCACATTTCCTTCTATTTCCTTAAAGAGGATAACAATTTATACCAGGGTAAGAAGAGGACTGTATACATAGACATCACCAGATGGCCAATATAGAAATCAAACAGGCTATGTAATCGGAAGCAGGAGATGGAGAAGCTATATTTTCTCTGCCAAAACAGGACCAGGAGCAGATTGTGGTACTGATGATGAACTGCTAATATCAAACAGAGTAAAGCTAAAAGAATCATAGTGCCAAAATACAACATAAATAATATTCCTGGTGGATTTAAAAAACAGATTTGCACTGTTAAATTTGGTTGACACAGAACCAGAAGAACTATAGATTGAAATGAGAAATATTAGGGAAGAATGAAAAAGACAATACTGGAACTGAAAAGGAAAGAAAAGTCGAGGTAGATGACAAAAGAAACACTAAAAACTTAAAGACAAGCGAGAAGCAAAAGCTAAAGGTGACAAGAGCAGGGTTAGAATCCTGAATGTAATTTTTGAACAACTATCATGTAGAGATAAAGAGAACTATTACAATAGTCAATGTAAGGAGATGGAAGAAAAAACGAAGAAGAGATCTCTACCTGAAGATTCAAGAAATAGAAGAGAAATCCACACCTAGACTAGGAATGCTGAATGACCAATAAGGAAGCACATTATCTGACCAAGAGAAAATAAAGAGAAAGCGGAAACAGTAAACTGAAAATCTATGCAAAAGAGACAAAAGGATGACAGAAACCTTGGAAGAAGATGCCTATGAAGAAGAACCTGTAATTCTAGAAAGCAAAGTGAAAGCTGCCCTGAAAGTTATAGGGAAGAAAAAAATCACCAGGGGTAGATGGGATACTGATAAAATTATTTCAAACCACAGAGACTGAATCTGTCAAAATTCTAACAAGAGCATGTCAAGAAATAGGGAAAACAAAACAGTGGCTACAGACTGGAAAAGTTCAATATCCATCCCAGTCTTCAAGAAAGGAGATGCCATGGAGTGCAGTAACTATAGGACCATTGCTAACTTCCCAAGCAAGTAAAGTGATGCGCAACGTGATGCAACAAAGGTTTCTACGTTATATGGAGCAAGAAATGCCGGATGTTCAAGCTGGATTCAGAAAAGGAAGAGGCACTCAAGATCTAATTGCAAACATTCACTGGATACTGGAGTGCACCAAAGAATTTCAGAAGGCTGGTCTGTGTTTTGTAGACTACAGTAAAGTTCTGACTGCATGGATCATGAAAAGCTATGAGTTGCTCTGAAAGAAATGGGTGTGTCTCAGCACTTAATTGTCCTGAGGTGTGACCTGGATTGTGGATAGGAGGCCACTGTCAGGACAGAATGGTTTTCTGTAGGCAAAGGCGTCAGACAAGGGTGCTATTTATCTCCTTAATTGTTTAGCCTGTACACAGAACACATATAAAAAAGTGGGCTAGACTCAAAGAAAGAGTGAAATTTGGTGGAAGAGTATCAGTAATTTATGTAGATGACACCGTCTTACTGGCAGAAAGTAGCAATGATTTGAAACGACTTATGATGAAAATGAAAGAAGAAAATGCCACAGCAGAACTGCATTTGAACATCAAGAAGACAAAAATCATGACAAGGGAAGAAATATACAACTTTAACATAGACGAGGAAGACACTGAAATTGTTCAAGGTTTTGCTCACCTTGGTTCAGTCATTGATTCAAATGGAGACTGCAGCCAAGAAATCAAGAGAAGGTTGAGACTTCAAAGCAACAGAAGAATTATGAAAGATCATCAAGAGCAAAGATGTGTCATTAGAGACCAAGACTAAGATGATCCACACCCTCGAATTCCCAATTCTTATGCACAAATGTGAAAGTTGGACAGTGAAAAAGGCTGATAGGGAAAAAATTGATTCATTTGAAATATGGTGTTGGAGGAGAGCTCTACGGATACACTGGACTGACAGAAAGATGAATAAGTTGGTCCTGCAGCAAATTAAGACTGCAACATCGCTGGAGGCAAAAACGAGAAAACTGAAACTGTCCTGTTTTGAGCACATCATGAGAAAGCAGGGTTCTTTGGAAAAGACTATAATGCAGGAAAAATAGAAGGCAGCAAGAGGAAGACCAAATGCGAAATGGACTGACTCCATAAAGAGCCATAGGTATGAATCTATAGGAGCTGAGAGCAGGGAGGTTGAGGACAGGACATCATGGACATCACTCATTCAAAGGGTTGCCAGCACCTGCCTCAATGGAACATAACACACATACAAAGAGGGCAATCATAATTTACTTTATATTCAATGCTACTCTAAGGCCATTTAAAAACTTATGCCACTGGGCTATCATCACTATATATTTCGTTCTATGAATGATTGGAGTATGATTTATGGCCATGTGAAAAGGGGCTAGGTAAGAAATGTGAGGCTGGTGTCGTATTCCAGAAGGTTTACAGTGATTGCATTGGAATGACTAGATTATAAATAATTTTCCCTCATTCCTTTACTTTCCCATTTGGGGAGGTAAGAATATATTTCAAAAATTAAAAAGCTTACACTTTTCTTAAAAATTTAATTATTCAAAGATCAACTATCTCTGCTTCAAATTATTCAGCCCCTTTTTTACTCTCTTACAACTCTGCCTTGCTTTTTCTATTTTGGCCATTTATCTCCCCCTTGATTCTTCTAGGAGAAAAAGATGAGACTCAAACTAGACAATATTCTGCCTATCCTGGGGCATAATTTTCCTAAGAGTGCCTATGTGTAAGTGTGGCTGGATTAGGGCCGGTGTATCAGGGCTCCCAAGAAAGCAGCTAACTCCCAGGAAATCAGTACACAATGAAGTTTTGGGAATTAGGAAGGTTTAGGAACCTTCTGGAGGTTTAGGAATTACCCAGAGCAATTTTAATTAACTATATCAGTGTGGACTTTTGTTACCTCAGGAAACTTGGAGTTGGTATTACTTAAAATTATATTTGGGTGTTACACCAAGCCTCAAACAGAAAATGTCTGACCTGAATTCCTTCTCTTTCCCTTTCCAAAATAGTTATACACACTATACACCCATTCTCTCAACTCTTCCTCATTTTTCCTCACTCCCTATAATTAATAATTAGTATGTCCGAATGTGTTTTCTTCACCATTCTCATATTGCTACATCACCAGTTGCTGTTTGGACTAATAGCTTCTCAGCCACCCTTTAATCTCCTCCTCCCTTTAATCCTCCACCCCAATCTTTAATTTTAATCTTTAAAATCACAAATCCAATCCTGCCATTCCCTACCCCACCTCCACCCCAACACCAAACCATTCAGGGGTTCTTTATTTCCTTCAGGATAACAGCCAAACTTCTCCACATGGCATTCAAAGCCTGTCAGGATCTGGCCTCTGGGTATTATTTCCGTACCATCTCTCACCAGCTCCTGTACACTCATTCATTGGCTTCCCTTTGGTCACATCAGACAACAGTTTTACAGTCCACTTGGCACAAATTATTGCCTCTATCTGGACTACCTTTATCCTTCTATTTGGGGTTGATTAATTTACACTTGTTGACAAAAGAGTTTATATTGTGTTGTAGCTTTGGTATAAAACATGAGACTATTTATATGCTTTTTATATGCAGTGTTTCTGGAGGATTACATAAGAAACTGGTAATATTGATTGCCCTTGAAAAAGAGAACTATAAAACTAAAATGTAAAAAATGGGAAAGAGACTTTTCACTTTATACTCTTTTGTGCTTTTAGAATGTTGTGTCTTATAAATACATCAATAATTTAATTAAAATTAAAGATATGTCTACTCTATGACTAAGCAATTACACTCCTTGGTATATTCCCAAGAGAAATGAACGCATATGTCCACCAAAAAACATGTACAAGAATATTCGTAGCTTTTCTCTTAATAAACAAAATCTGAAAACAACCTAAATGTCTATCAACAAGAGAATGGTTAAATAAATTGAAATATATTTATTTAATGGAATACCACATAGCATTTTAAAAAAACACCAAAAAAACCCCAAAACTATGATATAGCTTCTCAGGGACATAGTGTTGAGCTAAAGGATTAAACACAAAAGAATAAATACTGGATGGTTCTATTTATTTCAAGTTCAAAAAATTGAAACATCAATGGATGGTGACAGAAGTCAGAATAACGACTATGTCAAGCAAGGGTGAGCATGGAGGCGTAGGAGGTTGGCATGAGAACCCCACTGGGAAGAGGGATACGCTTTGGTTAGGAGCGTTCTGTAGCTAGAGGTGGGTGGAGGTTAAATGAGTATATACCTATGTAAAATATATATATGCAATGGATATATATACATGTGTGAAAATAATTTAGCTGTACACAGCAGATTAGTGTATTTTACTGTCTACATGTTGATACATTTTTAAGTATTTAAAAAGCATAACAAGTACACAGTGCCAATTTGAAAAAAGGAAATAATTTTTTAAAATCTCATTCAAATGTCAAATCATCTCTCCCTTTACATGGACAAAAGTCAATGCAACACTACACTAAAAGTTTATAAGGAAAAAAGCAACAGGGAAAATACTAAGAATTTCTTTAAATTAAAGAAAAAGTTTGAAGCAACTATTGATTGTAAGAATAAAATTCTGATTAAACCAATTATAAAACAAAACCAGAATTTTCTATCATGAACATCAGACCTCAAAGACTATACTATAATGCTTCAGCCCACAAGAGGCAAAAGGGTTCTTTTACAAATTTATTAAACAACTTTTAGAAATGTAAATGAATAAGATGGTACTTAAGATTGGCATTTTATCACAGGACACGTGGTAACCGGGAGAATTCGGTTTGTGGAAAAGTGGCAGTTAGAAATGCAAATGACAAGGGCAATATTATGTAAACCAGGTGTATCTGGTCCACAAAGATGCAGAACAGTGATCTTTGTAGGTAAAAGGATAGAAGAACCAGGTGGTCAAGAGAAAGAGGCAAAGAAGAGACAAGGTTCTAGGCATCCAGAATATTTACAAGTGAATTAAAAAGGCATGTGAAATTGTGACATAAGCTGCTTTAGAATATATCAGCTCAGGAACAAAGGAAAGGAGGGGGAGAACCACCCAAAGTGAAAGCAACATGTGCTTTTAAAAAAGACTTTCAGTTCAGGGGAGGCAGTAAGGTACCAACAGAAGATGTTTAGATCAGCCCTCCCACTCCCAAGATTTAATACTTTGAAAATCTAATTTGTTAGGTTTTTTCCCTCTTAATAAGTTATTTTTCTTTTCAATTAAAAAGTAATAGGGCTTCACTGTAGAAAATTTGGGAAATACAGACAAATTTTAAGGAGAACCCAAAAATTGGTCAAGAGATGATGACTCAAGAATTTCAGTATAGGATAATTTCTAATAGGCAGACAGGACCTAAACACAAGCAGATCAGAGGTTCTCCTGCCCTGGGAACCCAGATGAGTTTCTTATTGGAGATTTGTCATTTCTACTTTATTGGTGCATTTTCCCTCTAGAAGCTTCACGAGGGCAGAGATTTTTATCTGTGTTGTCCACTGCTGTATCCCAGTGCCTTGTACTTAATAGACACTCCAGAAATATTTGTTGAACGATTTTTTTCATACTTACGAAGATTAGCTGCTACTTCTTTTTCCTTTATAATTAAAAGATTTAAAGTCCTTTTCATGTTGCATTTTATGACTTTTCCTATTTATCAGGACAATCTAGTTATTAAATAAAAATGTCTATTAAAGTAAGGAAAATGACAAATGTAAACAAAAGCTTCATGATTCTTATTAACATCACATTGAATTTCTTCTGTGATGCCTTGTTGTACACTCTTCCTGAATGGTGTAAGAAACAATTCCTTCCATTCCTTATGTTAATCTATTGCCCATATAACTTACCAAATAGAACTTGAAAACCAATTTAAAATCTATGGCATTGCAGCTCATTTTTTTTCTTTCTAAAACTAGGATGTCTTTAAAAAAAATTTTTTTTTCCCCCCAAATTCAGGCCTTGCCTTTGAACAGTGAAAAAAAATGAGCAAGGAGATTCCATGATACTTAGAAGTCTAGTAACGGAAGTTGAGAATATTGAATATTCTTACAGTAAAAATTTTCGGGGAGGGCAGATGGAATTACTCAAGCTTGAAATATATGCAGAATTCTGTAGTCAACATTCCCACTCTTGGAATTAAAACAGGACCCTTGGAATCTTTCAGAATCAGAGGCAGTCAGGACCCTTCAACCATTCCAAGGCAAGCAAGGTCCAGCCTGGGGCTATGACAGTTATTTTGGGAAAAACAAAAAAAGCATAGTTAAGCAAAAGGGGGCTTTATTGGCTTACACAACTAGGAAGGCTAGAGGTGGAACTAAGCTGGGCATAGCGGGGTCCAGGGGCTTAAACAATGTCAGGGTTCTGTCTTCCAGATCAAATCTCAGGAGACTGACTGGTCCTCCTTCGATCATGTACCCTTTGCTGGATCATTAATAGTGACCAGAGAACAAGATATTTGAATTGGCAGGGCATGGGAAAGTCCTGGGACACATACCCATCCACAGAAGGAGGGAAATGGCATCAATCTCACCCAAACCAAGTGAAGTGTATTCTCCATAAGGGGCATTCTGTCACCACAGAGGGGGACAAAGGGTACTCCTGACGATGCCAAAATTTACCTGAGCACTATGCTTCTGGAACACAACCCCCTTTCACACACACACACACACACACACACACACACACATCTCCTCACCCCTTGTGTTTCAGGAAATGGCTCACTGCGAGGAACCTCACCCATATGACTTAGGTGAGACTCGTGGTGACCCCTTGTCTACTTATGATAACCAGACACAAACCGTCTAAGTTTCCATTCTTTGTCTCATAAATAATTAGCTGAACTGTTTGTCCCACTGAACAAGCTGAACAAAATGCCCACCAACTTAGCTTGGTTAAATGTTAGTAAGGCTTTTCTCCTTCGCCCTAAACTTGGTCCTACCTTTGAGTATAGGCAGACCTCGGCGATACGGCAGGTTCAGGTCCAGACCACAGCAATAAAGCCAGCCTCACAATAAAAGAGTTGTAATCTTTTTGCTGGTGGAAGTTCTTGCCTTCAATTTGTAAAAAAAGAGCAACAGCTGAGAAGTGCTAAAAAGCCAGGTGCAATAAAACGAGGTATGCCTGTTTCAGAGCAAGGAATCCTTAACCACCCCTTCTGAGAATCAGCTGATTTTGGAGGGTGGGGGGAACATTCCCTGCTTGACTTCCTTATAACTCCATCTAGCATCCCAATCCACACCTGGTTCCTTCCATCCTTGTTTACTCCTCCGTACCTGCCTGACCTTTGAGGTGCTTGCAGATCAGAGCGGTCTCCCTACTGCAGCGGTCCCCACTCCTCATTGCAATAATCCTTTGTAATAAAATCTCTCCCTGCCTCAGTCTACATTTGTTTTTGTACTTGACACTGGCCAGACAAAGCAACAGATGTCTACCACAACACTCTATTATCCAGTCTGATGGATCTTAAGGGGATGAAAATTAATTATGCCCTTCCTTCCTACTCTCAGTTTTTAATCAATTGAGTAGTAGAAATAGCTGGAATCATGCAGATAAGAGCTCAAAAAGTCAGCTTCATTGATGGATGAATGGATAAAAAAAAAATATGGTATACACATACACTGGAATATTATTCAGCCTTAAAAAAAAAGGAAATTTTTTTTTTTGGATGAAACTTGAGGATATTTGCTTAGTGAAATGAGCCAGTCACAAAAGTCAAATACTGTATGGCTGCACTTATCTGAGTTATCTAGGGTAATCAAATTCACAGAAAGAGAGTAGAATGGTGGTTGTCAGTCGCTGAAGTATGGGGAAAACAGGGATTTGTTGATTAATAGGTAGAGAGTTTCAATTTTGCAAAAGGAAAAAGTTTTGGAGATTGCACAATTAACATTACTGAATTTTATGCTTAGAAATGACTAAGATGGTAAATTTTATGTGCTTTTTTTACCACAATAAAAAATACTTTTACGAAAAATCAGCTTTATTACTAGTGAAGGTGGTTGGAGAATGTGACATACTCATATATCAGCGGTCAAAAAGAGCTTACTAATACTTTACTAAATTAAATTTCTTCAAACTTCAGGCCTTCTTGCAGGACAGGGCCTTCTCTATTAAGATTATCATAAAGGGACGTCCTTAAGGACAGCCACTCTGAAAGAAAGAAGGGCTGAGTGACACATTAGCAGCTCCTTGCCTCAGTCTTACCAATGAAGGTGCTTTTTCTCAAGAGGAGAATGAGCAAGGAGGGAGGCCTGAGTCCCCCAAGTTGTCTCTTCTGGGGAGCAGACAGGTTTGAGGGGATAAGCATTTACTCCTAACCAGTCTGTTAAAAGAAAAAAACACATTAGAATATAAACTGGGAAGGAATATGTAAAACTGGGACATTTTTCATAGTTTTTTAATTAGAATAACAAGATTTGGAGTCATCTTTCTCTTTTCTCAAAGTAATTTTATTGGATATTATCAGAGAAGGTCCAAGATAGTGGAATAGGTAAAGGCTACGTCTGCTGCTTCTTATGATCACATTAAAATTACAACTAGACATAAAAGAAAACATAGGTACTAAACTTATGGACCTTGGGTTCAAAGAGCATTTTATGAATTTGACTCCAAAGGCAAGGGAACTAAAAGCTAAAATAAATGAATGGGACTATATCAAACTTAAATGCTTCTGCACAACAAAAGAAACCATTAACAAAATAAAGAGGCAACCAACTGAATGGGAGAAGATTTTTGCAAACAACGCCTTGGATAAAGGGCTAATATCCAAAATATACAAGGAACTCATATATCTCAACAGCAAAAAAACAAACAACCCAATTGAAAAATGGGCAGACGACCTGAAGAGACATTTCTCCAAAGAGGACATACAAATGGCAAATAGACATATGAAAAAATGCTCAACATCACTAATCATCAGAGAAATGCAAAATACAAACCACAATGAGGTATCACGTCACCCCAGTTAGAATGGCTATCATGAACAAGACAAATAGTAACAAGTGTTGGAGAGGCTATGGAGAAAAAGGAACCCTCATTCACTGTTGGTGGAAATGCAGACTGGTGCAGCTGTTATGGAAGGCAGTGTGGAGGTTCCTCAAAAAATTAAGAATAGAATTACCGTAAGAGCCAGCAATCCCTCTCCTGGGTATCTACCCAAAAAATCTGAAAACATTTATCCATAAAGACGTGTGCTCCAATGTTCATTGCAGCTTTATTTAAGGTGGCCAAGACATGGAAACAACCAAAATGTTCTTCGATAGATGAATGGATGAAGAAGTTGTGGTATATATACACAATGGAATACTATTCATCGGTAAGAAAAGATGATATAAGAACATTTGTGACAACATGGATGGATCTTGAGATTGTAATGCTGAGCGAAATAAGTCAGATAGAAAAAGTAGAGAACCATACGATTTCACTGATATGTGGTATATAAAACAAAAGAACAAGACAAACAAATGAAGGAACAAAAACTCCTAGACACAGACAATAGTTTAGGGGTCACTAGAGGGTTAGGGAGGAGGGGGGCTCTAGAAGAGGGTAAACGGGTCTAATATATGGTGATGGAAGGAGAACTGACTCTGGGTGGTGAACACACAATGTGAGATATAGATAATGTATTACAGAATTGTACACCTGAAATCTATGTAACTTTACTAACAATTGTCATCCCAATAAACTTTAATTAAAAAAAAATTACTAGATTTGGATGGCCAGATGGCTCAGTTGGTTGGAGCAGAGGCTCTAAGTATTAAGGTTGTCAATTCAATTCCTGCAAGGGATGGTGGGCTGCACCCCCTGCAACTAAGATTAAAAACAGCAACTGGACATGTAGCTGAGCTGTGCCCACCACAACTAGATTGAAGGACAACTACTTAGAGCTGATGCGCCCTGGAAGAACACACGGTTCCCCAATATTCCCCAATTAAAAATAAAACATCTTAAAAAAAATTACAACTAGATGCTAGAACAACCAACCTCGAGGATCATCTGAAGATTAGCTGAACAGAAAGATATAAAGAAGAGGCCATATTGAGACTGATAGAAGGGACAGAGATGTGAAATAGTCTGACCCCAAACCCACAGTAGTGGTTAAAGGGGCACCTCAGCAGCTGGCATGCAAAGTTGGTTCGATACCTGCAAATCAATTATGATATACCACATAAACAAAATGAAGGATGAAAATCATTTGATCATATCAATAGATGCAGAAAAAGAATTTGACAAAAATCCAGCATCCATTATGATAAAAACTCTCAGCAAAGTGGGAATAGAGGGAACACACCTCAACATAATCAAGGCCATATATAACAAATCCACAACTAACATCATACTCAATGATGAAAAGCTAGAAGTGTTTTCCTTAAGATCGGAAACAAGACAAGGATGTCCACTTTCACCACTTTTACTCAACATAGTATTGGAAGTCCTAACCACAGCAATCAGACAAGAAAAATAAAAGGCTAAGTGAAATAAGTCAAACTGAGAAAGACAAATACCATATGATCTCACTTACATGTGGAATCTAAAGAACAAAATAAATGAGCAAACAAAACAGAAACAGACACATAGAGGACAAACTGACGGTTGACAGAGGGGAGGTGGGTGGGAGGCTGTGTGAGAAAGGTGAAGGGATTAAGAAGTATAGTTACAAAATAGTCATGGGGGTGTCAAGTACAGTATGGGGAATATAGTCAACAATATTGTAAAAAGTTTGCATAGTGTCAAAGGGATACTAGACTTATCAGGGGGATCACGTCATAAATTATATAAATGTCTAACCACTACACTGTACGCCTGAAACTAGTGCAAAGTAATATTGACTGTGAACTATAATTTTTTAAAAAAATAGTTACCGGGATATAAAGTACAGCATTGGGAATATAGTCAATAACATTATAATAACTAGGTACAGTGTCCAATGGTAATAGGCTTATTTGGGTTATTACTTTGTGATGTATATTAATGTCTAATCATTATGGTGTTTTGTACACCTGAAAGTAATAAAAAAAGATAAAAATTACCCCACAATTTTATTGGTATACCTTTTTAAAAATATAATTTTGTTAACATTGGAAGTAACACATTTATAATAATTTGGTACACTCAATTTATTAAGTGGTTGAAAGGGGAAAATAAAAGGGATTATTAATATACATTTCACATTTTATAATTATGTTAACTGTTTTCTGGCTTTTTTCATGTAAGGTTCATTAATGCTACCAGTGAAGCTAAACAGTTTCCAAATGCTTTTAATTGATATTAATGCCAAAACAAAAGGATAATTTTGCACTGTAAAGCAGAGCTCTGACTTACATATTTTCATTTGAAAAAATAAGACATACCCTTGGGCACAAAAAATTCAAGGTCAAATACATGTAGATTAGATATATTTGGAATCACATTTTTAAAAAAATGACGTCAATTTACTTTAGTATTGGAATAACCATGTTTTCCAACATCTGTATGGAGAAGGCAGGGCAAATTTCATTTTCTAGGTTATCAGATGAGAAAAGAGAAGCATATTATGTTAAATTATGTGCTTCGGATCATTTACCCAGGAGTAAAATAGCTGGATTTAAAACTCCATTCTTTTCTCTTTGTACTTTCCAAAGAGAGTATGTTTAAACTATACTTCTCTCTCATTAACTAATTTTTGGTAAAAGGATTATCTCAAAAAGTGCAGTCAGTTTTTAAAGAGAAAAACTTATTCACATGGCATGTAAATTATACCTTAATTGAAAATTTAAAGAACATGAAACAAGGTTGGGGAAAAAAATTCCTCTGTGCGAACAGTTAACGAGTACATTAGGAATAGGCTGTGGAGTGACACTTAGGATAGTAGAAAGTAAAACACTTTGCATTTTTTAAAAAGGATGGATACTGTTATGTCAAAAAACCATGTGTATCCTCTATCAGCCCAACACACATTTGGTTTGAATAATTTCTACATCCTTAGAGATATTCTCTCTCTAAGGAATCAATCCATTTAGGAAATTACTTTCTAGAACTTGTGCTAAAAAATGAAGTGGCCTTATCTATCACATTTGCTTTGAGGGGAAAATGGTGTCCTTTAGATAAAACATTACAGTGACCAAAATACCTCCCATCTGTCAACTTCATATTCCTCTCTTTTAGTTGCCCATTATGCACTTTGCCAGAGAGTAAAACAGACAAGAATCTATTTTTACCACTGGAAGCATGCCAATTTGGCAAGGGGGTGGGACAATGGGCACTCTCATACATAATAAGATTATAAATTGGTTCAGCCTTTCTGGAAGGTAATTTGGCAATATATAGGATATGAAAATTTTAAATATGCATATCCTTTGGCCCAGAAATTCAACTTCTGAGAATTTATCCCAGTCAATAAATTAGACAAATATGTAAAGATATACATAAAGGGCCTTTATGAAGCATTGTTTGCAATAAGTATGAGTTGGAGACCACCTAAATCTTTTATCTCTAGTGGACTGAATAAATACATCGGTGGAGTATTTTGAGGTGAGTGGAACAATCGTATATACAGTCATATCTTGGTATCCACAGAGGATTGGTTCCAGGACTCACTGAGGATCCAAAATCCTCAGATGCTCAAGTCTCTTACATATAAAATGGCGTAGTACTTGCATATAACCTACGCATATTCTCTGGTATACTTTAAATCATCTCCAGATTACTTATAATACCTAATACAATGCAAATCTTGTGTAAATAGTTGTTATACTGTTGCGAATAATGACAAGAAACATGCGTCTGTACATGTTTAGTACAGACGCAACCATTGTAGGCCTAACTACACAGTACATGTCAGTAACATGTAACTTTATTTTAAAAATAGTTTTGATCCACAGTTGGTTGACTCCACAGACATGGAAACTTTGGATATGGAGGGCCATTTGTACTTGTGTTTATTGCTAAGAAAAATTATAAAATAGCATGTATAGTCTGGGTTGTGAAAAATTTTCTACATGCATAGAAAAAAGCCTGGAAGGATGTACAGCAAAATAATGCTGTTTTCCCTGGGTTGTGCAGTTTCAAGTAATTTTTAGTTTTTTATTACTTTTATGTTTTTTGAAACTACACCATAAGCATGTATGACTTGTTAAGTCATAAAATATGTGTGTTCTGGATTGAAAAAAAATTACAACATGCCACCTTAAAAACAATTGCTTCAGGAGAAAATATTTGCAAATCATACATCCGATAAGGGATTAGTAATCAGATTATATAAAGAACTCCTACAACACAACAACAAAAACACAAACAACCCCATTAAAAAATGCACATAGAACTTGAATAGACATTTCTCCAAAGGAGATATGTAAATGGACAATAAGCACATAAAAAGATGCTCAACAACACTAATCATTAGAGAAATGCAAATCGAACCCACAATGAGATACCATTTCACACTCATTACAACGGCTAGTATAAAAAAAACCACAGAAAATAAGTGTTGGAGAGGACGTGGAGAAATGGGAACCCTTCTGCATTGCATGTAGAAATGCCACTGTGGAAAACAATATGGTGGTTCCTCAAAAAGTAAACATAGAATTAGTATATGATGTGACAATTCCACTTCCAGATGTATACCCAAAAGAACTGAAGGCAGGGAGTTAAACAGATATTTGCACACTAATGTTCATAGTACTATTAATCACAATAGCCAAAAGGTGTAAACCAACCAATGTTTATTGAGGAAATCAATGGATAAACAAAATGTAAGATATATATATTATTCAGTCTTAAAAAGGAAATTCCTGTAGCATGTTGATGTATATGCTACAACATGGATGAACCTTGAAGACGTTATGCTAAGTATAATAAGCCAGACATAAAAAAACAAATATTGTACGATTTCACTTATATGAGATATAGAGAGAAGTTAACTTCCTGGAGACAGAAAGTAGAATGCTGTTTGCCAGGAGCTGGGGGAGGGTGGAGTGGGGAGTTGCTATTTAATGAGTAAGTGGTGATGGTTGCACAACAATGTGAATGTACTTAATGCCACTGAACTGTACACTTAAAAATGGTTAAGACGGTAGAGTTTATGTTACGTATTATTTTACCACAGTAAAAAAAACAAAAAAACAAAACACAATTCTTTTCTATGTAGAGGTATCTGTTTCTATCATGACTAAGAAAGACCTAACTTGTCAGAAAAATATCTATAGACTTCAGAAAACAGAAAACTCATATTCATCTCAATTCATTCCTCTTACCCATGGCCTGGCCTACGTTGGACGGTGTAAGTGACAATCCAAATTAATAGGAGTTGAGTTAATCCTCTTCATTTCCCTCAATCCAATTAGGTTATTTATATGTGACCCTTATTTTTCCAGATTATACAGATACCTGAAAGACATGGAGAGATTATGGGGTAATGACAAGATGTTTACTCCAGACATGTCATCTCTTTCAGCCCACCTGAAATAGTCTGGCTTGGTAAGTGACTAGAGCTCTTCAGGTTTTCAGAAATAGTCTGGCTCTTATCCAGTTTTTATCTTTATCGGGGACTCAGCTGGTGGGGGCCACTACTGCTTTGACCCCAGTGTGTGCCACTCTCTCAAGCATTTTCAACACCCAGGCTAATGGCGTCAAAATAAAACACGTAAGCTTCTCTTCAATCTGATGGTAAGTTTCTTCCCTTTGCAGGGATCCTCTCCCCAGGGCTGGGAGTGACTTTCAACTCTTCTGATGGGTGAACTTTATCCTGGTGGGGAGCTCTTCATCCCAACGTCCCCTCTGCTGCTTCTTTCAGTGCCCGTGGAGAACTAAGGTGGACACACAGTGCCTGGGTTAGGACTCGGGTGAGGATGGAGTGGCACTGACAGCAAGGAGGGCCATTACTACAGACACAGGCAGGAGCTGGGAGGGCAGGATGAGTGGCAGCCTCTGCTCAATCAGACCCAGGCAATTCAGCAGTTGCCTGGTTCTCTGTCAAAGACCTTCCGACAGCATCCAGATAAGAAATCTACCTTTTAGCATCTTCCATGTTTTGCCAGTTTTCCTTCTACTACCAAGAGAAAAATAAAACAAACACAAACATTGTCCCACCTCTTCCTTTTTACTACTCAAAGTCCAATTCTTACTTAGTTAAAATCACCTTCTCCTCTAGGAAGAGAAAGGAAGGGCATTTTTTTTCTGTTGTTATATCCAGGGGACTGACACTTTGCGCTGTCCACAATACTACTCACCGCCTTCGGAGCTTAGGAGAACCTCAGGCAGAGAGGACTCCTGATTGCCTGCCCTGTACCTTCTTCTTCCTTAGGTGAATGGGTGTATCAAACACTACTTTGATTCTCAATGCCAGAGGACATAGGCTAATGAGACTTCAGAGCTAAGAGGGACACTGAAAAATAACTATTCTAGTTGCTTTAGTTTTTGTTCCAGAACATGATATGACCTGGCCAAGAACACGGCCATTGGGTGTAGAAATCTCCACCATTAAGTCGAGGAATAATTCAGGCCTCGGCCCTCTCCTCTCTCCTCCCCAATCATTGCTTTAAGTGTCATCAGTGGAAAAGTGAGGTGAGAAGAAGAATCTCAAATTAGTCATTCTTGGTAGTTATTCACAACTTAAATGTAAGGTTTTTGTACTGAAAGAAGGTGAAATTCATAACTAAAATGAATGATTTTTTAAAAACTTTGTATTTGCTAAGGAAGCACTCTCCCATTCTCACGGATATGCAAGAGTTTACATTTTAGAAAATACAGACAGCATGGTTAACAACTGGTTAATACAGCAACATAGCTAGTTGAAAAATAATTTAATTTCTGAAAACCATCAGTCACAAAGTTAGGCTCTCTGTCTCTCTCTGAATATTTTTAGTCTCGGTTTTGGAAACTGGATTCCACTTGCTTTTGGAAAAACCCTTATTCTCTGATTTGTGGTTAATTAGAATTGGTCTTTCTACCATCTTTCACAGCCCTGGGATTTGGAAGCTTGATGGTGTACTGGGGGCTGCGTGCAATTGGTGAGGTAGGGAAGATTTAAGATCTGCCCATCAAGTTTGGATGGCAAGTTGGACCTGGCTGCTAAGGTTGTCTCCAGAAGCCTAACCAGCTAGAACAGGCAGAGCTACTCATGCACTGTCCAAAGGACACAATCATTTCAATTCAGACATGGTGACCACGAGGCTTCCAATTAAGCAGGCTGGGCACAGTAGCAGGAAATTCAGATGGTATACGCCACTCAAGACTCAGGCCCCTGAAATAAGGGCAAGGGTTAGAGGGACAGGGAAGGGCTTAAGTTTGGGATAATTTGGGTACAGATATCAGTGCAAAGCCCACTCTGTCATAGGCAGGGAGAGGGAAGAGATGGGTAACATATCCCTAATGATTCAGCGCTCATCCCTGCGGACACCTTAAGTGCAGGTAATAACATGAGTACTTGGGGAATAATTAGGCCAGGAATTGTCATTAGGACACTAATAATTGGAAGAATTCACATTCTTTCAGCACTCCTGCGTGCTTTTCATATATATAATGTCACACTCACTCACTCACACACACACACACACACACACACACAGAAATTTATTGAAAGGAATTGGCTTATATAAGAAATTTTGCTTTATACCATGTCTACCAGAGGGAGACAAATGCATATAATTTGGGGTTTAGGGAAGCAAGTCTGGAATCCACAGGGCAGGCCATGAAAGGGCCTGAAAGGTAGGTTGGAAACTCTCAGGAAGGAGTGGACACGTCAGCCCACAGACAGAATTTCTTCCTTGGGGAAACCTTTCTGTTTTTAGAACTTGCCACTGATTGTGTCAGGCTCAGCCAGATTATAAAGGATACTGTCCTTTCCTTAAAGCCAACTGATTGTAGGTGTTTATCCCGTCTACAAAATACCTTAACAAAACACCTACATTAGTGTTTGATTGAATAACTTGGTACTGGATAGCCTTAGGCAAGTTGACAAAAAAGCCAGTTAAGTATCATTGAGTATCTGCCAAGTATCTGGTTTTAGATTTGGAATCTGAGATTCTGAGAGGTAATGACTCTTGTCCTAGGAAACAGGCTGTGGGTTTCTGTTGTTGTTGTTGTTTTTTGCTTTATACCATGTCTGCCAGGGGGAGACAAATGCATTCCAGCCATCTATATGATTCATGTTCCCAAGATCTTACAAATGTGGGAGACACAGAACCAAAACTGTATGGCTTGTTTCAGAGGTATATAAATATGAAAACAAGTGAGAATGAGCCTTCTGGTGAAGCGCTCAGTGGTGCCAGTTGTGGAAATTAGGTAGGGTAGAGGTTAAGGGAGGTGGCATAACCTCATAAAAAGATGATGGACTTTGGAATCAGACACACCTAGGTTTGAATTATACCTGTACTACTTTACAAATGCTGAGACCTTAAGCAAACTGCTAGTTTTAAAAACTTCCCTTTATTGAGGTAATGTATGGACAGTATAATGCACCCTGATTCATGTATGTCAATGAGTTTTAACAAATTTGTACATCTGTGTAACCATACACATAATCAAGATATAGAACTAGTTCCTATACTCCTTGCCAGTCAATTCTGACTCACCAACCCAAGGCAACCACTGACCTGCTGTCACTATTGATTAATTTTTATCTAATACTTATCGAGCACCTACTACCTGTCAGGCATAGTTCTGGGTATTGGGATACAGCAGTGAATAAGACAGACAAAAATATCTTCCATTATGTAGAGGGAAATAGAAAGCAAACCAAATGTATGAGGAAATCTGTGTTGGATCACATGGTGACAACTGGGTAAAAATAGGGGAAGTGACTGGGGAGAACGAGAGTGGGGGTGGGGCACGCTGGTCTTTTCAGTAGGGTAGTCAGGGATCGCATCACTGGCAAGGTGATGCGTAAGCAAAGATCTGATGTAAGTGAGGGTACATGCAGTATGAATATTAAGACAAGAATGTTCCAGGTGGAAAGAACAGGAAGTATAATGGCCCAATGGTGAATGTTGCTGGAATGTTTAAAAAAACTGCAAAGAATCCAGTGTGGCTGGAGTGATGGAAAGCAGAAAAAGACAAGAAAAGTAAAGAGGTCCAGGTAGGATAGGACCTTACAGCCACTGTGAAAACTCTGACTTTTAATCTTGGTATAATAGGGTTTTGAGAAGAGGTGTGACACCATCTGGCATGTGTAAAAGGATCAGTCTGGCTTCTGTGTTGGGAATGACTGTAGAGGACAAGTTCAGAATTAATATAAAGTGCCTGGTACACAGTAAATGTTCAATAGATTTTAGCTATTTGGAGGTTACTGAGGTCTTAGTAAAAATGAGGCTGTGACCTCTTTTTGTTTGTTTATTTCTGTATAGTGCAATTACAGATTCATTCATTTCCTTAGCATATTTGTGGGACATGACTACAGTAGGTGCTGGGGAATGAAAGTTGAGTTAAAAAAGATAAGACTGCTGCAAATTCATAGAAACAGAAAGTAGAAAGGTACCAGAAATGGGGAAAGGGGAAAATAGAAATTTGTTGTTCAATGGGTACAGAGTTTCGGTTTTGCAAGATGAAAAAGTTCTGCAAATATGTAGTACAACAATGTGAATGTACTTTACTGAACTACACTTAAAAAATGGTTAAGACGGGGGGATGGATTTAGGACAGGAGTCACCATCCTCCCAGAATGCCAGCATTTTGAATAAACCTGCTTTTCTTTCCACTGGAAAAAAAGTGCTTAAAATGGTGAATTTTATGTTAGTGATTTTTACCACAATTAAAAAAAATATTTAATAGCAAAAAATATATATATGACAATTGTTAAGGAAGATAATAGACAAATTAACGAGAAATACTAGGTAGAAACAAGTATTTATAATGAAAAAATAATGGTGATGTGCTGTAACTGAAGGGCTATTTAAATTTTAAAAAATTAAGACTAGTGGAAAAAAGAGAGTATGGCCCTTTTTATGTAAAGATATATTTAGATGTCTGCTTTCTGACTAGACCTTCTCACTTACAAGCAATATTCTAAATAATATGAAACATTTGTACTTCTTTTTTTCCTGGGATGTGCAATCAACTATATATTTTAGAAAATAGTGCCATTTTTTGTCCTACTAAAAACAGATGTGTACATATATGTATGTATATAATACACGCACATATGTCATACATATGTATATAAGTGTATGCTTATGCATATGTACTCATATGTATGTGTCCACATGTGTACATGCCACATTAAACAGATAAATGTCTGGTTGGTTATCTAGTGTCCAGGTAATAAGATATAATTTGGAGTGATTTTCATTTTTGTACTTTATTGTTTGGATTATTTAAATAATAAGAATATACCATTTTCCCTAAACGAATTAAATTTTTAAAAATTAAAATTACAACAACTTAACAATACAGTTCTGCTGCATAAGTTGGTAAATGAGAAGCGCTTGGAACATATCTGGAACACAGTAAGCGATAAATAAATATTGGCTGTTTATTCTGCTTGTGACTATGTGGCAAGCCCTGTTCTGAGTACTTCACAGTATTTTCTCCCTTAATCCTTACAGATAATGCAGGTATTGAGATACAGACGGATTATGCCAAAGATCACACAGTTAAGTAATATTTTACAAACGTCTTTTAACTCTTTTAACATAAATGGCTATTCAAAATGCCTTGGTTCTGTACTTGTATAAGAACTCATTGCTGAGAATATTCTCAACTGATACTATAAATATGTAACTGCTTCATATGATTCAAAGAATTACCTATAAATTCTCATACGATTTCTGGAAGTATCACTTTAAATTAAATGAGTTAAATAACTACACATTCTAAGACGTGTAATTCATACAGTGAACTAAAATATGTATCTCCTACTCCATAGCAAAATTAATAATAGTACCGGATTGTCCTCGAATAACAATTTATTGTTTACAAAGCGTATTCACATACATTGGCTCACCTTGATCTCAAAACCAGTGAGTGAAGCAGTAAGGCAGGGCAGGCACTAATACCAACCCTTCCTCCTTACCCCTGAGGAAGCTGAATCATATATGTATGCTTCAGTGAGAATGTCTTTGGCCACAAGTAACAAAAACCCAACTCTAAATGGTTTAAACAATATAGAAATATACTGGCTCACTTACTTGGATGCCCAAAGGGTGAGGTGGTCTTTAGGGTTGATGTAATCTAGTTGCACTGACTCTATTTCTCTGTAATTCTCTTGGTTCTCTCCTTCACCAATTGGCTTCATCTTCAGCCTGATGCAGTTCTGGGCCTCAAAGCTACACACAAGAATGCTGGAGGAAAAGACCATTTCATTCTGTAGCTTTATCTTGTAAACTAGAAAACTGTCCTCAGAAGTTCTTAGCAAACTTCAGTTATCACTAGCTCAGATTAATTCATAGGCCCATTCCCGAATCAATTATTGGCAAGGGGTATGGAATTACCCTTAGATGAATCAAGATACTTGGTGAAAATCTGGGTTCTGCTATAGGAAGGAGGAAAACTGGGGGGCCGTGATGAATACTGGCCGAGCACTACACCCTGGGAAGGGGCAGCCAAGACGAGTCTAACCCAACTCTTCTAGTTTAAGACCTGAGGCAAGCCAAGATAGCAGGACTCAGGCCTCCTAACTTTCATGCTTTTCATAAAACAATGTCAGCTCTTTCAGATTTTCATTAGATTAGAATGCTCATTTTTAGTTTTTATGGGGACACCCAAGGGGCATTCTTAAACCAAAAGTTTGAAAGTGGGAATTTCATATGACTGGGTGAAGTTGGATGGACTGGTAAAACTCTGCTTTGAAAGCTACATTCTGACAAATCTCTCAGAAGTACAGTATTATTCCTTTTCTTAATTATAAAATATTTCAAGCAATAAAAAGCAAAGGTTTTTGGATGGACCTAGAGAGTATTATGCTAAGTGAAATAAGTCAGACTGAGAAAAATAAATACCATATGATCTCACTTATATGTGGAATCTAAAGAAAAAATGAACAAACAAAACAGAAACAGATTCATAGATACAGAGAACAAACTGATGGTTACCAGATGTGGGTTTGGGGGTTGGGTGAGAAAGGTAAAGGGATTAAGAAATATAAATTGGTAGTTACAAAAAAGTCACAGGGATATAAAGTACAGCATAGAGAATATAGTCAATAATGCTTTAATAACTATGTATAGTGCCAGGTGGGTACTAATCGGGGGAATCACCGCATAAATTATATAAATGTCTAAGCACTGTGCTGTACACCTGAAACTAATATAAAATAATACTGAATGTCAACTGTAACCAAAAAAAATAATTCAAAAAAATGTAAAAAAGAATCTTAACATTGTTCCCTATTTGCATTGAATTTTTAAAGGAAAAAAAAAAAAAGATTGCGGTTATAGTTGAAGGCCCGTAAGTATCTCTCCTGGCTCCCATTCTCCATTCTCCCTCCTTATAGTCCTGAATATCGTGTCCATTTTCATGAGGATGTCTTTATACTTTTAATGCTATGTATATATCCAGGATACATAGTGTTATTTTGAACATACACGATTTATATGTGTATACATATATAAAAATATAAAACACAAACACAGTAAAACTATATAAACAGTAACCAGAATATATCTTTGGCAATGGCACATTTTGCTCAACATTGTTCTTGAGTGGTATCTATATTGATATGTAACACACGTGTGTAGCTTTACTTCACTCATCCTAACTGCAATATAGCCCATTATTCAAACCCCAATGCATTATCCAGTTTTCTGTGGATGGATATTTTGTTTTCGTTTCCACTGTTTGACTATTCTAAACAAAGCTTTTGTAAACATTCTAATAGATATCTCACGGTATTCACGTAGAAGAGTTTGTCTGGTGGTACCTACCCTGGAGTAGAATTACTGGATGTGTTCACCTTCAACTTAATAGACATTGCCAGATTGCTGTCAATCTGATGGCTGTGAAATGAAATTGTATTGTTGGTTTCAGAAGTATAACAATTTCTTTTTTTCCTTATATTTCCTATGTATTTGAAACTCTCCAGTTTCTTAAATTTATCCTATTTTCCATATTGAAAATTTTTCTTTCCTTTATCGTGGAAAATTATAGTGGCTATTATGAGTCTCTTCATCTTGATATATCTTATTTAAGTTAGATATGTTGTCCTTTGAAATATATTGTGTTATTTATTACACATAGAGCAATGACAATGAGAAAAGAAGAAACACACATATACAGACACTTGTTTTGGCTCCAATTTGTATTTAAGATACAGTAATTTCTCCTTGATAATTTCTTGCTCATTTGACTAAGTATATAATGTGATCTAAATTTTTGTATTTTGTATGGGGAATGGAATATACCCCCCCTTTCTTTTCACTGGAAAAATCCCAAGATCAGAAGATTTAAGAATAACCGTGATAACCAATTATTTTAATTAGTATTTGGCAACCCTGTCTAGCAGAATCCTTGGACTTGCACCTGGAGTTTAGAGACGACACCACTCAATGATTCCACTTTAGCATCTTACAGCACTACTCTATTTTGATCAGTCTCTACCCAGGAGATTCAGCAGCACTTGGATACACTTCCAGCAAGCTCCCCAGAGTTTGTGTGTTTGTGGGTAGAAGTCACATCAGCAAATCAAAATTTACACCCTACTGACCTAGGAAATACAAAGTCAACACAATAAACAACCATGAGATCATATTTCCATTTTGGTTGGGGACAAAGGGAACATTTAATCCTGACAGAGTGAGAGAGAGAAACAGGAGGAAATAAAATGCATGTTGATTGAGACTGTACTGTTTTCTCTCACAGTTTGCTTTGCAAAATCCAGATGGAAAAGGAATAAACATTTATTTCTCTTGCTTTCCATACTTACCTTTTAAGTGTCTTAGTATCAAAAGAAACACCCAGCCTGACACTGTGTTTTCTTTACTCAAACATTGTGGTGTGAGAATGTGTGTATGAGGGCGGGGAGTGCTGAGCTTTGTGGGCACAAAGAAATACTCAAGATAAAAATCATGATAAAAATGATAATTTCCAAGACTTAAGGCAGATGCCTCTGATGAGGGAGTTATTTATGTCGGTTATAGGTTCCCAGAGAGGTGAGCTATACTCTGTGTCCTTTTAGTTTATTGATTAAGCTGTTTAAAAATGTAACAAACTGTTGTCAAGCTGTTTTTCAAACAGCTTCTTTTATTGCTTCCTCTGGAGTCTGTAGGTGACAGCTCGATTTTTCTGGCATGCACTCTAAAGGCCAACTTTTGGTAATGTTCCATTAAAAAACGACTACAAACATTTTATAGATGAGGTAATAAGGAAGTTTTTAGGAGTTTTCTTCTAAATCATACCTTTTATTACTAAAGGTTAATAAGACCTGAAAGTGTTTGGAAAGTGGTTAGATATTCTCTTCTATTATTTTTGAAAAAGAAAACTTCCCCTACTCACCTTGAATTAAAATAATAATTTGTTAATCAAGCATGTCCTTGAAGTCAAACATTTTCTTCTTTTGACTATTAGTGCCCCCACCCACCCTGATTCCTGAAGTTGCCCTAGTTCACAGCCAGCACTTCCTGCTGTTAAGTCCTTGGCCCTCCCTTCTAACACTGACCTCCCAGCACTCACCTTCTGATAGGCACATTGAAACTTCAGCCTCCACACCAACCTTGGTCATCACCATCTCAAATATCACAAACCTCAATGTTCCTTTAGTGGCATTTCTGCCTCACCCTCTTCTGGCTGCTAGAATCCTCCAGCTGCCTAATCAGTGACCTTAACCTGGGAGTCAACATGTTCAGGGTGAGAGATGTGTATTCTGGGCACATGATTCAACATGATTCATTTCCTAGTGTAATAACTTCATTTCTATTATCCCAGAGGAACGCAGCAGAGGTAGTGACATTTTGTCTACCGGGACCAACGGAAACAGTGCGTTGCTGCACTAACACATCCCGGCTGAATTCTGACAGGGTCCTGAGACACTTACTAGGCAGACAGAGGAACTAATTGGGGCTTTGTAGACTTTAATACAAATATACACCACCCTTAGAAAACAAGTTGGCTTCAACCAGGGAAAAGTTAAACTAGGGCTTAAAAAGTTTAAGTAGGGCTTAACTTGTTTTTCCTTTTTTTTTTTACCCTAACCTGAACTTCAGTAGATACAGGTCAACTAGGTAACAGTCTGGCTTTCCTGGAACAAGTTCATAATCTTACTTTAAATTGGTTGATGAGTTATGAAAGAAGCCAAACCTTTGAGAGCACTATGTATCTTGCACAGACATTTTTAAAAGTCATTTACTTTTAGGAGTGGTTGCATATAGTTTGCCCTTATTCGAATCCTTCCAAACCTCTTATTTAACCTGCAGGCGTTAGAGTACTGACTGTGATTTAAAATGGGATGTTGTAAGAAAAACCCTCCAAATTCACACTCTCAAAGTAAAAAGCACCGAGTACATTGTCCGTGGTCTCACTGGCTACGTTGCTGGCCTCACACCTCTGTTGCACTCTACTGGCATTGGAGATTTGCTCAGGATTTTTCATGCATCTAACTAGTCTTTTGGAAGAAAAAAAGATGAAGGGAAGGGAGGACACGAGAGAAAGATGCTTCAGATGGCTGGTTAGACCCCAGGATGTAGCTTATCTACTAAAGAATTAGTGACATGAAAATAATAAAACAAAGATTGAGCTCTGTGAATCGAGAGGTTCTTTCTTCATTTAGATAAAGTCACCATTCAGCTACTCCTATTTCCCTATTCTTAACTAACTTAGAACTAGAAAAGGAAATGTAAAATTGAGTCACCTTCCCAAATGGCTTCAGTTTTCCTAACCAGGGATTCCCAAAAGCAGAAAAATGTACTGGGGTGTATGAGGGCTTAAGAGATGAAGTGTGAGAAATTTCTCTCTTGCCACCTGATCCCAGTTGGAAATTCACTGGCTGTGTTGCTGACTGAACAAAACAGAGCATAATAGCCTCTGGCTGAAGATTTTATAATCGAAGCTGAGACCGAGTGGGCCATGTGCATGTTCAGAACAGTGATCGCATTGTGAATTACAACAGAAGTCCCACTTGTCAGTCACACAAATGTTTCAGACCACAGAAAGACATCTGATTTGGGACAGGGATGACAAAATGGAGCTTTTGGTTTCCTCCACTTTGCCCTGATTACAAAGGGACTGATGGTTGCTTTGTTCTGGGATCAAGTCTTACATTCCTTTTAGGACCTACCCAATCATTAATAGAGAAAGAAAATTCCTGTCTGGAATTACTCCTACTACTTTCTGAAAGAAGGACCCTTGTCCTCATCACCCAATGGGGAAAGAAAGCAATATACATGACATCACAGCCAGATATTTTGCTTTGTTTGCTAATCATCAATTTCCCTCATTTATCTTTAGTGACTGCCTCAATGTTAAACAATAGTAGTAAACAGTATTAAGAAACATGGCTTCAGTTTGATAGTGTCAACATTTAAAATGCTTCTACCCTTTAAACCAGGAATTAGACTTTGGAGAATTATTTAACAGAAAAGAGACAGTTATTTAACAGATAAGCTGACAGATGTGGAAAAAAAAATATTCACAAAGATAATCTTGGCAGCACTGTTTGTAATATTCAATGAGTGAAAATGTCTTAAAGGTTCATCAACAGAAGATTGACGAAATAAATTACTGTACCTTTACATAACTTATGGGGTGTACGTTCAAAGTCCAGTTCCAGTCTTTGTCATAAAACCTGGAACTCCGAAGTTTTTTGTTTTTTATTATCTGCTTAAGTCGTTGCTATATAGGGAAGTTACAAATAATAGGTAGCAAGGGATTGAAGAGTTAGGTGCTTTTCCTTTAGTTTTTATTAGTAGTAATGGAAAATTATTGACACTGATGAGAGATGGAAAGAAGGAATCTTGACTAATTCTGGACCATCTCTAAATAGCTCAATGGTCATCGTAACAGCCTGTTTTCTAGATTTATAGGATGCACCAACGCCTCTTGGGTATATTCTACTTACCAGGTCAAAAGAGTCCCACATCATTCCTCTTAAAGCTAGAATTTTATAGTCATTTGATCACAATGCATGCAAATGGTTAAAGTGAATATTTTCATCTCTCGCTTGTGAGTTCTTTAACTACAGGGTCTAAGAAACTCCTGGATATAACAAAGATGGAAGAACACCATTTATTCCCACTGTTGACCTGCTGAAAAGAGAAAATCAACCATTTTGTTAGAAATAAGTCTGTGGTGTCAAGTGGCAATGGTCATCTTAAAATTGTGTGGCACAGAGCTTTCATTGGACAGTGGGCAGCCAGTGTGGGGGAAAACAACACAAAAGCTTTTTATACATACCTTTGTTTTATACTTTATCTCAACGAACTTATCACTTGCCTTCCTCATTACACTGTGATCAGCTTAGGTTCAGGGTTGTTAGTCATTTTTGTATCCTCAGTGGCAAACACAATGCCTGATAGATAATGGACACTTTATAGCCTTCAAATGGAATCCAAAACCAAAAGTTTGAAAACAAATTGTTTAAGACAGCAGTTCTTAAATTTTTCTGATTAATGCTAGGAATCCTTTCCCTAGAAGAAATGCACATATCTGTGTACACAAAAATTGCAATATAATTTCAGGGCAATCATGGACATCTGCTTTCTCTCCCCCTTTCCTAGATCTTCTAGGATAACACAGATTCCAGATTAAGGAATTCCTAGGTTTAGAATATAGAATCAGAGAGAGAAGTGATCTTTAGAAACATACCCACCTCCCACTTTTTCTTTTACAAAAAGCACACTTCTTTCATCCACCTCATACAAACTCTTCCAGAACACTAAGGAGAAGGGCCCCTTCCATAGAAGGTGTAGAAAGAATGTATCTATGTAGTTTTAGATCCATTTATAAATGAGACATTTTGCAGTTATTGTAGAAAAATGCATCCTTATAGCAAAAGGTAATTTTAAAGGAGGTAAGCTTACTTAACAAATACTTATGGACTATTCATTATGATTCAAGGCCTGTGGAGAACGGGACGGAAACCATGACTTGAAGACATCACAGTGTGGTGCATACTCAACTGGGTATTTGAGTTACATTTTGCCTCCTGTATATGTGTGATGAAGACAGTGGTGGGGGGAACGGGCAGAGAGCAACTGTAAATTCTATAAAGGAAGAAAATGAACCTTTATTCATTCTATAAGAGTTTTTGGCTTTATTATGGTCCTATAGGACTGTTAAGCTCTCATCTGCAGTTACCACATTACCCATCAGAAGACTGATAGTAACCTCTAGATAAGCACTGGTTGATCACAGATGAGGAGTAAGTTAATGCTTAAAACACAATGCTTGAACTATAATCCTGCAGTATGAGGGAGCTGCAACCATCTAAATGTCATTTCTAAGATCCAGCATGTAAATGTTTCTTTCACCTGGGTAACATTTTGCTGATGATCATCTATTTGTTGCATCTTAAACTCTGGAGGAGACCTCAAAGCTGATCTGGTAGGAATTCTACTCCAAGAATGAATCGCCTTTGTAAAAACACTCCTGGCAGCCACAGGTTTGGTTTGAATACTCATTAACGGTAGTAGCAGAATGCATCTGTAATCAACAATAATTATTAGAAACTGCTTCCTCCTACTGAACTAAAGCCTCCTTATATTTTCCAACCATTTCTCAGAATTATCCTATTCTTTCTCCCCTATCATTCAAGGATTTGAAAAGAGCTATTTATATTTCTGAATTTGTCTCTTGATGGAACTTCCCTAATTCTTTTATGCATTTCTCGAGAAGTATTTTCAAGGTCATCACCCTCCTGTTGACTCTTCCAAACACTGTAATACTTGGCCAGTCTACTTAAAATGTGACACCTAGAACAGAACATGATATTCTAGCTGTGATTGATCTTACCACACTGAAGTCCAGAGGGATTATTCTTTTGACCTGGACATTCTTCCATGAATACACTCTTATAAGGCTTTCATTCTCTCCTACTGTCCTCCCCAGGTGTGCTGTACTGTGGGCTTATGTTAGAATGTGGTCAAATAAAACTGCCAGGTCTTTTTTCCTGAGTACCACTATCGAGTCAGGTTTCCCCTCCTTTTACTTTGGCAATGGAACGTGCCCAATTTCACCTTAAATTTGTCTCAGCACTGAAATAATTTTAAATCATAATGTCATCGCATTTAACCATTCTTGCCCTTTATAAATTTGAAAATACTTTCTATGGACTTTTTCGTGTGTTCACCCAAAGGACTAAAAATTTCCCCCCGTTTAATGTGAATCATTATTCAACTCTCTTAGGTTGTTTCCATAGCTAGGAATCCACCTGGCTAACAATTACCCAGTCGTAACCTCATCATAGCCACAAAGATGTCAACAGAGATGTCAAGTGTCTTTTTGGATTCAGTGAACATTGTGCCTTTAAACCAGTCTTTAAGCCATATAATTTCTCTGACGACAAATGCTAGAGACATTTTACCATGGTAGTTAATTTTTAGGTGAGCCTCCAGGTGCTTTGAAATAAGCACCTAAAATGTGTGTCAGCTCATGCGAGCAGAAACAAGAGATGCAGTGTCGTGTTCGTGTTCACCTCTTCCCTTTTCTTGTACACACACACAGGACCAGATTCACTGGACCTGTACTTTATCTGGAAAGGAAACAACGAGGTAAATTCAACCAAATAAAAACTCAAGAATCACTTACTGGAGAGAGGTATGTGAGGGGCTGTGCTGATTATCTCAATTTTTCAAAAAATGTTTTACAAAGTCTCCATCTATAGTGTTATTGTGGGTATGTTGGAAAAGACTACATTGATATAGTATTTAGATTTTGTAACCTTTGTTTTTTGCTTTGATATAGTTGGTACTAGATCACTGTTTCAGTGGCATTTCTCCATTAAGGATGACTGAAAAAATATACTTTGGACATTGACTGTTTCAAGGAAAATGGAAGCATGTATGTCTTTTTTTGCCTTTATTCTCACCAAATATTCATAAGAGAAGGCATATTCAATTTTGAGAGGCTGTCCAATTTCAGATGGGAGACGCGTAACTGTAATAATGTTGTGTTGAGGGAAGAAAGAAGCCTTGGTCATTGCATCTAGTCAGATGAAACAGGGTTTCTCTTTTAGCACTCCGTGGGGCTCAGTTAACTATGCCTAAACCCAATTTGGGGGGTTAGTATTTTAACGCCATTTCCTTAAGAACATGTCAAATTCTTGTGCATGATAGAAATGAAAAAAATGAAAAATGGTCATAAACAAAGCAGCTGACCCACGGAGGAGGCAGGATTACTATACACCTTCATACACAAAGGTTAAAGGCAAAACAGTAAAGGAGAAAGTTAAGTCATTCTCTACTAGTTAAGCCAAATACAAAGTATAAGTACAGATCGGATCAATTTTTTTAAAGAACTATTTTCTCTATTTTGGTCTCTTACATCATGCAGTTTGTCAAATCAAAAGAGCTACAGATATCCATTTTTCATCATATTAGTTTTAGGAAGGCAAGACAGGCGTGAACAACTCTTGAAGATAATCTTGTTATTTTAGGGAACAAACAACGTTTCTCTTAGAGGAACAAAAATCTGTATTAGGTGGTATAACATCAGGACTTTTCTTTCTCTTCTCTGTGGCATCTTAAAGTTAAATCCTTCGGCATCACGTCTACTATATATTAATATAAAATGACTAAGAACTTGCCCTTAGCAACGTACTGATGCCTTCCCCCAAACCTGAAACAAGCCTAAATCTTCTGGATCAATAACCAAGAGAGATTTTATTACATGTGACTCAGTCCATAAATCTGAAGTGTAGGTTGTCCAATGACAATTTTTATAGTTATCCACCCTTCAGAGTGCCTCACCAACACTCTATGCTCTGATCTGGAAAAAAAGAACAAGCAGATGGATGGCCACATTCAAAAAGGCTTCAAAAAGTAAGTCCTTAGTTTTGAATTATGGTAGAGAATATTTTTGGGTACTTGATTTTGTGGCTTTTCCTTGGTAGATTTTAAATATTAGTTATGGACCCTAAATAAAAAGCATATCACAGAGCTTTTGCTCTCTTATGCATTTCAGTTTTCACATTAACGTACGAAAGAAATGTTTAAGTTCGTTCTCATGGATAATAATAATGCAACTTTATTGCGTGCAGCCTTTTTCACAGCAAGTATTAGTTTTTCCATGTGAAATAAGATTTAAAATGATAAAGTTATTGTTAAGGAGACACACTAGGCAATAGAAAAAGCTGAAGAGAGTTTTTGTCTGAAATTAGAAAACAGAACAGTCTCGGGGGGAAAAAGATATGAGAAAAGTACACAGGTTGCTAGGACCAAAAAAAGAGCTTTGGGGACCAGAGGCAGTGACCTTGAGTGAATGTGGGGGAAAGAAGGGCCAGGCAATTACCTCAGTAAGGAGGGTAAGATTTCATGTGGATGTTTAAGCTGTTTGCTTGACAATAACCATCTTGAATTTTCTTCTGTGTCACCAAAGCTCTTGATTTTTCCTGCTGTCTGTAATTTTATTGTGCAGCATAATATATATATTTTTTATTTAGCACAAATTCCATCTGGATTAGAGAACAGAAAGGTTTTCATTTTGTCTGTGGCCAGTGAAGTCATACCTCAGGTACCGAGTGGGAAACAACTGGAAGACTTATGCAGAGTACATTCAAAGTTTGATTTTTTGTTTTTTCATTTAAAAAGTTTTCTTGTCCAGTTGTAGTTTTCTTATTGTGTAGACGCCTAGAGGAAAAATAAGTACTGTGAGTTTACTGGTCTGCTGCAGAATTGGAATTCAGGCCCATATTTAGTTGAAGAGAGATCCCCAAGGTTCACTTCAAATAAAAATCACCAGACCAAACAGACTACTGAAGAGCCACCTCCCTGTGGCTGAGTTTAAGCACATGTGTAACACTTGGGAGCAGCTGTCCTAAAGAGCTTCTGTTCAGAACCCACTCTTCTGGAGGTTCTGAACTCTTATGCTCTGCATCAGCTTCAGCTCTCTAAATAGCCATTTGTGACATGTGTACCTGCCACTTTGGGAGGAGGTCAAGTCTCACCACTTCTTAGAAACCGAAGAAGAGATACACTTCCTTAGTGTTCTTATTGGCAAATATGCCAAAAGACTGACAATCTTGTATGCTGAGGTGGAAGGGAACCTCTAATACAACATACAAAAACTTGCAATGCACATTGGGCTAGTTCAGTTAAAACTCATACTGTTTGGTACCCTTTGACTGGATGTTAGACAGAAAAGACAAACCCAAATGGAGGAACATAATTTAAGCGTGGCAGAAAGTTGGAAATCACGCGACCTGAAACTCAACGATAAATGCATTGCTGAGGCATATTCCCCTGGTCCTGAGGTATGTAGGCAAAGAGGTCACACTTGACTGTGAGACAGAGTCAAAGTTAATGCAGAGCTCCCAGAAAATATTTACCAGAGGAATATGGTGATTCATTTATGTCCAGAAATCCCAAGTATAAAACTGCATGATATAAGAAGGATCAAATTATGTAATGTATATGATTCAATTTAAAAATTCTGAGCCTTCTTACATTATATTATCTAGATTACAAGAGTACAAAAAAATCAAATTACATTCATATGAAACTTTTATAAAAAAAATCAAATCTATTTTTATGAAATTTTATAGTACAATTATTTTCGAATGGGCCTCTTCTTAGGTCACAGTATTTATAATTCCATTTACATCTGTGTAAGTTTTCAACTCAAACAACAAAAGGCAGTCAATAGAAATCTAAATTTTCACTTGCAAAACTCCCTTCAGTTTCCAGGCCAGTGACACATGGTGGTGTCGACTTGTCCTCCAGACGTGGATGGCTACCAAAGAGCCCCAGCCTACGGAGTGTGCAGGCCTCTGCTCATTAAGAACGCCTTTTGGTTTGGCTCACGTTCCAAGAAATTCTGGAGCATGTCCATGCCGTCCAGAGATCCCCCAGGTTTCAGGATTAGGTTTCTGTATTTCATTCCAACCTAATAAAATAAAACATCATGCCTAATAATTCACGGTTATAGCAGTTTTCCAAATCTCTAGATGCAAAAGAGAAAGGGGAAGGGGTAAAGAAAAAGGGACTTCAGCTTCATTCTGTCTGGATGTTCTCTTGTGCTGGGCCTGCGGTGCTGTGGTATTTATTTATTTTGGTAGCTAAGAGATCTGAGCTTAGACCTCCAGTCTCCTACACTTCCCTTTATTACTGTCTTGTCTTGATTCTCAGCAGTGAAATGACAATGTGAGCAAACAGACGCACAAGAAATAAGCAAATGGAATACAGAACAGCTTCCTATTTGTTACGCCCTTTTAAATGGGATTTCAAAAGGGTTCACAAAGCAAGTGTTCAAGAAGGCCACAAGGAGGGGTTCCGTGTACCTGGAAATAGTGGCACATCTATGGCCCACATGGCTTCTGATCTGTTTTTATGAGGGGCTCATAAAAAAACCCTATTCCTTGGGAGAGGGTGGCGGGGGAGGGGGGCATAGGACAACACCACAGTCCCATGGTGCAGGGTAAGACATTTCTGTGTCCCAACGCTGGGAATGAGGACCTTTGTCAAGTGTTCTTTGAGGACCAGATCTGTAATTCTAAAACATATCACAGTTTCGCTGTCTTTATTTACATTAACATAGGAGCAGATAAAGTGAAAGAAAAGAATTGTAATTCAATATCAGTGTTATTCAATATTTTCACTTCCTTTTCAGCATTCTTTTAGGAAAGCAAGGCAAGACAGTTCAGTGAAGCATAATTCTAAATACAAACGTAAAAGAAATAGTTCACAGAGTAATACTCCTAAATTTATAGCTATTATATCATTTGATCAATAGGACTAAGAGCCTTTCTGAATACAAGAACAGCTAGAGAATTTCCAGAGACAAAAGTAATACAACTTTTGACTTGTAACAATGATTCTGCTTGGTACAACCATCAGAGATCAGTCTAGTCAAACTGTTCAGGAAAATAAAACGTGGATGAATGGAATCTACCAAGCTAGATACAAACCTATTTAATTTTCTACAGGGTCATAAAATTAAAACTTTTGGGGTTATCTTTTGGTTATAAACAGATATCATCTGCCACTTATTAATCACCCACAGGCTAACATCTAACTTTACAGTCTGGGCCCAAATCAGGAGTAAATAATTAGCCACACAAAGTTAACTTCTCATAAACTCTAGGGCAATAGAGTTTGACAAATAGAAACAGAATGTGAGCCACATACATAGCTTAAAATTTTCTAATAATCACATTTGAAAAAGCAGGTGAAATTAATTTTAATAAACTATTTTATTTAAACCAGTATATCTACCATATTATTTCCATATGCATCAATATAAAAAAATTATTGCGATTTATTTGTTGTTGCAAGCCTCAAATGTGTTTTTTACATTTGCGGCGCATCTCAATTCTTCAGTTGCACTAGTCACATTTCAAGTGCTGAATAGCCACAAGTGGCTGTCAACCTAGAATCTAAAATGTGCGTGATGGCTGTTCTTGTCACAGACGTTATTATTCTAGGAAGTAGCAGGTCAGAGCTCTTCAGCCCAATCACAGTTTACCTCCTTTCCCTTTCACTCGCTACCCAATGTGTCTAAATGTGACCAGTGTTAAATTAGTGGGGAGAAGAAAGGTAATGAAAGACTATATTGTCTGAGGGTAGCAGTATAGGAAGAACTTAGACAAGGTGAATTAAGTTTATCTGCAGAATCATAAAAAATAATTTAATCCCTTTATTATGGAAAAATTTTAAATATTTACTAATAGCAAAGAAAATATCATGAACTCTCATGTACCCATCATTTAATCTCAGTAACTAATATTTATCTGCCGAAATCCTTAATGCTCACGATCTGAGAATCTTTTATTTATTAAAAATAATTTCATTATAGAAACACAGGACTATTCAGGAAAATCTAAAGTAAAAATTAAATCACCCAAAATGCTGACGTCTGACCAAGTATCCTCATCTTGTACAGGGATCTGTAGTTTTAGGTGGTAAAGAAAAGCAAGTCTTTGATGAGCTATGTAGCTGCGTGGTGTTATGAAAAGTCAGCTCATGCTTCTTCCGAATGGGCAAGCCAGTCAGAGCAGGCCCCTGTTTAGTCTCACAATATGGGGCTCAGTACAGCTCTAGGCCCCCTCCGCTCAGAGCTCCAAACAAGTTGATTCAATTTCCTGAATTACAGAGCAATGGCCTTTTAATAGTTTCATTTCCTTTGCAATGAAGTTTGGAGAAGAGTTTAAGACTCGTTTTGGTAATAGGATCTTGCTTTTCTTAAAAAAAAAAAAAAAATTAAGTGAAATTTTTGTGTCTTAGGAAGGTACCAGCCTCTGTGGGGGAGAGAACATGGCCTGGCAGACATATGCCACAGGTGAAGGACTCTTTGTCATAAGTTGTTCTGCTTTGTTTATATAGTAAAGAAACTTGAACTTCGAAGAAAGAAAGAAATGGAAGCTCTAAGACAATAACTAAAATTTTTCATGCTAAAAAAATCCTTCAGGAGGATCTGCACATAGTAAGAGCTCCTGTTACCTATTCTATGAAGGAAAATCACCATCAACCACCTCTGTGGTTTTTCATTCTGGAAGATTAGAGCGTATCTTTTGGCAATTGTGCAAGATCTCTAAAGCAAGATCAGGCGTTCTGGAGTCAGGCCAGGTTTGAATCTTGGCTTCATCCTCAGCTATGTGATCCTGGGCCTTGGTTTCCTTACCTGTTCATTGGGAATATGCCTCCCTCACTCAGTTGATGGGGAATTAGAGGTGATGATTTCAGCACATTGCCTACTCCCTACCATAATACCTGGCACGTATAGTGGTATTCAATAAATCTTAGTCATCTTTCACTCCTTTCATTTCCTTTTCTCTCACACTGCCCCTAAGTTCAGTTTCTCCTAAACATTTCTGGGAAACAAATACATTCCTGGTTTGGTATTTCTTTAAAATTACTTTTGTCTCCTAATAGTGCTAAAAAAAAAGAAGAAAAAAGAAAGAAAGAAAAAAGAAAGAAAAAAGCACAAGAGACTGTACCTCCACTATTAGTATGAAATAGAATATATAATTCAGTGGGACTATTAAGTAGGAGAGACAAGGCACTCATTTTATCTAAGAATATGTATCTTTTATTTGAGGTAATACTTTAAGAGCAATCATAACTATGTGAATGAAGGCTGTCCATCATCTATCAATAATGAGAACATATGAATAGGAAACAGATCGGGTCTCCTGCTATCTCTGGCATCTCTGAAGCAGCACATGCATGTTCCCACCGCCTCCCAGCCCTCCCCACTTCCTCCTCATTGTGATTGACTCTGGGGAGTAGAGCCAGAGTTGCCTCCTTCCTACACTGAGTAACAGGCCGCAGGGCAGAGAGCATTCACCCAAGGACGGGGCACCTAGCAGGCGCACCAGCCTGCTTTCAAAGTGGACTTTGAAACCTTTCCTTCCACAGCCTATCTGTCAACGCCTTCCCGACAGCACACCCTTTGTTTTCTATGAAGGTGGAGAGAGAGGTGGGTGGAAAAAGAACACCTTTGACAACAACGAAGGAGGGAGAGAGTGAAAAGACTGGTGCTGGTAGTCAGGGCGATGAAAATTAGAAGAGTGGTGGGAATCTTCACTCGATTAGAAGAGGCCTTCTGGGAACCTTAGGCAAAGTTTCAATTTGTGAGGATAGAAGGATAAATCTTTATTTAAGGGGAGGGAGGAGATGGGAGGAAAAAGGTACCCTGGGTAGTAGTATGCACTAGGGTGGTAGAGGAATGGAAGCAGATGGAAGGAGGGGAGGAGCTACCAGTTAGGTCCAGAGGTCCCCATTTGTAACAGTGATAATGAAATGTAACAGTTTTGAAGCAGAGGACAAACACAAAGATGAATAAAACAGTTTCCATTACAGGGCCTTAGGATCTAGGAGGCGAGATAAAGAAGTAGACAATTAACAAGGTAGATTATTAGGACTAAGAGAAACACAAAGAAGGGCTGTAAGAATACAAAGGAAGAAAAACCGCTTTCAGCTGATTGGGATTCAAGAGTTAGAAGGTCTGGCCTTGTAAATATTCAAGAAGTAGGTTGGAAATCAATCCTATTTCCTTCCTTGTCCTTTAAATCAGGCACAATCTAAGTCTGTTAGAAAAGGTTGAAGTGTAAGAAAAATCAGCTTTGGGGTGGTTAGGACAGGAGAGCTGAAGCAGAAGTTAATCCATTTGTAAGGCCCGTCAAAACAGGAAATTTCATATTCTCCCTTGACAATGTATTATAGCAGGAATTGGACCTCGGATTCTGTTTGAAAAGCACTAGAATACTTAGCTTTACATTACGCATTCTCTGTCAGGTAATTCTTTTTCAGGTTTAACCAAGATTCTTCATGTTTCTGTCTGTTATTGCATGTAAAATGTAACTACTTCCTTAAGACATTCTATGTTAAAATATAATGGTTATACTTTATCTTGAATTTCTTGGTATTCCTTTCAGCAGTGATGTTTGGTTGTTGTTTCTCCTTCATTGATGGAAAACACAAAGCTTAGCAATTTCTCTAATGCAAAAAAGATTATTCTAGCTTAATAATATAATTGCCTTTGAATCCACAATGTTTATTACCTCTTAGGAAAATTTCCCACAATGAAGTTGCCTTATAAAAAGAAATGGCCCTAGTTAAATACCCCATTTTTTCAACCCTGTGATTAGCTGCTGGATTTTGAAACTATAGTTGGCGACGTTAAAGCTATCCTTAACGAGCTCTTATAACTTGCTGCAAAAGTGTTAATCCCAAGCAGATCCTTTTCCCAAATATTTAAGGGATCACCTGGAGAAGTAAAAGATATGTCTGATAATGAGACTTCTCTATAATCCACTAGAAACAGACTTTAGATAATATTTAACAAACTAATTAAACCGTTAAGCTATTGTATCTACTTACTATGAAGAATATATAAAACCAGAGGTAGCAAACTTTTAGGCTATTATAGGTACATGGCCAGTTCTGACACTTTCATAAAAACCCTCACAAACAGAATGGAAACAATTGTACCACAGAATATTCTATTGCTACCATTTGGTATGCAGCAGGCTAGAGGTTTACATTTGATCCTTCCTATTGCTGTTTTCCCAGGTGAGTGACACACGTTCTCCAGTTCTACTTGCTAAGAAGTGGAATGGTTCTCAGAACAGACGCTGGGCTTTGCAGGATGGCAAGAGGTTACGGTGAGAAGGCCTCGGGATGTTCTTTTGCTGATCCCAATGACCATGACCAATAATGTCCACAATACAGGATCTTTCAGAGCGTGGCGACGAAGAATAGCAGGCACTGACTCCTTGAAAGCCCATCCTGCTATCTTAAAATGATCCAAACACACTAGGGAAGATGAAGGCCTTGAGACAATGAAGTCTGCATGACATATTGGGATTGCTCCGATTCTCGTGATTTCAGATCAAATACAGTATTTGATCTGAAGCCATAAAAATTCTTTCTCTTCATCACAACATAAAAACTCTTTCTCTTTATACCATAAAAATTCTTTCTCTTTATACCATAAAAATTCTTTCTCTTCATCACAACATAGTTGTAAGAATGACCTAAGTTTTTTTGTAGAATAGGATTGTTATTCCAAAGTATTAATTTTTAATAAGTGATATTTGAATTTTGTAAATTGGGTGTTATTTTAGTGCAAACATTTCTAAAAAAACAAAAACAAACCAAAGAAAACCCGCCACCAAACCAAACAGACAGTACACGGTAGGAGGAGATAAAATGTCTATTTAAAAAGCTGTTCCAGTATCTGCCATAAAAGAGTGTGAGGGTGAGGCGCAAAGGGACTCTCTTTGGTCACTGGAGCCACATTCACTATTGTCATGACAGCAGGGGAGCAATAAATGACATGTTATTCCAGAGTATTTGATAAGAAAGAAAAAAAGGGATTAAAGCCAGCTTCATGTCATAAGACGAGCAATAATATACAGCACTGTTGGATCCAGAATTTTAGTAAAACTGAAAACTGTTTTAATATCACAAGTAAACAAGTCCAAGTAGTTGGTAATCTTGTTTTCTCCAAGTTCAACCCAATTCCTTTGTTTAAATTATGAGTAGTCTGGCTCCCTGCCAAACTGTGAAGCTGGAGAATAGTAGGAAGTACATAGAAACATAATGGCAGTGTTGCTTCTGCTGGACTTGCAAGTTCCTTTCGTGGGATCCACTGGGATCAGTACTTTGTACCTGGGCTGTTAACCTTGGCAGCTGGAAGAGGAGATGAATGAGGCTTCATTGAAAGAAGTACTGTAGCACTTATGCCAGGAATCCTCACCAACTGGTAAGAGCCATAAGAGGTCATAATCATGCCTTTATATACTGAGACTTTGTGCTTCTTCAAACATTGTTTTCCAATTTCTACAATAATACATACTCTACGTAAAAATAAGAAAAAGCTACATAAAAGGTACAGAAAAATATTTAATAATCATTCAGAACTTTACCACCCAAAGATAACAATTGACAACATTTTGATGTACTTTTCCCCTACACATATGTTTTAAAATAAAAATTTGCGGGGTGGCCGGATGGCTCAGTTGGTTAGAGCGTGGCCTCTGAACATGGGGTTGCCGGTTCGACTCCCACATGGGCCAGTGAGCTGGGCCCTCCACAACTAGATTGAAGATAACGAGCTGCCATTGAACTTCCAGAGGGGCGGCCGGATGGCTCAGATGGTTAAAGCGCGAGCTCTCAACACAAGGTTGCCGGTTCAATTCCCGCATGGGATGGTGGGCTGTGCCCCCTGCAACTAAAGATTGAAAATGGCGACTGGACTTGGCGCTGAGCTGTGCCCTCCACAACTAGATGGAAGGACAATGACTTGGAGCTGATGGGCCCTAGAGAAACATGCTGTTCCCCAATATTCCCCAATAAAAAAAAAAAAATGCATCCTCTGGTATATAGTATTTTATAATCTGATGTTTTTTACTTTGCTTGATAGTTACGTTAAACATTCCAGACATAAGAAAAAGCTTACTGAAGCCTTTCCCCCAAGCCCAAGTCCACTTTTCTGTTTAGAGGATGGAAAGGTCACTTTTGGTTTGGATGATTTGGAAGACTTCATAAATGACTGGCCACTTGAGAAGAGCTTTTAAGAACGGAAGGGTTTCTGAGAATAATAGACAAGGAAGGTGTACATTTTAGGTGGAAGAAATAAAATGAATAAATTTGTGAAGATGGAAAGATCTACAGGAACCCAGAAATTTGGCTGACACACAGGGAGTTCTGGGAGGTAAGGAAGGAATCTGATTGCGAACCTCAGGGCTGTGAACAAAGAGAGGAATAACAAGAAGTAAGAAATAGAAAAAACAAAAAAGGTAGATCAGGGCCTTTGGAAGTTGACGATTGGGTCATCAGTGGTAACGTTGGAGAGAGGATAATTTTCCAGCTTAGTTGATGGAAGCAAAAACCAGGAAACAGAGGTTTGCAAAGATTGTTTCTTACACTAAGAAATTAGACTGTGAAAGGAAGAACACCTGAGTAGGAGCAATGAGATTATCAGAACCAACAGCAATAACCCCAGTTTTTTTCCAAGATGGCAAACGAGGAAGGCTTGGTATTAGAGACATCTCCTCTGAGGCAGGAGGAAAGAAGATAAGCATTGATGTATAGAAAGAATAACAAAGATGAAGGTACTTGTGCTCAGTGATCTTAATTTTCTTAGTAAAAATCATCTGCCCAGAGAAAACAGAGGTGGTGGGACCCAGGGAACTCAACCAGGGAAGTGGAACATGACTGCAGAGTAACACTGGGTATCCAGTTGAGGTTGGACAGCATGACTTTGTAGTTGGGTATGTTAATGGAGTCATATGATCTTCTCCGGAACATTCTGAATCCCAAGGGCACCATCTCTAAATGACATGATGGAGGAATCCAGGGCTCGGCACTGGCTGAAGGTCATGTAGAGGTCAGGATATTTATGAGAAGTGGTTAACCATTGTAAATGAGTTGGCCAGGGAATGGAAGGAGACTTAAAGGGAACTAATAGTCTGGGTAGGGTGGGATGGAAGACGGAGTGATTAGAAAGTTTCGTATAGAATGTAGGTACTGTGGAGATGGTTTTTTTTGTTTTTTGTGTATGTTTTTTTTTTTTTTTGATTGGGGGAGGGATGGTAGTCTAAATTACATCAATGTATTTCAGTGCATATGTGTAGGGCACTATGCAATCCAGAAATATGAAGTTCGAGGAACAAATCAGTTGGTTGAAATAAGCACAGAGAGCCTGATTTTGATAATTTGTTCTAATTTCTGAATCAAACAGAATGAAAAACACACGGGAAAATGCACTAGCCCTAGAAATAATCTGACAGCTGAGTCTTCAACAAGAGTGGAGACAGGGGACTGTAACTCAGGAAGGTTGGCTGGCAGCCACCTGGCAGTCCATTCGCTATACACAGAAAGGAATGGCTCAGGTTAATGAAGCAGCTTAAATTACTTAAAGGCATTTAGGTTACAAACTATGCAGTAGGTGGGGTATGCCAGCCACAGAAAAAGGGTGGCTCCCACAGAAAATGTATAAGGAAAGTGTGTAGAGAATATCAAAACATAAACAAACCATTTATATCAGGAAGGAGTTTAGTTTTCTTTCCCAATCTTCTATAAAACTAAAACATTGTATGGTGCATGTCAAAACTAGCAGCTATAAATGCTCAAATGCATAAACAAAGCTTTGAATTTTAATTATGCAATATACTGGAATGTTAATAAGCGAGAAAATGCAGGGTTTTTTTTAAACTTACAGAATTAATCGTTTGTACACTACAACTTGATGTACGATTTAAGAAGATTCAAGACTTTAAAGTTAAAAATTAAAAGCTGTTACCAAACCTCTTACTCTAAAATCTGGGAGTAAAAGGGGAAGGAGCAACTACGAAATTAACAAAAGGAGGAAAAAAATACAATACCTCTGGATTCATTATCCCTTCTTTTTTAAAACAGCTGTAAAACATATCCATGGAAAATACTTCACTCCAAAGATAGCCATAATATTGGCCATCATATCCTCCTGCCAAATGTCCAAAAGTAGCTGGCATATTTGTACCTTTAAAGAAAGATACACTTCAATCAATGTCATGGCCAAAGTTAATTACCAGGTTATCTGCTAGCTCAGGTTTCCCTACAGGGAGCCCAGGGGGGGAGGAGAGAGTGATAGGATTTCACCTCTAGTACACCCAAGGTTTCTGTGTGCCCTTGGTCAAGATGTTTACAAACTTCTCTCCTGAGATGGCTCAACCTCAGAGCTGGTTTCGGCCCTAAGCTCTGGAATGCCTAACCATAGTTTCAGAGGCTTTGTCCACACCCATCAGATGTCTCAGTATTTCAGATTCCCTCAGTCCTTTCTTATCCCTTACACACATAATGTACTGTATCTTACAAATACTCTAATATTAAGCCTATTCTTTGTCACACATCTATATATCTAAATAGTGTGTCAGAAAGGCACTTATTTTACATTCATAATTACTGAAAAAGAACTCTTTACTTGAAAAGCTAGAAAGAGTTTCCTAATTCAATCTACCTTTACAGCTACTTTAAAAAAGGATTTTGTCAAAGTGGCCTGAGGCACAAAGTTGCTGTAGGGTTTACTATGAACAGAGCACACAAGAAAAGTGAAGCCCTAGATAGACTCTACTGCCTATTCTGACCTTTGTTATCTCTATAAATGTGAATGATTCCTTTCAATAACAACTTCCTTGGTGGGAAAAAAAGTCACCTTACCAATTACATATACTTACAACTATATGTTGGCTTCAAACATATAAATATAAATGTAAACACACATCTGTGCAGCTATCCACACACCCACATGAATCTCACAAATATAAGGTTAGAAACTGTTAAGTCAAACTGCCTTAACAGAATCCGAAACAAGGCATAAGTTTGTGCTTTCTCTCTGCACTGGCGCCTTCTGGCAGTTTCTTACTGAAATCATTGGGAAGTCGTGGTGCATACAGGGAGGGAGAACCCAGGCGGGTGCTGCCAAATGTGAATGGCTTTCTGGGCTCTGGGGTGGAGGCCAATTGCTCACGCTTGATTACACTAAAATGCTGCAAAGCTGGAGCCACCTTTCCTTCAAGCACATTTGGACAGGGTAACTCATATGGCCAGAGTATGATCATCTGAAAGTCATGGCCTGATTACAGAAACGAGAAAGAAAATACATTAGGTAATCTACCTGACAAATGCTTACCTTTCCTGGCAGTGTGAGGAGAATACCCTGTACTGCACAGGAGAAATAAACTCAAGCCATAGTATTTACCCACCTGGAGTAGCTGCAACGCCTAAAATTTCTGTGCAATATTTGGCATATTCACTTGCAGCATCCAGCGACGCATCGGTATGGAGAGACTGATCAACTTTGCTCAAAACAATCTGGCGTAAAGTCAGAAGACCTAATAACATAAGAATGTTTGGGCATGTTTTGTAGAAGAGAACTGTGTGTTCTAATATCACAAGATCATAGATTTCAAAACTGATTCCTGTAGTACTTGTTACAAAAATGGGAGCAGCAAGACATCTCATTTAAAATTTAAAGTGAGATGTAGTTTTTTTCTTGGACGTAATCCCAGAGTTCAGTATTATATTCAGCGGTCTTCCCACATTAGCACTTTTGGGATACTATCATTATTAAAGGAGAACTAGTTCCATAGAAGAAGATGCCCGCAATTCTCTATTAAGTAATTCAAATTTATTTTCCTTTTCTAAAATTACAAGTCATACCTGTGTTGACCAGTCTAGAAGCAACAAGTTTTTCAAGCAGATCATCCATAATCGGTCTTCCATCTTTATAATGTTTTGATAGTCTTCGGAGGGAATCAATGTCCCACACCCAATTTTCAAGCATCTGTGATGGCACCTCTACAAAGTCAGTTTCCACATTTGTTCCACTAAATCGTGCAAAATCAGTCTAGAAAGTAAGCATAGATGGCTTTAAAAAAAAACAAACACACACTGAATGGAAACCAAATATGTGATGAATTGCAATTAAGATTCTCTAAAACGTCAGTCAGAATCAGAGTCAACTGCTCCTTTGAATGAAGGTTAGAAAACCTCAAACTTAAATGAAAATAAAACACAGCTGCCTAGCAGCATGAAAAACACCCCACAAATAATCAATATTAAAGTAATATTTTAATTCTTTGAATCCTAATCAAACTTGGAGCAATTATCCAGGAATCAAATTGAAAAATAAATCAGCATAAACTGATTTTTCTACGGGTTTCTAAGCTGATTTATCTCTGCTACTTAAACTACTCAAGTTTTAATCAAACTCACTTAGAGTTAAGTTACAATACTACAGACAGATATCCTTTGTGTGTGTGTGATGTTTTGTGTTTTAAACTTTTAATTAAGTGGTTCTAAGATAACCCTGTTTGTAGAAAGCCTGAGTTGTACCTGTCAGGTTGGGCAGAAGATGTTACCTTAAAAGGAGAAGCCACTTCAGTGAGAGTTAAGGCTATATATTAGTTGGCAAGTGGGGTGAGATAAATGTAGCTAAAGGAAAAGATAAACAAAGCATATACTCATAAGTCAAAGTACCCCTCTGTGAATGAAAAAGGGGCACTCTAAGAAGTCAATGACCGAAAGTAACCTCATAGGGTGATCTGATCATGAATTCCTAACTGGGCAGGTCATGGTGGGTGGGTAGTCATGTGCCAGGCCTTCCCTAATCACATCCCTAGTAAAAGGTTATTGTTGCCTTAAGTGAGTTCTGTCAATTGTTTTTGTGCATCTAGGTTAATATACCTTTGAAATATTTCTTATTTAGACCTCTCAGAAGACCACCAGCAAGAGAACACAGTATCTAATGAACTGTCTTGTAATCCAATCACAGATATTTCCCAGCTTTGCTTTCTCCCACCTTCATGTAATCTTCCCTACTTTTCTATTAATTCCAGACGTATAAAACAAACTGCAGAACTGTCATTTGCTGGAGCATTTGAGATCTTGCTTCCTGGCATGTCCTTAGCTTGGCTCAAATAAACTCTCACAAAAATTCCTACAGGTTTGGGTATTTCTTTTGTTGACACCTTGTAAAAATAAAGGACTTATTCTGAGGGTCTGGGCTAAGAGTTTAAAAAAATGTGGATTTTTTTTTTGGTTTTGTTATTTTTTTAAAGGAAAGTTTAGTAAATTGTTGAATCAGATATCAGAAAAGCTCTTGAGCAGAAAGATGAGAATTCATTAGAACAGGCTGGTATTTTTTAATGTTCACATCATCCAAAAAACTTCTGTAACATTGTTATTGGCAAAGGAGACGGAGCATTTACCCAGCTAGGTCACCTGCAAAAAGGGGGTGACCATTCTGTTGTCTTTCCCTGAACCTTTGTCCTGTTTCCCTCTTCAGATGCTTTACATCCAAACTTCTCTTCCTAACTTCATCATCCCCGGGGCTCTACAGACAAGGGAAAGAAAAAAGAAAGGGAGCAGATGGGATGCCAAATCAGCAGCAAATAACCGTTCTGCTTTTGGCCCGGGGCAGAGACACAGATGTCAACGCCATCTCACATTCTGCCTCCCTCTCTTGATGCAAAAAAATGTTTTGCTTGACTTCCCATTACAATTGTGCTGATTCTAGATATGAGGCGCTTCAAATACTGAAGAGCCAAGGGAAACTGAAATTACTAGGCGCTGGACTGGATCACCTGTCCTGGAGGACATCCCAACACAAAATTCTCACAGGAAAAGAGGCAAGCGTTCCAGAAAACGAAACACTTTGCCTCTTTCTGGGATATAATCTTCTAAAATAACTACATCCTACATTTCAATACAACAAACTTATACAATAATCATAACAGGTAACATCTATGGAGAATTTACTGTATCAGGCATTATGCTAGATCCTTTACATGGATCACCTGATTTAAATTCCAAAACAATTTATTCAGTAAATACTGTAATCTCTATTTTTGAGATAAGGAAATTGAGGCACACCTAGATTAACAGTAGAAGTAGGATTTGAAACCATGTGGTCTGACTCCAGAACCCACAATTTTAACCTCAAATGCTACAATGCCTCTCCATCTTATAGAAAATTGAAAAAAAAGGTAAAAGAAAATGTTAAATTACATTGTCACAAAGTGACTAAATACTCTAGGAAGGGATCTAAAGTAGAAAAGTCTTATATCAAATTTGCCTTTATGTGAAGAGTAAAAATGTGGTTTTAGTGTGTTTCTGTAGAAATCTGACTTCCTCTATGTTCTGGAAGATTTTTCAAAGACCAAACATGAAGTTGAGGAGTAAAAACCAGCCTTGGTAACCATCTATCCTAGACTTCGGATTCTGTAATACAAAGTGCATGATTTTCTAACGATTATTGTTTTAAAATAAGTACAGAAAAAATAAAATAAAAACAAAATCACACCATCAATTACAATATTTTGACAAAAATATAAATTTTGCATACTCTGCTTGTGTATTTTTCAGGCAGTGTTTGCAGATGAGGGGGAAAACCATCCCAAATAACCACCAAATGCGTGTGTGTGTTTGGTGGTGGGCGAAGGAGTGTTTCAGAAGCTAGAAAAAAACCAAACAAATGAATAACTCATGAGTTAAAATTGAATAAAATAAGAATTAACACAGTTATGACACTCAGAGTAGAGAAGAGAGGACTTATGCTATCTAAGTCGTCTTGTAGTAGGGGAAAGAGCAGAGCAAATGAATGAACAAATCAACAATGTCTTCCAAAGAACAAAAGGAAATGTTTGCAAGGAGTAAAAGCTAAAAATAACTCTACTGCTTACTAATTTCCCGAAAGTTAGTCATGCTCTGTTTCTCTGTATGCCCTCTGGGCAATATCATTTAAATATGTTTCAAATGAGGAGGACAAAGAACCTACAAAATTCAAAAGCTAGATTTCCAGCAAACAACTAAATTTTAAAGACGAAGGAATCCACAGTCTGCCACTGCCTTGTCTACACAGAAACCCCGGGCAAATTTTAGGACCCAGCAGCCTCTCGGGGCCTGACAGGCAGAACAGCTTGCCTGCGGCTTATTACTCACTGTGGACTAGCCAGCAACTACCCCTCCCCAGCTTTAAACTGTAGATTCCAAAGAACCCCAAAAAAATACTTGATATAGTTTTCAATATGAAAAATTTCAAGGTGTTGAATATAGCAGCTTATGAGGTATAGTAACTATTGATGCTAATATACTTCCCAGATAAAGCACAGTAGTGTAAAATAAACACGAAGTAAATTAACAAATGATTTTGCAAGTGACACTTCAAAAAGTTTTAGGGCATTTTTGCTGCAGGAAATATTTTGACAACAAAAGCCTAGAAAACAATATCAACTTAGATTCCTATTTGGTTAGAAGTTCTTGAGAGGAAGAAAGTTGTGTAAAACTATGAGATTTTTCTTCATTATCTTTTTAAACAGGCAATAGGATGCCTAAAATATACTGTTATAGATTTTTATAAAAGATGACTTGGTGCTGCAGAGAGTAACTTCTTAATTCATACAACACAGTGAGAGCTGGAGCAACGTTATATAAACTACAGCTCAAAAACTCATGTGAGCTTTTGTTGTATTTAAAGACCAAAGTCCTATGGGCTTTTTCTAATTAAGAGGCCTGTTGCATTTAGTAGTTACAACTAAAGTGTTATTTTCATGATAGCAAATCCCAACTCAAAGAAAAGGCATTTGCTGAAATCTGTAAGTGTATTGTGTTTAGGAAAATGAACAGGCCTCAGGAGGACTGACCTTGGCTGTCTGAGGTGAACCCCTATTGATTTCTTCACAGTCATTCCATATCCTGACCTGTCTAATCTACCCTTAAATCCAGGGATGATGGAAAAGTTTATATAACAAGGCATTAAAAAAAGTGCTACTGTCTCCTAGGCTTTGTCATAAATAGAGGGTTAAAGGTCATAGTTTCCACGTCACATATGCCTGGAATTATCACCGGAAGTAATAATAGTAATAGAACCTGAATAACACGGTTAACATCCTTATTAAGTTTTACAACAGCCTTATAGTTCAACAGGTCAGTATTACCACCATCATTCTAAAGACATGTGAAACAACACGTAATCTGCCGGAGTCTTGAATACTGCATCTTCATACACTTACCCTCAAATGGCTATACCTTCCTGACTACTACTTCTTATATAGAAATCGCTTCTTTTCAGATGAAAAGAAATAAAAGTCTTATTCAAACTCAGATGCTAAGAAGGTTAGGGAGTATACATGCCTTATTCACCACTGCATCTCCAAAATCCAGCATCTGCCCAGAAAGTTGTAGATGGTCAATAAATATGTGTGAAATAAATGAAGCTGTGAGGAGAATGCTTCTATTGGAAGACTCAAACTTAAATATTATCATACTTTTTTTTTAAAGATTTTATTGGGGAAGGGGAACAGGACTTTATTGGGGAACAGTGTGTACTTCCAGGACTTTTTTTTTCCCCCAAGTCAAATTGTTGTCCTTTCAATCCTGGTTGTGGAGGGTGCCATTCAGCTTCAAGTTGTCCTTTCAGTCTTAGTTGTGGAGGGCACAGCTCAGCTCCAGGTCCAGTTGCCGTTGCTAGTTGCAGGGGGCACTGCCCACCATCCCTTGCGGGAGTTGAACCGGCAACCTTGTGGTTGAGAGGATGCGCTCCAACCAACTGAGCCATCCAGGAGCTTAGCAGCAGCTCAGCTCAAGGTGCTGTGTTCAGTCTTAGTTGCAGGGGGCGCTGCCCACCATCCCTTGCGAGACTCGAGGAATTGAACTGGCAACCTTGTGGTTGAGAGCCCACTGGCCCATGTGGGAATCGAACCGGCAGCCTTCAGAGTTAGGAGCATGGAGCTCCAACCGCCTGAGCCACCGGGCCGGCCCAAATATTATCGTACTTGACCTGACCTCTCAGCCTTCAACTCAGCATCACCTCACTACTTACTCTGTCATCTTTCAATATTTAATAAATATTTGCATCATTTTACTTAATAACATTGTTTTTAATTTTTAAAATTTTACATTTCATGTCTTCAAACTAAACTCTAAACATTCAGTATCTTTTGAACCCTATCCTACCACATCTAGGGTAACATGTCAGACACACTAGATGATCAATAACTTTGTCTCTAAGAAATCAACTAAACATTTCTTTCTCTTTTAAAAATATTTTTCTAATTATTAAAAAAAAGTTAAAAATACAAGTAAATGAAACAAATAGCTTGTCCCCAAACAGAAATAAACAATGCATAGATCATCATATTGGGTTTGTGACTTTAGCATTTATTCTACGTAGATATGCTGTGTATGTATTATATATAAACAAATAAACACAATAAATAAAATAAAAATGAGATCCTGAAAGAAATCCCTTGTAACACTGACCCTGGAAACTATAACAGCATACAGGGTTGGGGGTAGAGAGCAGAGGCTCCAAGATTGTGGATAGATGTTTACTGTGTTATCGAGGCTGAAACCGAAGAGGTCAGCTTATACTGAGGGATATGTGGAATTCTCTACACTCTCTTATTCCACACCAGCTTGCATGAGCTTGATTTAGAGGGAATGCCATTTAAGAAACTTAGAAGAAAAAAATCCGTCTACCAAATGCAGACCACAGGACAGAGTACTACTGTCTCCAGCGCATGGATTGAGAGGGCTAAGAATGGTTATAAGCAAGAGTCGTGAAGAGCATGATGGTCAGACTCTGGACAAATCATTGAACCTTTCTAAAGTTTCAATTTTTTCCATTTGGAAATGGAGAAAAATAATAGTAGAATAATAGAAACAGACTGGTAAATCTACTTCAGAGGACACTGTAAGGACAAAACTAATTAATGAATGTAAGGCACGGAATAGAGTACCAGGCATATGGAAAGTGCTCAGTACATCTTGGCTGCTGTTATTCATAGTCTTGTCAGTTTGCCTGACCAGGTGTGGTTTTGGCTGGTCTGACCAAACCTGTCCCGCTGCCTCAAGTATCTATTCTTTGATGTTAATGCTGATGATAAACATGCCCGCATTTCTCTTCAAGTAATCTCCCACCAATCCCAATACAGCAGGTCCTCAAATAACGCCGTTATTTTGTTCAGCATCATTTTGTTATAACATTATTAAGATGTCATAGGAATTAACTCTTGTTTATATCAGTTAGCCTTGGTAAAATTGGTTTCATTATACATCATTTCTCTTAAAGTCGCAGAACCTGTGGAAGATATTAAGTGAGGACTTACTTTACTCTAAACTGTTCATTCTGCTCAAGCTTCAGGAATCACCTTCTAAGTAGGCAGCAATCATTAAAACAAAACAAAAACAAACACAAACCTGATGGTTTCCAATCATCTTCCATAGACCTTCACCCCAAATCCCCTGAGGGTAGGTAGCATTTGTGAATTTTCTTAAATGACAGTACTTTGCCTTATGGCAATGTTTTCCTCTCTTAAATTATGACTTGTGTACTACTTATTGATCCCTGGCGGGTTGAATTACATATAAGCACAGTTACAAGAATACTTCAAATATGTATGGCACTTTATGCTTTCCCAAGTACCTTTTCACACACTATTTAATCTCACCAGCAGCCCAGAGAAGTAGGTATAAGAACTGTTGTTATCCCCATTTTAAGAATAAGAAAAATGAGATGGTTCAAAGGAGGTTGAATAACTTGCCACAGGTCACACAGCCAGACCCACCAATACACGAATGATTTTTAATCTAGTGCTCTTGTCATCAAACCAGGGTGCCTTCCTGACCGCTCTGGGATATATTTATTTATAACAGGATCTAACTCAACACATTTATAGCAGACACGATACTCTATTAGTCTTTTGACAAAATTAACAGATTATTTGAAATCACCTAATTTGAAGTTTTTCTGTCCCTCCATCCCTTTCATTGATTTTAATTTTTTTTACAGCCCTTTCATTTTGTAATTACTCAGGCTTTACGGTGATGCTAACGTGTTGCTTTCAAATAATCTCGAACAGTCCAAAACTGATTACGGCTCTGCAGGCACAATCCAACACAGGCATCACAATGGAGGCTGTTAACAAGCAAGACTCTTTCTTTTCTACCCAAGTTCAAAAGGCCAGTGATGACTGAGAGTCGAAACCACAATAAAGCCACGAAACAGGAACAGCCACTAGAGATAGGACGTGTTGATGGCTATCTTCAAAATTACCTTCCCTGTAGTGCACACATGAGAACATGAGTGAAACGCCTCCTGAGAGACATGGCAGGCATACTGAACTAGCGCATCTATATGTGTGAAATCTGGATGTTCCTGCCGAACATTTAAACACCACTGTGACAAGCTCCAATGAGCTTTTCTGGTTATCACAGTTGCAAGCTGCCCCAGTGGAGAATTCAAACCCCGAGCTGCGATACATGGAAACCATCTACTAAATACGCATATGTATGGCAACTTTTTCATTCGCTAGGCATTTCCTAGGTGAGTACAAGTACTGACCTCACAAGTACTACCGGACATGGATGCTATTAAACTCCTTACTCACACTATCCAGTTTCGGTCAGTAAACAAGGTTTTGAAATTATTATAAAGCTGCAAATATGTAGGTCTATGCCTATTTTAAGACAAAAGTAGTGGCCACTGGTTCCAGGTATGATTACCTTTAGTTCTTAAAATGTTACAGGACATTTGAAAAGATTAACAGACAAATAAGAGATTTTTCAAAGATCACCTTGTGCGGAGATGACCGAGCAAGGGATTGTACTAACACACTGTTCATCTGTGTGATACATGTGTGTTCATGAATACGGCAAACTCTAAGACTTGAATATAGTCTACATTGTCAAGACAACAAACTACTGAGTGAAATATATCTGTATTTATTTATAATAGAATCATGAGTCAAACAGTTCTAAAATGACATAGTATAAAGATAGTATTTTCCAGTACCAAAGTGGCTATCACAAAGGATCAAAGGTAATATACAAAATAATGAGAACAACACAGAGTCATGGAGAACTGTACTATGAACATATGATAAGCATATGCTATTAAGGTTACACAAGGACTGTGTCTGAAAACAAGAACACGTATCTAGAGAACTGAAAACCTTATTTGAGAATCACTGTTACTAAATGTGATTAAGATACCAAATTATGTCCTTGTGACATCATTAGCTGATAATATCCAAATAAGGGGAAAACTGCTATAACCCAGGAGTTCTTGGAATTTATTACGGTCTCAGCTTCAAGGGCTCTGTGAGCCCTCTGGAATTCCATGTAAAGCTGCCTGTACGAGTGTATGTACATTTTTCTGGAAGAGGTAGCCACAGTTTAAATCAGATTTTCATAGGGTCCTTAGATCCCAAAAAGCTAAGTCCACGTTCTAAAAGCAGGCCATTATTTATCTATGTATAAATTCATTACTAGATCTTGGAAAATCTAAGTTATATCCCATAAGTCTGAAATTAAGAAAATTATTTGACTTTTCTAAATCATTCATAAAAATATTTTAGAAAAATATAAACTAGATTTATCTTAATTAAAGAAAACATCAACCATAGCAAGGATACTGATGGAAAATAAGTATTTCAGGAACCCTATTGCTGTGAGAATGAAAATTATCTAAGAAAGAAAATTTACGTTATCCTGAAAGATTTCTTTTCCTTGGATTAAAGAGAGGGTAGAAATGGTTACATCAGTATATCAGGACTTAATTATCTGAACAGATTCATATCCAATCCCCCAGTTTTTAAAAATAATATATGGAAGCTCTATGATGTAAAGATAAAATGTTGAAAGAACTAACAGGTTTTTTTTTAACAAAGGTGATAGTAGTATTTTGGAAATGAGTGGGGACATTTTTGGCTATTATAATGATTAGAAGCTACTCTGGGGGCTAGGGATGCTGGATATCCAGGACTGAACTGCACACGTTAGGACAACAAAAACTGTCCCATATTCTACATGTCATTCATATGTCCTGCTGGACATTTAAATAAATGAAAAACCTATAATTAAGAGAACCTCGAAACTAACTCCATTGCACATATTTTTGCAAAAAAACACTTTTAATTTTCAAGTCACTAACTGCTGGGATCAACGCTGTAAATCAACGTAAGATTACTGTTTTATTTGGAAGTTTTCCAAGAGGTGTTCACCGTTTTGGAAAATCATCTCACCACTGGTGCTTTCGACGGAATGTTTGTGGCCCTTCCCCCACCCCCATAATTCATATGTTGAAATCAATGTGATGGTAGGAGGTGAGGCTTTTGGGAGGTGATTAGGTCATGAAGGTGGGGCCCTCATGAATGGGATTAGTGCCCTTACAAAAGGGGTCCCATGGATATCCCTCATTTATTCTACCATGTGAAGAACACAGTAGGAAGGCACCATCTCTGAACAATAAAGCAGGTGCTCACCAGATGCCAAATCTGCTAGCACCTTGATCTTGGACTTTCAACCTCCAGACCTGTGAGACATGTCTGTTATTTATCAGCCACCCAGTCTACGGTATTCTGTTTTAGCAACATGAATTAAGAAAATGGCAATACCATTCTTGGACTTGAGTAAGAACACAAACCACTTACATTAGTCTGTAGTGTTTTGCTGCTGGATCCAGGGCAATTCACATATGGTACAAATCCATGAATACTTCATTATGTCTTACTACATAGTCATGCCAAAGCATCACCATTTGAAAACCGTAAAAAATTTCTTTCTTTTATGTTCAGTGAGGACATTACATCAATTAAAAAAAAATTCTCTAGAGAAAGGCTGTTTGGGAAAAACTAGCAAAATACAAATAAAGTGTAGAGTTTAGTTAGCAGTACTGTACCAATTGTGGCTACTCGATTGTGACAAATGTACTACAGTAAGATGCTAACAGTAGGGGAACAGGGATAAGAGGTACATGGGCAATTTTTGCACTACTTTGTAACTTTTCTGTAAACCTAAGATTATGCTAATACAAAGTTATTTTTTTTAAACTTTATCTTTAGAGATGCACAGAGATTTCAGATTTGAAAAATTTTCCCTATATTTATCAGTTTTTTAATAAACGTTAGGTTGAACTACAGAGCTAGATGTTTTCATATGTCAATAACAATTAAATTTTAGCAAGTTCATATGGTTTATCCTAGAATAGTTTGGGTCTATTTTACTAGACTGTGTTTCAAAGTTGAGAATAAATGTACTTTTCATTTTCAGAAATAAAGAAAAATCAGTTGCAATCCATTACACGCACACACACACGCACACACACACACCTTCTCCCTGGCAAATTTTCTCCATGGTTATATTATCTATGATTTTAATTTGAGGCTAGTAAAGAAAGGTATTATAAAATATTTATTATTAAGAAAGAAGTAAGGAGTCTGAGATAGTTGAAAATCATTCAACTAAAAGCATTAACAAGCAGAAGAGAGAGATTACAGCACAGTTTATCTGTGAAGCTTATACCAAATTGCCATGGAAAAGAAATAAAAGAAAAAAAAGCAGAGTATTTGTAACCCTTCCTTAATGATAGTCTGCTTCCTTTTCCACAGGGTGGTATTTAACGAAGCTCTTTCATCAGTGGATTAACCTCTGAGTAAAAAAATATGTTGTGAAAGAGGACACAAGAAAAATTTTGTGCTTTTGCAGAAGGCTTATGAAATTCTTGAACACGTTCAGTTTCTGAAAAAACATGTTAAGAAGAGAAACCTGACCACAGTGGGGGGAAAAAATCTGGAAAAGCAATTGGCAGGTTTACCACCCCAAATCACTCACCTGTGCACAAATCTGATGCATGACATGACCAAATTCATGGAAGTAAGTCCTCACCTCATCGTGCCTCAGGAGAGAGGGACGATCTGCTAGAGGCTGTGAGAAGTTCACCACAAGGGCAGCCACAGACATCATGCGGCTCCCGTCGGGGAGGAGGCAGCCAGGCTGGAGGCCAAAGCAGGCTGCATGGTTGTATTTCCCTTCCCTAGGAACCAGAAGCGGAATTTGTGAGATGTGAACATCCTTCCGCAGCAACAACATTGCCCGGGTCTCTCTCAGTAATTAGGTCATATTTGCTACATGTTTGATAGAAGATGCTTTGAAACATTTAATTCCCCTTTTAGAACCTAGGTCAACATTTTGTTAAAATGGAAAAACTAAAACAAATATCTGACTATCACTTCACATGAGTTACATCTCCAAAGTTTCTTTTGTTGAAAAATTTTAATGACGGGATTAAGAATATAGGCCACACCTTGTATACAGCTGCACACCCAACTTTATATTAATGAGTTCCTGGTTTTCTTCTTCAAAGATGGTATCACTGAACACTAACTAGTGTTGAAACAAATCTGAGATGAAAGATACAATTTGAGTCACCAGGTACTTATGCCTTAAAAATAGAATTGATGAAAACTAAATTCTATATAAGTTTGTTCCTTTTATTCAAGAAGGAAGGAATCAGTATTCACAATTAAATGAGCTCCTTTGATAAACTACACAAGCCTTTTGGAAACAGAATGCTTTTAGTTAGCCTGGGGAAAAGCATAAATTATACTATAAAGTTGTCTACTTTGGACAATGTGGTATCGCGATGGTCTCTCCAAAAGCTATGGGCCATTAGACTTTATTCTAGGAGTAGGTTTCCTTCTTTCTTTTTGCTAGGAGTCTCTAACAGTACTTCCAGGTTTGAAGTGGATTTTTCAGTTTGGTTTGTATGTATATTTCTGTCTTATCTTTCTTGGTGACTCTTATTACTCTTGGGTTTTTTCCTGCTGATGCTATTCAAGTTAAAAAACAAACAAACATACAAACAAAACTCCCTAGTCTTTTTCCAGGTATCTATTATGATGTATAAAGCTAGAAAGGGCATTGCTCCTATCCTTACAACAATAACACGCAGGACAATCTGCAAATCACAACTTCTCCTGAATGCATCAGAAAGCAGAAGTTGAAGGGCAATCAATTAATCTATAGTCTAAGACAGGTGTCTCCAAGGAGGCAGAGGAAAGAAAAAAGCAAGTATTTTTAAAAAATGATTTTATTTACCTGAGGCGGATACTGCAGACACTACTAAGAAAAACTTTTAACAAACTGCTAAAGGCTAATGGTGGAAAAAATCAGGAACCGCCAGGAACTGTAGATAGGGAAATTCTGCATCCTTTTACAAGGCCTTCTCTGAGATCTCACTGGGTGCGGCAAAAAGACTGGGGAAGGATGAGCGCCCTCAGGAAGCATCAGTCCTGACCAGGCCTGGGAGAAGGGGCAACTGCTGTCCTAAAGACATAAAGCATTGCCTAGACCCTTTCACCTTCTCTTCCATGGAACCAAAGTCTTAAACTTCTGGAGGAAGGGCAACAAACTCTGTTGCCCGTAAGAGCACTGGTGAAGACCTGCTACCACTGGGGGAAGGAAACAGAAAAAAACCCACTACACCTGAAGGGAGAGCAAAAATATACTGTGGGCCCAGACCTACCTCTGAGGGTCGGGTAGGATCACTGAATCCTATGACCCAAACCTTATCTAAGAGTGACGCTTCATCAGAGCAACGAGAATTCCCTCTTCCAAACCAGGGTAGTCAGCATCTAGTAACAAATAATCGTCTACTGTTGAGAGAGGAGCAAGAGCATGAAAAGAGACCTGCTCTGAAGCACAGCACAAAGGAAAGACCTAAAACTGACGGTGGAACAAACACTGAGAAAAACTCAGGCAAACCAGCTTCCATCCTAAACACGAGCTATAGGAATGTGAAGCTTTAGGTGCATTGAACTTAATCATAGCAACAACAAATCTCAAACCCAACTCAACTACTAAACAGATTGAATCAAACACACATCAAAGGCTTACAAGAAGTAATTATGTGCCCATTTTCAGGTTTTAAAACTATTTACCTCAATCTTTACTGTCTAATATAAGACGTCTGGCTTCCAAAAAAAAAAAAAAATTGTGAGGCACACAGAGATGTCAAGAGGCAAAAAAACACAAGAAAACAGACTCAGACATGACAAAGCTGCTGGAGATATCAGGCAAAGGATTTCAAGTAATTAAAATTGTTAATTGTTAAAGGTTCTAGAGGATGTCACCTGTCACAACTCATTTTCAAAATCATATTGGAAGTTCTAGCTAGTAACACAAGAAAATAAAATAAAAGGTATACAGATTGGGAAGCAAGAAGCGAAACTGTCCTTGTTTGCAGATGACATGACTGTCTGTAGAAAATCCAAAAGAATCAACAAAAAATTCCACAAACTGATAAGTGACTACAGCAATGCTGCAGGATGTATGGTTAACATACAAAAGTCAATCACTTTCCTATATACTGGCAATGAACAAGTGGAATTGGAAATTAAGAACACATTACCATTTACACTAGCACCCCCCCAAAATGAAACACTTAGATATAAATCTAACAAAATATGTACAAGATCTATGTGAGGAAAACTACAAAACTCTGATGAATGACATCAAAGAATAAATGCATATTTCATGTCCATAGATAGGAAGATTCAATATTAGCAACATGTCAGTTCTTCCCAACTTCATCTGTAAATTCAGTGCGGTCCCAATCAAAATCCCAGCATGTTATTTTGTAGATAGTGACAAATTGAACCCGAAGTTTCTCAGAAGGAGCAAAAGACTAAAAACAGACAACTCAATATTGAAGGAAAAAAACAAAAGCAGAGAATTGACACTACCAGACTTTGAGACTAACTATAAAGCTACAGTAATCAAGACAGTGTGGTATTAGCAAAAGACTAGACAATAGATCAACAGAGCAGAATAGAGATCCCAGAAACAGATCCACATAGTCAACTGCTCTTTTACAAAGGAGCAAAGGCAATACAAAGAAACACAGATAGTTTTTTAAACAAATGGTGCTGGAACAACTAGATATCTGCATGCATGCAAAAAAAAAAATTAAAAATTAAAACAATGTGTCTAGACACAGACTTTTTATATCCTTCACGAAAATTAACTCAAAATGACCTATATGTAAAATACAGTACTATAAAATTTCATATATATGTACATATACATATGTGTGTGTGTGTGTGTGTGTGTGTGTGTATGAGCAAATCTAAATGACTTTCTAAATCTAAATGTTTTTTTTTTCTTCTAAATTTTTGGGGTGACAATTGTTAGTAAATCTAAATGGTTTTGTGATGATTTTTTAGATGCAACACTGAAGGGATGATTCATGAAAGACTCAAAAGCTGAACTTAATTAAAATGAAAAATTTCTGCTCTGAAACAGACACTCTCAAGAAAAAGAGAAGACAAGTCACAGACTGGGAGAAAATATTTGCAAAAGATGTATCAGATAAATAAAATATACAAAGAACTCTTAAAACTCCACAATAAGAAAACAACTCAATTGAAAAAAATAAGTATATGAAAAGATGTTCAAATATCATCATATATCCTGAGGAACATGCAAATTAAAATACAATGTGATACCACTCCATACTAATACAACACTGACAACACCAAATACTGGTGAGGTTGTGGAGGAATAGGAACTTTCATTTACTGCTAGTAGGAATGTAAAATGGTACAGCCACTCTGGAAGACAGTTTGGCGGTTTCTTACAAAATTAAACATACTCTCACCATAAGAACCAAGAAGTGTGCTCCTCGGTATTTACCCAGAGGAGTTGGAAATTTATGTCCGAACAACAATCTGCACACAGATGTTTAGAGCAGTTTTATTCATAATTGTGAAAACTTGGAAGTAAGCAAGATGTCCTACAGTAGATGAATGGAATAAACTGTGGTACATCCAGGAAATGGAATTTATTCAGTGCTAAAAGACACCAGCTATCAAGCCATAAAAAGACACGGAGGAACCTAACCTGCATATTACTAAGTGAAAGAAGCCAATCTAAAAAGTCTAGACACTGTATGATTACAACTATCTGACTTTCCAGAAAAGGTGAAACTATGGACAAAGTAAAAAGATCAGTAGTTTCCAGGGATTGGGGGTGGGGGTGGGGTGGGGAGAGAGGGAGGTAGACCACAGATGATTTTTAGGGCAGTGAAACTACTCTGCATAATACTATAATGCTAGATACGTATCGTTATAATTTGTCCAAACTCACAGAAAGTACAATATCAAGAATGAACCGTATGTAAACCATGAACTTTTGGTAATAATAATGTATCAGTGTAGGTTATCAATTGTAACAAATGTACCACTTTGGTAGAGGATGTTGACAATTGGGGAAGCTATGCATGTGTGGGTCCAGGATATATGGGAAATCTCTATACTTTATGCTCAATTTTGCTGTGAACCTGCTCTAAGAAATAAAATCTATTTTTAAACAAACAAACAAACAAACAAACAAACAAACCAGAACCATGCCAAGGCTGAGCTAGGAGCAAGCAGGGACGTTGAAAGGGAAGGTAGACAGAGGAAAGGATATGTACCCCTACACCATGCACTCAATTTAATAAAAATTTCAGGCAGCCCAACCTTGGGTTGTTCAATGGGCCCATCACTGTTTCTGGAATGATTTCATGTAGTTAGTTGGAAATGTGTGAACAAGTAAACAGATCTACAAATCTTATTTTTAACCTAGGAAAACTAAACTAATCTGGGAGGCGTTTAACCTGTTACATTTTATACCTCTTGGTATATTATGAAAGGCAACAAAACTATTCTTGATTTGAGAGTAATATGGGTGCTACTGTGTTGGAGAAACAACAGTTGAGTTTTCTTCCAAAAATATTTGGAGAATTAAAAAAAAAAATCTAAGAATCGCTTAAAATCTAAGACTTTCTACCAATTAAAAAAAAATCAGTGACATTGAGGGGTTTTTACCTTTCTTTTAAAAAAAATAAACTTGATTTATTTAACTTCAAAGGATTCCTTATTCTGAGATTATACTTTTTTTACATTTTTTAAAATAAAATGCTGGTGATTTTAAATAATGTCCTTAGCTGGCAATCTTATGGTGGAACCCTCAGAGTGTTTTTGTTTTGTTTGAGAATCTTAGTACTTGATTAATGAAAATTGAAATGTGATTTAAAAAATGGTCTGTTCCTGAATCTATTCCATGTATTCTTTTTTTGAGTTAATTAGACAAAAACAAACAAACAAACAAACCCCCAAAACCCAACTTAATCCTTTAGGAAGCAAGCATGTAAGGTGACAGGAAGTGAATATTAAGTAGGTCACTTTTCACCACTCTCACAAAAAATCGTCCTCTGGTCCCCATACCAGACTGCTGGTAGCAACGGACAGATCTCAGAGAAACCAATTATCTCTTGGCAGAGAGAGAGCAGGATGGGGTGGCAAGAACTATCTTTGACACGGGAAGAGAATATGGAGACAGTTATAAGAAGCTCCAATGTTGAAGGATTAACCCCTGAAAGAGTTCTTCGCTTAAAACTGTATGCTGACACTTTTCAATTAAAAATAGACCCATCTACATTTGACATGGGTTTATTTTTAGCTCATCTCAGAAGTGCAAGAAAGTCCATAAAGCATTGGGATAAGATATCTCTGCCCGCTGTCTGAACAACAGTTTTCCAGCCTTTTTGCAATCAGCTACCTGAATGCACCCAAAGTCTGAATTTCAAACTTGTTATTGCTACTGAACTAGATAAATACCATGATATCCTTTGGCATATTTATAGTAAAATGGATTAGTAACTGTAACACACTGGCTTTGTTTTAGAAAGCAGGCTAGAGAGAAAGTGATCCTTTCCTGTCTGATGAAACACTGTGGAGTCCCAAGTTACCACATGCTACACATATAATAATATTTTTAATTCTTACCATTAACTGAATACCTAGCCTGGTAATTTGCATATATAGTTTAATGCACAAAACAATCCTGCAAAGGGATCATCAGTCCCATATTACAGATGAGAAAACAGAGTCTCAAAGAGGTTATGTCACTCAAACATTCCAATTCAAGATTGACTGAGTGCAAAGATTTTGCTGTTCCTACTATGTAAGACTCAGGGGTAGTGGCTATAGATTTCAGAATACTGGCAGACACAGCACCTGAACAACAAACATTTTGGGGGTCAATTTTAAATGAAGTAAATGCAGTACACAAACTAGATGGTGATGATGATGATGGTAGCTGCTAACATTAAGCACTTGCCATATGCTGGGTAGTCTCTGATTAATGCTTTGCATGTAATTAGCCATTTATCCTGACAACAACCCTACAAAGCAGGTAGGATTAGCATTCCCATTTTATAGGCCTATAAAGAAACTGAGGCACAGAAACATGAAGAACCGGCCTAGTAAGTGATGGAGCCAGACATTCTGGCTTCCGAGCCCACATCTTTAATACCTTTACTAAGCACCAGGGAAGAGAACGATGGAAGACAAGAGCGTGAGTCTGGGTAGGAGTCAAATCCCTCAAGTCCCGACAAACAATGTGATCGTCAGTACCTTGGATAGAGGTCCAAGTAGAACTGTCCCAAAACTTCTCCTGTGGCTTTGTCCTTCACAGTGTAAAGCGTAACACTTTTATTCCACACATGAGCATCTGTCACTTGCTCAAATGCAAGTCCCAACAACTCCTGGTAGATGTTCAGCAGGCCTTGGGTGACCTCTTCGATTGGGAAGTATTCCTTGAGGATGTCTTGGTCTATGGAGTACTTGAGTTCTTCTGTCTGAGTCATGTAGTAATGCAGATCCCAGGCATTGATTTTCCCATCATATTCAAAACCCCTCTCTTCACATTCCTTTTTCTTCAAATTCAAAATGAACTCTCGTTCTGCCTCACCCAAGGGTTTTAATTTCTGGCTTAGATCATCTGTAAGGGAAGTGGGAAAAATCTCAATGATCTGTTGCTCTTGGGGGCAAGCATGTTCCCACATACCACTTGTGTTTGGCATGGCGCTTTCTTCTGTGCAGCACTTGATACAGATAAACTGAAAGAGAGGGAGAGAAGCAGGGAGGGAGGGACAGAGGGGGGAAGGGAAAGCAGGTTCCATTATGACAGCACTGCTGTTCTCTTCAAGATAATTTATTTTATGGCTCCTCGCTCCTTTTCCTTTTAGCACCACCCAAACCAGGCCACTTCCTCACAGCATCAACAAAGCTGAAGTTTATCTCAGAGAACTCTGACTCAGGAGTGTTATTAATTCAGGGAACAAAGCACTAGTGAAACTAAACCCATGTGCATGATTATTCTTCAATGAGGTGAGGCTCCCCAGGAAGGCAGGGAAAATAAACCAAATGCGACCTGTGATCAGTACTACTAAAACTTGCTCAGTGCCTTTGATGGCCATGGGTTTAGTTATCACTACCCCATTCCTATAAAGAAAATCTATTTTGACACAGCAATTCCACAGTTTAGATGGATACCACGATTTATATACTGTGTTTAATTAATTTGACTATTTCACTGTATTTGGTGAAATAAATATGCTCTTATTATTTATTTATTCTTCACAATTTGTTCCTATGTAAGACAAACGTGTTTGGCTCTGTAACGGACATGGCAGTTAGGGAGGCAGCCCCAATGTGTGGGGTGAAGGTAATAGTCTGAGGTGTGCTGCGAAGAGAAAGGAGGAAACTCACAGGAGATACGAAGAGATATTCTGATTAAGCCTGTCAGAAAATAAGTGAATAAGTGAATGAGTGAATACAGCAGCAAGAGGACAACTCAGACGGGAACACGACCATTTTGAATTAGAGGGAAAACTACTTTAAAAAATTAACTTAATCAAGTCGTTATTAAGGAAAAATTTCAGTAGATGCTGTCACCATTGAAGAAAACATTCTCCCCAAATCTGTTAACTCCCTGAGCCATTCTCTTCTATAACATGCATTAGAATAGATGGCAATTACCTGTTCAAATCTGTTGTTACCACTCAGTGGAAAATTCAATAAGGAAAGGACCTCATCTTATTTCTTTCCATGGTCTTACCATTTAGTGCACTGCCTAATACGGAGAGTAGTTATTTCATAAATGTCTCATGAATGAATGAATGAATGAATGATATAATAACAAATAGCTACCATTTATGGAACACCTGCTACATGTCATATCTGATGCCAGCATATGAGGTTGGACAATTAATTTCGCAAACTCATCCTGGAAAAAGTGCTACATACCTCATTGCTGAATATCACTCTGGTCACCTTCAAAGTATTCCCCTTGGAAATCTATGCACTGACTTCAGAGACTAGTCCACCCTGCAAAGCAATTTGGGAACTCTTTTTCTAGAATGGCCATCAGAGCTATCATTACATTACCCTTGATGTCCTGAATGTCATCAAAATGTCTTCCTTTCAATATTTCCTTTATCTTCGGATAAAAAAACAAGTCACTGGGGGCCAGATGAGGTGAGTAGGGAGGGTGTTCCAATACAGTTATTTGTTTACTGGCTAAAAACTCCCTCACAGACAGTGCTGTGTGAGCTGGTGCATTGTTGTTATGCAAGAGCCATGAATTGTTGGAGAAAAGTTCAGGTCGTCTAACTTTTTCACATAGCCTTTTCAGCACTTCCAAATAGTAAACTTGGTTAACTGTCCAGTTTGTACAAATTCATAATGAATAATTCCTATGATATCAAAAAAGGTTAGCAACATTGTTGCAACAAGTTCATGAACTTAACTCTCAGACCTTGTATATATTAATAATTCAAGGTATGGCCATTAAGGACATAGTGGGAGTAAATCTTGGGCTGAAGGCTGATTTTAACCCATTATTAATCATACGCAACTTAATTAAGCTAATAAAAAGACACCAAAGTAATAGGCTACAAACTTTGACTGGTTGTTAAAGGCGAATCAAGTTTGAAAAGGGTCAATGAGGAAAGTTAAAAAAAATCATACTTCAGTAAACTCTGATTAGAGACAATTACAATGAAAATCAGTATCTTTACCATGGCTACATTAGTCAACCATTTTCACTAAGATGAAAGAGAAAAACAGAGTGACTATTGGAATAGTGATACCTAGACTGAGATAGGGATGGGGAAGAGTGATAGAGAACCAATGACTAAATGTCACAGACATAAGAAACTTGATTTTAAACAGATTAGTGAAAAAGTGCTTTTAAATGAATGTGAATATAGTTATCAGATAACAGTTTTCACGTATATTATTTTATATTAGTTTTGTATATAATAAGTGGCTTCTGGAATATAAAATGTTTATTTTTTTGTTTATATATTTTATTTTCATTTATGTCATATTTGTCAGTTTATTTCATATGAATTCATAAGTAGCCATGCTATAATTACCAATTACTTATTGGCAGTGGGCTAATATAATACTGTCTGTTAGGACCCTAGATGTCTTGTTAGGCATTAGTATAAAAACCCCAAAGATACAAGATAGAATGAAGCAACTACTATTACTATAATAGTAATATAAACAATGATCAAACCTTAGAACCAAGCACATTACCTGACACAGAGTAAGTGATCAATAACTTTCTCTTAAATGAATGAAAAACAGGATGTCCTCAAAAGCATATTAGGTTCGGAGACCCTCTGTCAAGTTGGTACCATGCAGCAAAACAGTCATAGAAAAAAAGAAATGGAAATATACAAGTGACTAAAAAAAGAAGAGCCTAACCTAGAAAAGCTGTCACATGGCTTGTACTCTTCGCAGTGTTCATTTCAAGGACAAAGTCAGCATGTGTGCTATAGCCGAGTAGTTTGGCCACTTTGGCTCGAAGTGGGAGTAGCTGTTGCAGAATCTTGGTGTTTTCCTAGTAATAAACAACAAAAAATAAAAATTAGTTAGCTCCAAAGCTTTAAAATAGTTACTACATGTATTTTTAGGTTGGTGAGATGTCAAATATTTTTAGACCATCTCAACTTCTAGTAAATTATTTCAATGCTACAGAATTATTATTTTTTGATTCATGATCCAATTGTATTTCTGAAATAACTGACTTTTTAAACCTCAGGAGATAGGTATGAGGTCTTAATAAAATTTTAGGTACTGTAAGCTTAGAGTAAAAACGTATTCTTAAAGACTATAGTGATTCCACATTTAGTTTCATTGACAGGACTACATCAAATATTGATACCTAAATATTTTTTACATTGTGGTAACATATTCTACTTCTTTTAATTAATTTATTTTGTGGTAACATATTCATAACACAAAATTTGCCACTTCAGAAAAACCCAGAAAATAATAAGTGTTGACGAGGATGTGGAGAATTTGAAATCTTTGTGCATTGCGAATGGGAATGTAAATTGTTGCAGCTGCTGTGGAAACAGTCCTTAAAAAAAAAAAAAAAAAGTTAAACAGAGAATTACCAAACGATCCAGCAATTCCACTTCTGGATACATATCCCAAAAAAGAAGCAGCAAGGACTCAAACAGATATTTGTACATTCGTGTTCACTGCAACATTATGTTAATAACAGCCAGATGGTGGAAGCAACCCAAATATTCACCAATGGATAAACAAAATGGGAGAATGCTGAGTTAGTATTTCATGGGTATGGAGTTTCAGTTGGGAAAGATGAAAACGCCTGGAGACGCATGGTGGTAATGTTTGTACAACAACGTGAATATGCTTAATGCCACAAAACTCTACACTTAAAAATGTTTCAGGGAGTTTTCTTAAATTATTACAAACATTTTTCTGTATTTTATTTGTATTCAAAATGCAAATAATGATATTGCTTTATTGTTTTTTAAACAATGAAAGGAAAGGTAAATAAATGTCAAGGGCAACCGGATGGCTCAGTTGGTTAGAGCATGAGCTCTAAACAACAGGGTTGCCAGTTCAATTCCCACATGGGCCAGTGAGCTGTGCCCTCCACTAGATTGAAGACAATGAGCTGTCGCTGAGCTTCCAGAGGGGCAGCCAGATGGCTCAGGTGGTTAGAGTGCAAACTCTCAACAACAAGGTTGCTGGTTCAATTCCTGCATGGGATGGTGGGCTGTGCCCCCTGCAACTGAAGATTGAAAACGGCGACTGGTCTTGGAGATGAACTGCGCCCTCCACAACTAGATGGAAGGACAACAACTTGGAGCTGATGGGCCCTGGAGAAACACATTGTTCCCTAATATTCCCCAAGAAAAAAATGGAAAAAAATAAAAATAAAAAATGTCAAAGAAAAACTTCTCCCAATGATTAAATCAGCAAATTATTTATAGACCTGTTTCTAAGGAACATCACACACCGAAGTCAGACTACCTGGGTTCAAAATTTGTCTCCACCATTTACCAGTTGTCTGACGGTTGGCAAGTCCCTTAACCTTTCTAAGCCTTAGTTTTCTCATCTGTAAGATAAGGATAATAAAAGTAGCTAAGTCATAGGGTGATTCAAATGAAAATATACGTAAAGAGCACAGAAAAGTGCTTGGTATAAGAGCAAACACTATGTAATTATCTGTTATAATTATTATTACTTTAAAATTAGAATGGAAACATGGATAAGAGAAAACACTTAGTATAATTCTCCAAGGTCTAAAATTGGAGAGTTGAGTTTGTCGTTTATCTTTCTCAGTTTCCCTAGACCTTCTCTCCAGACTGCCAATTTTCTCCCAATATCTATTCCCCTATTCTTTCTTCTACTACTACAATTCTCTGAGTTTCTGCTGGACACATGGTCACCTGACTACTTTTCCCAGACTTCCTTGAATCTAGTTGTGGCTAGAGGATACACAATGGGACAGTGGAATGTTAATGAGGTGATGAGATGAAATTTCTGGGTCATCTCTTTATAGATGCTTGTCTTGCTAGCTGTATTGAAGATGACAACAATGACCCTGGCAGCCACATAACTAAGGATGGCAGAGCCGTCCTCCAGCTCTGGACCATTCACCTCCAGCTCTAGACCATTCACCTTTTTAAAAAAATTGTGGTTAAACATATATACCATAAAATATACCATTTTTACTATTTTTAAGTGTACAATTCAGTGGCACTAATTATATTCACATTGTTGTACAACCATTACCACTATCTGTTTCCAAAACTTTTCCAACACCCCAAACAGAAACTTGGTAACCATTAAGCAATAATTCCCCAGTCTTCCCACACCTGGCAGGCAGATATTTATCCTCTCTGAAGAGGTATTTTTATCTTATTTGAGTTACTGTGTTTCGGTTAGTACAGTACCTTTTGTATAGTTGCATAACCTATACCCTAATATCCACAGAGATTGATACTAGCAATAAGGCGCTGCTATGACAAAAATGAAAAATATAAAGAATTGGAAAGTGAGGATGCAGACACTGCAGGCTGGGAAGCTGGTAATCCTCACTGTATCATGGAAAACAGTTAAAACTGCTGCTTGTCATAACTAGGACAGCAGGCCAGTTACCTACCGAGTCTTAGCTGTAGGGGAACTCTTTGGGAAAACTAATAATGTTTGGTGTATATTTGTTGGCATTTGTTGCTTTAGAAAGGTTACATGAGAGAGATGAACTCAAGTGAGAATTGATCAGGTTGCAAAGATGGAAGGAAAAGAATTCTGCTAAGAGAGTTTCTGCTTATGGATGGACCGCAATCTGGGCTTCGGATGGCTGGAAAAGCCAATCGCCCTGTGATCCTAACATCAGGAGAAAGGGCTGTCACTCAGACTTATTGACCTGCAGAAATTTGAGAATGATGCCTTTCTCCTAAAGCTAACTGTTCCAGAGGGCCCCAAAGTGGACTCCAGCTAGTATGTAAGATTTCGTAGGTTTAAAAACTATGACCAAAAGGAATCTTTGCGTACAGTTATTTTAACATGAGTCTGATGGAAGCAAACAGACAAGAAACCTACTAAGGTTTTAATGGGATTTTATTACCAAAGACATAAGCCTGGCCTACAAAAGCGTATGATTATTTGATTCCTAAAGCAACCCTCAGACTTCAAACTGACATCAGCAGGAATCTGCTTCCTGGATATGGTCATGGAGGGTAATGGACAGGAAAGAATTCCCTGCAGGCAAAACCAGGGGCCATGGAGTACAACTGTTAAAGAAATTCCTGCCAGAAAGGAGACCTAGTAAGTACAATGGGCTAGCCAAGCAACTTCCCCAGCGTGGAATCCTCATAATTCCTGCCAAACTGTTTCTGAAAATCGGTATGGGCTTGCTACATTTCCCATTCTTTCTTTTTCCAAATAGGAATTTTTAGTGTGGTTATTCTGTTCCTATTCTACCTCTGGGTGTGTGTGTTGGGGGTGAGAGGGCCAGACAACTTGTCTTCCCTTTCATACGTTTGTAGATCATGAGAAGCAACAACTGGGGAGGACTTTGTTATCACTCAGAGAGCTTAGTCCTGGAGCTCAAGGCAGTAACTGATTGGGATCTGACACACGGTGAATGGATTTGACATGTGGTTAACAAGGTGCCCATGGTTACTTGGATAGCCAGAAAGACAGACTGTGGGGCAGCTGGATAGTTGATTTTTAGAATCCATTTCTAATTTTTCCTTTTTTCCTTTTACGAATAGAATAGACAGCTGAGCAAATGGCTGTCAAATAAAGACTACATTTCCCAGCCTCCCCTGTGGTCAGATATGGCTCTATGATGGAATTTGGGTCAATGGGATGTGAATGGAGTTGATGTATGTCATTTCCAGGTCGTCCTACATACTTGCTTTGTTCTATATTTTCCCTCTTCCCAACAGGCTGGGAAATGGTGACAACTGAAATGCCCTTGAAAGTCACTTGCAGAGGAAAGAGAGATGGCCCACCAGCAATGGACTGTTGACTTGGCAGAAGAATACAACTTTTAGTTTATTTAATCCAGACTACTTTTATTAGAGTAGCTTAGCCTATGGCCATACCACGCAGGTTGCCAATGAGCAAGCAAAAAGCTAAATCTTGTAGGTGTGAGGAATTAGGAAGCATGATGCTCACACAAACAGGAATATTAGTCTCCGAGCTGACTTCAACATCGGTAAACAAAGCAAACCCTTTTCTTAAAATCTTCCATAAAAACAACAACAAAAAGGCAAACATTTATAGTACCTCTTTACACCTTGTATTAAAAGCCATTTCCAGCTTCCTTCTGGTTTCAGGGATACAACATTTCTTCATGACAGGAAAATAGTGTGGATATTTTAAGGTAATTTTGTACTTGTCATCGACTGTCTTTTCTAAACTTTCAATGAAGTCATCAGGAAGAGCACCTGCAAAAAATCATTTTCTCACACATCAAATTTTCCACTCATTATTGGTTAATTTAGCGTTGATGTGGTGTCTTGAAGAACTCCAGAAATTTTGCGAAGTAAAATTCCAGTAAAATAATGAAAATTCTTACAATATCATTTTGATGTTATTGGAATGGGGTGGTGTTAGAGAACAGGGGGCCTAGGAGATGGTGATTCAAATTATAAATAGGCTTCAGTGCCCTTGTGCAGGTGGCGTTAGGATGAAGAACAGGCAGAAAAGTAAGCCAAGCAAGACCCAGAACAGAATAAGAAGAGACTAGTTTAATTACACTATACGGGACCTTGTGAAGCAAAAAAATTTTCAATGCACCAAAGGCTGTTAAACAGCATAAATTATCAAGAAAGATTATGAAATCTCCTCAGGACTATATCTAGAAAAAGTACATACTCTTATTGGCCTAAAATCTACACATGGTTTGGTTGTCTTTTCTGTGGAAGGGACGTTGGATTATGTAGAAGGCACAGTATCATTTTTTTAAAGAATTCTTTTAACTTTGATTTGACAAACTATAAGGTGACATTATTTGCCTAAATTATCTAATTTAATCTAGAAAAAAAATAACAAAATTTTACCAAGTTCAGCCTTGGAAAACACAAGGAAGGTATCATCCTCATTGAGGTTTTTGTTAAAGTCTATACATAGCTCACTCATTCTTTTCTTCATTGCTTTGATTTCCTGAAACAAAGACAGAAATACAGGACATTAATGGTAAAATGAAACTTCCATACTTATCATCATCAGTCAAATAAGTTTTACTTTTATATGAAGATTGACTTCTGTACCCAACCCTCAGGAAATACTTTCGTAGAGATGTGCTTGATAAAATACTTTTCTGCAGTCTTCTGTGTTGTGTCCATGAGTATCTGTATGTAATATGAACACAAAGGCAATCCTGGAGATATGTTAGAAATTGTCGTAAATGTGCAAGAACTAAGTAAATTTATGAGGTATAGTCAAAGCAGAAACTAGTACATAGCGCACCCACAATAAATAGTTGCTGAGTGGATGAATAAATCTAGTAGCCCATTAATATTAATAATTAGCATATTTCCAATCTTTTCCAATTCAAAATTTTAATTTAGTAAATCAGTACTTGGCATTGAGATAAGTCAAGAGAGAAGAACTGAGTAATTAATTCTATGGCTACTTTGGGAAAAGTTATGTCTGAGTTTTGTAGAACGTTTGCAAACAAAGGTGATTCCTGAGCTCTAACATCTGTATAAAAAGTATTAGGTGGGACATCAAAGGAAGCAATAGAAGGAAAAAAACAGGAAATAACTTCATTAATCTGTCTCACTCTTCTAAAAATGCAAGACAATGAAATTTATATAAACCACACTGGTTCTCAAAGTGTGGCCCTGGGCAGAAGCATCATCATCACCTGGGAATTTGTTAGAAATGCAAATTCTTGAGACACACCAAATCTACCAAAACACAAACTTTCAGAGGTAGGTCCCTCTAATCAGAGTCTTAACAAGCCCTCCAAGTAAGTCTGAAGGCCACTAAATTTGAGTGCTGACTTAACACATATTTAGTGCCATTTGCAAATGTTCTGGTTGTCATCCCAAGTTCTCTTTCACTTCCTCCCCACTCTGCAGGACTCATGTGGTCTGAGCGGGACCTGATCCTATCTGAAGTTCCAGGCATGCGACCTCTGCACCAGTTGGGTAATCCCATCCGCGCTGCAGTATCGACTGGTTCAGACGACCCAGGCCTGGCATTTCTCTGACTAAAGGGGGACTCAGGATTAGGCATAGGGTTCAATCTGGGCTATTAAGACATGAGGGGAGGCTTGATGAGAGTTACTCTATGTGCTTCTGGATGGTGGGGTTTTTAGATTTGCAGCCATTTTAGAAATAAAAGGTAGTCCCCTTTGGATAGTAGTTAACGCTGAGGAAGGCAGAGTAGAGAAATAGAAAAGTCGCCACTAAGCATCTGGACCAAACTAACCCATGAAGCCCAACTACCTCTGGACCTCCCAGCTACTCAAGCAAATGAATCTCTTTTACTGTTTCAACAGTGTTGTTAGCTGCAACCAAACACATTTTAACTAACACAGTGTTTGTGCCCCAAACAGAACTGATTAACCAAAGGGCAAGACAGAGAAGACAGATCAGTTATATTTCTCCTGTAACTAGGATCAAGAGGATAGAAGACGTTCAAAGAGCATTTAGGTGGGAGAACGGTGCCATAGCTCAGTGGTGCCTTCAGGTATATCTGCCATGCTGACATCACTTGGTTTGGATTTCTAACTTGTTTCTAGTTCTACTGCCTAAAAGAATCGCCTGGAAATAAATCATAGGTTGTTTTTTTCCTTTCCAAAAGAATAAAGTTAATTCTGCAGCCGAGTTTATTTCTGAAATTAGAAGATCTGACGGGCATTACACAAAAGAAAAGTTTGAGAAGCACTTTGAAGCAGCTAGTCTCTCTGCCCAAAGGGGCATGCATACTTGTATATTAATCATAGGGCGCTCCATTCCAGAGCGCCGGCTTAAAAATTCTCCATCATAAGGATTTTATTACCAGTGCCCTATCTCTGTAAGACCATGGGAATGAGAATCCAAATGAACTATGAAGACCTGGAACTAGCTATCAGAGAACAAAACAGAGCAGAGCAAACAAGCCCAGAACACATGAAACAAATAAAAGTTGGAAACAATTAAAGAACGATTCAGTTATCAGTTGTTTGTCAGTGACCATGAGGTTAATACGAGCTGTAGAATTTATTACCATTGACTATCAAATACACTGTAAGTGGATTTGCGTTATTTCCCATAATACACGTTTCCCTAATTCCAGTTTTTTGTTGTATTTTTTTTTTATTTATTCTTTTTTTTTTCCAATAAGAAAAGGAAACATAAACTCACATTTTGTACTTCTTCTGGAAGATGGAGCCCATTCCTTTTCCCCATTTTAATTGACTTTTCCAAGTATCGTCTGGCTTCAGGCTTTATCATCCCTAGATCACAGGTTTCCTGAAATTAAAGAGTGTGACAACCATTTCTGTTACAACAGTGCTTGGGTCAATTATAAACTATGAGGCCAAAGCAAATCTATTCATCATCTTAGTTGGGCCATGAAGCACATAGGTGATTATGAAGCAGATCCTTTTGAAGATCTAATTTCTCTATGCTTTAGTGAGTTTCTGCTCATTTAAAACAGAAAAAATACATAAAAAGCTAAGCAGATTTACCTTGCTTTGCCTCAGAATCAAGAGTGCTTGTACCACTCGCAAGTGTGGTAACAGAAACATTTGCATAATCTCATTCTGAGCATTCTCTATGACCAAGTGGTCTTTTTCACAAAACATATTCCTTATCATCAATCACCTGGATTTAATTTTCTATTATTTGCTACCCTGGTTCCACTTCAAAGGTAGGAATAAAAATAAAGAGCAAATTCTACACAAATGGAGAGTGGGACTCTTTTGCCAACATACCAAAAAAGGACAGCTGGATAAAACCCCAGGAAAAGGCTTCCAACACTTTAAAAATGCCTTATTGTCATTTGGCAAGAGAGATCAAGGGACTACAGCATGCTGTGTACGAACAGGTATCTGGGGAAAATGAGTCAGCACTGCACACAGAGGAGGAAAGTTGGACAGTACTGCTGAACCTGCAAGCAGCAACTCAAACAGCACTCACTCCAAATAAAGAAGGGCCCTGGGGGAAAATGGAAAATTCCCCTAGCCACAGCAAGGTACAAAAACACCAGACAGTTCTTCAAAACAGGTGGCAGAATATATATACCATGTTTTCCCGAAAATAAGACCTATCCGGACAATCAGCTCTAATGCATCGTTTGGAGCAAAAATTAATATAAGACCCGGTCTTATTTTACTATAATATTTTATAATATAATATAATATAATATAATATAATATAATACATAATACCAGGTCTTATATTATTTTTTGCTCCAAAATATGCATTAGAGCTGATTGTCTGGCTAGGTCTTATTTCTGGGGAAACACAGTACATGGCATATCTGGATGGCTGGTCAGTTGGGGTGCCTGGCAGGAAAGGGATTCCAGACAGACTCAGCAGGTGTAATGGATTTGGCTGAGAGTCAATGAAGGCCTTCTGTCTCTAGAGCCTGAGAGACCTCTCAGCCTTAGAGACCTACCAATAGTTGCACTCTCTCCCCATGAAAGATCTGGGCTGTCCATCCCTGAGCTTTAGATTTTCCCAACTAATTATATCTTTAAAAGAACTGTGCTTAGCTCTAGAGCCTGCATTTGATTGTCACAAGGCTCTTGCTGCAATCATTCTGTAGTGTTTTTACATTTTTATTGCAGCAGATAAATAGTTGTATTCTAACTGAGGATACTACTTAATACAACAATCTGTATCTCACTTTGCCGATCAATAAAAAATTGTATGTCATAGTAGTAAAATACTTGTGCATACATTACTCACACTTTCCCCTGAGTTTGTGCTCAGTGGAGGCAGAGAGCAGTCAGACTCTTTTTTCCATAATAACCTTCTTTAATGTCCTTGGAGAATTTCTGAGCATGTTGGCAAGACTGGAGTTGGAACACTCCCTAGCTGGTATTGGCACAGACTGGGATCCCAGCAGTAGCAGGTGTCTGCAATGGGAAGAACTCAGAATGGCTAGGGAGATAACTGGGCTATGGGCTGGTTCCCTCAGGGATGGCCTGCAGTTCAAATCACAGGGCTCATGTGGATGTGATAAACCCTGGCTTTAAATAAAAAAAAAATTTATTGGGGAATATTGGGGAACAGTGTGTTTCTCCAGGGCCCATCAGCTCCAAGTCGCTGTCCTTCAACCTAGTTGTGGAGGGCGCAGCTCAGCTCCAAGTCCAGTCACTGTTTCCAATCTTAGTTGCAGGGGGCACATCCCACCATCCCATGAGGGAACTGAACTGGCAACCTGGTTGTTAAGAGCTCATGCTCTAACCAACTGAGCCATCTGGCAGCCCCTCCGGTAGCTCAGAGGCAGCTCGGAGGCAGCTCGTTGTCTTCAATCTAGTTGTGGAGGGTGCAGCTCACTGGCCCATGTGGGAATCGAACTGGCAACCCTGTTGTTAAGAGCTCATGCTCTAAGCAACTGAGCCATCTGGGCGCCCCTAAACTGGCTTTAACAGCACCAGGAAGTCTGTCCTGAGGTGTGGGCCATAGCAACAGGAGTCTGTAGACAGTACAAGACTGGCAGTTGTAAGGTTGAAGAGAACGTAGGCAGTAGCTATGTATAGCAGGGGGAGAAGAAAAAAATCCCCGGTGAAAAGGGCCTGGCAAGAGCTGGGTAAGCTGTGAAGGACCCAAGTGAGCAGGCTGAGATACAGAGCAGAGGGACTTCCCAAGCAGGGCAGTGACCAAGGTAGAAGCCAGGCACACAGCTGGACAGCAGTGTGCGTACTTGGGTTCTTGGGGTTCACCAGTCACATTTAGCCCTGGGCTAAGGACAGAGGCTCATAGCAAGTCTCACCAGCAAATGTAAGCAGAATTCTTACTCTATACTCTGCTTGATCAAGATTGGCTCTCGTAGTAGGTGGGCCTGGACTTGCCATATCTGGGAATAGCAAGGCTGCTACTTCAGAAAGCCTGGAAGTATACTCAGCATAGTAAACTCCAAATTCATGGTCTAGATTAGGTAAAACCACATACTCACCAAATAGTTAATATAAGTATAAACACGTAGAAGAAGGATGTTCTGAGATCAATCAGCCTTGAATTAGGTCCTATTAAAATGATTAATTATCTGTACCAAAATATGTGACTTACCACAAAAATGACACATAACAAAAGTCTGACTCAATTATAACCAGACACCCTTTGCCAGTCAGATTCTGAGGTCTCGGAAACCTGCAGAGGTCTCTGGTGCTTCTAAAATGCTTCTATAGCACATTTCTGGCCCAGAGCTGATCACAGTATAATAATATTCTCCCTTATGCTAGCCAGACAACGTCAGAATTACGTACCGCTCAAAGATTTTCTAAGAGGGAATTAGCCAACACTTCTAGATTGCTTTGCTGTGGTTGCATCTTCCTTTCTAAACAAGAATTTAATACCCTTGAATCTGAATCAGGTCTCAGGCCTTTCATGGGTGAAGTTTCTCCTCTTTAGGAGTGGGGACTGGGGGTGACGGGCTAAAGTTCTCTGAAGAAATTTTCAAATTTATATAATATGACAGCAGGGCTCTTTTTACATCTCTGTGGTGACAAGATTTAGTTTCCGCCCTAACTTCCTCCTGCAACAAAAAGCTTTTATATAAATGTGTGAATGCACACACATACTCTTACATACATATGCTTGTATTTTGCATTTTAATTTTACAAGAAAACTGAAGGTCAATGATTTTCCTAAGATCACACAGCTATTAGTGGTGAAAGTGGGGACAAATAAATTCTTCATATTTACTTTTGTTCTTTGCCCAATAGGCCATTCTACTACATTACCATCCTTAATTCATTATCATTCTTTAGAATTTCATAATAAAAAAAATGAAAAATGTTCTCAATTTCCCCCAAACCCTCCCCACTGTCTTTCCCATGACCTTGCCCTTTTTTCCACAATCCCTCCACAATCTCAGTTGCTAATTTCAGTGGGATTTCTGCATTGTACACACAAAGTAGAAATTGCAATGTTGTTAAAAGAACTCTGAGGATTAAGCTAGTATGTTCCTCTGAATATCATTTAGAAAAACTGATTCATAAACTTCAAATATGCTAAAGAAATATAAGGCAAAAGAGTATGACAATACAGGTCCTATTGCAATAACTAAAATTAAATGTTATCTTTGCAGTTTTTTCCTGTGTTTGTTTGTTTTTTACAATCAGTTACATTTACTGTTAGGTTACTTTCCTATTGTACAGAGGACATCCTTGGGCAGCTGTGGACATTCTGGACAGAAAGGCTGCCAAAAGGCCTGCGTGCTAACTACGAACTCAATATGCCATCGTAAAATGTGCTGCTTTTGTGTGGGCCACAGGCAACGTGAGGACAGAGAGGGGGAACCACACTGCATGAAGACACATTTGAATTGGGATTAGTTCAGTTCCATTCAACATACATTTACTGAGCTCCTATTCATGCCAGGCAGCACGGAAACAAAGGTGAATATCCTAGGGGTGTGTTAAGTCACATGAAGGGAAAAAAAGACACATTAGCAGATAATGTCAGTATCATGTAGTGAGCGAATAGAGAGGTAAGTACTTGGGAAGCACAAAAGAGGGGTGCCTGTCTAGTGAGGAAACTAAGGCAAGGTAGTTGATGCCTTACATGGGATCTCTCGGCTTTTAAGAGCTTGACAAAGGTACAAGTTTCAGTAGTATTGGCTATAACCAATGACTAGACTCAATACATTTCAAAATTAAAAAGGCTTGCTAAGCGACAGGAATTATCATTAATTACCATGCTGAATTTTGGACATAGTTTCCTTCCTTTCCCCTTCTCCTTTTCCTTCCCTTTCCCTTCCTCCCTGTCTTCCTCCCTCCCTTCCTTATTTCCCTCCTTTTCTCCCTTCCATCCTCCCTTCCCCCCACTCCTTTTTTTGCCCTAGTTTTAAGGCACTGATTCTTGTACTTTATTTTGGTACTAGGTCTGCATGGCTAGGAGCGTATATCACAATACTTAATCCTGTGACCTATTCATTTACACAGTAACATTAAAACTTTTATGTTTAAATCACTAAACGGCTAAGATGAATTTGCAAGACCAAAGCCCACAGCTCTGAAAAAATATAATTATAATAGATAACAGCATGTCTCAATTTAGCCTGCATAATTCAGACTCTACTTCACTACCGTGTTTCCCTTAAAATAAGACCTAGCCGGACAATCAGCTGTAATGCGTCTTCTGGGGCAAAAATTAATATAAGACCGGATATAATATAATAATATAACATAATACCCAGTCATATTTTAATATAACATAAGACTGGGTCTTACATAATGTAATATAAAACTGGGTCTTACATTAATTTTTGCTCCAAAAGACGCATTAGAGCTGACTGTCTGGCTAGGTCTTATTTTTGGGGAAACGGTAATAAATCCCTCTTTTGTACTTATTACTTAGCAGGCCATTGGAATAAAATATTATATACCTGGATTGTTTTAACGTGAAGATACTATATTTTTCCCACCAATGGATGGGAAGAGTGTCTATAAAACCTTTTTTATCTTTGCTGGATTTTTAGGTAATAATTGAGAAACCTTTGTCAGGACTGTGAAATGAGATTTACCATTTATTAAAGTGTCCAATTCTAGAAGAAAACTAATACTGATAGTTATAGATTAAAAAAAATACTGCCTATACTAGACTTATTGGGGGAATTATTCCATAAGCTATATAAATATCTAACCACTATGCTGTACACCAGAAACTAATATAATATTGAATGTCAACTGTAGTTTTAAAAAAAATTTAAAAATACTGCCTAAATAAACATAATTATTTGTCAAGGAAGGTATTTAAAGATAACTAAATCCAACAAATAAGCTCCAATACATAAACAACACAAAAGTTACTTTTTATTGTTCTGATGTAGTCTGAACAGACATTGTAAAAACCCCTAATAATGTTCCCACAAAAAACCCACATGGATGAGGGTAATCAATCCATTAGAAAGTGGAAAAATTACGGAACCAAACCTGAAACTACTATAAATCATTACAATAAAAACCTGAAGCTAACCAGCCCAAACAAATACGCAAATCTGATGAATGTGCTGATGTTTACTATCAAGTCACTATATTGTGCTAGTCTACTGACTAGTCTACTGTACAGGAAGCAATTTGTCCTAAATTTAGTGGGCTAAGTCTGCAACATATAGAAAATTTAAAAGTATAACAAAGAAATCGAAAGTGACACACCTCCCATATCTTGATGACATTGATTAAGAATCAGAGAAGATAGAATAGTAACAAAACATTAGACTCTATTAATAACATGAAAATTGAAATACCTTTACTTTTTGAGGATGGAAAATCCCAAATGAGAACTTAGAAGTCAGGATGAAAGCAGAGTAATCAAAGACAATTCGAAATTCTGAGGAAAGTTTTAAAATATATATATACTACTAGAATAGAAATTAGATTATTTTGGGATGAAATAAAAATAGGAGACTATAAAGGCCATGATTTGAATCAAATAGAACAATAACTAGGGTCAAAAAGAAAAAAGGAAACAATTTGACTAATAAAGAATAATCATAAAGTTATTTCATGTTATTTTTGTAGTGCCAAAGATCAACAATACTGAATCACATAGATGATTATAGATTATAGGGTGAAAAATGCTTGTCTGACATGAGAGAATAGACAGCATATATTCTTATATGTCTAAATAGTCTTGATTATATAGTCTATAGTGAGTTACAAATAAAACATTTGAAATAACACTGCTTTTTATTTCAACTATTGTCAAAATTTGCTAAAAGGAACAGAAGTTTTGAGGTTTTGCAAAATAAAACAAAAATGCCTAGGATTATAAAAATTAGGTTATTTTCCAAACAAATTGCTGAAATAAAAATTCAAAGCAAAGATATAATGATAATGCTAGAAAGCAAGTGAACATTGGTGATAAAAAGATCAAAAACACTCAGCGCAGACCCACTTACAACATTCATTATGCATGATTTCTGTGAGTCCTGAAAAATGTAAGGATAAAAACAGGAATGACTCTGGTGTGAATGACAATCAAGAACCTGTCACCAATATCATAGCCAAAACCACACAATATTTATAGATAAACAACTCAATTCCATTTGCTTCTAGTTAATCTAATCTAATCTAAACCTTGTAATATATTGAAAATTCAAAGAGGTTTTACATTGAACCATCAAGTTCACAATGGCTAAAAAGCCTTAGATCTTAGATTTATAGATGTTCTTTAACAGCTGGTCTTTAATTTTTTTTTTTTTTAAGATTTTATTGGGGAAAGGGAACAAGACTTTATGGGGGAACAGTGTGTGTACTCCCAGGACTTTTTTTTTTTCCCCCAAGTCAAGTTGTTGTCCTTGCAATCTTAGTTGTGGAGGATGCTGTTCAACTTCAAGTTGTTGTCCTTTCAGTCTTAGTTGTGGAAGGCGCAGCTCAGCTCCAGGTCCAGTTGCCATTGCTAGTTACAGGGGGCGCAGCACACCATCCCTTGAGGGAGACAAACCGGCAACCTTGTGGTTGAGAGGACACGCTCCAACCAACTGAGCCATCTGGGAGCTCAGCGGCAGCTCAGCTCAAGGTGCTGTGTTAAATCTTAGTTGCAGGGGGCGCTGCTCACCATCCCTTGCGGGACTCGAGGAATCGAACTGGCAACCTTGTGGTTGAGAGCCCACGCTCCAACCAACTGAGCCATCCGGGAGGCAGCTCAGCTCAAGGTGCTGTGTTCAATCGGGGCGCAGCCCACCATCCCTTGCGGGACTCGAGGAGTTGAATCGGCAACCTCGTGGTTGAGAGCCCACTGGCCAATGTGGGAATCGAACCAGCAGCCTTCAGAGTTAGGAGCATGGAGCTCCAACTGCCTGAGCCACCGGGCCAGCCCCTGGTCTTTAATTTTAAGAGAATGTAATCAGCAACTAAACATAAACCTAAGTGGTATCATACAACATCATATAATACTATGCTATGCCCATCGTTATAATAATTAGAAACAATACCCAAGAGCATTCAAATGATTTGTATTTTTGATCAAAAGTTTCTACTTTATTATTGTAGATTGCTTTCCTTTTTAAGGGATTTATAACACCATTTACCTGTAAGTGGGCAATTCTCAGAAATATATCTTCTCTCATGCTCATCTCGATATCAAAACGAGAAAGTCTTTTGTCTGCTTCTGTACTTGCTGCCCGTACTTCTTTGTTAGATGAGACATGCTGGGGAAAGTCTAGCATGGTTCGTTCCACTGTTAACAGAGCAAAAAACTATAAGGACTCATCAAATCAGTATTAAGATTAATACCTCCTATCTAGAAGAATGATTACTCTGATCAAAGTTTTTCATTTTATAACGTTCTTTAACGGTTCCTAAGGACTAATGCAGGACTTGGCTGTCCCAGTGGTATTATTCGGAACAATAGGTTGTGCACTGAACACACATCAAAGGATGTTAGGGTGTAATTTATGAACTGGGAATGTAGAAAGGTAAAGATATAGTTCTTATAGTGAGGCATTTTATAATCTGGGGAGGGAGGGACAGGGAACAGTACATAAAAAGATAAAGAACTGTACAGGACGGAACAGATTCATTGTCAGATGAAGGGATAGTAATTCAAAGGCAACAATAACAAGGGATGGGGCACTGGGTAATGCCTTAAGGAGAAGGCAGGACGGTAGAGAATGGGTGGCAAGAGGAAGAGCTCAGTAGGAGCTTGGAGAAATAGACATTGCAAGTCTGGGGAGCGGCACAGACAATGTTTAAGAAACAAGAGGTACAGCATAGGGAATAGAGTCAATGGAACTGAAATCGATATATATGATGTCAGAGGGGCAACAGATGGGGGGGATATCATCACTTTGGGAGGGGTGAAATGTCTAACTATTACATTGTTTTGTACATTTGAAACTAAAAAAAAATAAGAAAGTAACAAGCGGACGAATTTAGTGGGATGGGGTCTATTTAGAAGTTCTTAACATTTACTATAGACTTCTTAAAGAATTTAATAGAAGTTATAGACCCTCGCTCAATGTAAACATTCATATAAACATAAAAAGTTCCATACAATTTCAGGAGATTCCCAGAAAGTTTAGTGGATACATCCAGTAAGCATCTGAACACTGGGGCTATCCCTGTGAAATGATGGTGGTAACGTGGTCTACTTGAATTTTCACACATGAGGTGGACAATTAAGTTCGTGAACTTGTTGCAATGATGTTGCTAACCTTCTTTGGTATCAGTGGTATTATTCATTACGAATTCGTACCAACTGGACAAACAGTTAACCAAGCTGACTATTTGGAAGTGCTGAAAAGGCTGCATGAAAAAGTTAGATGACCTGAACTTTTCGCCAACAGTTCATGGCTCTTGCATCACAATGCACCAACCCCCACGGCACTGCCTGTGAGGGACTTTTTAGCCAGTAAAAACACCCTCCCTACTCATCTGATCTTGCCCCCAATGACTTGTTTCTTTACCTGAAGATAAAGGAAATATTGAAAGGAAGACAGTTGGATGACATTCAGGACATCAAGGGAAATACGACAACAGCTCTGATGGCCATTCCAGAAAAAGAGTTCCAAAATTGCTTTCAAGGGTGGACTAGATGCTGATCTTGGTGCATAACTTCCCAAGGGAAGTACTACAAAGGTGACTGTAGTGATGAGGTATGTAGCACTTTTTCTAGGATGAGTTCACAAACTTAATTGTCCAACCTGGTATTAAAGTTGAAGGTTGGGTTTTTCATACATTTGTATTTTGACTTTAATTGGGCAAAAATCTGATGTCAGTGAAATCTATACTATAGAAAAAAGTAAGTATGGTTTATAGTGATGGTTGTGGTTATATGTGACAATGAATGCATTTTTACTTTGTTATCTTTAGTACTTTGAAGGTATTATAAATAGGTAAAATTACCTCACATGATATATGGTAGACAGTAGAGCTATACTTTATTTACCAAGAAATTGTACAGTTAAACAAGCTACCTCACTCATATCGGTCCTCTTTATTGATACGAATAAAGGTATAAAAAATTGCCACAAATATTTGAATACATTTGTAATGTGTGTTTTAAAAAATCAGATTAGTTAATTATTCTTTTAGGATTTGATTTAGTATATAATTTTATGTCCCTTAATTACAGAAAGAATGGAACAGATTTAAAATTGAATCAATCTATATAGCACTTAAGTGATATAATTAACTATATAGTAAAAATTTCTGTTTACTTTTTAAAATGAACTCAAAAAGATTATTAAGAAGCAATAAAAATTGCACAAGAACTTAAATGAGCAGCATAAAATGTAGGAGCCTAAAATTGGAAACGTATTCTTAAACAAACAATAATAATGAAAACCATTTCCTTCCTTACTTTGCCACAAAGACCTGGAACCAGACTCATGCAGTCACTGCCAAACTATAAACAGTGTGGATGCCCAGGACCTGACACAAAACGAATGGGGTTTTAATAGCTATTGCTAGAGGCAGAATGAAATCTAGAACATACACAGATAAGAGAAAGTCAGTCTTTAAAAATGTATTCCTAGTAGGATTAACCCACAAAGACAAATTCATGGGAGAGCAAGAACAGACATCACAAAAGTAAAATTATATTTAAAAGCTGTATTATTAGAGAAAAAAAAGAACTTAAAATAATTCTTTAAGAATATTTTATTTGTTTTTTCCCCCACTGATTTTTATACTGTGTTTCCCCAAAAATCAGACCTAGTCGGACAGTCAGCTCTAATGTGTCTTTTGGAGCAAAAATTAACATAAGACCCGGTATTTACATTACATTACATTATATTATATTACATTATATTATATTATATAGACTGGGTCTTATAGTAAAATAAGACTGGGTCTTATATTAATTTTTGCTCTAAAAGACGCATTAGAGCTGATTGTCCGGCTAGGTCTTATTTTTGGGGAAATACAGTATTTGTTAAATGTGTAAGTTACTAGGCTAACCTTCCTGGCCATAAGTGACTGAAAGACGTATCTGAACCCAGGACAAACCCCATACAGGGTGGGCAATGTATATGAAATTGTCTGCTGGGAAAGCTCTGCTTAACGGGGACCAACCCTTTGTGCCTAATGGTACCAACCAGATCCTTTCTATTTAAGAGTTTCAACTCAAGGCTTGTAGCAAGATTTAGTGGCCACTAATGAGAATGAAGCAGTTGGTACGTAGTAGAGTCAGAAACTGAAACATAACTGCAGAGGTCAGAGAAAGTAGCCAAGTCCCCATTATGGTGGGACATAGGGTAGGAAACTCTTGGTGTTCAGGGATTGTTGAGGGTAAAGAGATGACCGGGTCACTAGGGCTGTGGAGGATTCTGGACAACCTTCCAAATTCCTGAAGACATATAAACGTTTACGATATCCAGTTCTACAGATATAGTACTACTATATTATGAAGCCTGGATACACCACCACGTTGTTCAGCCATAATTGTCCGATAAAATATATTCAACCCTTAGAGGTCACCAGTATGAATTTTTATTTCTTATAATTCAAAGATTTATACTTATATTATAAAAATAATGTATTTTAAGTGTAGAATATATGTAAATAGAGAATAGCATAAAAAGAAAAGTAATAATCAACCTTAAACCCACCATCCAAGATATTAACCATTATTCAAATTTGCGTATTTTCTTCTGGTTTTCTATGTCCTTTCTTTCTATGTCATTAAATACTACTCCTAAACATGATTTTAATGGCTACACAGTGTAACAGAGGGTGAATGTATTATAATTTATTTAGCCATCCTATGGGTGGCCAATTGCTTTTGCTATGATAAGGTATATAAATTTATACATGATTTTTTTCTGTATCTGATTATTTACTTAGATTAAAGCCTAGATGGGGAATTACTGGGCTAGGGTATGAACTTCTTCAAAGTATTGATATATATTGTCAAAATGCTCTCCAGATAGTGGGTGTAATAAGAGTGTACATTTTATAGCACCTTTACTAATGTAATAAAAAAATTATTAGGTAATTCAATTCTAAGCAATTAATTAATCATTATGTAAAAATCAATGTCTTGTGAAATTGGAAAACAAATTGCCAAGACATAAAGCATAAAATGGTTTAGAATCTCCACAAAATGAAATATTGATGTGATTTTGCATCCTACTCACCTATATATTTCACTTCTACATCGGCCAGTGCCTGCAAACAGTTCTCGTAAGTTACTTCCTCAAGGTCAAGCATTGCAATAGCATCGTACACCTGTTTGGTGTGCACAATGAGCTCCTCAGTTCTTGTTTTAATTTGTTCTGGTGAAAGATCCCATCTTAAAACGTTTCTGCCAGCCGCAGTATAGGAAGACATTGCCTGAAGAGGAGACATCACTTCTCTTCCTAGCGTCATTCTGAATAAAATCCTACAACCACCAACTCTGAAAAGAATCAGAAAAAGAATAAAATTTAGACATTTTTGTTGGTCCAAAGTCAATACACAAATGGGCGTTATCTAATTAGATTTTAAATTAAAAAGAAGTTTTTAAATAAAATTGAGTACATTTCTTTCAGGTGAATACATATGCACAAAATTAATTGCTCTTGTATGTTCATTTTTTCTTGAATACTTATAGATTTAATAGAAATTGTACTTCCTAAACAATGAATTGTTTATGTAATTAAATCATCAGAAAAATAAGGTTAGATGTCAAAAAAATAATTGTCCTTTATAAATTAAACCAGTAATCTTTCTTATTTGAATGTTTTTCCTGTGCTAATGTCCACCTACTATGTATGTAGACTCAACAAAGTTTTGGTATTCAGCAAGGAAACATTTTAAAAATTCTCTTTTTATGTTGAACACCAATTAAAATTTTTTTCCACCAAAATTTCATGTAATTCTAGAATTGGAATTTGAATTTAAGACTTGGAAAATAAACTCTGGTATAGCTATGACATTATCCTAAAAGAAAAAAGAAATTAAGAATAATGATACCAATCTTTCACCCCCTTAAACAGTGAAACAAATAGTTGATGTCATGCCTGTATCTATCTACACATAATGTGTGTTCATGGACGTAGATAATTTTAGAGCTTATAAATAAAAATGCTATAATAGATAACATTGATTGTGTGTTTGGGCACTGTACTAAATGCTTTCCATTTATTAACTCAGTTCTTACAAGAACCCTATGAGGCAGACAGATACTATGGTTATTCTTGTATTACCAAAGAGGAAACTAAAACACAGAGAACTTAAGTAACCTGCCCAAGGTCACATAGCTAGTTATATGGTAGAAGCCACGATTAAAAGTCAGGTAGTACAGATCCAGATTCCACACTCAAGACCACTATACTAAACTTCATTCCTATTATCTGACAAGAACCCTAAACAACCTTATGAGGTAGGTAGGACATTATTCCCTTTTAATAGATGATGCAATTGAGGCTCAGAGAGACTAAGTGACATGTTTAAGGTCATTTGCTTCACAAATCTTTTTTTTTTTTTTTTTTTTAGGAGGGCGCACCTCACAGTGTCCCATGCGGGGATTGAACTGGCAACCTTGTTGTTAAGAGCACCGCACTCTAACCAACTGAGCTAACCGGCCATCCTCAGTGCCACAAATCTTTATGAGCATGTACTGTGTCTGGTCACTGTGACAGGCACCGAAGACAAAAGGCAAATCGACTGGGACCCTGCTATTACAATATAGATATTGGAGAATACAAATTGATAAACAGGGAATTATACTGTATTGAGATGAGTGCTCTGATAGGGGTAAATTGAGGGAACTCTGAAAGACCACAGAAGGAACTTTTCTAGGAAGATTTTCCAGAGGAGCAATGAGGAAGCCAAGATCTGGACAATGTGCAGAAACTATCCAAAGGCCAAAGGCCATAAAGAGAGAGAAATCTGAAAGGCTGAGTAGGAAGTACTGAATGCACAGCCTTGGGAATCATTAAAGAGTTCAATCTTATTCTAAAGACGACGAGAGAGCCATGAAAGGGTTTTATTCAGGTGAGAGATGAGATAAAACATGTATTTTAGAAAAATCACTCAAATTATAGTGAGTTGAAAAGTTTGGAAAAGAGAGATAATTCTAGGGGAAGCTATTACTGTAATTGGGGCATAAGATTATGGCACACTGTACTAGGAAATGGGGAATTGGGGTGACTTCAAAGATATTCAGAAGTAGAATCAATATGAGTTGGTACCACTGAATGGATGTGTGGGGGAGGTGAGAGAGTCAAGGAGGATGCCCAGGCTTCTATCTTAGAACTGGATGGATAGATGGTGGTGCCATCACTAAAGTAGGGAATGGAGTTAGAAGGGGGAGGAGGAGGCTTGGGGAGAAAAAGAGAAATTCAATTTTGGACATGCCAAGTGGCTGTGGCACATATAAGTGGAATTCATTATTATTCAGTGGTAATTGAAGTTCCAGGGGTGGTTCACGTGGCCCTGGGGACTCTGTAGAGTGAGAACAGAAGAACTGAGCTCTAACTCTAGTTTAATCATTGACGTAGAAGGAAAATCAGGCCAGGCTGGGTCTAGGAAACTGTGAAAAGCAAGCACTGAAAAAAGGAGGGTGTGAGTAACAGTACCAAATGTTGTAAAAATCTCAAGAAAGATAGAAAAGTCTCTGTTGAATTTAGCAAACAGAATGTCTTTGTTGACTTTAGCAAGAGCAGTGTCAGTGGGGAGGTAAGGGTGGAAGTCAGATTACTATGATTGAGGGGTACTAAGGTAAAGAACTGGAGAGAGTGCACCTAAGTAACTCTCTAGAGTTGGGTGAAAACAAGGAGAGCTAACTCCGAGTAGCTGGAAGAGGCTGGCGATAGAAGGGATGCTTTTCTAAGATACGGGAGACCTAAATACTGACAGCCTAACTGTCTCTCCACATTAACTGATATCTCATATGTGAAACATACTGGTCAATGGTTACACTCAAGCCTGACAGACTATTTTCTAATATATTTTCACATTTCTCCTTCAACTAGTTGAGTTATACATTCACCAAGGGTCAAGTTTCACTTGCTCAAAAACCTGTTTATGTCTATTATACTTGTTTTCATGTAATTTAACTGATTAAATGTATGCAAAAAATAATGATTTGTTGTTTAGGTAAACTGTTTTGTAAACACTTTTAAAAAGACAGTTGCTAAAAAGCCAACCTAAAAACACTGCTATTATAGAAGTTTGAGAAAAGAATTGTGAAGATTCAGAAGATTTCTGAATTCAGATTGCTTATCTTCATGTGTATTCTTGTTCTACTTTAAAGAACTGAAATTGGAAATAAAAAATGATGCATTGCAGGTGTAGTTTATGCAAGGACAGTGAGGAACACCGTTCAAATGATTCATACTTGACAAAAAGTCCGTAGCCTTACACCAACATATTTGAGAATGAACATACATTTATGTTTTGTCTGAATACATTATTTAAGCAACCTATCATTTTTTATGATTCTACTTGAAACCATTTCTTTCAATTAATTATTAAATGACATATAGAGCAAGATCCTAATGGAAGTGGGAACAAATGGCATGTAAAACGTGAGCAGAGTAATTTGTTTCAGCTAGGAAGAGAGACTACAATATCAGTAATATCAATAAAACAGGTAAAATGGGAGTAGTTAAGTTAGAGTGAAAAAGTGAGATGTCTCAATTTAAGAATTCAAAGGTTAATAAGCAGTCTGACAAGATCCAGGATATCTTCCTGCAAGTGGATGGTTGATATAAACAAGTTGAAGAGTGCAAAAAGCTGACAACCTAGAATTAGATAAACTGTCTCCATCGAACACTGGAGTCAGCAGCTTGATAGGCCTGAGAGTAGAAAAGAAGACTGAACCAGGGACCAAATTCTTCAAAGAATGGAGGGGACCAACCAGGTGGTTGGGAGAGGGCAATATGGGCAGGGCACAGAATGGTAAAACCAGATTAACTCTACACTGGTGCATAAGTATTGGTCTGGGAGAATAACTCCCAAGGTAGGAGCTGGGGAACAAAGAAGGTGTGGATCTTTCCTCCTTTCTTTGTGGTATGGAATGTGGAAAAAAGGGGAATGTAAGGGAAACATTTTCGTTAAGGTTGAGGGAATTTCAGTAAAGGTTAAAAGGAGAAGAGATGGTCCAGAGCGTACGAAAGAGTGGTTTTTTTTTACTATGGGACAAGTTTCCAGAAATAACAAGGAAGAAATCTAAGAGTATAGGAAGTAAATATGTGCGGCTGTCCAGCCATTGACCTCTTCCCTTATGTAATTATACACACATCATCTTCTAGTACCCATGCATCCTCCACACACAGTTCACGATCTTTAAAGGTGGCTGCGCCTACCCTCAGAACTCCTGGGAGAGAAAGGGGTCTTATTCCTACTCAGTGCAATTGAGCAAGCTGGTGTCCTTGACTGAAGGTGGCATCCATCTTATAAGAGTGGAACCTGACTTATGATGAAATGAGCACTGTGAATGGAAGAATAAAGGAAGGAAACCAGATACTTCCTGCCATCACTAAGCCCCTAGATCAATTAATTCTGAAGTCTGACCCAGAGTTAAGACTTTTCAGGTATGTAAGTCTGTTGTTTAAGCCAGTTTGAATGTGGTTTTGTTATTTCCCTTATACAGGATCCTGACTAATAAAGGAATAAAGACTGATAAAGGAATGAACATGGGAAAAAAAAAGTATAAAAATCAGAATAAAGAAATGATGGACGACTGGAGGTCTTGGTGATGGCCTAAAACAACAGGGATATGAAGTTCAGTGTGTGGAGTTGGCTGAAAATTTCCAAAATAATTATTCCCACAATTCCTCATGGATACACAGACCTGAGGCCTACAAGGAGTCAGCCATGACCATGACTGGTTTGGCTTCTAAGGAAGCCAAGTGAAGTACAAGTGAAGAGTACAAGTGAAGAGTACACTTCTAGTACAAGTGAAGAGGTTGGCCATGGGATTACTGAGGTAGTGAAAAGCAAGTAGAAGACTGATGACTAAACATAGGACTTCAGCATCTTAATACCTTGCTCTTTCCACTATTCTTCTTAATACAAACCAACTACTATGGACACATTTTAATTATTGGTAAACAGCTTTAAAAGAAAATTACTCCAAACATTTCACCGATAAGATGACTTTGACTGGTTTTCATTTATTTACTAACAGTTATCAAAAGGGTGAGTGGTCACAGCATAACTTGCTTTTAACTCAGTCAAACTGATAAAGACGGCAGCACCTTCCCTTTGGCTAAATGGATATACCCATAATCCCCGTAATCACCCTTGTACAACTTCTGTTGTGACAAATGAAACACTACCCCTTTCTTAAAGTAATATTCCCAGAATGTGGAAGGAATAAAAAGAAAGGAACAGAAGATAGAAATCATGATTTTCGTGGGTTGATAGAACACATTTAATTTTTTAATCTTATACCTTTTTCTCTCACCTTCTAGGTTTTTGTCTTATTTCCTCATAGGGTTTATAATTCTTGTTACCAAGAGAAAGGAATGGACAGAAGGATCCCCTTATACTTCTAACTAAAAGATTTTGATAAACAGATTTTTCTATCTGAATTGTCTCTGTTTTACTCTTCCATTGTCAGTTTGCTGTCCCTCCTCTTCCCCTTTGCAACAATTTCAAGTTCACTCAATCCTTCAGATGTCGGTACCTTTCTCTCTTCCTTCCTTCCAGTGCCCCTGTTCCTTTCAGTGCCCCTGCAGCCCTGGAGAACTGTACCTGGGAGGGAAAACAAGCGCACCTGCAGTAACTCTAGCAACTGTGCGTGTACCCTTGATAATCTGGGGAGGATTTTTTAATTGACTTTCTGCGACTGAGAGCTACAAAAGTTGAAAGCAGGCAACACAGTGTGATCCTGCCTTTCTCTACAAGAGTTATTATGTGCAATTATTTGAAAATTCAAATCTAGATTAAATCTGATATTTCTATTGTCTAATTAAACACGAGGCGATTTTTTTTCCCCCCACAAACTTCCAGGCTTTTTATTACTTCTGTCCCAACCGCACCTTCTTCATTGTTTCTTCTGTCATTGAAGCACTTTTCGGGACACAATGCTTGAAATTTCTAACCAAGATATAATACAGAATATTATACTGGAATTGACAGAAAGGTGCATTAGTTAGGCTGTAGTCTCCTGTATACAACAAAAATGAAGTACTTAGGCAAAGAAAGCAAGTGACATAGATTTTGACAGAGATCACTAGGTTGCAGAATTTCATTTGGACAAATGAGCATGCCACAGCTATTTTTAGTTAATTATTGTCTTAAAACTTCTGCAGAACATTTTACGGAATGTACTTTCAGAAATGTTCTGACTTACTGGATTCCTTCGCTTTTGAAGTAGTCTAAAGGCCTCCGTGTCCTCCCAGCAGGGCTTCCTTGACCATTCCAGTTCATCCAGATCTGAGCTTCTATCACCTTTTATCTATGCCATTCATTTTAAACATTTAAATTACCGTCACCCACCTGTTCAAGCGGCTTGTCATATATTCTAAATAGACTAGGACTTTCTCAAGCACAATTACCATTTATATTTCTTTTCCCACACCCCCAACTGTAACACATTGCACACTGCTGAGCACACAGTAGATGCTCACTGTATACTTGAAATGAGATGGGATTGATTGGTAAGGGTAAAACATTTCGGCAGCATTATCTTCCGTCATGATCACAAATAAACATCCATGCGGGGAAATGTCTTTCATTAGAGCCAGGGCTAAGGAACTCCATTATGTCAAGTGTCATAACTTCTGTTTCCCTATAATTTACATTTTATCCATGTTCTCATCCTATAGTGTTACTCTGTTGAGGTACAAGGTTTGCATGGCATTTCCTGAAATTTGCCCCAATTCTTCAAAACACTGGGCAAATATTCTGAGTATTTGCTTTGGAACTAATGTTTCCCTACAAATTGCTATTGAGGGCTGCATTTCATCAACCCCTCCAAAATGGAATTCCTGTATGTTTAATGAGCTCTGTAGTTCCGTTTCATCAGAACCACTCCCCTCTAACCTGGATTCCTACTGTTCACAAAGTTGTTTTTTTTCTGTCACTGATTTAACTAAGTCACCACTCTCATTATGACTTCTCAGGCCATAGCTCAAGTCCAGGCTCCTTTCATTAGAGCAAACAGTGCTCCTTAATCTTGGATGTCACCAATGCCAAAGCCGAGCCATGCACCTCTCCGATGCTTACCTGTTCCTTCAGGCACTTAGCTCACATCTTGCTGAAAACCTTCCTCCAAGCAGCTCTTTTTCCACTACAACTGTCCGGTCCAATAGTAGCCACATGTGATTATTTAAATTTAAATTAATTGAGAGTAAATAAAATAAAAAAGTTCAGCTCATCAGTTGCACTAGGCACATTTCAAATACTCAACAGCTACCATGGCAAGTGGCCATCCTATTGGACAACACAGGTAAGGAGAACATTTTCATCACTGCAGAAAGTTCTAATGGCTAGCACTGCAGTAGACAATCTCATTTCAGGAATGAGATGGACAATTTGTACCCTCCTGTGGGCATCCTTTATGTTTTCCACTCTCAAAGAAGGAACGCTCCTTTGGTGTCTTCATTGGAGGAAAGACAGAACAGAAATTGAGGAAGGGAGAAGTCATTTACTGAGCAGTTCCCAAGTGCCAGGCAGTGTAACAACACTCATTTAATGCTAACATTCTGGAAGATATGTATGAGTAAGCACTACTTTCAAGAGCAACAGTGTAGTAGAAAAGAATTTTAGTTCTTTCTACAAGGAATAGGGCCAAAGGTACTAACAAAATTAGAATATAAAAGTGGGCTTTCTACAGATTGTTTAAATTTCACAAATTCTTTATTTTTACAACTAAGAGTTAATCTTATTTATTAGCTGTGCTTACCAAGATAGAGGTCAGGTTACAACATTGTACCTAAAGGTTCCCGGTACTGGTAATAGACCCTCAACACATCAAACATTTGTGAACTTACTGTTTTCTGTCTTATCTTTTCATGTCTCTCATTTCTGCCAGTCAGCAAATGTTAAAGCATCTCTGACTGGTGAATCTCTACCATACATCCAGTCTCTCTCTTGATAAACAAATTCCCTTACATCCCCAACCTCTTTACAGAGCACATTGTCTTAAAAAATTTTTGTTTTAAATTATGTCAATTACAATTGACATACAATATCATATTAGATTCAGATATATTGCATAGTGGCTACATAACTTACAAAGTGATACCCCGGATAAGTCTAGTACCCACCTAGATTTATCATACATAGTTACTACAATATTATTGACTATATTCTCTATTCCGTACTTTACATCCCCATGAATATTTTGTAACTGCCAATTTCTACTTCTTAATTCCTTCATCTTTTCCACCCCATCCTCCCACACCCCCCTCCAATCTGGCAATCATCACGTTGTCCTCTGTATCTATGAGTCTGTTTCTGTTTTGTTTGTTTGTTTTACATGTAAGTGAAGTTATATGGTATTTGCCTTTCTCTGTCTGACTCATTTCACTTAGCATAATATTCTCTAGGTACATCCATGTTATCGCAAATGGTTAAGATTTCATTCTTTTTCATGGCCGAGTAATATTCTATTCTATGTATGTAACAATCTTCTCAATCCAATCATCTATGGATGGACACTTAGGGTGCTTCCATATCTCAGTTATTGTAAATAGTGCAGCAGTGAACATAGGGGTACATATATCTTTTCCAATTAGTGTTTTCGATTTCTTCAGATAAATACCCAAAAGTGGGATTGCTGGGTTATATGGTAATTCTATTTTTAATTTTTTGAGGAATCTCCATACTATTTTCCACAGTGACGGCACCAATTTGCAATCGTACCAACACTTGTTGTTTGATTTATTGATGATAGTCATTCTGTAAGGTGATATCTCATTGTTGTTTTAATTTGCATTTCTCTGATGATTAATGATGTTGAGCATCTTTTCATATATGTATTGGCCATGTGTACATCCTCCTTGGAGAAATGTATATTCAGGTCCCTGCCTACTTTTTAATTGGATTGTTTGTTTTTTTGGTGTTGAGCTGTATAAGTTCTTTGTAAATTTTGGATGCTAACCCTTAATCAAAAGTATCATTGGCAAATATCTTCTCCCATTCAGAGGCTGTCTTTTTATTTTATTGGTGGTTTCCCTTGCAAAACCGTTAGTGTGATGTTGTCCCATTTTTTTATTTTTTATTTTGTTTCCCTTGCTTGAGGAGATAGATCAGAAAAAAATATTACTAAGAATAATGTCAGAGAGTTTACTGCTTATATTTCCTTCTAGGAGTTTCATAGTTTCGGGTCTTAGATTTAAGCCTTTAATCCTTTTTTGAGGTTATTCTTATACATGGTGTAAGAAAGTGGTCTATTAATAATCTTTTTGAGTTTGTTTTTTTTTTTGGCGTGCCTCTGTCCACTTTTCCCAACACCATTTATTGAAGAGACTCTATTCACCCCATGGTATATTCTCGCCTCCTTTGTTAGAGATTAATTGACTATATAGGCGTGGGTTTATTTCTGGGCTCTCTATTCTGTTCCATTGATCTATGTGTCTATTTCTATGCTAGTACGATGCTATTTTGATTACTATAGATGTGTAGTATAGTTTGATATCAGGTAGCATGATACCTCAAATTTTGTTCTTTCTCAGGATTGCTATGGCTATTCAGGGTCTTTTGTGGTTCCATATGAATTTTAAGATTATTTGTTCTAGCTCTGTGAAAAATGCCATTGGCATTTTGATGGCATTGAATTGAATCTATAGATTGCTTTAGATAGTATGGATATTTTAACAGTGTTAATTCTTCCTATCCATGAGCACGGTATATGCTTCCATTTACAGTGGTACCTCGGTTTTCGAACGTAATCCGTTCCCGAAGTCCGTTCGAGTTCTGAAACGTTCGAATACCGAGGCACAGTTTCCCCATAGAAAGTAATGCAAAATGGATTAATCTGTTCCAGACCTTTAAAATCAAATCCTAAAACTGCAAACTTAGCATGAATTTTACTATCTAATGGTACTGTAGATCCATAAAATTTACGGCTTTTGTAAACCAAAATGTTCGTTAACAGAGACGTTTGAAAACCGAGGTACTACTGTATTTGTATCTTCTTCAGTTTCTTTCTTCAGTGTCTTACAGTTTTCTGAGTATATGCCTTTTGTTTCCTTGTTTAAGTTTATACCTAGGTTGTGGGGTTTTTTTGTATGCTATTGTAAATGGAAGTTATTTTTTTGTTTTTTTTTAACAGGACTTTATTGGAGAATAGTGTGTATTTCCAGGACATTTTATTGGGGAACAGTGGTGTGTTTTTCCCAGGACTCTCATCAGCTCCATCCAAGTCAAGTTCTTGTCCTTTCAATTTTAGTCATGGAGAGCACAGCTCAGTTCAAGGTCCAGTTGCCATTGTTAGTTGCAGGGGGCACATCTAAACATCCCTTGTGGGAGTCGAACCGGCAACCTTGTGGTTGAGAGCCCGCACTCCAACCAATTGAGCTATCCGGAACTCAGCGGTAGCTCAGCTCAAGGTGCCATGTTCAATCTTATTTACAGGGGGTGCCACCCACCACCCCTTGTGGGAATCAAACCGGCAACCTTGTGGTTGAGAGCACATGCTCCAACTGAGCCAACTGTCTGCCCTGGAGTTGTTTTTTTAAATTTCTCTTTCTGACAGTGCATTCTTGGTGTGTAAAAATGCAACCAACTTCTGACTATTAATTTTGTATCTTGATACTTTACTGAATTCTATTATGTTCTAATAGTATTTTGGTGGAATCATTAGAGTTCTTTCTATATAGTATTATGTCATCTGCAAATAATAAGTTTTACTCCTTCCTTTCTAATTCAGATGCCTTTATTTCTTTGTCTTGTCCAATTGCTGTGGCTAGGACTTCCAATACTTTGTTGAATAAAAGTGTTGAAAGTGGACATCCTTGTCTTGTTCCTGATTTTAAGGAGAACACTTTTAGCTTTTCCCCGTTTGGTATGATGATAGCTGTGGGTTTGTGATATACGTTGTTTATTAATATTATGTTCAAGTTCCCTCTATGGCCACTTTGCTGAGTTTTTTTTTTTTATTTCTGTAAATTGATGTTAGAGTTTTTCAATTGCTTTCTTTGCATCTATTGATATGATCAGATAATTCTTATCCTTCATTTTGTTTATGTGATATATAAAATTAATTGATTTGTGGACATTGAACCAACTTTGCACTCCAGGAATAAATACCACTTGATCATGGTTTATAATCTTTTCAGTGTATTGCTGAATTCGGTTTGCTAATTTATTGAGGATTTTTGCATCTATGTTCTTCAGAGATATTAGTTTATAATTTTTTTCTTATAATCTCTTTTGTTTTGGAATCAGGGAGATACTGGACTCATAAAAGGAGCTTGGGAGCCTTCCCTACTCTTGAATATTTTGGAATAGTCTGAGAAGGATAGGTATTACTTCTCTGAATGTTTGGTAAAATTCATCTGTCACTTGGTCCAGAACTTTTCTTTGTTGGGAGTTTTCAGATTACTGATTTCATTTTGTTAGCAGTTATTGGTCTGTTCAGATTTTCTGTTTCTTCACGACTCAGTTTTGGAAGATTGTATGTTTCTAGGAATTTATCTTTTCCAGATTGTCCAATTTGTTGGCATATAATTGTTCATAGTATTTTCTTAGAATACTTCGTATTTCCATAGTGTCAGTTATTACTTCTTTTTTATTTCTGATTTTATTTATTTGGGTCCTCTTTCTTTTGTTTCTTTTCTTTCCTTTTTTTTTTTTTTTAAGATTTTATTGGGGAAGGGGAAGAGGACTTTTTTTTATTGGGGAACAATGTATACTTCCAGGACTTTTTCCAAGTCAAGTTGTTGTCCTTTCAATCTTAGTTGTGGGGGGTGCCGTTCAGCTTCAAGTTGTTGTTCTTTCAGTCTTAGTTGTGGAGGGCGCAACTCAGCTCCAGGTCCAGTTGCCGTTGTTAGTTGCAGAGGGCACGGTCCACTATCCCTTGAGGGAGTCGAATCGGCAACCTTGTGGTTGAGAGGACGCGCTCCAACCAACTGAGCCATCAGGGAACTCAGTGGCAGCTCAGCTAAAGATACCGTGTTCAATCTTAGTTTCAGGGGGTGTAGCCCTCCATCCTTTGCAAGACTCAAGAAGTTGAACCAGCAACCTTGTGGTTGAGAGCCCACTGGTCCATGTGGGAATTGAACCTGCAGCTTTCGGAGTTAGGAGCATGGAGCTCCAACCGCCTGAGCCACCGGGCTGGCCCTTCTTTCTTTTTCTTTTTCTTTTTCTTTTTTAACATATTTAACTTGGGTTTTTCTACTTTTTTCTTTCTTTTTTTTTTTAAATTTTTATTGGGGAATATTGCGGAACAGTGTGTTTCTCCAGGGCTCATCAGCTCCAAGTCGTTGTCCTTCAATCTAGTTGTGGAGGGAGCAGCTCAGCCCCACGTCCAGTCACCGTTTTCAATCTTTAGTTGCAGGGGGCACAGCCCACCATCCCATGCAGGAATTGAACCTTGAACCAGCAACCTTGTTGAGAGCTCGTGCTCTAACCAACTGAGCCATCCGGCCGCCCCTCCGGCAGCTCAGTGGCAGCTCGTTGTCTTCAATCTAGCTGTGGAGGGTGCAGCTCACTGGCCCATGTGGGAATCGAACCAGCAACCCTGTTGTTGAGTGCTTGCACTCTAACCAACTGAGCCATCCGGCCGCCTCTCTCTCTTTTTTTCTTGATGAGTCTGGTTAAAGGTTTATCAACTTTGTTTATCTTTTCAAATAACCAGCTCTTTATTTCATTGATGTTTTGTACTGTTTTTTTAGACTCTATTTTATTTCTGTTCTGATCTTTATTCTTTCCCTCCTTCTCTCTGGGCTTTGTTTGTTGTTTGTTTTCTAGCTCCTTCAGGTGTAAGGTTAGATTGTTTGAAATTTTCTAGTTTTTTGAGGTTGACCTGTACTGCTATGAATTTCCCTACTGGAACTGCTTTGTTGTGTCCCATAGATTTTAGGTTGTTGTGTTTTCATTTTCATTTGTCCCTATGTATCTTTGGATTTCTTCTTTGATCTTGTTGTAGATCCATTCATTACTTAGTAACATGTTATTTAGCCTCCATTTGTTTGTGTGCTTTTCAGTTTTGTTCTTTTTTACTTATTTGGCAGTTGATTTGTTTGAATCAAGATCCAAAGTCCATACACTGCATTTGTTTCTTTTTACCTTTATATATATGCATATACACATTTCACTTTTTAAAAATTTTTATTGGGGAATATTGGGGAACAGTGTTTTTCCAGGACTCACCAGCTCCATGTCAAGTTGTTTTTTTTCAATCTAGTTGTGTGGGGGGTGCAGCTCAGCTCCAAGTTAAGTTGTTGGTTTTTCAATGTTGTTGTGGAGGGTGCAGCTCACTGGCCCATGTGGGAATCGAACCGGTGACCTTGGTGTTATGAGCACTGTGCTCTAACCACTGAGCCAAATGGCCGCCCACTGGCAGCTCAGCTCCAAGCTCAAGCTCTTGTTTCTCACTGGCCCATGTGGGAATCGAACTGGTTACCTTGGTGTTATGAGCACTGCACTCCAACCACTGAGCCAACTGGCTGCCCACCAGTGGCTCAGCTCTAAGCTCAATCCATTGTTTTCAATCTAGTTGTTGAGGGCGGAACTCACTGGCGCATGTGGGAATTGAACCGGCGACCTTGGTGTTATGAGCACTGAGTTCTAACCACTGAGACAACTGGCCGTCCCTAGTTTTGCTCTTGTAATTGTTTCTAGGTTCATATCATTGTGATTGGAGAAGATAGTTGATATGATTTCAATCTCCTTAAATTTATTGAGACTTGTTTTGTGACCTAACATGAAATACTAGAAAATGTTCTATGTGTACATGAAAAGAATGCATATTCTGCTTCTTCGGAGTAAAGTGCTCTAAAAATAGCAATTAAATCCATCTGGCCTAAACTGTCACTTAAGACCACTATTTCCTTGTTGCGTTTTTGTCTGGATGATCTATCCATTGATGTTGATGGGGGTGTTAAAGTCTCCTACAATTACTGTATTACTGTCAGTATCTCTCTTTACGTCCATCAATATTTGCTTTATATATTTTGGTGCTCCTACATTGGGTTTGTAAATGTTTACAAGTGTTATATCCTCTTGTTGGACTGATCCCTTTATAATGAATTATGAAATGTCCTTCTTTGTCTCTTATAGATTTTGTTTTAAAGTCTATTTTGTCTGATATAAGTATTGCTACTACGACTTTTTCTCCCCCATTCATATGAAATATCTTTCTCCATTCCTCTCAGTCTGTGTGTGTCTTTCAACCTGGAGTGGGTAGAGAGCATGTGTGTGGGTCTCATTTTCTTATTCATTCAGCCACCCTGTCTTTTGATTGGAGCATTTAATCCATTTACATTTAAAGTGATTATTGATAGGTATGTAGTTATTACCATGATACTATTCATATTTAGGATATTCCCCCAACCCCTTCTTTTTCTTAGAGAAGTCCCTTTAACATTTCTTGTAGTACTGGTTTGGTGGTGATGAATTCCTCTAGCTTTTTCTTATGTGGAAAGCTCTTTATCTTTCATTCAATTTTAAATGATAGCGTTGCTTGATAGTCTTGTTTGTAGTTCCTTGCTTTTCATCACTTTGAATATTTCATGCTAATCCCTTCTGGCTTGCAAAGTTTCTGTTGAGAAATCATTTGACAGTCACATGAGAGCTCCCTTGTAGGTAACTAACTGGTTTTTTCTTGCTGCTTTTAAGGTTCTCTCTTTATCTTTAACCTTTGGCATTTTAATTGTGATGTGTCTTGGTGTGGGCCTCTTTGGGTTCATCTTGTTTGGGACCCTGAACCTCCTCGGCTTGTGTATCTATTTCTTTTACCAGGTTAAGGAAGTTTTCAGCCATTATCTTCAAATAGTTTTCCAGTCCCTTGCTTTCTCTCCTCTCCTTCTGGTGTGAATGTTGGTACACTTGATGTTGTCCCAGAGGTCCCTTAAATTATCCTTCTTTAAAAAATTGTTTTGTTTTTGCTGTTCTGATTAGGTGTTTTCTGCTATCTTGTCTTTCAAATTGCTGATTTGATCCTCTGCTTCATCTAATCTGCTGTTGATTCCTCCTGGTGTATTCTTCATTCGAGTTACTATATTCTTCATTTCTGACTAATTCTTTTTTATGGTTTCTATGTTCTTTTTTATGTTCTCTAACTCTTTGTTGAAGTTGTCACTAAGTTTATCTATTCTTCCCCTAAGTTCATTGAGCATCCTTATAACCAGTGTTTTGAACTCTGTATCTGGTAGGTTGCTTGCCTCCAGTTTGTTTAATTCTTTTTCTGGAGTTCTGTCCTGTTTTTTCATTTGGGCCATAATTCTTTACCTCCTCATTTTTGACCCACAGTACCCATCACCTGTCCCATGAAATATGCTTTTTCTCTCAAGCTCCTCATGGGCCTTATGACAGGATGAATTTCCTTCTCAATCCCCAGTGCTGTTCCCAAACCATTACTGTGCCACAACTCTGATCTTCTGAGGCTGCTGCCTTCCTGCAGTATCCATTGCTGTTATCAACTGACCTCTTTGCCATTCTCTCACATTTATCAAAGACTTAGCTCTACAGTCCTTTCCATCTTAAGCTCCAAAATCATTTCCGAGAGACTCTTAAGGGTAGATGGATGAGCTATAACATTCCCTTAACCTCATTTCTTGACATACTTCACTCCCAGCACCTTTATGTTTATTCTTCTTACCACCACTTAGAGTAGCTCCTCAGAGATGAAGAATTCTGATATTCTGCTATCCGACAACAATCTCCTATCTTTTCTGCTTCTATTTCTCTACTCCTTTGATTCTTATTTTTCTAGCTCCGTTAGATTTTCAACCCTTTCATTCTTCTATTGCCTCACTGAAACAAGCATCTTCTGTAGCTCTGCTTAGGCTTTGGTGGTTAACACTTTAGAGAGCCCTACTTTGGGCCTCCTGTTTCTGCATTCTGCTCAAGAGAGCCAAAACGTGGTGCCCATATGGAACCTACTCCACCCTCTCAAAACAACTATGCTTTGAGTACCCAGGACTCCAGAATTCCTTGCTCAAATGGCTCCCAGAGCCTATGTGGGTCTCTTCCTTGGGTCAGTCCTCCTGAGGGTGAACTGCATTGTTGGTGCACCCATCTCTTGGACTGAGGGATGGTTATTAGTAGGAGAGAGTGTGGTTGGAGCTTGGACTTACAGGTGGGGGTGCCCATGAACATGTGAGGGATCCCATGGGGCAAGAGGGGTCCAAGGCAGTCTTCCAATTGTACTGCTGTCCAGGTTACACAAGTGTCAGAAGTGAGCCTCATCTATCAATTCAACCATCCTTCACTAAAATCCCAACTGCCCTGCTCCTAGTCCTTCTGCTATATCCACCTTGAAAAACCTTTGCCCAGGACCATATTAACCAGCCATCTTTTCTATTCTTACATCCAGATTACTGAACAGGGCTATGGGTTTTGATCCTATTACATTATGGTCTCTGATTTGAGCTGGACTATCAAGGCTTCAGGAAAATCCATCCATTTCCCACACCAGTTATTTTAAACTGTGACTAGCCGAGCAAGATTTTTCCTTTCACTGTCACTAGCTGACCTTGCTGCCTACATTACTCAGATATGAATTCCTTCAACTTCCCACCTACAAACATAGCTACACTGACCTTATCCTTTCGTCTTTACTCCTAACTAATGTAAGATGTAGCTATCATGTCTGAAGTCAATTTCTCCATCTGTACATGGGTCCTATCTGATCTCTTCCAGGACACCACTCCATGAAATATTATCTCTTTTAGTAGAATCTTGAATGTCTCACTTGTACTACCTCTTTATACACATATACACGCTTGAGCACTTAAGTTTCTTCATTTAAATAAAACAAACAAAAACTTCCTTGATCCTGGGTCCCTCACTAGAAACCACCCTCTTATTTCTCCCCTTCCCTTCATCTCCAAGATTTTTCAGCGTGGTCTAGCCAGTCTTGCCATCTTTATATCCTCTTCATCTCTCTTTTCCTCATCAACCTACATCAGTCTGGGTCCTGGCCTTTTAAGAACTGTCATTCTTTGGTGCTTATCTACCTTGACTTTTTGTGGTATTTGACAGTGTTGCTACTCCTTCCTTTTTTTATTCCCTCTTTTTTGGAACTTTTTTCTCCCTTAGCATCTGATAATGATAACTCTTCTCATTTTCTGTCTTTAGCTGTATCTTCAAAATTTCTATCATCTGCTTTTTTATTCTAGTCTTTAGAATTCCTTGGTGTTACTCAGGATTCAGTTTTGTGCCCTCTTTTCTTCTCTTTTCATTTTGTACATTCTTCCTGGGGTCTCTGGTCTCCTTGCGTGGCTACATACACTATCCATTGCTAAAGACGTCCAAATCTGTACCTCTAGTCCAAATCTCCAGAGTTTTAGACCCATATATCTAAAGCCTATTGCATAGCTCCACTTGGATGTCAGTGGTCACCTCAAATCCAGTATGTCTAAAATTAAACTGACCATCTTCCTAACCCCCCAGAACTAAACCTGTCCTCCTCCTGTATTCCTTATCTCAGTGAAGACAAAGAGTATGCATTCAGTTGTCCAAGTCAAAAACCCAGGAGACTTTCTGGATGTCTTCCAATCCATTCTTCAGATTGCCTTCAGAGTAAGCTTCCTAAACTGTAAATCTGATCATGGCATTGCCCTTCAGTATCATGTCTCCCTTGACAAACTTATATTCAGGATCTGTACTGACTTCAGTGAGTTCAGGATCAAGTTCAAGCTACTTAACATATACTCATAAGGCCCTTCTGGATCTGCCCTTAACTATTTTTCTGGCTTTCTCAGTGCCACCCTTGCCCTCAAATCTATGCTCTAGGCGTAATGAACTACTTCCAATCTCCCTAAAGTTGTTAAGCTCTCTTGAGGTCTTTGCAGTGTTTTTCCCTCTGCCTGAAACACCTTTCATCTCCCTTACCCAAGGAACAACATCTCTGTCATCTCTTACTTATAGCATATCTGGGCTCAGACTTCACCTTCTTCAGTAAACCTTCTTTAACTACCTCCAACTGTTTTTGGGTTTCTTCCGCTACAATACTCCTTAGAACCCTACAGGTTCACTGACCAAAGCACTTAAACTGAACAGTATTCACCTATTTACTCAGCTGTGTCTCCAATAGACCTTGAACAGAGATTGGGTTTTAAAGATATTTGTAGACCCTGAACCTATCACCATTTGTGGTATATGTATATTTTAATTATGACATGTTTATCCAAAAATCCCACACAGGTTATTTGCATAATACTTTTCTTCTATTATCTACATGTCCAATTATACAAGTAGTTCCATCTGAGAGTGCTTATATAAAGCCCTGATCGGCAATTAGGGAGGATGATGTAGATTGGATGCAATGGCATACGAGTATACTGGATATTCAAGCATCCTTAAGGTTGCTAATAGTTTTTGTTCTGAATGGACTGCTCAATTGGGAAATCAGACTCACGAGTAATACTCAACAATAATTGAGCACTTCAGTTTGGATATTTATAGCCCCCTAACAAAGGTAAGCATCTGGTATTTGAGTTACTAGTGTTCCAGACAGCAATTTTTTTCATTTAAGGGTTTTTCATTTTGGCTTAGGATCAAACTCTGTTATGAACAGCATGTTCTAGAATTAAATGCCTTGGAGTAAATCAACATTTACCAGTAAACAGAGACACATGTCCTTAGCTAAAATTCTTCCTTTTGTGTTCTTTAGTAGAATTAATATCCAGAAAGGTCATTCTAGCTTGGTTTCTGAGTTTACAGGAAATACAATTAAGCATGACAAATGTATTTATACGTTTATCCATTCCTACCTTCTTTCTCTTAGTTTTAAAGAAAGATGTGTCCCCTAACCTGTGGTCTTCAGCTTTTGCTTCCTATGAATGTCCCACTTGCTGCCTCCACTTCCTTGCCAATCACTAATTCTTCCACATTATTCCTCTAAAAGGTCTCTGGGAAAGGTCACTATTCCTTTTTCCTAGTCCTTCCCAGTCCGTTTCTGACTATTTCTTCTCAGTCTCCTTTGCTGACTTCTCTTCTCTTCTTTGACCCATTCAAAAAAAGTTGGTGCCTCCATGATTCCATCCAGATCTCTAATTGGAACTGTAGACCCATAAACATCTCAAATGCAACATGATCAAAACTTGATCTTTCTCATGAATTCCCAGTTTCAGTTTACCATTCTTCATCTAGGATCCTAAGCTAGAAATCTGTCACACATAAGAATGATGAGTACCATAATCCCTAATATTTGTTAAGAGCCTATTAATGTGCCAGGCACCATACCAAGAGTTCACACACATTTTCTTATTTAATTTGTTTCTTATTTAACAAGCCAAGAGGCAAGTATTATGAACCCAATTTTACTGGGCACAGAGAAGTACCATGTTTCCCTGAAAATAAGACCTAACCAGAAAATAAGCCCTAGCATGATTTTTCAGAATGACATTCCCTGAACATAAGCCCTATGCGACTTTTGTAGCAAAACTTAATATAAGACCCAGTCTTATTTTCGGGGAAACTGGGTAAAGTAGCTTGTTCAAGGTCCAGCTTGTGTGGAGCTGGGATTTAAACTCAGGTCTGATTACAGAGCCCATATAGTAGTTAAGAAACTACTATATTATACTCATGTTGCAATTGCATCCTAAAAAAGGAAACCATCAGATTTCTTACCAACTGCACCACCTCTCTGATCTTCCAGTTTGCTTATAATGGGGAGAAACTAAGGTAAATACAGTAGTTAAAGCATGCATATTGACATCTCTTGTCTGGTTTATTATCTATACCACTCCCTGAAGGATTGCTACAAGGGCTGAGAAGGAGTGTCCCACTTTAGCTTTCATCCAGCTCTGAAAAACAGGCCATGTAGGCCTGGGCAGCTTTTAGTCACCCATTTCCAAAACAGTAAAACAACTGAAACTGGGACAACCTGATGGCTACCCTCTGCACCCAAGTCTCATTCTTTTTCAGAGCCTTTTGATGACTGCTCTTAGGCAAACAGTAAACCACTTGAAAAAGTGTACTCCTAGGAAGTTGCAAAGATTTTCTTAAAGGCAAACAACCTACGGTTTCCTATAGCTAAGATTCAGCTGAGGCATTAAAAGAAAAGTTGCTATGCCACAAATGCTAGTTCTTTATTCCTTGGTGATTGCTCAGAAAAGAAACATTGACTTGTTACCATCATCTGTGACTATGCCTATATTGCAGATTAATAATACCAAAAAAATGGCTCATTATAAAGGGATTTCACATGAAGTAAATTAGTTGATCCAGTTATTTCTTCAGCAAATATTTACTGAGGTCCAATGATGAACAAAACATAGTTATTACACTGCAGGAGCTTAAAGACTCGTGAAGAAGAGACATAGAGATAGACTAGAATACCAGACAGCAGATCCTGTGTGAATAAAGTGATGAGGAATTCAGAGGACAGAGCAAGTAACTCTACCTTAGGGAAGTCTTTCTACATTTCTCAGTCTACACATACACATGCACACCTACACACACCCTTAGAATTTGATTCGCCTTTTTTCTATCCTTTGTATAAAATATTTTATTCTTATTATTAGCTATTAGTAAACAGCTAACAGAATTGACCTAGAGTATCATAGTTTTATTTTATTTCAACTAGCATTTGTGGAAGGCCTTCTAAGTGTATTCCAGGAAATGTTACTCACATGAACTACTTCTAAATTCTTTAAGTTCAATGTTTTAGGGTCCATGTCCATTGCTTACTTGCTCTATACAATCTGTATTAAATTTTTTTAAACAAACAATACATCTCCTGAAGACTGTTTGGTCTGTTTTAAATCTGTTGGGAAAACAGCACAAATTTATAAAATAAAGCAACAAACAACAAATTTATAAAATTTGTTGAATGAATTAAAATCTGTGTACACTAACCATAGATTGGTTGGAGATGTACTAGGAAGGCTGAATGTTCTGTCCCACACCCAGGTCAGGGGAGAAATGAAAACATTCTCCTTCTACTGGAATGTAAGTTCTTTGAGAACATAGGTCGTGTCTTAGTCATCTTTGTATTTCTTGGCAAACGTGGAAGAATGTGTCAGTGCACAGCACATATGTTGCAACTGCTGAATCAATGAGTATAGAAAAATGATAAGAAATCTAAATTACTCTGTCCTGGAATGACTACTAATTCAGCTCAAGACACCAAGCAAATAAGGTTATAAAGTAACCAAGAGAAGATGCTAAGACAATAAAGTTGTTGAAGAAAAGTAATTAAGTGAGTGATATGTCATAAAAATACTTTGAGTCACGGATAAATTATCTACAGAACATGCCAGTACACTTGGAAAGCAAAGTACTACAATTTGACTGCTCTTGCTTCCACCTGCTGGTACAGGAAAGTAATTTTTTAGATCAGGCAGAAAACCTTTAGCAACTCTAGAAAAAAACTTTATGAAAACATTGAACTTTCAAAGTACTCTTGCCAAGCTAACACAGTACACTTCCTATAAACAGCCCCTAACAAAAATGTACACCATGAACTCAACTACAAATATTTGGAGTACAGAGCAGAACTACCCCAAACATGGAGACATTCCAGTGGCTTTTGTTCTGAGTAGCCTCCAGTGGCTGATGAAGCCAAAGCATTATCCATTTTTTCTCATTGTACAGTCCGGTTTTTGTACTCACAAAAGTTGCATTTAAATTTGATGACTAAAACGACTAATGCAACTATAATGAGCTAATCTTAGTCTTACATAGTAAAAATATACTATTTATTTTTGGAAACAGTGTCACATACAACCTCAGTTGTATACAACTTCCTCTATCAGTAATGCTTAAAAGGAGGAGAACTAATTATATTATACAAAGATTCCCTTGGGTTGAATGATGATTTATTTTCAACTCTTTCTTAAAATGCTAAAGAGAGAAAAAGGCCGTTTTATTTTAGATTTTGGTATGTAATAGAAATAAGTCCTTGTTTCCAAACTTTGTTGCAAGTAAATGAAAAGAGACTCTTCAGTCATCTTTTCCAAGAAATAGGAATAAAAATGAAAAAATGATAGAAAGAAACTGCTTAAGGTTATATGAAGAACTGGATGACAGAAGTATCTGTAGTATTTCTCCTTTTGACAAAAAAAGATTTCAGAAAAAGTTCATACTATAAAATTACAGGTTTTGCAAAATAAGAAATCTCAGGTTCTGCAAAATAAGAAAAAGGTAATAATTTAATTGATTTTCACCTAATTTTGTATATAGGGCAAGTGGTTTAATAATTATAGGTTTTAAATAAATTTATTATAAATGCACATGAAAAGGTCCCTTCTTAAATCCCTTAATTTGCTTAAGTAAAACCACCTGAGACCACAGAGCATCTAAAATCAAGCGCTATGTCACAAATGAAATCAAGACTTGCTTAACAATTCATCAGTAAAGGGTCGACCCACATACATAGAAAACCATAACTCAAAAAAGACATTCCACTTTTATTTTTCTCTAGGAGGATTAATAAATTGCTTCTGGCACATTTAATTGGTGTTTGGGGTATACTTTTCAGAATTGAAATCCTTAGTAAATTACTCATGAGAGCCATCTCTCCTCAGTGCATCATTTAACACTTGGGCCTTTTTTGGCGGGGGTGGTAATCTGTACACGGATATTTTGTTGACTGAATGATGACGCCTAAATCCTCATCCCAGCCCTTGCTAATTACTAGTTTCCTTTTTTTTTTAAAGACTGGTTCAACCACTAATAGGTATTTATTGTTTTTACTTGTGACAATAGTACTGTGATTATGTATTTTTGAGAAATTATCTTTTAGTACTATACACTGAAATACTCATGAGTAAGGTAACATAATGCTAGGCATATGTTTCAAAGCAACTGCAGGAAGAAGAGGGGTATGAAAAAAAGATTGGCCATGAGCTGACAATTTTGAAGCTTGGTGATGGGGAAGTTCATGATACTAATTTCTTGAATTTTGCTTATAATTGAAAATTTACATAATAAAAAGTCAAAAAAATTAGTAAGTGTTTATGTGCCTAGCTCTAGCTGCTATTCTAAATTCAGATATGTGGCCTGAAAAACATAAACTCAACATTAAAACAATACTCATACTGACAAGCACATTAAAGAGGGATAATAGATGGAGCAAAACAAACCCCAAGAGGAAACGAGAGTCCCGGTAAGGATAACAATATTTGGCCAGTAAAGGGGGATTCATAAATTCACAATTGGAAGGGGACTTAGAAACCAGCTAGTCCAAATCCTTTAATTGAGGAGGAAGCCCAGTGATGTGTCATGAATAACTAAAGCCTATGCTTAAGCATTTGACTTCACTGCGGCTACAGTGAATGTTACGTTACAAATGGATTATTAGAGAATACTCAAGTGGTACTGCTTTCTAGTGCATATAAAATTTGTGGCTGACGACTTTAAGCATTGCTACCAGGTGGCTGGCATGCTACGTCATCTAGTTACAAGTAAGCCTCTGGCTGCTGCTCGGCCACTGCCAGTCATGCCTACCACCACCATCAATAATAGTACCAATGTCCAATGTTTATATGAGGGGCACTGTTCTAGAAGCTTTATATATACTAACTCGTTTAACCCTACCAACAGGACTGTGACATAGACTCTATTATTATCCCCATTTTTAGGGAGGGTGAAACTGAGGCAAAGAGATTTAACTTACCCAAGGTCACACAGCTAGAAATGGCTAGTAACACAGGCAGTCTTGCTCCAGAGTCAATACCATCAAATACCATCCGATACTACCAGTCACACCAATCACTTTGGCAGTTCTGCCATTCTCTTCAAGTTCCCCACAGCTACTAACATAAGCCCTTATCAGTGCCTGATACTTTTCTTTATTCTCCCCTGTCCTAGTTGAGAGACAGGCAGAGAAATAATCAGAGGGCAAGGCCTAAGTGGCTCTGTGTTGATCCATGCCAAGTCCCGATTCTCCTGTTGGTTTGGCACAGCAACTCTTAGAAGCCACTGCCATTCACACATGTGAGAAATAAGTAAATCAACAGAATATGTGAGGAAAGAAAATAACAATGACACCTTGTGTTTCTGTAGTATATGTACGTACTTAGCAAATTTTACCTCAAGATGATGATGATGGTTTCAAATTCTTTGACCATCTATTTATCAAAAGGCTACTCTTTAAAGCAGAGGTTTCCTCACCAACAAAAGATAAAAGGCAGGTTTTTAAAAAATTTCCTAACAAAGATGAAAGATAAATAATTACCAACCTCAGAGCCTTTAGACTTGGAAGTCACATTGAAAGCAAAGGAAAGCACCTACTTGAATATAATACAAGGTCAATTACTTACTTAGGAAGTGCTTATTATGTCCATGCCCTATGCTAAGTATTTATTATGCATTATCTCAATTAATCTTCATTATAAATGAAAAAACACAGGTAGAGAAAGGTTGAGTTAATCACTCAAAAGTCATACAGCTAAATAAGTACAGATCTGGGATGAACCAGGCAATCTTATTCTAGAGCCTGAAATCTGAACTATTGACGAAGCTGTCTCTTTCAACCTAAAAATATATTATTTTGTATAATCCAAGCTGCTAGTTATCAACAGGATAATAGAATTTCAGAGCTGGGGGTCGCCTAGTCTGATTCTACTTTCTATAGCAGCCCTAACAAGACCTGGTGACGTGAGGGTGGGAGGAGAGGGGTACTCTAAGATGATGACCATGTTTGTGTTTTTCATGGATATGAGTGACAGCTAGAGGATGCAGGAGGAGAAGCAGATTAGAACATTTCTCTTTTTGGGGTGGGGGTTAGAGGGATGGGGGAAACAGAAGCTTTACATGCATTTGATTTTAGACATATTGAGCTTTTAATGCCAGTAATATATCCAGGTGGAGATATGCAGTAGGCATTTCAAGAGCAGGAGAAAGTGAGCACAGAGCTAGTTGCTAAAGAGAAAAGATGAATAAGGCCTCAAAGAACTTACTGGCTAGTATGGCAGAGAAACACATTAGACTTAATTTAGCACATACTTATCAGTCACTTACATGTATCAGACTCAGAAAATGACAACATAGTGTTACAGACACGCAACTCTACAGTTACATACAAGATGTTATAGGTGGATAGAGGAACAATACTTAACTCAGACTGGGGAGTCAGAGAAAGCTTCTTGGAGATGGGGCATGAATAGGAATTATCCAGGAAACGACAGGGTGGGGTGTGTGGAAAAGCCAAAGAGCACGTGTGGAATAGTGGAAAGGACTGGCAGAGGCCCATTTTCACACACTGTCATAGAGTATTCCAGCAATTACACCCAATTTGGCAGTTAGAAACAGGAATTAGAGAACAATGAGGCTGAAGAGTTGATAGACAAGAGAGGTTTATGTCATGCTAAAGAGCTTAAATTTTGTATTGTGGGCCACGGGAAGTCCTGAATGAGGGTGAGATTCGTATTTTAGCTAGGCACACGGTAGTTGTGGGAGGTGTGGAAGGCTGATTTTTTAGGAGGCAAAGGAGACCAGTTAGGAGGCTGCAGTAATCCAGATGAACAATGAGAATGAAAAGTGAGAGTAGGTGAGAAACAATGGATTCCAGGACTATTTGGAGGAAAATTGGCAGGACTTTGTGAAAGACAAGATGTCACAGCACATTTACTACTGGACAACACAAAATGCAAGAGAAAAATCAGCTTTGGGGAATCGTGCTAGGTAAGGTTCAGACGTTGATTTGTGACGGTCTGTGAGACAGGCCAGGGTGTGGAAGTTGGTGATTTGGCGGTTAGATATATGAACCTGAAGACTAGGCGAGGGCTCTGGGTCGGAGACAGAGATACAGACGTCTGCAAAGGTACAGTTCTTAAAAAGAACTGGGACATCTAACAGTGTAAAGATAAGAACAACAGGGGAGTTTGGAAAAGTCTGCACACTGGCTGGATTGAGGGAAGGTTTCAGACAGGAGGGTGTATCTGGAAGAGACCTCAGCACCTATGAAGGCTCCAGGAAGAGATTTACAGAAGCTCAGAATAGAAACTTGAGAAAAACCAGCACTTGAGGGTCAGGTGTCAGGAAAAGGAAGCATGAAAGAAATTTGCGGAATGCCCATAGTAAAGGAAAATGAGGAACTCATTTCTCTGGAAGTTAAGAAAGAATGTGTAGCCAACAGTGTAAATGTTACATGGAGACCAAGTCAAGGCAGAACTGGAAAGTATCCATTGGATTTGGCAACTAACATCTACGACTTAAAGTATCATCTGATTGGTGACTCTCTTCCTCTCTTGTTCTTTGGCAGCCACATCAATCTGCTAATTCATTGGAAACATGGAAACAACTCAAGGTTCTAAGGTTCTTTCCTATGTGCTATTCTTATGCCATCCTGCTCTCATTAGGTGATCTGTTTAGCTCCAATACCTGGCTTCATATTTAATACTATTAAGAATTTGCTTGTTAGAATGGTGTTCTAGTGAGCTGAAATCCTCTGGAACTTAAATTTTTCACTTTTACTTAGACTCACCTGAATATTTTATTATCAGTAGGTCATCTATATTCTTCCCCAAGTCACTGATAAAGCGTTTGTAACTTTCAGTATACACAGATAGTCAGTTCTTAATTATCCAAATCCTTAGGACTACTTTTTCTCTACCTTGAATGGAAGATAGAATATTATAAATTACTACCGTGTTTCCCCAAAAATAAGACCTACCCAGACAATCAGCTCTAATGCGTCTTTTGGAGCAAAAATTAACATAAGAATGGGCCTTAAATTATATTATATAAAATCCGGTCTTATAGTAAAATAAGACCAGTCTTATATTAATTTTTGCTCCAAAAGACACATTAGAGCTGATGGTCTGGCTAGGTCTTATTTTCAGGGAAACAGGGTATGTACCTACTTGGTATCAAGCACTGTGCTAGCTATTTTCACATACATTAGGTCCTGCAATCCTTACACGAGTTATAAGAGGTGGTTAACGTTATCTTTATTTTAGGGTTGAAGAAATTGAGGCTTACTGAGATTACACAAACCAGGTCTGCCTCCAAAGCCATGTGCACATTCTCTTTCCTTTATTTAATTTTTTGTGTGTGTTCGTGTGCGTGTAAATCTCCACATACCAAAATTTGTATTTTTGCAGCTGGACTGAGATATAATTCACATACAATATTATATAAGCTAAGATGTAGCACATTCTATTGCTTGAAGTCATTTCATTAGTTTTTAGCATGTTTGCCTTGGACAGTCACCTTACTCAGTGTGGCTATTTATAAATTTCGATAAATAGTTTGGGGAGGAGAGAACACCCTCCCCTGGTCTTCACATGTCCTACCACCCTTCAAGGACCAATTATGACCATATCCTTCCCTTTTATCCTGGTCATCTCTCCCTCTCCTGAATGCCTATCAATTTCTCCATTACTCTCTTGGGGTACTTATCACCTTTTACCTTTTTTCTAATTATTTATGTATGTGCCTTATCACCCTATCTAGGATGTATTCCATTGGCCTTTTAAGAAAGGTCAAAATAAGAAACAGCCCTAATAAAGTCTACTTCTGCACTTACTATGTAAGTATTCTTGAGGCTATTATTCATTGCATTTACTTAATTTCCACTATACAATGCATCTGCATGATAAATTTATCTCACAAACAGTACCAGGAAAAACTTTGTTCCTAATAATTCTTAACAAGATGTTCTACTTTGCCCTTATTGCCAGGAAGCTCACAGTTAAAATTCTGGATCCAATTAAAACAACTAAGCTGACCCTAATTTTCCTTTAAATTTTTTTATCTAATGTTCTTTTCCCTTTATTTTGTTAATCTTAATGTTTACTTTTTAGGTAAGCAATCACAAATTAATTTTGGTAAAGAAGGGAAGATAAATTTCAACAAGGAAATAATATCAAATAGGATCTAGGTTTGCAAATAGGTTTCTTTAAAAATCTATTCTTGTGCTATTTAGCACAGCCCTTGGCATATGGTAACTGCAGTCAGTTAATATTTGTGGCATGAGTGAATGAAGATTTGGAGGTTATGTGTAGCTTTCAAGAAGCCACATTCTATTACCCACCATTTCTGTAATCTTACAATTTTTATTTCTTTTATTATTATTATGATTTTAAAGATTTTATTGGGGAAGGGGAACAGGACTTTATTGGGGAACAGTGTGTACTTCCAGGACTTTTTCCAAGTCAAGTTATTGTCCTTTCAGTCTTAGTTGTGGAGGGTGCAGCTCAGCTCCAGGTCCAGTTGCCATTGTTAGTTGCAGGGGGCGCAGCCCACCATCCCTTGGTGGGAGTCGAGGAGTTGAATAGACAACCTTGTGGTTGAGAGCCCACTGGCCCATGGGGGAATCGAACCGCAGTCTTTGGTGTTAGGAGCACGGAGCTCCAACCGTCTGAGCCACGGGCTGGCCGCTCTTTTTTTATTTTATTGTTTGTTTGTTTTTTAATTAAAATTCTTACAATGTTTCAATGTCATCAACAACATTCTTGATGAGCTGTTATACACCTTATTGAGTAGCCTTGGATCCTTTTTGCCATTCCAAAAAAGCTTTTCATGTTTTTACTTCCCTTCAGCTACTTCTGTGCAGTTATGGGCATACAGTACTTACAGCACAGGATCTAGATCTACCAGAGCAGGCATGAGACGTATTCCAGTATATGAATTCACCATCATGGTTTCTTGGGGTTCTCCTGGGTACTTTTTCCACCAGGTGGGCAGACTGCTTGTCATTACCTTCTTGGTCTGACCAACGTGTATTTCTGCTTTTCTCAGGACTGCTCTGCTTAATGTCACATGTTTCACTAGTCCTATGTACCTCCCAAGTCATACAAATCCAGAGTCTGGCTGCCTGCCCTGGGCTGACTCCAGGCCCATTCATGAGAAGTTTGTTTCTCAGCTTGGTTGCTTCTGACCCAGTACTTCAGAAATTGGTAACTCTTTCAATTTCTTCCATATCCAGGATGATATACGTAGAATAAGCTTTACTCCCAGATTATTCGTTAATTAGACTACTACTCTACAAATCCACCAACTGGGTCTGTAAGGTACTGAGTGACTATTTGAGTGCCCCCAGTGCTGACAAGGGAATATGGGAAACCTCATGTCTTTTAATATACGGCTTTTCTTCTGCCTCAAACCCACCCAGTAATACTCAAAATTCCTATGTATCTGTTGGTTACGTTATCTTCTTACTGCATAATACTCTGTAATTTTTTTTTATTACACAATGAGGTCTAAATTAATACTTAGACATAGTAATTTCTCCTGGCAACTTTTTTTTCCTTTTTTTTTCTTTTTGCATAAAGAAATTTGCAAGGAACTATTTCATTAAGGGTTTAAAATATGTACTTCCTACTGAAAGTTATACCTGTCACTGTCAATATCAAAATGCCAAATCTAGGTCTGTACTCCTCAGATCGTAGCAGCGAATGCTGAATTTTCAGTCATTATCACTGATGACATCTTTTCATCCATCCACCCAATAAATATATTTAAAAGCATCTAGTATGTGCACAACTTCATGCTAAATGCTAAAGATACAGAAATAAACAACAAGAACAAAACAGACTCCTGATCTCAGAAAACCTGTCAACTAGTGCGGGAGACAAACACTACTATTAATAATGTGTGTGCCAGGGAAATACTTAGGATATATAATAGTATAGATGTCATGCATTGCAGCAAGCAGGCTTCATGAAAGCTGTGATTCTCTCTGGCACTACCACCCTGCCTAAGCTGTGAGGCATAGAAAGAATTTTGCTCTTGGTCTAAGACCACAGATGGGCTTTAGTATCAAAGATACCAGCTAAGTGAGGCTGGGAAATAAGAGGATATCCTTTTGAATGTCAAGCAGAGATGCAGATAACCTCAGAGTAGGCGGCAGATCAGAAGCCCATATTTTGTAAGAGGGACTTTCTCTTATACTTCCTGAAGTTTCTGTTGATTGCCTTTTTGCTTCACTTAATCATTTTTAAAATGTCTTTTCAAAAAAAAGTCCGTCTTCATCATAAAGGGTTTAAATGTGAAAATGAAACATAAAAGTACTAGAAGAAAATGTAGGTGATTTTCGAAAATTTACAACCCTGGGGTAGGGATGAGCTTTCCAGGTACGAGACCAAAGGCAGAGCCATAAGGAAAAGACGGATGTACCTGATTACATAAAAAATTTAAACTTCTGTAGAGCAAAAAAGCAAAAGGCAATTATCAATCCATCCCAAAATTCAAAGACAAAACAACAAAAACATTAACAACAAAAACTGCAACCTCTATGAAAGGCTCCTACAAATTAATTATCTCAATTTGAAAACCCCCAAAATGCAACTATGCAACTCACAAATGTAAACGTAATAGCTAATATTTGAGCTTTTATGAGGCAATGTGGTATGCTGATTGTTAAAATGGCCTCCATTCCCCACCCTTGTATGTATCTGTGCCTTCTTATAATTTGAGATTGCTGCTCCTCCCATCAAGAGACAGTGCCTTTCCCCCCATTTCTTGAATCTGGGTTGGTCCTGTGACTTGCTTTGGCCAGTAGCATGCGGCAGGGTTGATGGTGTTCCCGTTTTCAGCCTCGGCCTCAAGAGGGCTTTATACACTTCCTCTCTCGTGGAACCCTGGCACTGCCATGAGAACAAGCCAGAGTCAGCCTCCTGGAGGAGCAGAGATAACATGGAAGAGAGCTAAGTGGCCCAGCTTTGGCCATTCTAGCACCCCAAACATGTAAGAGAGCTCAGCCAAGATCAGTAGAGCTGCCTACACAACCCATGGCTGACTGTAGGTACAGAATGAACCCAGTTACGACCAGAAAAGCTGCCCAACAAACATGTGGATTTGTCAGCAAAAAGAAACATTTATCATCATATGCCACTGAGATTTAGTTTGTTACAACATTATTATGGAAAGAGTAATGGATACACCCAGGCAATGTTCAAAGTGCTCTCCATTTATTCTCTCTCAACCTTAAAAAGGTGAGATAATAAAAAATATATATTGGTCTCTGCCGCTGGTTCCTGGCACAGAACTCCTAAAGTTCTCGTAATTTCCTAAGTGATAAGAGCACTAGCAGCATCTTTTGTTCTAATATGAGGTCGTCAGCCTTGGTTCCTGACACAAGACTCCTGAAAAACCTTTGTTAATTTCCTGGGCGACAGGAGTATCTTTAATGAAGTGACCCCTGGAGGAGGGCTGATCAAGCCATGATTAGAAGCTTGGAATTTTCAACCCCACCCCCATTCTCTTGAGAAAAGGGCTGGAAAATGGTGGTAATGATAGATCATACCTATATGATGAAGCCTCCGTAAAAATCCCCAAAGTTTGCGGTCTGAAGAGCTTCTAGGTCAATAAATAGATCCACATGCCAGAGTTATGAAGTACCCCAGGTCCATGAGGACAGAAGCTCCTGTGCTCAGGCTCCCGCAGATCTCCTCCCCTTCTGCTTCTCTTTATCTGGCTGTTAATCTGTATCCTTATCATATTGTGGGGACAGAGCCAGGAGTGAGTTTCCAGGCTCTCGCCCTCACGTGGAAAGATGCTAGCTCAGGTAGTAAATGGCCATCAACTGTGATTGAATGGCCATCCGCTGTGGCTAGTTGGCCATCAACTGTGACCAGTGAGCCACTGGCCACTAATATAACTGCCGTGGCTATGCTAGCAAGAAGATGGGGGCTAGCAAGAAGATGGTGGCTGGCAAGCGCGGATTGCAGGGGAGTGCAGGTTGCGGATTGCAGAGAAGTGGACGGCAGGTTGTGGATAGTGTGGCTCCTGCTTCCTGTGTCTCCAACCCAGCCGCCAGCAAGAATATAGTGGTAGGACTCCCCCATCTATGGCTCCGTGAGTGTTCCTTTTTGGCCTCACCATGTCCTGCGTTCTTATGTGGGGAGCGGGACTAGAGACCCCACATGCCACCCTGTATGACACATATCCTTGAACAAACTGGTAAACATAAGTGTTCCCCTGAGTTCTATGAGTTGCTCTAGCAAATTAATCGACCCCAGGGAGGAGGCTGTGGGAAGCTCACATTTAGAGGTGATTGGTCAGAAGCACAGGTGACAATGTGGACTTCAACTGGCTTCTGAGGTAGGAGCAGGCTTGTGGGACTGAGCCCTTCACCTGTGGGATCTGATGCTACCTCCAGGTAGATAAGAGTGTCAGATTGAGTTAAACGGTAGGACACTCAGCTGATGTCACAGAGAATTGCTGGTTGTGGGGAAAACTCCCACACATTTGGTGACCAGAAGTGTCAGCAGTGAAGTGTTCTGGGTGAGTAGCAAAGGAGACTCGGGAGAAGGGAGAACTAGGTTTTTTTAATACAGGTGAGTACAATTTTTCCCGTTCATATCTCATTTCCTACTTACTTGACATGTATTCCGTTCTAGTCACAGTGGCTGCTTGACTTTCTCAAACGCACCCTGCAAAGTATCACCTTGACCATTAGTCCTTTCCTCTATCTATAATTTCATTCCCAGTACTGAGTATCCCCCTTTCCTGCTTCACTTTTACTCTTTAGTACATTTCCCCATTGAACATACTCAATATTTTCCTTAACTGTCTCTCCCACTAGAATGTAAGTTCCATGATTTTGGGCTGCTTTGTTCACTACTGTAGCCCTAGCATTAGAATATTGTTTGGCACATAATAGACACTCAATAAATATTTGGCAAGTGAAGAACTCAGCCAATCAATTCCCAATTTACTTATGAGGAAATAGACATACAGAAGTTAACTAACTCTACCTGAGATCGCAGTGCTGGCCTGTGGCAGAGCCAGCATTCAAATTTAGGCCAGCTGGCTTCAGATTATGATAGCCTCGCCTACTATGCTATATACCTTTTTAATATAGCGATTGGCATATACATATGCACCCAATAAATACCAATTTCCTTGCTTCTTCATATTTTAATCTAGGTATTTCTCCACAGAAGTTCTATGCTTTGTCTTAACCAAAGAGGTGATGATATTTAAGTTTGAGAAAGTACCAGAATATTTCTGTCCAAAACCAGGGGTGAAGAATAAAAAAAAAAAAATCTTCCTCTACAACTTTTAAAATCATTTTTACAAATAATCGCAGTCTAGCCTTTGATCCTTATAACCTAAATACTTTTCTTTATTAGTCTTATATTTTTTCTAGCATCACTGTCCCAAAATTTGGGGGCTTGTATCTATTGGATTTGGGGGTACAATCTCAATTTTATTTAATTACAGTCAGATACATAAACACTGTTAAATTTATGAATAACTGTAATTTTAATTTTTCTGACTTTCCAAGACTTCCCATATGAATAAATTCTCACATTAGAAGATAAGCAAATTTTCTGGTTAGAGACTCAGATGACGAGTACTGAATATTTGTTTGAGAATTATACTCACCAAATAAACCCTCAAAAATTTAAGTAAATGCAAATTATAGTAAGAGAAATTTCCACTTATCAAATTGGTAAGGATTATAAATATTAAAATGCTCAGTGTTGGTAAAGGTATAGGAAACTAGCATTTACATACTCTGCTGGTGAGAGTATAATTTGGTAGAAACTTTTTGGAGAATATGATAGTAAGTACCAAAGGCCTAAAAGATATGCATGCCCTTTGATGTACAAATTCCATTGCTAATAATTTACACTAAGGAAATAATTAAAGATTTGGAAAGAGACTTAATAGCAAGAATATTTCCTTAAGCACTGTTTAACACATAGTATGAAGTTGGAAATAGTTGACATGTCCAAAAGTAGGGATTAAATTATCATACACCCCCAAATGGACTACGTTGTAGCTATTTGTATTATGGAAGGATGGTTACATTACATAAAAATTATAATAAACATGGTACAATCTCATATTTGTAAAAAATGGTTATGTAGAAAAGATTTTGGAAACTCTTAACAATTGGTTCTTCTAGATGGATATATTATATGTATTTTCATTTGCTTGTCAGTATTTTCTAAGTTTTCTATAATGAACATGCATTGCTGTCATAATTTTATAAACCAAAGCTTCTTTTTTTAATTAAAAGAGGAAACTAGGGTTATTATAGCTATAATCCGAACCAAATACTGCTGGATCATCTTTCTCAGTTGTTTTTTAACCATGCCATCCACCCCTCACTGTATAATATTTTTTAGATTTTGCTTGGCTCACATGCTGTGCATTTTGGCTGAGTAGCAGTTTAATTGCTATGGCAACAACAATTGAAAAAAATCTTAGATATAATTTAGTCTAGTCCTTTTCATTTTACAAAATAAGGAATTCAACAGAGATCTAAGAGACTGAGGGATTTATTTAAGGTTATAAGGTTTGCTGTACAGTAACCCCAGTCCTATCTCCAGATTCCCGGTCCACTTATTAACCCTCAGAAACTGGGTTAGTGCTTCCATCAATGATCCTGGATGCCAAGCTGTCTTTGGGAAGGGTTATAGCGACTCTGCCAATAGGATAACCCACGAGAAATCAAAGTCAGTTGACCAAAAACCTAATTAACACTTATGATACAAAAATGAGCTCCCAACTGTCAGAGGAAACAGGAAAAATATATCAAGAGAACATACAAGGCCTTCCATGTTGTCTAGTATTGATTCCTTTTGGAAGACACAGATTTGGAAACAAAGAGATTCTGTGATTCAGTCAGGTCTGCCATCCTTGGGAGTGAGGGTATGGGGAGGGGTCCTTGAGACCATTTCAAGGAGTTTCTGAGGTTAAAAATATTTCATAAGAATACTAAGATGATATTTACCTTTTTCACTTGGTTGACATTTGCACTGATGATGAAAAGCAATGCTTTGATAAAACTGGTGGCACCTTAGAACAAATCAAGGCAGTAGCACCAAACTGCTCTAACAGTCTTTATATTCTTTACTGACACTCCCTCATGCTAGAAATAATGTCGATTTCACTTTAGAATGTTCTTGATGAAACAGTAAAAATTATTTTTATTAAATCTTAATGATTGAATATATATGTGTAGCAAAGCATGCATAAAGCATTTCTGCTTTCTGAGTACAATGGTTTTCCAGAGGATTTGGCTGTCCAAATCAAAACCCCTTGTGTAACTGATTGAATTATGAGCCAAAATAGCTGTTTTTTTCATGGAACCCCATTTGTACTTTAAAAAAATGACTGACAGACAAACCGGTTATTCAAGCTTAAGTATTTGGCAAAAATTTTATCTGAAATGAAACAAAGTGAACCTGTCACTTCAAGGAAAACAGCTGATAGTATTTGTTACCAATGATAAAATTTCAGCTTTCTTTCAAATAAAAATTAGAATTTCGAAAAATTTTCTGCCACTTTTAACTTGCCAGCTTTCTAATACTTGAAGACATTTATGATGATGGATGATGACATTAAAGGAATACAATTATGTTTGATATTGTATAATGAAATGTGTCAAAATTAGGAAGAACTGTTTAACACAGTGAATCACTATTTTTCAAATAACAATGTTTGATGTTACAAAATCATGCATGAGTAAAAGATCCATTCACAGTGTAAGATAGACTCATGGATTTTAATGTAACAGAACAGAAAAGTACATATACAGTTTCGTATTCCACTTTGCAACTAACCTTTATAAATTACCACTTGTCAAACTCTGATGGGCTATCAAAGAACATCCATAATTGTCTAAGAAAAGCTCCTAAAATATTCCTCTTTTTCCAACTACATATGAATGAAAAGTGGGATTTTCTTAAGACAAAACAGTGCAATAAATATAGAAGCAGATGTAAAAATCCAGCTCTCTTCTATTAAGTCACACATTTGTTTTGACAAAGTGCAAAACAACGCCACTTCCAGGTTGGTTCTTATAAAAAACAAACAAACAAACCCCAGAAAACAAGTGTTGGTAAGGACTGGAATCCTTGTGCATTGTTGGTGGGAATGTAAAATGTTATAGCTGCTGTGGAAGAGTAATGTGGTTCCTCAAAAAATTAAACATATAATTATCACATGATCCATTAACTCCACTTCTATGTATATATCTCAAAGAATTAAAAACAGAGACTCAAACAGATATGCGCACACCAATGATCACAGCAGCATTGTTCAAAATAGTCAAAAGGTGGAAATAACCAAAATGTTCATGGACAGATAAACAAGATGTGGTATATTCATATAATAGAATATTATTCTGTGTTAAAAACATTATGCTAAGTGAAATAAGCCAGTCACAAAAGAGCAAATATTGTACAAGGTACCTAAAATATTCAAATTCATAGAGACAAGAAGAATAGTGGTTACCAGGGACTGCAAAGGGGATAAAAAGTTACTGTTTAATGGATATAAAGTTTACATATGGAATGATGAAAACTTCTGGAGATAGTGGTAATGGTTGCACAACAAGGTGAATGTACTTAATACCACTGAATTGTGCACTTAAAAATAATTGAAATGGTAAATTTTGTGTTATGTACGCTTAACCATAATTTTTAAAAAGCTGAAAAAAAAGCCAATGCCACTTTTCTCATTTTTTTGAATAATTTTGGAAAATGGTTATTTTTCATAAAAATGTTATTTATCCATGTAATGAGTTTATTACTGTTTTTAAATAAACAATACTTAAAAAATCTCCCAGTTGTCATTTCTAATAGAGTAAATATGGAAAGATATAAACAGAAGTTCTTGGTCCTGAGTAATTCCAAGAGGTAAAGGGGTCCTGAGACTAAAAAGTTTGAGAACCACTGTCTTATATGAAATGTATTCTCTCTTCGTTATGTGAAGACCTTCATTTGTTGGTATAGTTTCATTTGACAGCTATACCATTTGCAGCATGCAGACTAAAAGGAAACCCTGACATATGGTCAAAATCATACTATTGTCCCTTGGATGCACCTTAACTATAAAGGAGCAGCACAAAGCTCCACACCGATGAGTGGCAATGCACAATGGAAAACTGTTTAAAAGCTTTAAATCCCGATATGTTTCAACGTAGTTTTACAAGTATCGAGCAAGAAACACACATTTCCTTTTTTCTGTTGGATTTTCATTCAGACTTATAGTTCAAGGCTAGATGTGGGAAGGGAGATGGTAGCTGCATTGTTTCTGAAAAACCACTCTATTTAGCGCATCCATGCAAAGGATTCTCTCACCATTTTGCTACTGGTCTGTTGAGGAGGGTGGGGTTAGGGAGCTAGGAGGCAAACCAAAACAGCATCCGAGGCTGCCCCAAACCATGGCCAAGCAATAATTTCCTCCATTTTGGGCCAAGTCAATTTGCCCAGACAAAAGGTCGAGTATCTTCTGGGGAGGAGGTAAATAAAAAGGGTATTAGAAAGCCTGATTGGAAATCATCAAAGCACAGCGGTTTCATCTTGCGTGAATGCTAAACGATTTGTATGCTAAGTGTGTGAGGGGCAAACGAGAACCGTTATTCTTGAGTCTACAGCTGCGGCACTTTTAATGACGGATCTGCAGTTCTGGATAGGGAAGAAAGACAAATGATTTTCTTATCCGGACCATCTTTCTACAATCTTTTCGGGCCAGGCCTGTGACCAGTCTCTTTAACTGCAGCTGAGGCAGTTCCAAACAAAGGGGAATGGATACTCTCCCGAGGGAGAAGACAAGAGAAAGGTGGCCCTCCGGTTCTCGCGCTAGGTGGCCCTCAGGGTAGAGCGTGCGGGTCACGAGGAGGGAGGGTCCCAGGAGAGTCGTAGGGATGAGATTGGGAAACGCTGGGCCCGGGCGCAAGCCAGCACCGGGGCACAAAACCCCGCCCTGCCCACTGTCAAGGTTAACACGCGCACTGGAGGTACCTGTGGAGGTCTCGCACAGCCGAGAGGCACCGGGTGATCATGGGAGCGCCGAGAGGCGGCGACGGCGAGCGTGCTGTCCTCCGGTTTGGGGGAGAGGAAGGCGGGGCGCCAGTGAACCGAGAGGTGGTCTAGCCGAGAAGCCAACAGCGGCTGCGGCGGTAGCAGCGGAGGCAGCAGCTGTTCCTACGCGAGCCCTCCCACGTGCGGCAGCTCCACGCCGGCGCCCACGACAGCCACCGCCCCCCGCACCGCCCCCCGCACCGCCCCCCGCACCGCCCCCCGCACCGCCCCCCGCACCGCCCCCCGCACCGCCCCCGCACCGCCCCCCGCACCGCCCCCCGCACCGCCCCCGCACCGCCCCCCGCACCGCCCCCGCACCGCCCCCGCACCGCCCCCCGCACCGCCCCCGCACCGCCCCCCGCACCGCCCCCCGCACCGCCCCCCGCACCGCCCCCCGCACCGCCCCCCGTGCGTCCAGCACCGCCCCGGGGGCGGTTCTGATGAGACCTAGCCGCTGCAAGCGAATCGCACAGCCAGGTGGGCTGAGGGGCGGCGGTGGCCTGGGAGCCGGGGAAGTTTGGGCGACCCGTGCCAGTGCCGCGATCCGGGGCCAGGCTCCAGCCCTGAGGACCAGGGGGCGGGCGTACCCGCTGACGGACGCCCGCGGGCCCGCTGCCATCGTCTTGCGTCCTCCTGCCTGGTAAGGGGCTTCTGTCTGGGAAGGGTGCATCCCCTGACGCCCCAGATCGGGCCTGCACCGCGCACCCTCAGCAATACCCGTCAGGGCGGAGGCGAGGCCCGGGTACCGAAGGGAGGAAGGAGGAGGTCGATGTGATCTGGGGAGACTAAGGGAGAGAAGCCTGGAGGAGGCTGGACATCTCCATTTCCCTTCTGCACCCTCCCCTGTCCCCCCATTCTTTTTTTCACCTTCTGCCCTGGGGCCTTATTTAGTACTTGCGACCCCATGGCCTAGAAGCGGGGCTTGCCTTTAAAAATAAGCACACAAATAGTAAACATCCTAGCAGCGGGTACCACACCCAGGCTTAGAATTAGGGAACGGGGGAGCAGATGGATGATGCGATTTAGTGGAAATAAGCCATTAATGCCGGCTGGCCCTGCGCCACTATTTGGATGCGATAGTATTCGGAGTGAATGAACATGACCAGGAGCTTCCAGCTTGTCCACGAGAGCACAGCTACTGCAGAGAGCACTGGTCGGTTTATAGTATCCATCGACTTCGGCAATGATTTCCTGACATGTCTGGTGATTGAATAGAAATGCCATTTTTATTAAGAATGACACTCAGTCGAACAACCTTTCGTTAATATATTTCCTCATCAAATAACTGTCTCAGCCTACCAAAGTAGGTGGAGTGTAAATTAGGCATACATTTTTAAAAATCTCATGAAATAGAGGGACATGCTCAGCGTGGACCAGCTTCTGAGTCAGCAGTATGAATTCTCCCTCAGTTGAGCACTGAGGCCTTTTGGGGACTTCTTGTATCTTTATCTATACCCTTATCCTTGTCTCTATCTGTACCATGTATATATACTGTTAAGATATAGTGAGATATTCAGTTAGAGTCTAAGCTTATGTTGTACATGTTTTGAGAAAGATTTTACTTTTGCAAGTTTTAACATAATCTATTACTACCGGGTATAAATAAATATGTAATACATGACCATAACAACACTGTGCTCTCCTGACTCTTTAAAAATAGAAAGGAGTGAAGGTAATACAGATTTCAGCTTTTGCTTTATACTTAAAAAATTTTTTTTAATTAAATTTGTTGGGGTGACATTGGTTAATAAGATTATGTAAGTTTCAAGTGTACAATATTATAATACATCACATGTATATCGTATTGTGTGCTCCTCACCCAAAGCTTAGTCTCCTTTGGTCACCATATATTTGATCCTCTTTCCCCTCTACAACCTCCCCTCACCGTCACTTTTAATATAATTTATAACCCTTGTTATTTATAACCTTTCTGACCGATTCTGTAAAATAACTTAGTTCAGTGCTTTTCTTTTTCTTATCAAGGAAAAGTGGTTAAGCTTTTAAAATGTCATCTATCAAGCACCTAGTTTATGCAGTTATCCGTTTCTTACGGGAACAAAGTCAGGTGGACACTTATACTTCAGATGAACAAGAAAGTTTGGAAGGTAGGTACCTGTTCTTTATGTTCATTTGTGTTATAATTATAAAGACTTAAAATAGCTATAAGCCTGACTTTGATCTATTAAAATCAGAATATTTTGTTGATCTTTCAAGAGAGACCAAACCATAAGGTCATCATGTTTTCATTCTTTGAGGCTTGTTTTGTTTGTTTTAATTAACCTGAGAAGCGGACTACTGTTACATTTTTTGAACTGCTATCATGTGTCAGAACTATGCTATTCGTATTGTGGAGAATTTTTTCTTTACAGTGAATGTTAAGTTAGTATTATTCCCATGTAACAGATAAGTAAATGAAACCAGATTAAGTAACATAACACAGTTAATATGTGGCAGAGCTGAGATTTAAATCCTGATTTTTACTCTGAAGATCTTATTATCTCTTCTTCCTAACAGAAAAGCATCCATTGAGACTTGCTATATAAAAATACCTTAGTCATCATAAAAGCACTATGTGAAAGTCTAATAATTATGTCACTATTAAGCTTTGACAGCTCCCTACCTGGGGACTTGAAATGAAATGAGAGGATTGCACCCCCGTTTTATGTGGGCTTTAAATACTAGATTCGGTAATCTGTAAAATGCAGCAGGACTTGGATGACAGATACCATCACATGTTTCCTTGACGTGTTCCTTTTCATCACGTTTTCCTTTTCTGCTTCATGTTTATACATTATAAAATTTACATTCAGTATAACCATAACAAGATAGAATTCTGCAGGTGGGCTTCTGGAGGTTCAATGAGCCTAAAGACTTAATTATTGCAATGAGACAGTGCATTTGGGAAAACTTACTGACAGTACAATTTGAATTTCCCATCTTGAAGCTGTTTCTCCTGTAAAGGGGATACATCTATTAATTTCAATAAGCACTTCCCTTGTGAATATGCTTTTCGGAGGTAGGGATGAAAATTGGGTATTTGTTCTAAAACTGCTTGTAGTCTGGTGAGATGATGTCTTTCCAGGTGGCATTGAGAGAAGCAGGTGACATACAGTCGCACAACATGGCCATCAGTCCATTTAATATTAAGGTCTTTTGTTCTTGATGGTTAGACTATAACTGAAGGTAAAGGTGACTGGTTATCTAAGGAGGATGCTGGTTGTGGCTGCTCTGTAGCAAACTGATAAATGCAGTCATTTAAGAAAAGATGTTTCTTTTCTAATCAAAGGCACTATAACACTTTTAAGGGCCAGAAGGAAAATTCAGAATTTTTTAAAAACCAACATGTTATGTCCTATTTTTAGCATGGTAGTCAGCCAAAAATATGTGCCTTCAGCTGTTTGTTATATATGGCATCCCGAAATGGTGCCAGTTGGTTTTGATCAACCCCTATTTTTGACTCTTCTGAGTCTAATTTTATTGAATGTGAAATCATTTAGAGATGTCTGCCCCCCTACTAGACATTTTAAGAAGGCTTAGAAAACGAGCCTAAGTTTAGTACCGGCTTTACCACTATGATGAGCTGGGGTATTAACAGCTTTGAGTCTTCTCATTAGATTATGTCATCCACTCCTCTTAATTGTTGTCATCTTCGGACAACCACTTCATGTTTTGACTATTGTGGCTCCTGCTCACTGTCACTCTCTCTAGCACTACTTCTGTCTTAATTCTTGGCAATTGCTGTATATTCAGAGATGATTCTTCCACTTCCCTTGGCTCTCAGTTTCTTGAGCTTCGTTCCTCCAGTGACCTCAACTGCTCACTCCCTCAGTCAGACCCTACACCAGTAGTTCTCGACTCAGGGTGATTGTGTGACGTCTGGAGATATTTTGGATTGTCCTGACCGGGGGGCTGGCATTTAGTGGGTGGGGGCCATACATACTGATAAACATACTGCAATGCACAGGGTGGCTCTCAACAACAACGAATTATCTAGTCCAAAATGTCAGCGGTCCTGAGGTGGAAAAACTCTTCCCTAGACCTTGTCATTATACACACTACATCCCCTCCATAAACTCTATCTTAAATATTTCACTTCCTGACCACTACTGCCTGTCTTTCCAGCTCATGCCCTATAGAATCCTTCCCCAAACAATTCTTCCACCTTACCAATACCTCCAATCTCTCAGCCCCTTACTTTTTCACACCTCTGTTCTTACCTGGTTTAAATTCCATGGTTGATGATTATAATCACAGCCTTGTACATCCCTCCCTTCCTTGCAAAACCCAACCCTGCTTAAATCCAGCTCTTCATCTACTCTTTGCCCCACCCATGTGAATGTATATGGATGGAGCAAAACACACAGCCTTGATGTCTGGTCCCACTTTGACTTCATGACCACGAGCCTCAGGTGGACTTTTAATGCTGTCCAGCAGTCACACCATCTGTTCCAAGTTCACACTTTTGCTCTCCTAGATGACCACTTGAACACATTCTCATGTCTTCTCAAACCTCCAAACCTCCTTCCTTCCCTGTACTCACTTTTAGGTGATGACCCTGCTGCCTGGTGCACCAAGGAAATTGAAGTAATAAGAAAATAACTTCCACAGACTCTCTCTGCTCCATCTAGCCACCCATCAGCGTCTACACCCACATACGCTGCCTGCCTGCCTGTCTGTTACCATATGCTAGGGACTAAATATGATTGTTTTCTCCCAAAACTCCTATGTTGAAACCTAATGCCCAGTGTGATGGTAATAGGAAGTGGGGTCCTCATGGTTGGGATTAGTGCCCTTATAAAATAAACATCAGGGAGCTCCCTCGCTCCTACCATGTGAGAACACAGTGAGAGGGTGCTATCTATGAACCAGAAAGTGGTCCTTACCAGACATCAAGTCGGCTTGCACCTTGATCTTGGACCTCCCAGCCTCCAGAACAATGAAGAATAAATTTCTGTTGTTTAGAAGCTACTCAGTCTACGGCATTCTGTTATAGCAACTCAGACAGACGAAGACTGCATAGATGAACTATTCATTGTCCTTCCTAAATGGAACCCCTCTACTGGCACACTGGATCCCATCGTGTGTCACCTACTCCAGGATGTCACTCTAGTTATTCTACCCTCCTTGTCTTACATCAGCCGATTTTCACTCTCTACTGGATGATTTCCATCAGAATATAAACTTTCCTTATTTCTCCCTTCTTAAAAAAGCAAAATCAATAAATAATTACTCTTGCCATACTATTAATACCTCTGTGCCCCCAAACTACTGCCTATTTTTTTTCGGGGGGGTCTCCCTTTGCAGGTAAACTCTTCAAAAGACTTGTCTTTACTTACTGTCTCCAATGCTTCTCCCATTCTTTCTTAAACCCACTCCAGATGGGCTTTTGCCTCCATCTCTCCACCCATATTGTTCTTATTAAGGTCATCCGTGGTTTCTGGGTTACTTAGTTCAGTAGTCATTTCTCAGTCTTCATCTGATTAGCTGCCATTTAGAAAGTTGTGGATCACTCCCTCATCCCCTTGTCCCTCATGCACTATTCACTTGGCTGCCCGGATACCTTAAACTCTCTTCGTTTTCTTCGTATCTCATTGTTTGCTCCTTCCCTGTCTCCTTTGCTAGTTCCTCTTTACCCTGACTTGGAGTGCCCAGGGTCTAGTGGTTGATCGTCTTCTCTTCAATATCTACACTCACTTTTCTGGTGTTATCATTCAGCTTCTTGGCCTTAACTATTCTTTATATGCCGATATCTCTCAAACGTATACCCTCGGCCCAGAGATTTCTTCTGAACTCCAGACTTCTGAATATCTCCGTCAGTAGGCATCAGTATGCCTACTGAATATCTCCATTTGTGTGTCTAATAGGCACCTCAAATCCAACATTTCCAAAACCGAAATTCTCATCCTCTCACCCAAAATCTGTTCTATCCACAACTTTCCTATCTCATTTCATGGCCGCTCTATCTTTTCAGTTGCTCAGGGCAAAAACTTTGGCATCATTCTGGACTCAGTTCTTTCCCTCAGACTCTGCATGTAATCATTCAATAAATCCTGTTAGCTGTACCTCTAAAATACGTCTAGAGTCTGACCACTTTTTCCCACCTCCACTTGATGTCATCCCTGGATAGAACGAAGTATTCCTCATCGGTTTTACTGTGATGGCTTCTAACTGGTCTCTCTGCTTGTGTCTTTGCCACTTTGTTGACCATTCTCAACACCGCCGCCAGTGATCTTTTAAAACAGGGTATGTCAGATTCTATCATTTCTCTGCATAAAATCTCGCAGTGACTCCTCATGTTACTTATTCATTGTCTGAAGGATCTATATAGTTTGGACTTCTGTGATGTATTGTTCCCAGACTCTTCCCTTTTCTCATTTGGCTTGAGCCAAATTTGCTTCCTCACTCAGCATGCACCAAATCCTCTTTCCTGCGGGCTTTTTACTCTAGCTGTTTTCTCTGACCAAAATGTTCTTCCCCCACATAATGGTACTACGCCCATCTCCTTCAAGTCTCTGTCAAATCTCTTTTCTGAATGAGGCCTACCCTCAGCACTCCATAAATCTGCAGCCTGCTTTCCTGCTCTGTCCCCCACACTCCTACCCTCCTTGCCCTGTTTCACTTGTTTATTGTAGAATGTCAGCCCCAAGACGTCAGCGTTCTTTTTGGTTTTATGCACTGATAGATCTATCCAGAACATCTAGAAAAGTGTCTGACACATAGTAGGTGCCCAATAAATATTTGTTGAATTGCTGAATTGAATCAAGTGATCCTGGGCGTATCACTTAGTTGGTCTGTATCTTAGTTTCTAAGTTGATTAGGTGGAGCTATCTGCCCTCTCTCCATCTAAGAGATTTCTTAAGAGAATCTGGGTCAGTGATGTTAGTTACATAGCATATGAAAGGTTTTGAATAAAGTACTATACAGAAGGGAAATGATACTATTGAATAGATTCTTCACTTGTCCTTCTCCTTATCAGTACCAAACAGACTTATTATTTGGTGTTAAAGTAGAAAAATGATTATATACAGTATTTCTTTAGATTTTTATGACTTATTCCTAAGTATAGCCTCATGAAAGGGGGATCAAATGTAATAATCCTTGTTTCATAAATGAGAATCTTGAGGTAATAATAAGAAATTACTGCACTCAGGTATTTGATACACTTTTTTTGTTTTTTTGGCTAGATTAATAACGATAATGAGATAGTCTAGAGTGCCAGGGCTTTACTCACTAAACCACACGTCTCTCTAAAAAAAAATGTGTGTTACTGTTGAGCACTAAACATTGTGGCAATTAGGTTTACTTATCAAAAAATTGTGTTTATTTATATGTAGAATCTAAAATAGTCAAACTCATAGAAGCAGAGAGTAGAATGGTGGTTGCCAGGGGCTGGGGAGAAGAGGATATGGGGAGGTGATGGTCAAAGGGTACAAACACTTTCAGTTATGCAAGATGAGTAAGTTCTGGAGACCTACTTTCAGCACAGTGCCTTATAGCTAACAATTCTGTATTATATAGTTAGAATTTGCTAACAGGTTAGGTTTTCAGTGTTCCTATCTACTGCCCTACACACACAATAAAAAGGGGTGAGAGGAAACTGGGAGGTGATGGATATATATAATGTATTCACGGGTATATACTTACCCCAAATTCATCGAGTGGTATACATTATATAGGTACAGCTTTTTATATGGCAGTCATACTTCGGTAAAGTGGTTTTTAACAAAACCCAAACAATTGTGTTTAACACAAAACGGTGACCTCCTTTAGTAAGACTTAATTGTGTCTAGTGTGTGTGCTAGGTCTGGGTTCTAAGGTTAGCGGCTGCGGAGGTACAGAAGCTGGATTGGATTGCTTGACAAGGTAGAGCATAAAAATCCCTCACAGTCACCATATGGACTGTTCACCAGAAGTGTTTAGCTGATGGTGGTTCGTCAGTTCGGTGTTAAGTCAGTGTTTAGCTCTGACATGTCCACATCCTCCAACTAGCATAGTCTCCCACGGCTTTCCACCCGGTCGGCATCCTAGCCATACACCAAATATAGATGAGGCACCTCTCACCACTTAACATGCTATGTGTTTTACTTACTGTGTTTGTGTGCCTCCTATTAAATGTAAGCTTACATTTAATTGTTAAATCGATAGTGATATTTGTCTGTTAGGTTAACTGCTTGGGTTTTTGCTACCTTAGAATAGCACCTTGCACATAGTAGGTGCCTGGTGAATTTGCATGCATGAATGTATTTTTAAAAGCCAACCTATCTTTACATAAATAAGTACATCAGGATCAATATTTAGTGCTTCCTATGTGCCAGAGACTGTTTCTCTTAACGATTTTTAATCAGGTTGAGAATTCTATTTCTCACATTAAAAATGAAAGGTATGTATTTTTTAGTTTTAGTCAAGGTATTGGGACATTGGTGGTTAATCAAATATTGGAAGTGGGGAGTAGTTGTTTTTAATGACTTGCTTCAACCAGAATATGATGTAATACATACATTGAGAAATTATATTCTAGGTAGCATTTTTAAGTGACGAATAAGAAATCAAGTTGTCTTCCCTCAATAGCTGGTCTATAAACAAAAATCTTTATGCATCTGAACTATTTAGTTTTCCTTATGTTCTGTCATCATAAATGCTGAATTATCACAGATTGCAACAGAGTGCAGACTTCCACCAGAAAAAAAAAAGGTTGTTTCTTTTTTTAGGTGGCTAATATTTTTTTCACTATTAAAATTTATTTCAAGTTGCAATTCAGTGCTTGGAGACAGTTTTTAAAATCAGCCCAGAAGATACCCATCTAGCAGTTTCACAGCCTCTGACAGAAATGTTCACAAATTCCTTCTGTAAGGTAAGCTGTCATTGTTTTCTCATTAGTGTATTACTTAAATATGATGATAATACTATGTTGGATTGTTAATATTTTAGGGGCCATGCCTATAAGTAACTAATTTCTTTCTGGGTATAAGATAAGATAGTCCACATGAATATGATTCGGGACCGAAAATGTAAGTCTTTTAATGTGCTTTAGGTTTTCATATTAGTAGCTATTATCATCCTCTCACCTTCTTTTATATATTTAAGGATATTTCTTAGTTGACTTTTTAAGTCCTTTATACTATCTGAGTATTTTTAGATTTCTGACATCTCAATTGACATTCCCCTACAACATGGAATACAAGTTAAAAATGAAAGTTTTAATGTTTAGGAAGCAACCGTGTAGAAATAGATTCACCAGGAATTGAATCATCATTTTGAAGCAGAATTTCATCAAATTTGGCCATTGATGGGGCTCTTTAAAACAGGGAGAGGTTTAGGGTCAACGTGCATAAAACTAAGACCGGAGCCTGAATTTTCTGATTCCTCCTCCCGAGGACTGTTTTCATGCCCATTGGTCTCAGGCGTTTTCAGGAAATATGGACCATAGATTGTCTGCAAAAGTTTAAGGTTAGTGAGTTTAGAGCCCCAGGGTGAGCTCCCAGGTGTATTTTCATTACATTTTGGTGCCTCACGAACAACTTTTGTCATTCTAGATCTGTATTTAAGCTTCAGTACAGAATGAGGAACTCGGGAGAGAAGCTGAAACAGTGTCCCAGCCTGGCAGGGACACTGCTGAGAATACCACGTTGACTGTTTCTTGAACTTGTTATGAAGAGGTCCTTAGAGTTGCAGTGAAGATGATAATTTGGCAGTAAACCGCTCCCTCTTTTTATACTGGAGAAAGAATACAGCTATACATTAATTTGTCAAACAGATGAATTCTAATGTTATGATAAGATGTAAGGGATAGCCGCATGTCTCTGTGTTCCTTGTCAGGAATTCCCCTTTTGTCTCTTTGGTTGCTGGGGTTCTTCCCTTGTCTGGGCTTGTGGTCTCCTTAGAGAATCCTGTTTCACTGGCTGCATGTGGCTACGGCTGAAGCCGACTTTCCTTCTGCCTAGACTCCTGAGAGGCCTGTGCTTTAGATGGCGCTTGGATTTACTCAGTCTTTAGCTCCTGTCACTGTTGTACCTGGTACGGAGGAGATCAGAACGGTTTTTGTTTTTTCTTTTTAATCTCCCACAAAGCTGAAATTAACGTTTACACCATTTAAATAGAGCTCCTTTAAAAAAATTTTTTTCTGCTATTTCTCTCTGATTGTATTTAATTGTAAAAGTTTGTTGCTTACTCTTATTAAAACACAATTTTTTGAAACTGGCTCCATAGTATATTTGCGTAGTATTATTTGTGGTAGGAATCCTTTCGTAGTCCTATTTAACAGCTGTGGCTTCATTACGGATGTGTTTGTTAGCAGAGTATGGCAGAGAAAGTCTAAAACTTGTCTGAAGCAGCATCAAGATTGTTATAATTAAAGAAATTGTCTCACCAAGTACACTTGGTTGTTATATTCGTGATTTTATTTTTAAGATACTGCTTTTCTGTTTTTTCCCCTAAGTTTATAAACTAAATGGATTCATTCTTTTTATATAAAGTAGATAACACTTGTCCCTACATGAGCTGCTCAATTGCATTCAGTTAATATGAGAATTCATTTTCAAAGTTGTAAAACTGGCAATTTTATTAAAATAATTCAGAAGGATTTAGAAGACAGCATGGATTATAATCCATTTTTCAATATGTTATTTTTTCTGACTCCAGAAAGTTACTCTTCTTCATGCATAAGCTGCCTAGGCTAGAGAAGATATGAAATAGAAGGAGCCCTAAAGGCAAGTTACTATGGGGCTGTAATGTGTCTTTGAAGTACACTTACATCCTGAGCGACCATAGGCGGTTTTAAGTAGTGACCTTACTCATGAAGGTTCTGAAGTTGATTCTTTACTTTTTGGTTCTAATACTTTATGTTTAGAAAAACTGCTTAGTAAAGAAAGATTTTTTTAAAAGAAGGAAAAGAATGACTCATATACTTTATCAGTGATTTTGTATTTGTGAATATTTGTGTGTAATTAGCAAAGTATATTTCCAATGTTACAGCTATCAAGTTTATTGAAACTTCAGTCAAGACAAAAGTAATGGAGGATAGATATATTGTAAATATAGTACACAGGTATACTGGCTACCAATTATGCTTTCTTGAAAACTGTAGACTTATTAATGTAGTTCAGAGTCAAGTTTAACAGCAATACAATTTTTAAAAGATCTTCCAAAAATGGAAAAAATACATTGTGTTCCCAGTGTCACTCAAGATATTTTGGAATTTTTCATTTAGCTTACAAGCACCTTTGGTTTGAACATTATTAATGCAAAAGAGGTTTGAGGATGATAGTAGGTATTAAAAACAGGAATGTTATTCTGTTTATTATCTTCTGATAAAATTAATATATGCACATTGTTTTAAAAATTTTGGACAATATGGAAAGATATAAAGAGACTGAAAATTTTACTTCCAAATATTACTACTGTTAACCTTTCGTTTACACCTTTCCAGTCTTTGGTTTTAGCCTTTGTGCGTGTGTATGTGTGTGTGCACATATTTAAATAATAAGATCATATAATAAATGCTTTTTTTGTAGACTGTGAATTTGACTTAGGAGACTATCTTTTAGTATAGGGAACATTATATTTCAGAATTTTCACTAATATAGCCAATCCCTTGAACATATTTCTATTCCTATTCTTTGTATACTGATTCCTTTTTTGTTCATGAAAAAGGATTTCTGGGTAAAGAAAAATCAAGTAAAATTTTTTTTGATTCACAGTTGCCCCTTATCTTCTAGAAAAATTCCACATATTCATTTGTCTAATAAAAGTATGTGAGAAGAGTTTCCCCCTATTTCTTGCTAACACTATTATTTAGGTGTTAGATTTCATGACATGGAATTACAGATGATTTACTATAATATAGGTAATTCATTATTGTTTTACTTATAGTTCTCTGGGATGATTCCTAATTTAGCTAAATGGAAATTATTAATTTTTAATTTCAGAATGACATTAGGCCTCTCTCAAACTCAGTGCCTGAAGATGTGGGAAAAGCTGACCAATTAAAAGATGAAGGTGAATATTTCATAGAAAACTTTTTCAGTTAGTAAAACTTTCTGAAACTCTGGCGAAGGTGACTCTGTCAATCGATAAAATTCTGGTTTACACTGCCAGACTGGGTTGTCATTACTCACATGGCATTTGTGAAACAGGAATGAATGTGACAGGGAAGAAGCCTGAAAATATAGAACAGCTTGTGGGCCACGTAGGGGTATGGCTTGCTTTAAGAGAAACAGATCTGTCGTGCGTAAAACTTGCAAAACTACTGAAGGGTGATTACTTGTAACTGTATTTGCTGTGTATATTCTAGGATTCCAGTTCTTCTTCATGCTTAATCAAAAGATGACAATAATTTGCAGTATTTTAAGTTTCATATATTTAGTGTTTTTGATTCTTTGAAATTTGTTAAGTGCATAAGGCACTTGACGTGTTTATTAGCTAGCCCATTTGTGACTATATTATCAAATTTTCTAATCATGAATATTGAAGCATTGTTGATTTTAATAAATAAGTCATTGTTGTGTGAAAACAAATGGCCGTGAGAGATGGTCAAGCATAGGGTTACTCCGAGCTGTATGTTATACTTATTGGTGTTAATAAAGGCTTCTAGCCAACTAATACCTTCCTGGAAGGTGGCTTTCAAATATTTTTTGTGTGCTTTGCTTCTGAAGAACTCCGGTATAGTCAGATGAAACCAAGAAGAGAGTTCATTGTTGTTATTCCCTGACATATCACAGAAATATAGACATCTCTCATAGGGTTGTTTTGATTAAAGGAGACAATTTTATAGGAAGAGTACCATGTAACTATAAAGTGCTGTATAATGGTTAGTTATATCTATCTGAATTTTTTCATATTATTTTGTGAACTGCAGCTTTTTTCATCAGTATGTGTAAATGTATCTATATGTACACATACATTTGAAGTGGTTTACAGGAAAAGCCATACAATGGGTTTTAATAATAATAATAATAATAATGATAAAATGCCACACCAAGACCAAAAGGCCCAAGAGCAACAAGGAAATCCCAATAACTCAGAAAATGTAAATCTTTTTATATGGAAGAAGCAAATCTATTTAAGTATTTAGGCTAATGTAGTTAGCTTTGTGCTCAGTCATAAAATCTATGTTATCCTCTTAGCTGCCTTAGAAGCTTATATTCATTTTTTGGGGAGTGGTGGGGAGAAAAATTAATTTTTTTAACTTTTATAAAACAGCCTTATTGAGTTATAATTCACACACCATGCAATTTACCCCTTTAAAGTATGCAAATTCCTTGGTTTCTAGTATATTCAGAGTTGTGAAGCCATCACCATAATTATAGAACATTTTTATCACCCTAAAAGAAACCCTCGTGTACTCATTAGGAGTCATTCTTTGTATGTATTTCTGATTCTTAATTTGCAGTAAGTTCTTGTGATTTTAGATGCTTTTATCTACCTGCATTTAATTTCATCGTCCTATTTCTGTTCCCTGCAAATTTACACCCTCCTCCCGTTGAGTAGCTAATGATCTATTAAAAAAGAAAGTTAATAGGAGAGCTTCTGGTTTAGGGACAGCTGGAAGGAACAATAGAGGCTTTGGGGATGTAAATCCTTCCTCCTAATCCTAGTGTTTTAAAATTTTCCATTTTGAACACTGGCTCTTAAAAGTGAACAGGGCACTTTTCTGTTGAATGGAATATGAAAGATAGCCAATGAGAAATTCCTTATTTTACTGGCCAGTTGTTAACCTAGCTAACTTATTGTGATGTATCTGCAGATGCTCTTCCTGAAAATCAGTATCCTGTAGGCTAGCCATGGTATCTGAAATTCTTTCTAGAAATTAATCTCCAATAATCTTTTAAAAAGAATCTGTGTCTGGAAGAAATAGCACATATACATGTTATCTGCCAATCACATGTTAGCGTGATTAGCTTTCCCAGCTTACCCACACAGCAGAGTTCTGAGGGCTTGGTTACTTAGCAGATGTATATTTTGACAAAGAAGAAGAGGAATACAAGTCCAGATTGGGGAGGGTGTTGCGTTGGCACGAGGGGGGCAACTCTAAAAGGAAGGAGAGAGATGAAGATAAAGAAGATGAGAAGAGATTAGATTTTGCCATGAGATAATCACAATTGTTGCCTTTACTCATGTATTGAAGCCTGAATTTTATAAGAAATACAAACATTAATATAATTTATTTCCTGTGTGACTGAAAAATCATGTTGCTGACCTTCGTATTATTGTAGTTTCTATGATTAAAACTTATCTTTCAGACTTTATATTTTTCTTGTATATTGTACTTACTATACCTTCTGATTATTTTAGGCAATAACCACATGAAAGAAGAAAATTATTCTGCTGCAGTAGATTGTTACACACAGGCGATAGAACTGGATCCAAATAATGCGGTTTATTATTGCAACAGGTAAACTGGCACTATTGTGGCATGTTTATAGTTCTAGAACACTTGCATTAATCTTCTGAAGGAGAACTGTAAAATTTATTTATTTAGAAAATTTTGGAAGTTCAGAAAAGTATAAAAAAGGAAAACAGTAAACTCACCACTTTGAGGCACCTACTGTTACTAACCTTTTGTTTGATGTGTAATCAATTTTAGATTCAGCTTTATTCATTAGGCATATCATAAACATGTTCTTCTATTATTGAAATTCTTCATCAACATTATTTAAATTGATATAAATTAGTCTATTATTACTTCTTAATCTTTTTAATATTTCCAGCACCTATCACAGTGGCTGACAAACACTCAGTGTTCTTTTAATAAATGGATAGATGTGTCTTAATTTACTTATCTGTTGACCTACTGGAAGACATTGAAGTTGTCCTTTTTTTTTTTTCCAACATTTTAAAGCTGCAATGAACATCTTTGTTTCTAAAATTATTTTCTGATTTTTTTAAACTTTAGAGTTATCCTTGGAAATACACTCAGGAGGTCTAACTGTATAAACATTTAAAAAATTGTTCATGCAAATTGGAAAGTTATTCCAATTTCTTTTAAAATATTTTGAAAATTAATTTCTTCCCTTAAGAGTGTATGAATGTATCTGTTTTTACCTGTTTTATACCTTTATCAGCACTAAGTACATGAATTATTATTTATTATTAATTTAATAATGTTATTTTAATAGTAATTGTTCTAATTTATACTTAATTTCTAGTGAGGTAGGGTATTTTAAAAATGTTGGCCATTTTTTTCCTCTCTAATGTATCTATTTGTACCTGTGCCAGGCCTTACCCTGTTTGACCTCAGACTTCTTTCTTTCCCTGTTCTATCCCTTTTAAAAGGGGTCTGACCCCTACCAGCTGCATTTTGCTGGCTCCTTTGTCACCTGAGTTTTGCCTGGGTTTAGCCATGGGACGTGGGGGCTGGCAGGAGTTTGGAGGACAGAATGAAGGAAGTAGTCGGGCTATTTCTTCCCCTCTTTTTACATCAGGGAGTTTATCCAGCAGGGGCTGCTTCTCATCCTTGTCTTCAGCTCCCATCCAAGATACCTGTTATGGTCCCAGCTTTTGCCAGGTGATGTTGGGTTTTGGACTTTGTCCTGTTTTAGGGAGTAATGGCTTCCCGCTGTTGCTAATCTCTGGAATGCTGTGCCACCTTCCCCCCATTTGGCACCTCAGCTCTTCTATCAGCTATGTAATGAATTCCTTGCACTAAATTACTCTGTTTTAAATATACAGTTCCAATAGAACTTTCTGCAATGATGAAAATGTTTATATCTGAATCGTCTAATACAGTAACCACTAGCAACCGTGGCTTTTGAGCACTTGAAATATGGCTAGTGCAATTGAGGAACTAAATTGTGAATTTTTAATTTAATATCAATTTAAATTAATTTAAATTTCAGTACCTGCATGTGGCTTCTGGCCACTGTACTGGACAGCACAGCTCTATATTAAAGATACAATCCCTTTGTCCTCAGTGTACAGCTTATTGCTTGCCTTTTAAAGGATGTTCTTCACATGTAAAAGGTTTAAATATTTATATAGAAAAATTTGTTTTCCTTTTTTTTTTGAGTTTTACTCCGATGTGTTTAGGCATAAAGCTCTCCCCATTTACAGACTTGACAAATCACTTCTATTTTCTTATTTTTCCTTTACATTTAAATTTTATCATTGCAAGTCGATTTTGGTGACTGGTATGGATGTTTTAACCAATCTGAAGCTTTTTATAACAGAGCCTTATAAAGATGACCTTTCATTATATAGTAAGTTCTTAGATTTGAACGAGATCTTTAAGTTAATTTGGCCTTTCATTGAGTTATTCTTACCATATTAGGGTATTCTTACTCTTCTGAGATAGTCCCTTCTCCGCTGACTTTTTCTTTTGTGGTTATTTTTATGTTCGAAAATTCTGTCTTCCTTATATTCACACTGAATTTGTTTTCATGTAGCTCCTGTAGCTTCACTCAGTAGGCTTTATTTTTATTCTTAAGGGCATTTATTTACAGAATATGTATGTTTCTCCTTTTTTATCACAGTACTCGACAGTTTGAAGTTTTCTACCATGTTCATTTGAATTCTTTTCTCCGTGTTAAATGTTCGCAGCTTCTTCAATAATGTTTCAGATTGTACAGCTTTATGTCTTGCACTTTTGCTCTAAACTTGTTTCAGTTTACCTGTTATCTATTCCTGTGTAGCTCCAGAAGTTAACACAGTTTATCTGGTATTGGTCTGAGAGAACAGTCTTGTAGGGCTTTCGCTTAATCAACTTCTAGATAACATAATTATATGTTAGCATTTTGTAGCATTATTTACTAAATTCATATTTTGTTTTTGGTTTATTAAAGCCTCTCTTTGTTTTTCACACATTCTCTCTATCCTATCATTCAATCATGTATTCATTTGACATGTTCTTGCCAAACACCTGCTGTGTACCAGTGTTCTTACTGGAGGTAAAGTTGGTTGTCTGGATTCAAATGCAGGATCTTACAGCTTATCCTTGTAGATTTTTATCTTGCTACAGTCTCTTATTCATAATCTTTTTGGATAATTTATAAAGTAATGTATTTGCTTTTGCTCCTAGTTTCATGTCACCCACAAACGTGAGAAGACTACTGTGTCTACATTATGTTGACTACATGATGTCAATTATTAAGTCAACGGAGGGAGCAATCATAGGGAAGTGGTTAAGAGCTTGGGTTCTGAGCCAGACTCTTTGGATTCTAATTTCCGGCTCTGCCACTTACTACCTACGTGACCTTGAACAAATTACCTAACATATCAATGCCTTAGTTTCCTCTTGGTAAAATGTGGATAATAGTATTTACCTGATAGGATTGTTGTAGAGATCAAATAGTTAATATAAATAAACTGCTAGTAAAGTGTCTCGTAAAGAGAGTTGTACACAACAATAGCTACTACCATTATTACTACCATTATTATTTGTGCGATGTTTTTTTTTTCCCCCTGATCAGAATATAAACAGATTCTAAATTTATTGGGTCCAAATATGTTGTCAGTTGTTTTTCTCTGATGTATCAGTCTAGTGGTAACCCTGTTAAAATAAAAAGGAAATGATGTTAGTTTGATAGGACTTGTTCTGAATTAAGCTAGTGTCATTTTCCTTCTCTTTTATCGTTTGTAATATTTTTAATAAAAATTTTCAAAATTTAAAAAAGCTTGCAATGAATACTCATGCATACATAGATTTTTGCCATTGGTTTTTAGTATAGTTGCTATATCACATATTTATTTACCTTTCTGTGCCTCTATTCATTATTCATCTTATTTTTCATGCATTTCTAGGTAAATTGCATCCATCAGTCCCCTTTTCCCTAAATACATTAGCATGTATCTCATTAATTAGAGTTCAAAATTTAACATTTTTTTCTTTTGTGGTAAAATTTACATGCAGTAAAATGCACAAATCTTAACTGGACTTTCACTGAGTTTTGACAGATGCATATACCTGTGTAACTTAAAACCCTTAACAAGTACTGAAAATTACCATCAGCTCAGAAAGTTTCACATGCTCTTTCAGAATCAGTTGTCTAAAACACTCGCCAGAGGCAACCATTGTTTTGGGGGGTTTTTTCCACCATAGATTAAATTTATTCTCATTTAAAATATCACATGAAAGGAATCATACAATATGTACTTTTTTGTGGGGGACTTTTTTAGCTCAGCATAATGGTTTTGAGATTCAACAATGTGGTTGCATGTATCAGTGGTTTTTTCTTTTTTTTTAATTGCTCAGTAATATTTTCATTGTTTGAATGTACCACAGTTTGCTTAGCCATTTTCCTATTCATGGTCACCTGAGATGCTATTAGTTTTTTCTCTTGTTTTTGTTTTTGTGATTTATAGTTGTTGTTTGTCTAAGAGTTGGATCCATATGGATTTACTTGACGATACTGGAAACCTACATTTTCTTTCTTCACACAAAAATCCCATTATTAACCTGTTCTAATAATTTAACCCAGAAAAATAGAAAATCCAATTAATTTGTGGAGAATAAATTCTCCAAGCTGTGGTTTTATGTTTGAATTTCATTCTCTGTAATTAGATGTAATTACATAATATTTTAATTTAGCATGTGAAATCTTGAAATACATTTAGTAGTGTCACAAAATGTTATGACCAGATATAAATGTTACCAGAAAATTGCTTGTTTATAAAGCACAGTGAGTCATACACTTTTCACTATGAATATGGTAAATCTGTGCCTAAATCAATCATTCATTTTTAATGAGATTAAGGTTCACTAGTCTTAGGTCCACTAGTACTGTATTAGAAGATGTTCTTGGCAGTACCTATGCTTGCTTTTCATTTAATTATTGTTAACTTGAAGTCAATAACTATACTTCTCTTTCGCATTTAAATGATATATTTATTGAAGAGTTCAGTAATAGAGCATGCAATTTAATATTAAATAATTAGAAAACTGTATTTGATACACATATTAAATAAAGTTTTAGGATCTTTTTGTAAGACTCTAGTAGCTATAAATATCTCAATAGCCTGTAATCTTGCCAACTATCCCTTGCTATTTTTCTAGCCCGTTGGCTGCCAAGAATTGGAAGCTCAGAATAGCAGATCTAAATCTTCCTTTTGATATTAATTTTTACAGTTTTATTACTAATAAAAATATTGTTCTTATATTAAACTTACTAGGATGAACCATAATATACTTTTTATAGAAGTGACTTTTTTATAAGTTAGAAAACGATCAGTTGGCACAGGTCTTTCTTTTCTAGCATTTTTCTTCTATTTTGGCCTTTTAGGATCCTAATGATGCTTTAGGCTCAGCTTAGATACCAGGAAAACCTGAGTCCTTCCTTGAAAACCTGTTAATTATTTTTGCTTTTTTTCTATATTCCTAGCACTTACCATGATATGTAACATTTATGTAAGTTGGTCATATACTCTGTCTTATCTTACAGTTATGTGCACACTTGTTTTATTTCTTCAGGTGAAGGGCAGAGATTGGATCTTGTATCTATTTATATCTCCTATAGTACCTATAGTACCTCACAGGAGTTCAGCCAGTTTTTATAGGATGCATGGAAGGACTACAGAAGAAATATAAGAAATTTCCACTGATGTTGAAGTGATTAAGCACTCACATTAACACTTTATACATAGAACAACAAATGATTGAGTATAGGTCTAAAACATTTCTAAGTACTTTATAATATTAAATGATATTTCATATTAAACTAGCTAGTTTTCTATGTCTTCTGTCCCTAGATAATATTCTTATTTCTTTTGTACAACCTCATTGCTGAGTACGTTACTTTACCCATAGCAGTCTCATGTTTCTGGGGTGGTTGGATGGTTGAATGACTGAGGCAATAAACAGAATTGAAGATAGACAGGAAAGAGAGTGTGATGGAAAGAATTTGTCTGGAAGGCTTCTCCCGTGATGGGGAATTTGAGTTGGAGCTGGATTTGATGGACAGCTAAAACTTAGAAAGACAGAGGAAGGGGGAAGCCATTTTAAATTGGAAAGTGTACTTTGAAAGGCAAAATTAGGAATCATTAGGGCACAGTACCAAGGAATGCTAGTGACAGTGTGAACTCTGAGAAAGATGGGAATAGAGACCACATTGTTTCGTATTTTGTTTTCTTTCACATCCATTGCACCATGTAGTCATTAGGTTCACTGGGATTTGGACTTGGTTTGTTGAACTTGGCGTTGAATCTCAGTTCAGCCCCTTACTAGCTGTATGACCTTGGGCAGCCACTTAACCTTTTTGAGCCTCAATTTCCTCACTTGTAAAATAGAGATAATACTAACCAGTTCTCAGGGTAGTTGTGAGGAGTAATATATATATATATATATCCATGTATGTGTGTGTGTGTATATATATATATATACACACACACACATATGTATATATATATATAAAGTCCCTAGCATAGTCCTAGGCCTTTAATATCTGTTTCTTTGAAAAACAATGTCATTCCTAGTTGTAGGAACAGGTTTTTGCGATAATTTATTTAGCAGGATATATATAGTGTGGGAAATGTAAGATACCTGTGATTTCTTTTTTGCCTTATTTTCTATAAAAATAGAGCACAATATTCATGCTCTTGCTCTAACAAGCTAAAGAAAGCAAGGTTGTTTGAAAACATGGGGACTTGAACTGTATTGTTCTGCTGGAATTTCATTAGTTATGCCCTGATAACCCGACGGCAGGGGCAGAGAGAGCAGACCACATTGTTATTCAGTTCACACACTGGCATGTTTGGCCTCATCTCACAGGAGATTAAAATGTAGCCTGACTTCTCTTCCCTTTTCTGGCTTCAGACTTTCAGTCTCTCTCCTCTTTCTTTTGTGAACGAGGCGAGGCAAATCTGCTTCCATCCTAGCTTGCAGCTTGTATCTAAAGCGAAAGTTATCAAGATTGAAACTGTCATTCTATTCCCATACGCCCACTCTTCTTTCTGGATCCGATTCTCCCTGCTGTATTCCTGGCTTTATTATCAGTATCTGAATCCAGAGATCAGGGTGTCTTCCTCTGTTTCCCTGTCCCTATACTTCCCAAGTAACTCATTTTCTTCCCCTTCCTTTTTCATCACTGCTCCCTGAGTCCAGGTTCTTAACTTTTCTAAACTAGTGGCTTCCCATTTCTACTTGCACTCCCCATTCCATTTTTCTGCCAAAAGGATCTTTCTAAAATGTGAAATTAATCATCTAACTCTTGCCTTTCTGTTCACTAGTTCCAGATACCTACATGATTGAATTTAAGCTTCTCAGCATGATACGTAAAATCTTTTATAATCTAGGCTCTTCCTTTTCTTTTCTCTTTATTATCTTTTCTTCCTACTCCATTCCTCTTCTCTCTACTTTCTATGCACTTGTAATGTGAAATTTACTGATCTCTTAAAAATACCATGGTGGGACATCTATCCATGCTTTTATGTACTCCTTCCTTTGTCTAGAATATTTCCTACTTTATCTAATTGGTCAACTGCTAGTCATCCTTCAAGACCCTTTAGGTGTTGCTTCCCTTGGGAAGACTTTCTTAATTTCTTTTCTACGCAACCTCCTGACCATGCCCCTATGCCTCCCCCGCCATGTCCTATGAAGTGGTGCTGTCCAATATGGTAGCTCCTAGCTACAGGTGGTTGTTTAAATGTAAATTATTAAAATTAATAAAATAAAAAATTCAGGTCCTTAATTGCACTAGCTTATTTCAAGTACTCTTTAGTTACACGTGGCTAGGGGCTACAGTATTGGATAGGACAGATAAAGATCTTTTCTATCACAGACAGTTCTATTGAACAGCTCTGCATAGGGTTAAACCACACCTTTCTCTGTTGCCTCTTCCTTTGGTACTTCCATTGTTGTATTTATCATACTGTTTATTTATTTACATGTCTATTTCCCTATTAGACAGTGAAAGATTGGAGAGCAGAGATGTATTTTTTTCATCTCTTATATTTGGTTTTGAGGTCAGTGTTTAGCACATTATAGCTGTTCAACAAAAGTTTGAGTTGAATTGATTCAGTGAATTTTAGAAGGCAGAATTGCCTCAACTTGAAGACTTCTCATGGTGAAGCAGTCATGTGGCAGCATGTGAGATATATATATATAATTTAAAACTTATTTAAAAACTATTTAAAATTACTGTAAAAGTAATATGATGAAAACCCATACACACATACCCTAAAATCAGTAGTAACTAACATTCTGCCATTTTTACTTCCTCTCTCTCTCTCTCTCTCTCTCTCTCTCTCTGGGGGTGAGTGAGTGAGTGTGTTTGTGTGTGTCTGTGTGTACAATTACAACTTTCTTGCTGATCCTAAGTACTTAAATTATATCTCCTAAGAATAAGGATATATTCCACATTAGTGTCATACCATTCACATGTAAGAAAATTAGCATTAATACTGAAATTTCTCAAAAAAAAAAAAAAATACTGAAATTTCTCTAACTTTCCCCCAAATAACCTTCTATAGCTATGTCTTGATCCAGAATCCAATTAAGGCTCATGAATTGCATTTTGATATTTCACTTAAGTCTTTCTTAATCTGGAAAATATCCTTGTCTTTTTTTATTGTTTTTCATGACATAGACTTTTTTGAAGAATTCAGGCCAATGATATTATAGAATGTGCCTTATTCTAGATTTGTACAATTGTTTACTCATGATTAAATTTAGGTTAAATTTTGGTATAAAGCCTTCATAAATGATTAGGTGTACCATTTATTGAATTATATTAGGAGGCACATAATTTCAAACTGTTCCATTAATGGTGTTTCTAAGTTTGACCACCATTTCTATTATTCCTTTTGTAATTAAAAATAATCTGTGGTATCAGATCATGTGAATATCCTGTTTCCCGACAATCTTTTACTCAATGTTTTATCATCCATTCAATGATCTTTTCCTAAATCATTAATACACTGATGGTTACAAAATGATGATTTTCTAATTTTATCATATCCTTCACATATATTTCCTTATATATTTCTGTAGAGAGCTTTCTTCCCTTTACCCCCTTTTCTGTTTTCCTCCTCCTTTCTCCTCCCCCAACTTTTTGCAGTATAATTATAAACTCATGAATTTTAAAATATTCACTATTCAATGTGTTACAATAAGTTACCATTTTTATATTTAAATTATTCCCATTTGGCTAGTGAGAGCCCCGTTAAACTGGCTTTATGTCTTTTTATATAACTTAATTTTTTTTTGAATACTTTGTTGCTTTCTGAGACAACAAGGTACTGTGTTTCCCTGAAAATAAGACCTAGCCAGATAATTAGCTCTAATGCATCTTTTGGAGCAAAAATTAATATAAGACCCGGTCTTATTTTACTATAAGACCTGGTCTTATAACATAAGACCCAGTATATAATATAATGTAATATAATATAATATAATATAATATAATATAATATAATATAATATAATATAATATATATAATATCGGGTCTTATATTAATTTTTGCTCCAAAAGACGCATTAGAGCTGATTGTCTGGGTAGGTCTTATTTTCGGGGAAACACGGTATTCCAGATTTGCCTTGTACTTTCTCTGCCCTAGATGTGGGCTCAGCTATTTCTGCTAATGGTATTTAAAAACCAACATCTGGTTGCAAGAGGTAATCATTGCTACTCAAGTGTTACTGCTTCCAGGTCCTTTCAGAGCTAGGAAATATTTTTTTGAAAAGTCATCAATTTATACAGATAACTTCAATTCACATTCCAGTGTCATAGCGTGCAGTGTTTTTCAATCCCTTTAACTTCAACCTGTGTGTGATTATGTCTTAAGTGATATTTATATAATTTGAGAATTTGATTTTTATCTAGGCAACTTTGTAATTACTTGTATATTTAAATTGTTTTCTGCTATTTTATTTTTTAGGTTCTTTTCCTTCCCCATCTTTTTTTTTTTGGGGGGGGGCTTTTCTTGTATTGACTGGGTTATTTTATTTCATTTTTTTCTTCATAATTATTTGAAAGTGATAATTCTATACCTCTTCTTTTAGTGATCATGCTTGTCATGCTGTTAGTTTGTATTATTCCATCAAATAAACCCATACTTCTTTTTCACATAAACTACCAAAATAGGTTTGTTGATTCCTGTACTTTTTTTAAAAGTGCAGCAAAGGAGACTGTTTACTTCTTTCAAATTTTATAATCTTAGTTTGAGAAGTAAGGGTCTCAGTCATGCTATACAAAGAAAGGCTGACAGAAAAAGGGATTCACCACCAGCTTTCTTTATACCCTGTCAGCCCCCTCCATCTCCCGACCCCAGGAATCTAAGCAATATTGAAGCAGGAATATTATTTTGATTACTGCTCTATCTATTATGCCTAGAAAAGTGTGTGTGCATTAGCTAACCCTCAATAGATATATTAGTTAAATGAAGAAAGTATAAATATGTAGTCTGGAGAAGAATGAATGGGGTGGTAGTGGGAAGCAGGGCAGGAGACACACTGGAACTTTTCAGTTGGAAGGACTTGCATGTTGAACAGAAATTCTACTGGTCTGCTAGTGCCCTGAAGGTTGGAATCAGCCTACTGTAGGGAAACAGAGAGCTGTCTACTCTCAAGATTGTGCAGAGGGGTAGTGAGTGCATTCATTGTATTGTCAGGTCCCAGTTATCCCAGGAGAGTTTTGTTAGAAGTAAGCTGGAAGGCATTAAACAGTCCTTAATTGCTCTGAGATTCTGTGCTAAGTAGATGGAATGCATTGCCGTCCTTCATTTACAGCCAGATTTAGGCTCACAATTAAGGATTTTTTAATCCACAGTTGGATTTTTTAAGTTAGACTTGCTGGGTGATCTTAACTGTACTAGGAAAGTGGCCATTTAACAGCACAGCACTCTGAGTTCAGAGCAGCCCTTCACTCTGTGTGCCTCCCTAGTGACACCAAAGGCCCTCGTGCTTTCAGTTTTCAGTTTGGGCAAATTAAAAAGGCAATAAATAGGTAGATCAGTTGTGTGGCCCGCATGTTTGTCTTTTCTGTAGCAGAGCAAACAGTGAAAGGCAGCCTGCATGTTTTCTTCGAATTTTGTTTCTGAATTTTCTTTTCATTAGATTATAGAATTATCTTAGACGGTTTGATTCAGATGTTTACAGGGAGTGATATACAAATTGGGACAAGGGAAATGTAGTTTTATTAGAACCTGAAAATCTAAATTAATGCCTTGAAGGCTGCTTATCATAAAACTCTCTTTTCTTTCTCTTAGGGCTGCTGCTCAGAGTAAATTAGGTCACTACACAGATGCAATAAAGGATTGTGAAAAAGCAATAGCAATTGATTCAAAGTACAGCAAGGCCTATGGGAGAATGGGGTAAGTTCAAAGTCGTGCCAAGTTGTATCAGATATGCTGTTCTTAACGGCTTTGTTTTGAATTTCCTGCTTAATATTGCATCCTCTCAACAAACAAAAAGATAAAATAGACATTGAGGGAGAAAATGACTGCAGTTTCTGTGATTTGGGAGAGAAATTATTAGTTATATGGTGAATGGTTGGTTGTTAGAGAAAATCATATAGCCATAATGAGTAGACTCATTTCATGTTTAAGGACACAAATCTCCTGAGCACTCAGATTTTGGCAGATAGTCCTACTATACTTCTTTCTAAATTCACTGTACCGCTCTCCGGTTGATTGCTTGACACCTACTCTTCTCTCTTCAAATTTCTACTACATCCTCCATGGTGACTCTCAGTTGTTGATATTGCTTTGTACCTGAGAAAATAGAGGCATTTTGAAGAAAAGTAGCTCATCTTCCTACTTCCAAATCTATCAAACTACCTGCACTTGTGTCCACACAGACTGCCTTTTCTGCTGTTAAAATGGAACGGTTCTTACCTAAGACTAATGCCTCCTTCATTCATGCTTCAGATCTCATCCCTTTGTATCTTCTCCAGGACTTTATACTTGTAATCATCTCCTCTCTTTTCTACAACATCAGTTTTCCTGTCTCTAACAGTGATGATGACCGCATGTGAAAAGGTCGTACAGAATCAGCAATTGGAATCATCCTTTCCCCAGGCTGCGTCATTTCTCAGTTCCTCTTTCTCTTCAAAGCCCCGGATAGCTGTCTGTACTTACTGTCTGATCTTCATCCTTTCTCATTCTCTCTCAGCTCACTCGTCTATATCACTCAACTGAGAGTTCTGCTCAAGGTCACCAGTTGTCTATATTTTGCCAAGGCCAAAGTTTAGTTCTTTATCCTCACCCTACCCGTCTTTTCATATTTGGCATGATCAACTTATTTTATTTTTTTGAAAATCAAATACAAAAGGTGTTATTTCTGAAATACTTCATTCTCTAGGCTTGTGTGACACCACAATTCCTGGTTTTCCTTTCCTTCACTGGCTGCTCTTTTCCAGTCTTCCTTATTGCTTCTTCCTTTTTCTGCCTCCTCTAAATAACAGTGTACTTCAGGGCTTTGGCCTTTCCTCTGCTGCCTGTCTCTCGGTTTCTTCTCTCTTCTGATTTCATCCTGTCCCATGCTTTTGAATTCCATCTATAGTTGATACTCATTATTCATGGATTCTGTATTTATGAATTCACCTATTTGCTAAACTATTTTTGTAACCCCAACTCAATATTCACTGTGCTTTTGTGTTCATTCACAGTGCAGTGAAAAATTTGAGTCACTTGACGTGCAAGATCTGAGCTGAGGTCAGATAAAGCGATGCCCTTTTTGTTTCAGCGCTCAAGCTGTAAATGAGTGTCTTTTTTGCAGTTTATTTAGTGATATATATATACACACACACACATATATATGTGTGTGTGTGTATATATATATGTATATATATGTATATATGTGTGTGTGTATGTATTGTGTTTTGTGCCTTTTGTTGATTTCCCTGTTTACAATGGATCCAAATGTTGGCTGAAGTATTTTCTAGTGTTCCTAAGTACAAGAAGGTTGTAATGTGCCTTATGAAAAAAATACACGTTAGGTAAGTTTTGTTCAGGGATGAGTTAGTGCTATTGGCTGTAAATTCAATGCTAATGAATCAATACTATATATTCAATAAGGTTTCCACAAGCAGAAAAACACATAAAACAAGGTTATGTATTGATTGGTTGGCGAAAATGTTGTGACCACAGGAACCTAACCCCATATTTCTCCTACGAGCAATTGTTTAGTATTTGCTAAATTAGTGTTTGTGGTGGCTTTATAGAACATAATTACTCTGAATAATGAGAATCAACCGTACACGTTGATGGATCTCTTAAGTTGTTACATGTCTTAAATCATATGTCTGAATGCCATATTAATATTCAACTTCTTTTCATCTCCATTTATATGTTCAATAGGCATTTTAAACTTAACATGTCCCAAACAGAACTCTTGTTCCCTTCTTATATCTTTTCCACCTCAGTAAATGTTACTATCATTCACCTACCAGTGCTCAGGTCAAAACTCTAGGTGTCATCCTTCGTTCTTATATCTGACACATTTTATCAGCAAGTCCTGTTAATTCCAATTTCCACATATATCTTGAATTCAAGCACTGATTGCTATTTTGTTTATAACCCTAGTCCAAATTACTATCTCTTACCTAGACTACTGCAATAGCTTCCTGTCTCCCTGCCTCCATGCCCTGCCCTGCCCCGCCTCCCCTCTTTGTGGAGTCTCTGGAGACCAGCCAAAGAGAGCTTTCTAAACCATAAATCAGATCATGTCACTCCACTGCAACCAGAATAAAAGCCAGACTCCAGACCATGGTCCTATATTATCTGGCACCTGATTACTCCCTGACCTCATCTTTCTACACTTTGGTTTCTGTTCTCCCTCCTCATCATCCTTTGTCCTGTTCCTTAAGCATACCAACCTTACATCATTCTCAGGCCTTTTGCGTTTACTGCCGCTTCTATTTAGGATGCTCCTGCAGTGATTTTCAAATGACTGCTTCCTTCTCATCTTTGAGGTCTTTTCGATGTGGCTGCCTTTGAGCAGCTCCCTTATTCATTCTCTTTAATATTATTCTTTTATTTGCATATTTGTTGCTTGTCTTCCCCAGGTAGAATGACATTTTCTTAAACTCAAGAACTTTACCTTTTTCATTGTGGAATCTAAAATAGTGTCTTGTGCACAATAAGGTTTCAATAAGTATTTATCAACTGCTGATTAATTGAGGACTCTGAAGTATCTTTCATGGTTGACTGGTAGAAAACTAATTAGGGTCTGAGAATTTCTCTGTGGGTAAGCACTGTATTTTATTGAGATCAGAGGTCTGTGAGGTAATTGGAGTAATTTGTTAAAAACAAACCTAGAGCAAATTAAAAAAACCTCAATACTATCTTTCCATTAGTACCATTATCATTTAGTTGTGAAGTCATTTTCCAATAAATAAACTCTAACTCGGTGGAGGAAAACAAAAAAATTTAACAACTCTAGACTAGAAGAAGAATGTCACTTGACTTGCAAATGATGCTAATTTTATCTATTTAATAAGTAACATGTCTTTGTTCAGGAATAGTCGGATGATAGCCCACAGCCTATTTTTATTTTTTATAGTGAATTGATATTTATTGTGACTCAGTGTCTCTGCTAGGAAGTAGGAAGAAAGTGTGACCTTATGAAGCACAAAACTAGTTCGGAGTCCTTGAAGTGGTTTTAGCATCATGGAGGTATGTAACCACAGGATTGTTAGTCAGTTCATACCTTTATGGAGCTTCATCATTTATAAAGCAAATTACTTCACATATTAGGCTTAAAAATGGAAGGGTAGGTACGGTTCATTTCTAAGCATTAGGTTCATGATTAATATGGGACAGCCAAGGTGTCAGCAAGCAGAATGGAGAGAGTCCAGGCTTACAGAATCTTAGAATTATAAGGAATTTTAGTGATATTTCTGTGAACCATAGTATAATGAATAAATTAAGTATAATTTGGATTCAAATTGAATACCAATTTGAATTGGACAGACGTGTGTGAAGTTGGACGTGTGTGATGTCCTGATGTTCTTTAATCATGTATCTTACACTCTGTTATTCTATTCTTTTCAGGCTGGCCCTTACTGCCATGAATAAATTTGAAGAAGCAGTTACAAGTTACCAAAAGGCACTAGATCTTGACCCTGAAAATGATTCCTATAAGTCAAATCTGAAAATAGCAGAACAGAAGTTAAGAGAGGCATCCAGTCCGGTAAGTTATTAATGCTAAATAAGTGAAGTATTTTCTGTCATTCACAATTTATTGTAGTTACATTTCAGTGGTTAGTGTAATTCTCAGATATTATAACTGTTTTACAGACAGGAACTGGATTGAGCTTCGACATGGCTAGTCTAATAAATAATCCAGCATTCATTAGTATGGTGAGTGTATTTCCTTCTCTGCTCTGCTGGCTCTGTTTTCCATAAAGCTATATTATTCCAAAACTTTTTAGAAATAAGTAAGGGAGCCTTTGTGATGGTGGTGGTAACATAACAGAGTGGTGATGTAATGCTGCGGCTGAGGTTGTTCACCTGCCCGTGTACCTGTTTATGAGAAAGCCATGGATAGACCTCAGGAAGCCCGTGGATTCCCTGAAATTGTATATAAACATTTTTGTACCTGTGGATCTGTGCATTTTTCTAGGGAGAGAACTAATTTTTTGTCAGGTTGGCATAGGGGTCTGCATGTCTACAAAAGGTTAAAAACCATTCTCTCACATGAAAATAGCCCTAGAAAAATATCTCATAATTGGGGTCTGAGGATCTTGGCTATTGTGGTTCCCAAGCTCTCCTGTCAGCATTATCTGCTTCTTTTCTATCTTAAGAGTTTATTTGAACTTTTAATGTAATTCTCATTTATATGTACCCTATCCTTCAAACCAACAAAATCAATTATAGTTTTTTTTGAAAACACGCATGCTCTCGTCCGATATGTGGGAACTCTGGTTTAGTGGCACAGTTACCTGGGCAGATAAAGCTCCTTGGGTGACTGTATACCTCTTGCTGAGAACTATTGTACCAGATGCTGCACCCTTGGAAAGCAGCCCCACTTCTTACTCATCTTTGTTTCCATAAAAAAATGTCTTGCATCCACTAAATCTTCAGTTGAGATGAAGTGTACAGATGGCTCATTCCTAGTGAAATAAAAAAGTATTTTGAACATTTGCTAGGTTTGTAGCAGTTGGTAGTTTAAAATTGTTAGTTGAAGTCTTTGTAGACAATAGTTAATTTTTGAATCACTGACTCTACATGAGGTATGTGGAAAGCCATCTCTTGCTTTTATTACCAGGGAAATAATGTTCGACTAACTTGCAAGTAATTGGTAACTCTCTTTGTGTCTCAGGATTGAGGCCAACCAAATTTAAGTGGGTCTTACTACCTAAATACAACTGATGTGTCTCTCTGAGGTTTTGTCTTTTCAACATTGTTGCCCAATTCTAGGCCTCAGGTTGTGCTATTGCAGCAGGACGTGAAAATGGGTTTCTTTTGGTTTCCGATTTGGCTTAGCCCTCAAGATGCCAAGTACTGAAGTGAGGTGTGGGTTAAAAACATTGTGTGACTCTTCAAATGGGTCAGTTTGATAGAGATTAAAGGAGGAGTTTTGGAGACAGCTGTTGGAGTTACTACTGTCTATAAAGATTAGACTAAAATTAAATTTTACGTGAATATTGTCAATTTGAGGCAAGAAAAAATTATTTATGCTTTCAAAATGGAACGTTTCAAAAGTGTATGTGTATGAACAGTTCCCCTCCTACTTGAGGATGGGAAGGATTGAAACTGTTATGCCCCAGGGAACAAGGTCTTAAGAGTACTCTTTTGAAGTGGACCCTCTCAAGTGTAGGAGATTCTTTAACTATACCTTTAAAGTTTCTTTCTCCTTCTGACTTTATTGATCTGATCAGTAATAATAAGTATACTGCTGCCAATATCCTTATAGTGTTGTGTAATCTCTCTATCCTTGCAACGTATTTTAAATGCCATTTTTTTCTAGTACCTTTTTTATATTACCCATTCATTTTGTATAGCACACTAAAACTCTACAAAATCTTAGTACATTCATGGTTTAGCTTTCATTCCTCTGTTTGGTTTCTTAAAAATCTTTGTTAAAGTTCCCTAAATATTAACTACCTTTAACGAGAAATGCTGTTTTTCTATTCCAGGCAGCAAGTTTAATGCAGAACCCTCAAGTTCAACAGCTGTAAGTATGTACAAAGAAAGTACACTTTCCCCCTTCCACTTGGCGAGATCCTAATTTGAGCACATCAGCTCCAAAATGACATCAGCTCCAAAATGATAAAACTGCCCTGTGTGCCAGTCAATTGGAACTTACAGCCACACACAGTTGGCCTAACTTCCTACACAATGTACGTATATTTAAGTGACTTGTTCTTGGCCACTATCTCACCTGTAAAGAGTGTATGCCAATCTCTTGCCTACTCTAGAATGTCAGGAATGATGACAAATGCCATTGGGGGACCTGCTGCTGGAGTTGGGGGCCTAACTGACCTGTCCAGCCTCATCCAAGCGTAAGTGTTACTTAAAACAGAAATAGTAAAAACGTATGTTTTACATTTTGTCTATGAAGGGACCAGGGCTTTCTTTTTTAACTTTTATCTTTTACTGTTAGTATCTGTGGCCTCACTAGTTATTAAATCTAAAAAGTTGGTAAGTTGGAATTTTCAGACTGAAGGGCAGGAATATAGAAGATCTGGATCCAAGAAAAAGTTTTCTGGCAGATTTGAATAGCTACTCAAGGATGAAGTTGAAAGTCAAATAGCTGCTTAACATATACTTTCATTTAGGTCCACCTATATATTTAAAAATCACATATTGCATATATTGATGTTCAATTTAGGAGACTTACAAAAAAGTAATTCTGGGTTTTGCAGTTATTTTTAACCTTTTAAACCGCAATTACTTTTGCACCAACCTAATATATTCAAAGATTTTCAGTGTGGACTCCTTGCATCTATCTTCTCATTACCTTCACTTCCATCCATGTTGCTTAAGATACTGTACTCTGCTTTTTGAATCTGTGTGTGATGCTGTCACTGAAAATTTTATACAAAGCCACAAGTACCATTTAATGTTTGTGATCATGACCACGTAACACCATTTGCAATATTGCATTTTTAGAGTGATCTTTAAGTGGCATGATTATAGTGATGTCTAACACTTGCAATTGAGGGTCACACTTCAGGAATTTGTATTAAATTTTTTGCCTTTCTAAAAATCAGTTCTATTCAGTGACTTCTCTGCACATCCCAAAAAGAGTGTGACACCTGTCATATGAAAAAAATTAAGACTTGACTAAAAGAGCAAATACCTTGCTTTATGTTTGAGCACATACAATAAAAGCGTGTACATTTTAGCCCTCTGCTTATTTGTGGTTAAGCACCAGATAGGATGAATTTCACCCAACTCAGGAACTCATTTTTTAGCTTGGGTGTTTCGTTTCTTATAAAAAGCAATGCCCTATAATAATGCCATCTGGAGGCATTGATAAACTTGCAGATACTAAAGCTGTGATTCTAAAACTTGTTTTTATAGAAAAAGTTCTCTTTGGGTGGTACCCACATCCTTTGCAGTTCTTTCTGCACCAGTATTGTGAGACTGGAAATCCCCTCATTCATACCACTTTGCCTCTTTACTTACAGGGGACAGCAGTTTGCTCAGCAGATACAGCAACAGAATCCTGAACTTATAGAACAGCTGAGAAATCACATCCGGAGCAGATCCTTCAGCAGCAGCACTGAAGACCATTCCTGACTTGGCCAGGGACCCCAGCCCAGAGTGCAAATGGTTATGGCTCTGAAGTGTTTGCTGTACATACTGGCCAAAAACCAAAAACAAAAACCCTGAGGAATAAATCTGTCTAGACAGTAGGTTTATCACTAACAGACTTGAACATAACATGACTTCTTTGTAAACGAATCATCAGTAGCCCTGTTAAGTGGCAGTACAGCACTGGACAGCGTACCATTTTCAAATCTTCATCATCGTATTTGTACATTAGACTTAATAACAGTGTATCGATTGAACAGTAAGGCTCTTTTATTGGTGAATTCTCTAGCTCCAAATTCCCTTAAGCAAACTTTTTTGAAAGGGGAGATGACTAAGTGGAAAGGTTTCTCTGCTGGGTTAGAAGTGTACTCGCCACTGAGCAGCATGTCTGGAGAGAAGAAATGTTACCTAGGTTTAGCTTTGATAAGGATGTCAGTCACGAATACATAGCCTAGGGGCAGGACTGTCTTTAATGCTACTTGTTCTGATGGGTAACAGGGAATCCTGGGAGCTGGTGGAAAGCAGCATTTAGTGGAAGGGCTGTTGTTTTGAAAAGAAAAAATAGATGCTGTGAATGTATAAAAAAGTGAAGGTAGGTAGGATGCTCAGGTTTTCTACATAGTTCTTAACTAACCTTGCCTGCAGTTTTCTATTGGTACCATTAGCATGGCCAGTTATGCTAAGTACATAATAAAATACATTTAGGAATCCTTAATGGTACTGGTTAGGTCAGTTGTATAACTATTCAGTTTAACTAGCACAATTTCCTCAGTGGTGACCTTACCATCGAAACTCTCAAATATACCTACATTTAAATAAGCCAATGACTCGGCCCTTAAGGATTTTCTAAGTGGTGTTTAGTTATGTGCCCATAAACATCGTTTTGTTTTTTTTAAAACAGTAATTATTTGATGGATAACAAAAAGCATCTATCACTAACAATGCTTGTTCATGTAATCCTCTGTTATGATTTGGTTTGGCATGTTGGTTTTATGCTTCACCTTAATTTGATGCAACTTAAACATAATAGGGGGCTTAAAATGTACTGCAATTAGAATACATATCAGTTTGTGGAGAGAAATGGCATTGTTAGGTATTAATGACATGGCTCTAACTAGTGATGGGTGAGACTGTTCTAATTCCAACTGGAATTTCTTTTGTTTGTTAATTATGAAATTGGTTAAGTTGGGCAGACCTGTCATGATTTCACAAGTGCTTGAGAAAAAACAAAAATAAAGTAATGCTGATGATCAGGGCCTTACTCTAACTATTCTCAAAAGACTACTTATTATCTTGAAGTTTAAAAACCAATGTTTCCTTTCTTTTCCTTTGTGAGATTAGACCAGTGGTTCTATAATTTCACTGTAAGAATCATCACCAGGGTATTTGTTAAAAATGCAGATGCAGGACCACACTTTCAATTTTTATGAAGTAGGTCCTATAATAATAAATCACCATTTTAAACAGTTACACCAGGTGGTTCTGATATAGATCCAAAGACTCTAAATTAGAGCAGCACTAGGTTAGAAATTTCTCCTCAGTGAGACCAGCAAATACCTAATCCCCCTGAGTTCAGGCTACAATGAAGACCTACACAAACACACAGTTTTGGCCAGAGAAGAACAGGACTTGAGTCTTAGGCCCTCTGAATTAAATGTCCTATATTCCATCTAAATTAACTTAATTTTTCATAAGTTAAATTCAGCTTCTAGTGTTCAAGTGTTACACAAAATAAGTACTAAATGAAAGTGATGACTGATGAAAAAAAAGCAAAGTTGATCCTTAATTAAGAATTAGTCACTCTTACTCAGTGTTCAGTAAGTATAAGTTTCTAGTATAACCATCTTGAGTGCATTAAAAATGCTTTCAGATTGATAAAATTGGTTAAGCCTCCAGCTTACTGACTAGGAAAATAGAGAAAATACAAATCAACAGTATCAGAAGTGAAAGGAGATATTACTGCAGATATCCTGTAGACATTAAAAGGATCATTAGAAAATAACACAATGAACTCTAGGTCCATATATTTAACAACTTAGACAAAATAAATCTCACGGAAGAAATAGGTATCTTCCAGAAAAGAAAACTACAATAACCCCAGATGATTTCAATGGGAAATTCTGCCAAACACTTAAGGTAAAATAATATCAACTCTATACAATCTCTTCCAGAAAATAGAAGAGGAAGAAACATTTCCAAACTCATTTTATATACCTATTACTCTAATACCAAAATCAGACAAAGACATTATATGAAAAAACACTTTGAAACAATGTCTTGATTTGCTAGTATCTGTTGTGAAGGTAGTCATTCTTTTTTTTAAGAAGTAATGGGAATTGGTGTATTTCTTCCTTTTTTCCATTCCAGTTTAGTTTTTTTGCTAATATACCACCTATAACAAATTCATTCTAGATGATATCTTCCACTTACCTGGATTTCCATTGAATTCAAGCCAGTTTTGCTTTTCAAGTACCTTCATCACGTTGGAATCACTGCATTTCAAAAAAGTTTTGTGTAGTTGGATTTGCTAGCTACTCTTAAAATTTTAAGGAATGCCCCCAATAGCATTCTTTGCTTATCTAGAACAAGAGAGCATTGAGGTAAATCTTTATATACAGTCTACTTAGGAATGATTAACTTCCATTAACCACATTACATTGTAGTAGCTGTAGCTGTTACCATGCTGTTAAACTTAAAATGTCCTTTTTATTCAAATTACATTTTCATTTAATATACCAAATTGTTTATCTAATTTTTATAATATGGTTTAAACAGGTCCTTTCTAAGATGACATTATTTAACCTTTACTTAAAGAATGAACAATATATGTCTAGGTTATTGCTTATAGACTTTGTAATTAAGTCAAATTATATAGCACATTTCAAGTGACCATTATATATGTTACTTTTAAAATTTGAAACAGAGTAAAATAGAAGGCTCAGTCATGAAAAGATGCTTAACAAACAATCAAAACACCCAGTGAAATGGCTATAAAATCTTATTCGTCACTTAATTTTACTCATTTTGGAAGACAGACATTTTACACTTCTTGTACTTTATTTTGCACAGACATTTCATTATCATTCCAATTTAAGGGGTAAATCTCACTCCAAATATAACTTTCACTTTGGACCAATTTGTCATGGCAATCGATAATTATGCATTTAAGGAAAACCAATTTTTCTATTTGACTTAATGTACTCTTACATTTAAGCAATTATATATACATTCTTGAACTGCAATTTACCAAAATAAGTTTTTATTTAACAGCATTACCTTTTGTTTTCCTGACAAAATATTGAAACTTTTAGTACATTCATGTTGCAAAGTTGTTTAGAATCTTAACTTTTCATTGTTTTGTTCATGGCATAAGTAAATTAGTGTAATTACATGCAGAAATACAAAGTTTAATAATATTACATAATTTAGAATTCAAAATCAAATATCAGAAGCTGGAAATCCTTTAAATATGCCTATGAAAATAAGTGGCTTATTTTTTAATGGGAATAAAAACAGGACTTTTGGACTTAAAAATTATCAGGCTTCTTAATTAAAAGTTAACAGAGTAATTAACAATCTAAGAAATAAAACCAATTCTGATCTGCTGTAACTGAAACTTAGATGTGTGTGTTTGTATGTATACACAAACACAGATACATACCAATACAATAATTTTGAAAACAACTAGACAAATTCATAGTGTTAGCAAATGTAAGGTTACATGAGGGCTATCCCTGTTGTTTTAAACATTTTCTGTAAACACGGGGGTTAAATGAAATATTTCTAAATAAAATATTACACAAATTCTGAAGTATGAAGAAATAACTGTATCTTCCAAATCGAGGCCGGCAACTATGGCCTGCAGGCCAGCTGCCCAGTTTTGTAAACATCACCGTGTTCCTGTTGCCTACTGAATACACTCACATACTACAAAAGCAGTGGGGTACTTTCAACAGAAACCACATGGCCTGCAAAGCCTAAAATATTTAGTATCCGACTCTTGACCTAAAAATTTTCCTAATCCTTGTCCCAGGGACACATGGCCTCAAATACAGAGCTTTTGGAGAACAAAGTCCTATAGTCTTCTAAAATGAAATCAAATAGACGTTGTGTAGAAAATGTACAAATGTTAATTTAGCATATAACTTACAGGATAAAATCAGTAGATGCGTTTTTTTTGAAAACAAATACTTAGTACTTTAACTGTTGTAAAGGAAAGAAATTTAAATAATATGTACTTATTTTTTCTGTTGATCATTTTACAAAGGTGACAAAAATACAGAAAGTTCTGTTGAAACTCAATGAAAAGCGTTAACACTGGAAATTTTCTTCAGCTTTCCACTTTAATGGCCGAAGATACCACACAGACTTGTGCGATGTCATCATATTCATATGTTCTCTTTAAAAACGTGTCTGTTAGTCTTAAGCCGGAGATGCTCTATTGAGAGAAAGATACAGGCCTAAGTTTTCATTCATTGGTAATTACTAGAGAAAATATGGATATAGTATATGACTATGGGTTAATGGCCCCCGACTATTGAAATTATTGAAAAAAGAGCATACTTGCAGTCCCTGTACTGAAGACAGTAGAGTAAGGGCAAGGCAGAGAGAAGAACTTGGATGTAACTTTCCAAGCTGTCTTCCTGAAATGCCGCACCAGTGGATAGAATTGGTATTGCACATTTCCAAAACCAGATCCATAGTCCTTTCACTGCTGGAGGAATCAGAAAAATAGGAATAAATCTTGTTCCTTTCACAAAGAAGTACGCGATATTCTTCCACTACTGTCAGCAAATTTGTTTTCTGGGTGTCTGGGACAATAAAAGCCAGAAACAGAAATGAAAATACATCATTTTTATTTCACTTAAGAAAAAGAATCAGGAAAATGAAAGGAGATGGCATCTTCTAGGATGGAAAGTGGCACTGAGACTAATCTGTCTGTCTGGATGTTGGCCTTCTGGTTCCTTACTGAATACCGGCTCCCTGCTGCTGATCTGTTAACAGTGTTGCCATTTCTCTGGGAGACTTTCAGATACCTGTGTCTATCTCATTGCTATGCATCCTTCCGATTTCTGTAGGTACTCCACAGGAAAGAAAGAGATAACACTGAGTCTGGTCCAGTGCTTCTGCTGTTTATGTTTCTTTACCATGCAGATAACATAAAAAGTGACTGACAACAATATTATTCGGTTTTGTTCACTTTACCATGAAAAGCCTGCTTCTGCTTATAATTAATATCACCAGTTTGGCTTAAACATGTTAAAAAAAAAAACTGTTAATGAAAGTAGCTTTTTAATTAAAAAAAACAAAAGGCTCATGATAAAAAAGTTTCTTACTCTACCACCATTCATGACTACTTTCAACTCTTTTAGCTTTTCTCCCCCTCATAGATGGCTTCATATTTTAAAATACTTAAATTTTAAATGTTAATTTATTGATTTTTGGACATAATGATTTAATGATATTTAGCTTTTATATGCCTCTGTCTCCCCAACAAACATTTTAAATAGCCACTATGTGGCACAGACCAGGTTAGATGAATTACATGAATTTTCTCATTAAATTTCACAAAAATCCTGTAAGTATATTGTACGTGTGTATGTGTGTCTGTGTGTGTGTGCGTGTGTGTGTGCGCACGCACGCGTGTGTGTTGGGGGCAGGCTAAATCCCATTTTTATAGATGAGGAAACTGACGATCTAAGAAACAAGTGCTTTTTAGAAAAAACTTATTTTAATAGTTTTAGAAAATTAGAAAAAACTATTTGAATCACAAAGTTAAAATGAACACTGAAAGAAACTGAATTTATTTTTTACAGCACTTTGTCTTTTGGTCAATAACTGATTTGCTATACCTCAAAAACCTCAAAAAATCCAAAAGCACACAGGATCTTTACCCTGTGTGTGGTGTTCACTGAGCTCCTATGATGTGGCAGTGCAGGGTAAGACAGGATCCCTTCTCTTGAAAAATTCAGTCTAGTAGGAAGAGACTAATAACTGTAGCAATATATGAATGTCATTAAGAATGATATTAAAATTTGTTATGGTAGAGAAAGGGATGATTAACTGCTTGGGAGGGTCTAGGTAGCTTCATAGAGGAAGCAGGTATTTTGTAATTTTGAAGGATGACTATTTCCTATCCCCCTCTTTGTAAGGCTGGAATGGATATGGAATTAAAAAGGATTGCACACATTCAGACTGTGAGGGTTGGAATTCATCACTGCAATATTATCAAAATGCCCCAACTAATAGTACATACAAGGAGTAATAGGAGTAGCAAAAGTGATAGGGCTGGAATTTAATCCTAGGGTTTTTTTTTGGCTTCAAAGTGCTGTGGTCTTTGCTTCCCAACAGCTAGATTATACTCTCCCTTTATTATCAAAGTTCTGTTTTCCAATCTATGATTATCCCTTAAATTCATAACCAATTTTTACTTTCTTAATACTAAACATACAGCTCAGGTATAGCATGGCTCAGAAAAATCTACCTATTACATTAAATCTATAATGTATTATTCCATAAGAATCTATTAATTCATGCTTTAGTAATCTGAAGTCTGAGTGAAGTGTAAACAATGAAAAGAATATGGACTTTGAAGTCAAATATATCTGGTTTCAAATTCTGGCCCCATCTTTTCTAGTTCTCTGAGCTTGAGTCAACCTTTGAGTTAGCTTTCTCTTGCATAGAATGTGAATACTTAATAGTTACCTCATAGGATATGATGAATGAACATAATCAAATACAGAAAATGCTTAATATAGTAGGACCTCAAAAATATGTAATATACAGCTACCAGATGAAGAACTTCACGGTATTCAACATCAACATCAGAGAGGCTATATGTCAAGAGGAAACTTAAAAGGAGACAGCAATTTAAAATTCTCTTTTAGGTAAGTGAGAAGGAAAGGACATCCATCCACAAACACTGGCATTACCTGCAGTTTGTTATTTTACAGGTAATATGAAAAGGTTCTTCTAGGTTTACGGTATCTGGGATTGCCTCCAAAGATAACCTAACATCTCCATAACCTGGAGCCTAAGAGAAAAAAACAATACGGTTAACATCTATTATGAAATCTTTCCATTTTAATGACAGTACCACATCAATACATTCACTCAACAGTTGTTGGGTGTCCAAGCTGATGTTCTGAGAAAATATTTTTCAGTCATTCTACTGTTCTTCATTTTAACTTCCTTTGCGGTTATTATCTGTGGAATAGCACTATAGACCCTGACTGTTTTTGCTATAATTACTCCATTGTTCACTAGAGTTAAAATGAGTCTCATAGGTAGTCAATAAAGAAATTTCAGGAGGTCTGAATCTTAAAGGGATTTTTTCCAAAGATACTGTTGCTTATACATCCATAACTCTCAATAGGTAAGGTTACCGCCTGAACAGAAGGGATGATCACTTTGAAATGATCCAGGAAGAAAATCATGTCTCTTCAGACATATGGGCAGGGATGGACCACAAAAACATCAAAGCTTGGAACGTGCCATGGCAGGAGGACAGCTAATTGCTACATTTAAAAATAGGCCCAGTGATAGTAGACTTACTGGGTTGATCACTTCATAAGTTATGTAAATGTCTATCTATAATCACTATGTTGTACACCTGAAACTAATATAATATTGTGTGTCAACTGTAATTGAAAAATAAAAAGGCCCAGTGATAATCATTTTTTTTTTCAAATTGTTACCTCAAACGGTTAAAGAAAAGTAAATTTTAGAATATATCAGAACAGATAGCATTTAGCACAAAAGGAGGATTCTATAGCATAGTCTAACAAGCACAAGAAAAAGATGCCTGGCAGCTATCCCTGCATTCAGAGCAGAAATTAAGTAAAATATCCAACCAACGCTTACAAGGTAACTTTAGTGGGACTCATCTTCTAGGTTTCAGATGATTCAGATTTTAAACATCTTTTAAAAAAAAGGTATGAATTGAGTAGGTGACTGCAGAAAGACTTTTGGGACGTTGCAAAAAAGAAAACTTTAATATAGTGGAAGTCAGATGAATAGTGAGTGTGAAATACCATAGGAGGGAATGATTGATAAGCAGTATTTTAATTCCTGTTTGGGAAAGTAAAAAACTATGCATCAAGTAGAAATTAACATTTGCACATTGTTCATTAATCTCGATACCAATTTTCTACCTAGAGATCAGGGAAATTATTAGTCTTTTATCTCTTATTCTCTTTACAGTGCTCTGATTTTTAGTGGCAGACCTAGGAAAATTTAAATTGTTCTAACTACCTACCACCTCCCAAACAAAACTTCCACCAAAGTTTCTTCCACTCACCATTCTTTGAAGTTGGCTGGTCTGTAATCGTCCCCTTTCACCTAGATTTGTTTTCCACACTATATCCAATTTTCCGATTACTGTTACTCCCTTAATGATGCCTGCTTTTTCTGCAAACTCCTTTTTGGGTTTTAGGCAGTACAAGTACTGGCGTGTATCCATTGGTTGCAAATATGTTCTTGACCCAAACGTAGTTACACTGACAGGTGGAAACAGAGATGGAGAAAATTCTCTAGCATCTTTTAAAAGAAAAACCATGGCTGTAATTGTTCCTTTTGACGGAACTGAATAATTTACTATCCAAAGATCTACAACGGAACAGCTCAGTGATTTCAACACAAATGAAAAGGACTTGTACTGAGAGGATTTATTTTTAATTTTTTTCAGTTAATATGGAAAATCTTGAGGTTCTTTATAATAGAAGGCAATATATTACCTAAAATATTGAATATGTATCAATTAACTGAAAACATCCAACAGAAATTAGAACTTTAAGTATCCTTTCCATTTTCTCTACAATTATCAAAGAAAATAGTTAAGAATAAGAAGAAACATAACATTATAAACTAAGTAATCATTTCCAAATCATTCTCTTCTCAGGAAGAGAATGGAAAATTGTTTTCCCCAGTGGGTGTAAGGGAGGCTATAAACTTTTCTGTATCTAACCACCATAATAACATAAAAGTAAACTTTTCATTTTTAAGAAAGTCAGGTACTTTGTCCAGCTATTACCTTCTTATCCATATTAATGTCAACACTACATTTATTTATTCTTATTCTAAATTACCTATATAAAGACATATGTATTTCATTTTCACAAAACATTAAATCCTGCATTTCTACACTCATTCCTTTTGATGTTGGGAGAATATTTCTTCTTAAAATTCTCCCTTATCCTTACCCTTTCTAACTTCTCCATCATTCCTTCCCACCATGCCTCAGTTTTATCATTTGCAGGAAAAGATGAAAGGTTCCATATTTATTTCACTGAATTATTATGAAAAATTAAAAAAACAGTACTTTAGATAGTAAAACACAAAATGCAAACAACTAGGACCTTTAATCTTTATGAATAGGTAGAGTACAGGAGATTTTTAGGGCAGTGAAACTATTTTGAAATGTACAGTAATGGTGGATACATGTCATTAGGTTTGTCAAAACCCACAGAATGTACAACACAAAAAATGAACCCTAATGTAAACTATGGATTTTAGTTAATAATAAGTATTAATATTGGCTCACCAATTGTAACAAATGTGCCACATTAAAACAAGATGTAAATAATACGATACTGTGAGTGGGGAGGGAGTCATATGGAAACTTCTTTTGCATCAGTTTTTCTATGAACATAAAAGTTTTCTAAAACAATAAAATCGTTAATTTAAAAACAACTACAAACCATCTAAGAGTAACATGTTAGAAAAGTTCATACCTTTCAAAACAAGAACAAATACTTCATAACTCATATTTACCATTCTCCAGCTTGGTGGACTGAATTTAATTCTGCTACATTGTACATTATAGATGGCTCCAACGAGACTTTCTCCATAAACATGGGTGAGGTTGTAATATTCTGAATCTGGGCTTCCAGAAATACTTCATCAGTCTGAGGGTATGAAAAAAATATCCACCAAAGTGTGACGGTATTTAAAATATTAACCTCAACAAAAACATCTGATCTATATAAAGAAAAAATATTAACCACAAATGTGATTAGTTCATGCCTGCAAATCAAAGTTATCACAATGCAAGAAAAGAAATCTTCATCCTAATGTGATTAACAGGGGCAAAGTCAAGTGTTAGTCAACTGATAACTTGTCAAACAATGGATAGGGGATAACAATAATACTTTTTGTATTAACATCTAAAAATATTTATTTAACTGGAATTTCATTCACAAGATCCTAAATCTTTTAGTAAGTCATTAAAATGTTAAAACGAAATTTAGTATGAATATATTTCTGCACCTATCATTTTAGTAATATGTTAAGATAATTAGGTTTTCGCAATAACTTTGGAGCATAATGTAACTTCAATTGTCTTATTACTTCAATTTAGAGAGTACAGGGACCAGTAGTACAGTGAATTATCTATTGTATATAATCTTATAGGATTTAACTTTAAAACTGATTGTTAGTGGTCATTAGTAGTTTCTTGGTTTACTTTGAACGTATATTTAGAGCTAAAAAATACGTGAATTACATCTGATAATCTTAGAACTTTTAAATAAAACAAAAGCTATTTTGTAGCCTTAGTGATGGTTTGAAAATTGACGCTATTCAGTAGTAGTTTAGTCAGTGGATAATTTAAATAAATATTTCTATAAAAATTTTTTATTCCGATTATGTTAAACATCTTTCTTTTTATGCTATTTGATTATTATTTTTGTGTGTGTAATTGAAGGATAAAAAACAACTTGGTTTGTTTTTTAAACCCACCTATATAAAAAATGATATACTAAAGACATTCAAGAATTAATTTGTTCAAAAGTTTCATAGCAATATATATACATATAGAAATAAAACAAAATAAACTATGACCCAATAATTTGGCACTTAAAAGTGTTTTTAACAGTAAATCCAGGGAAATGGAAATCACTTGCAAAAATATAATGATGAAGATATAATCTACTGTATTACCTTGTTTCCCAGAAAATAAGATCTAGCTGGGCAATCAGCTCTAATGCATCTTTTGGAGCAAAAATTAATATAAGACCCAGTCTTATAGAATATGACAGAGGTTGATATAATATAATAAATATAATACAATACAATACAATATAATACCGGGTTTTAATAAGACAGGATCTAATATAATATAATAAATATAATATAATACAATATAATATAATAGCGGGTCTTATATTAATTTTTGCTCCAAAAGACACATTTAGAGCTGACTGTCCGGCTAGGTCTTATTTTCGGGGAAACACGGTATTATCTAAAATAAAATAGATTCTTCAGTCCTCAGCACATGTGTTCAAATAAAAACAAAACTACGATGATGTATCTATCAGTTTAAAAGAATATACCATTTAAAAGCATTTTTCTGTTACTTTTTCTCAAAAAAAAACCCCAAAAACCTACATATATCCCATCAATCCATTGCTTTAAAAATAACCATAGACCCACATTTCAATTTTAAAATTTCAATTTCTGCATAAATTTACGAAGAATTTAGATAAAATGAAAGAAAAACAAGCAGCATAATGGAAAATTAAGTTAGTATGAACAGTTAGTATAAAATAGACATTTGAAAATTTAAGAATTCAGTGCTAAGGCAGTTGTTATTATATATGTAATGTAACACTGCATAAGCAAATACTGCTTAAACAGAAATTTGACAATATGATTTTAACTAACCTGGACAAATTTGATTTTCTCGTGTTTATTGTTGTCAAAGGGCCATCTTTACCTGACCCAGGCTTAAAACTAAAACCACTGTGCATTTGAAAATAAATTTCAACTAGTTTATTCAGAGAATTGAAGTAGAGTAATTTATACTATGATGGTGAAAATCCCAAGGTTATTTTAAACAAGGTTAACATGTCTCTTTTAAAAAAACACCTAGGGGAAAACACTAAAAGTGAGAATATAATTGTTTCTGTATGACAATTTAATCGCTGATCATTTTTTTTCTCACAGAATTAGACAATATAAAAAGTACAAAAAGCAATACATTGTTTTGAAGTCAAACAAGTCTTATTCACAACTAACTTCTTTTTCCACTATGTTTTGTAAAGAGAGGTTTATTAGGCAGAGATCAAAAAGTGGTGAGTAAGGTAAGCATATAAATTTATAATAAAAAATCAAATTACCACAGAACTGAGGTCACTCTAATGGGAAAATAAAAAAGAAAAATTAGAAAAATCAGAATTAAATGTTAAAGAAAAAGAATAACTTTAAAATAAAATGCATTTCTGCATTTTTTTAAATTTACTAAATAAGACAGCATTAGTAAAACGAAAGTAAACAGAAAGCAACATAAAGAAATACGACAAATCATTTTTCTAAAAAGGTGAAACTGCGAAGGTTAAATGAATAGAGAAGAACACTATAGGTGAATACTTAAACAGAAGCAAATATTCAAAGGCATCTTGGGGGAGAGAGGTATACTTCATGCCTTGCTGGTTCTATAAATTCTTTACTTACATTGTAATTCTTCATAGATTACCTAAGATTGATATATACTATCCTGTAGAGCTTCTCTTAAATTTATCTAACAATGGAATCCTTTTTCCAAGGAGCATCTTGGGTGATTAGGGTTCTATGGATCATAATTCAGGGAATGCTGGGCTAGACCACTTCAGACTAAATTTAGCATTTATTCTCTTCTTGTTAATAGATTTCATAGTTAGTCTTTTTCTTTTTCATATATATTTCTAAAGCTACCTATTTATCAAGTATCATCTCAAATGTCCTTCTTTTGTGAGACACACAGCTGGAAATCATATTTCACCTCTGTATGTTCTCAGAGTATTAGTACACTTTACGATCAATTGGGGGAGGGCTGCTTATATTGTAGTTACGTCATACCAGTCTCTTCCACTAGATCTAAGTCACTTGAGGACTGGGCAGATGTTCAGCTTATATATTCCTCTTCCGTACCTGGCATGGAGCTCTGTACCCAGCAGGTGACCAAATGTTTGAATCCTAGCTTCTAATGTCACCGATCTTCTTGCAAGCCTTTCCTATTTTAGAAGACTACAACAAAGTTTCTCAAAACTTATTTTCTTTTAGGTGATTCACATATTATTAGAATTCTTAGAAACAGCATAAAAAATGTTCCCGACAAACGTAGGGCTAATTATAGTTGTTGCATAAGGATTATGGCATGGAGCAATAACCATCACCTACTAATATAAGAGTAGTTTATTAACTCCTATCATTTCCCTGAATTTCCTACTTGGGGTCCTTAGAATCTGCCTCAAGCTACAGGCTGAACAGTATTTGTTTGCCTAACAGGTATTACTGAGTATCTTAGAGAGACCCTAAATCCTCCTTGTTTACTCCTGGTTTTTAAAGAGTTGTCTATTTTCAAAAGATTAGAATTTCACTAGAATTTTTATTGCTGAAGTTTGTTAGCAAAATTTAAAGATTATGTCTATATATAATGTTAACTGAAAAAGGCAGCCAAAATTGTTGCTATGATTATAAAAACATTATACATAAATGAGTAAAGACTGAGAATATGGATTAATAAAAAAATCAATTACTTTTTTGTGTGATGAAATTGTGGGGTTTTTCTTTCTTTTGGGGGAATATGTCACTTTTATATTACTCATGGAATAATTATTAGAGCAATTTAAAAAACTATTTGTAAATCACTCTAAATATTATTGTTACAAAACCACTTGTCAAGTATCTTAATGTACCAACACATTTTCAACACAGAAAACCTAAAATAGCTTAATATGTGCTTTCCTAAGAGCCAATTACAGAAAAAAAGACCCACCTAAAGCCCTGTTTATTTCTCATTTTTCTTTTTTTTTTAATTTTATTTTTTATTAGTTTTGGGTGTACAGAGCAATGTAATAGTTAGACAGTTACACCCCTCACATAGTGATAACCCCGCCCCCCCATCTACTACCTGTCTGGCATTGTATATAGCTGTTACAATTCCATCGACTCTATTCCCTATGCTGTACTCCATATTCCGTGATTCTGTGTATACATATATATTTAATTATAGTTGACATACAATATTATTCAACTTTAGCTTCAGGTGTACAGTGCAGTGGTCAGGCATCTACACAGTCTATGAAGTGGTCTCCCTAATAAGTCCAGTGCCCATCTGGCACCCTACATAATCTTTACTACATTATTGATTATATTCCTCAAACTGTATGTCATATCCTCGTGACAATATTGTGACTACTAATTTGTGCTTTCTAATCCCTTTAACCTTCTTCCCCGTCCCTGCTCTCACCTAGCAACCATCAGTTTTTATCCCCCATTATCTCTGAGTCTATTTCTGTTTTGTTTGTTCGTTTATTCTGTTCTTTAGAGTCCACGTATAAGTGAGATCATACGGTATTTGTCTTTCTCCGACTGATTTATTTCAGCATAATATTCTCTAGGTCCACCCAGATTGTTGCAAATGGTAAAATTTCATTCTTCTTTATGTCTGAGTAATACTCCATTGTATAAATGTACCACAGTTTCTTTATCCAATCATCTATCGATGGGCATTTCGGTAGTTTCCATGTTTTGGCTATTGTGAATAGTGCTGCAATAAATATAGGGGTGCGTGTATTTTTTCGAATTAAGTGTTTTGGATTTCTTTGGATAGATACCCAGGAGTAGAATTGCTGGATCATAAGGTAGGTAGAGTTCCATTTTCAATTTTTTAACGTACCTCCATACTGTTTTCCATAGTGGCTGCACCAATCTGCAATCCCACCAGCAGTGCATGAAGGTTCTCTTTTCTCCACATCCTCACCAGCACTTGCTGTTTGTTGAATTATTGATAATAGCCTTTCTGACAGGAGTGAGGTGGTATCTCATTGTGGCTTTTATTTGCATTTCTCTAATGATTGAGCATTTTTTCATATGTCTGTTACCCTTCTGCATGTCCTCTTTAGAGAAATGTCTCTTCAAGCCCTGTCCATTTCTTAATTGGGTTGTTTGATTTTTTTGGTGTTGAGTTGTATAAATTGTTTATAAATTTTGGATATTAACCCCTTATCAAATATATCATTGGCAAACATCTTCTCCCATTCAGTAGGATGCCTTTTTGTTTTATTGATGATTTCCTTTGCTGCAAAAAATCTTTTTAGTTTGATGCAATCCCACGTTTATTTTTTCTTTTGCTTCCCTTATATTAGTAAAAATATTACTAAGAGTAATGTCTGCAAATTTACTTGCTATATTTTCTTCTAGGAATTTTATGGTTTCGGGTCTTACATTTAAGTCTTGAACCTCTTTTGAATTTATTTTTGTATAGTGAAAGAAGGCGGTCCAGCTTCAGTTTTTTGCATGTGTCTGTGCAGTTTTCCCAGCACCATTTATTAAATAGACTGTCTTTACCCTGGTGTAAATCCTTGCTTCCACTGTCATAGATTAAATGACCACACAGGCATGGATTTATTTCTGGGCTCTCTAGTCTGTTCTGTTGCTCTGTGTGTCTGTTTTTATGCCAATACCATGCTGTTATGATTACTATAGCCTTGAAGCATGATTTGATGTCAGGTAGCGTGATACCTCCCACTGTGTTATTTCTCAAGATTGCTGTGGCTGGCTATTCAGGGTCTTTCATGATTCCATATAAATTTTAGGATTACATGTTCCAGTTCTACGAAAAATGTCATTGGTAATTCGATAGGGATTGCACTGAACCTATATATTATCTTAGGTAGTATGAACATTTGAACTATATTAAATTCTTCCTATCCATGAGCAATGGTCCATGTTTCCATTTACTTGTATCTTCTTTAATTTCTCTCTTCAACGTCTGACAATTTTACAAGTACAGGTCTTTTATTCATTGGTTAAATTTATTCATAAGTATTTTTTGGTTTTGAAGCAATTGTAAATGGGATTGTTTTTGTAATTTCTCCTTCTGATAGTTTGTTATTGGTGTATACAAATGCAACTGATTTCTGAATATTTATTTTGTATCGTGCTACTTTACTAAATTCATTTATCAGTTCTAATAGTTTCCAGTGGAATTGTTGGGGTTCTCTATATATGGTATCATGTCATCTGCATATAATGACAATTTTACTTCCTCCTTTCCAATTTAAATGACTGCCTTTAATTTCTTTTTTCTGTCTGACTGCTATGGCTAGAACTTCCAGAACTATGTTGAATAAAAGTGGTGAAAATGGGCAACATTGTCTTGTTCCTGATCTTAAGGGGAGTGCTTTTAGTTTTTCCCCATGGAGTAGGATGTTAGCTGTGGGTTTATCATATATTGCCTTTATTATGTTGAGATATGATCCCTCTATTCCTAATTTGCTAAGTTTTTATCATAAATGGATTCTGGATTTTGTCAAATGCTTTTTCTGCATCTACTGATATGACCATATGATTTTTATTTTTCATTTTGTTATGGTGGTATATCACGTTAATTGATTTGCAGATACTAAAAACTTTGCATACCAGGAATGAATCCCACTTGATCGTGGTGTATGATCTTTTTAATGTATTGCTGAATTTGGTTTGCTAATATTTTGTTGAGGATTTTCGCATCTATGTTCATTAGCGATATCAGCCTATAGTTTTGTTTTTGTAATGTCTTTGTCTGGTTTAAGGATCAGGGTGCCAGTGGTTTCATAAAATGAGCTCCTTCTGGATTTTTTGGAATAGTTTGAGGTGATAATTCTTTTTTGAATGTTTGGTAAAATTATTCACCTATGAAGCCATCTGGTCTAGGGCTTTTGTTTGTTGGGAGCCTGTTGATTACTGATTCAATTTCGTTGGTAGTAATTGGTCTGTTCAGATTTTCTGTTTCTTCTTGATTCTGCCTTGGAAGACTGTACATGCTTCTAGAAATTTATCCATTTCTTTCAGATTGTCTAATTTGTTGGCGTATAGTTGCTTGTAGTATTTTCTTAAACTTTTTTTTGTATTTCTGTGGTGTCTGTTGTTACTTCTCCTTTTTCATTTCTGATTTTATTAATTTGGGTCCTTTCTTGATGAGTTTGGCTAACCATCTGTCAATTTTGTTTATCTTTTCAAAAAACCAGCTCTTGGTTTCACTGATCTTTTGTATTGTTTCTTTGGTCTCTATTTCATTTATCTCTGTTCTGATCTTTATTATCTCCTTTCTTATACTCCCTTTGAGTTTATTTTGTTGTTCTTTTTCCAGATATCTTAGGTGTAAAGATAGACTGTTGATTTGAGATTTTTCTTATTTTTTTAGGTAGGCCTGCATTGCTATGAAGTTCCTTTTTAGGATTGCTTTCAGTGTATCCCATAGATTTTGGGTCGTTGTATTTTCATTTTCGTTTGTCTCAAGGTATCTTTTGATTTCTTCCTCAAACTCATTGTTGAACCATTCATTATTTAGCAACATGTTATTCAGCCTTCTAATTTTCTAACATATCTATTCTAATAGAATAGTTAGCAATCTCCCCTCAAGCTATGAATGAAATCTTTCCTAAGAAAATAAGAAATGAGACTATTTAAAGTTTACCAAGCTGAATACTATATTAATGAATAGTATACTAGTAATATAAAAAAATATGGAACAAATATGTAGTATTCCAACTTTCCTATCCCCCAAAAGAAATGCGAACTCTTTAAACATCTAGTAATCTCCTTGATGAGATTGTACCCTCTCATCAAATATGTATGTTCTCCACTACAGTATTCCACGTTTGCAACTCTTCTTGGAATTCCTTCACTGCTCTGACATTTTGATGTTTCCAACATCCATTCCTTCCAGACTGTTCCCCTCCTCTTCTTCCAAGAAGCTTCTTCAGACTATTCCAAAATCATCCTCAGAATTCCTGTAGCACATCTTTTTATATCATTCTCTTTAGACTCACTATATACTATATTAGGTAGTTTTGTTATTTTATGCCTTTTTTTCTTTTTTCCTAACAGGTCTTAACTGCAGGTCAGGTTCCTTATCTTAGACATCTTAGTATGCCCAGTTGTAGACCAAACTTTATACTGAATAAAAACTCAGATGCTGATGGTAAAAATATCTACCAAATTTGAGATGTGATTGCGAATTTCTGATTATCATCTGGTTTCAGAGTAATAAAGATATAATTTCCTTTCAAAATACTATAGTTGAACATCTTTGAATTTATCACTGTGATATGAAATATAACTTTGGGGGGAAAGGGACCCATTAGGAAATCTGCTTTCTCTGGAGTTCCTGAAGCAAGGATTAAAATAAAATTTCGTAAAAGAAATTCAAGCAATAAAACCTTTCTCCAATGGCAAATTCTATTTTATCTCTTTTGTGAGGATAGAATATAGATTAACTTCTTTTCTAAAAGTTACTTCTTTCTATATTTTTGCCAAACTTATTTTTCCCAATAAGCGTTTTAAGCCAGTTACCAAACTCAGCATCCTAACTCTGCCTGGCACACTGACTTCTCGGGACAAGAATATGCTGAGCTCTACTTGTTAGTATTTTTCCATGTAAATATTAAATCTTTTTTGCAGTGTTAGATCTACTACTTAAATTTTTGTAATATCAGAACTACATTGTAAATATTCAATAGATTGCTAATGTTTTTAGACAGTAACAACAACCATTAAATGGAATTATAGGGCCATCATTTAATAAAAGAGGTGAAAAAGACTCACAAAATTAACAATGAGAATAAAAATCAAGACATACTGATTCCATTTAAGTTGAAGACAGCAAATTAAAAGAGATCTACAATGAAATTATTCACTTTTGATTGAACTTTATGCTCATTTTTCACAATTTGCAATAGCAATTTACTTCAATACAAAATGTAATACAACAGAATTTTAGTCAAACAAGATCTTAGTGTTTAATCTGAAATCCCATTAAGTGCCTAACACTTACCTCTGCATTGTAAAATTTGGTTTTCACATCCAGTGGTTTCAGAACCTAGTTGAATAAAACATATGAATCAGAGATTCTTATCATTTGACCATTTATTTTTGTTTGTTTGTTTTAAATAGTAGGTTTAAAATTATCAAACGCATTTTCCAATTTTAATTGTAAAATACTTTTCTAATGGGTATGCAATACTCTTGCAAAAACAAAAAATAATTTTAAATACATTTTTAAAAAAATGTAACCATTTCTTGACTGGGTGATAGTTACATGGACTTTACTTAACACATATTTAAATATTTTTCTTTATGTACATTTCACAAACAAATGTTTACCAAAATAAACAACTGTAGCTCCTTTTATTTTCTTTTAAAAGGCATGCAAAATGTTAAACAAATGAGCAATGTAGCAAGGCAATAGCAAAAATGATTCTATTGATAGTACTTTTTTCTTCGAATTACAGATGAATGAAAAATATACATAGCATCATATATAGAGAGCTCTCTCTATGTATAGATCTATATATGGTTGCTTCCCCACCCACACACATACATATGTTAAACCAGTGGTTTTTAACTATATTTGATCATTGATCTTGAAAACTGTGTATAAACCAAAATTCTACCTACAATTTCAGTGACTCATGGAGTCTCTGATGAAGCTTGGTCTACTCAGCCCAAACCAATAATCTCTCATTTAAATATTTCTTTAGAATTTTGATACTTGACACTCATTTTTCCCCCCATTCTAGGTTCTCATGTGTTTTATCAAGTCATGAAAACAAAATTTTTTTTAGGATAAAAATCTTCAAGTTTCGTTATTAAAACATTACATTGGTAATGATAATTTCTCTGATTTTATTTAACTTAATTATGTCTAATTGCTAGTAATATGACAAATCCAAAAATATTAAGCTATTTACTTTATTTGGAGCCTTTTTACACTGTAGATAAAATAGAAATAAACTGCACACTTCCAGGGAAGAAAGGTATCGAAAAACCATTTACTATTGTCATATTCAATACCTGAAATTTGAAGAATTTTCTAAAATACATTTTTTCTCCACCCTGGGTTGTATAACTCACCGCACACACCAAGCTGAAACAGAAAGCTGTCTTAATGATTCTGAAACATTTTCAATTTTGTATCTTAATAGTAAATCTAACACACCTCATTTCTACCTATAATCTGGAAAGAATTTACACCAGTCATGTGAAAGTGTAGTCAAATGAGCTTATAGCAGGAAAAAAAAGAGTTCCAGCAGATGTAAATATAATTACATGAATAAGGAAGCTCTGATTAGTAAAATGAGATATACAATTTTTGGAGTAGGAAGTCTGTACCTTTCCCTGCAAAAGGTGAAATATATTCCAAAATAAATTCCAGAATAACCCATTAGTTGAATGTAAAAAGTAAGTTCATATAAACTAGAAGAAATACAATTTTTAAAAAAATTCCAGCATGGGGAAAGACTTCATAACATAAATGCAATGGAACAGAAAAGATTCTTAAAGTTTTTAAAATTGAATAAATCAAAGACACTAAAGTAAAATAAAAATGCAGACAACAAACTGGGATAAAACATTTCTAACAATACATGGAGAAAACGGTTAGATGTTTAATATACAAAGAATTCTTGTAAGTCAATAAGAACATTCATATCTCACTCAAATTAGGAGGAAAGGAATACATCAACTGTAATACCATACTGGATAACAAGAATGTGAAAATGTTCAGCCTCACAACCAATCAAAGAAACAAAGTAAAATAATGAGATAAGATTTTTTTCATCTCTTAAGATTTGGCAAAAAGTCTTTATAAGTGATATCATCGTTGATAAGGATGTAGAGAAACCAACTCTCTTTATACTGCTAGTGATCATAAGAAATTTAGAAAATAATTCTCCAATAAAAGAGCCTTAAAAATGTTCGTATGCTCCCATAGTACACCCACTTCTAGAAATCTATCATGAGGAAATATTAAGGGGTTCATCACAGTGTTATTTATAATAGTGAAAAACTGGAAATAAAGTCCAAATTTAGGGTAAACAAAATATATGGTCCTAATGTGAAAGATAAAGCCATTTAAAAATATTGTTTTCAAGAAAACTGATTTATGTTCATGGTGAACTCAAGAAGATAAAACCATGGGTAGTATGATAAAAATTTTGTAAAGTATTATATAAATTATTTACACACATCTGTTATCTATATGCCCATACAAAAAACTGGAAGAAATATACCAATATTTTAATAGTGGTTATGTGAGGTGGTGGCATTGTAGGTAATTTAATTTCTCCTTTATACTTATACCTGGTACTAAGCCAGGTGCTAGGAATATAGAATTGATCAAAACACAATACCTGCTCTTAAAGTGCTCACAGTAGAAGCAGTTTAGCAAGGTATAGATTTTGAGGTTAGATTTAGATTTGAGTTCTATGCCATTATTTACCAGCTATTTAATTCTACAAAAGTCCCATTTTCTATAAAAATGGGGACTTTATACATTTAATACCATTTCAATAAACTCAATTTCAACAAATATTGACGTATTTTTTTTGCTAGATGCTGCATATAGCAGACTTGATGAAACTCATACTTTAGTGGGGATGGTAGACACTCAATAATTTAAGTACAAAAAGCATTTAAAAAAATGACAAGTTGTGGGTGCTATAGACTATAGAAAAGGGTGACAATCAAGTGTAGGTCAGAAAAGCCTCTCTGAGGAAGTCATGCTATATCTGAGAAATGAAGAAGTAGAAGTAAACGAAACAAAATAACATAAGAATTTCTTTGTAAGGGAAGAATACATTTCAAGTCATGGAGTTCAGAGGTAAAAGAAGTCCCATATGACTGCCATGCAGAGAGGGAGAGAAGATTGCTAAAAGGTGGAAATAAAGTGTCTTGTAAGAATTAGGTTGTGGAGAGCTTTCTAAAACCTACACAAAGTCAGAATTTCCTAAGGGTAGTGAAAAGTCACTCAAAAGGTTAAGTGACTTATCTGAGATCACATAGTTTAATAAATGATGAAGCTGAAATTTAAACTTCAGAAAAATTTGACTCATATCAATCATAGAATATACAAGTATATTTAAAAATGCCTACAACAGATCTTGTCACCAAAATGAACTGATTAAATAAGATATTATTATATACTTTAATATTATATAATTATTTAAGACAAAGAAAAGCAAAAGTAGAGAAGAAGAAGAGATGATAATGCGAGATAGTTAAGAACTAGTAGGATCTGCGAATTGATTGGATGTGAGGGTGGTAAGGCAGATGGAGAAGTCTAAAATTACTTTAGGTGGCTGAAATGTTCATATTTGCTTCTCAGAAAAAAAGAAAGAAAAATACAGCTTTACCATTCAAATACACACACAGGCCAGGATACAGAATTTGAGATTTTCTTCTCATAGACTGTCTTACTTTGGTTCTGCATTTCTGAATTCTCAGGGTACAGTGCATAGACATAGTTAAACACAGAATACAGAACTGAAAACTTGTGAATTTAAAAATAAATGCTATTAAAATCAGTTGCTAGCATTTCAAAATATAATAAATGTACTTTTAGAGTGCTACCTGGGTTTTAAACATTTGCATAACTTTCATTTTTTAGATAAAATTGTCTGTAGGTGCAAAAATGAAACTAGAGATAAATGAGGATAAATTAAGATTTTTTTTCCCCTATCAAACTTTCTGTTTAAAGTTTGTTTCTGGTAAACATGTAAAAGTGAAACATAAAAGGGTTTGAAGTAGGTTTTTAGGTTTAATGATAACTAGAAATAAAGCAGAAGTCTCAAATAAAGGAATATATACGCAAAAGCCTTCAAGAACTAGTAAATTAATCCTTACATGTGTGTTCCAATTTCCTTTACTTCATGATGTATGACATCATCAATACAACAATCAGGTTTAAGTTCAGCTACTGCAGCATTGGAGGCTGAAAGGTTTAAACGCTGAGAGCTTGTCTGAAGATCAGCCTTGAAAGAAAGTGGTAAGAAAAATCCAAATGAGACTGGTTACTTACATAGTATGGATGGGTATAGGTGGAAAGAATAGGGGAAAAGGAACAAAGTAGTATGATGAAGGGGGAGCAACATTTCTCTGTGTAAATCTTTCTGTATAGCTCTGATGCTTTGAACCATGGTAATGGTTCACACACACATGCACATCAAAAATAAATAAAATCAACTAAGTAGTAGGGTAAATCCAAAATTAAATACCAAAGGCTCACACTGCTGTAGAGGGTGTTTTTGACTTAGGGATATCAAAGCACCCCAAACTGCAATTCACAGAATGCAAAGTCACCAAAAGTCTTCATCAAAAATACTATAAAAAGAAAATAGGTAACAAGAATTTAAGCAATTCATTGATAAATATTGCTATCCCTAACAAACTGTGAAACAGAAAAAACTGTAATGTAATATTTAAATTGAATTAAATACCTTCAAAAAAAAAACATCAGGAAATATGAAAAAAACACCTTGAATGAGAAATTTCAAAACTATAGCAAAAATTAAAAAAAATATTTTAAATTTTTTAAAGAAAAGTTGATTGAACTCAAGAAGATAAAGACCATATCAGAAACAAAGACTAAATTACAAGGCATCCCCAGAAAGATAGACTTGAATGAATATTTAATAAGGGGTACTTAAAAAGGAGGCAAAGAAGAACCAATTTACATATAGAGTTTGTAAAATGATAAATGAAAACTTTCTGGAAATAAAAGATCTGTATCTATAAATTGAAAGTGTCTACTTGGTATTGAAGAAATCACATCCAAAACCAACTGTGAAACTTATAGAAAAAAATCCCCTGGGCTTCCAGAAAAAATTATTAAATAACTTACAAGGCAAGAAAATTAGACTGGCATCAGTCCTTTAAAAAACAACACAGATAGCTAGGTAAGAAAGGAGTAGCATTTTCAGAAAACATAAGGAAAGTAAATGTAAACAACGGATTTTAGCATTTTTCAGAAAATATAAGGAAAAGAAAATGTAAACAAAGGATTTTATATCTAGCCAAACTGTCCTTCATACATGGAAAAAGACTTCTGAACATGCAAGGACTCAGAGAATACTGTATCCACAAGCATGTCCTGAGCCATTTACTTGAGAAATCTCCATCCAACCTACATGCAAATTAAAAAAATAGCAAGATATGAGACAGGGAAAAGGAAAGTGGTATAAATAGGTGGAAGTTAAAGGATGCTATTAAAGACTAAAAACTATAGTAAGCAGCTGTGTAAGAAAACAGGGAAGGGGGAGCATTATAAAAGGGGTAAATACAAAGGTGAGAACTAGAACAAAAATACAAACCTTCCTAACTACAAAAACAACATTTAAAAAAATGAGCAATGAAAACACATTGTGTGGAGGAAAAAAACAGTAGATATAACATAATACACCCAATATGTAAATATCAAATGAAGTGACATAGTTGAAACCACGCACGTCAAACTTATCAAAATATGTGAATGAACTTAATTCATCTATTAAAAAAATTCAATTTGGCTCCCAAAGCAAGAACTAATTATATGTCATATAAAAAGACATAAATAAAAACGAAATGATTCAAAAACAAAAATAAAGAGATGGGCAAAAGCATACCAGGCAAACAGAAACAGTAAGAAAATGGATTAGTGATACTGATACCACTACTATGATTTAGGCCAAAAAGGATTAAGTGTAGCAAAGGAGGATACTTTTAGTGCTAAAAGCCACAATTCATAATGGAAAATAACAAGTATAAATATGTATACACCAAACAGCATAGTCTTTATAAAGCAAAAAGTCTAAGAGACATGAGACTTAAACAGAAACACACTAGTAATGTAAGATTAGAATGCCTCATGCAGTATAAGACAGATCAAGTTAAAAAAAAAGTAAAGATATAAAAGATCTAATATCACAATCAATAGAGTAAATATTATGGATATCCAGCTTTACAGCTGATAATAAAAAATACACTTTCTTCTCAATTACACAAGGAATATTCATTAAAAATTAATATTAGGAAACAAAACTTTGGAGTTCTATAAATAGAAATATTATAAGAAAATTGTGATTATAATACAATAAAACTACAAATTATTAATAAGAAAACAGGCCTTTCTGTATGAAAAACCTTCTATTAAACAACTCTTGAGTAGAAGGGGAAATACAAAGGAAATTACAGAATTCTTTAAAAAGTAATCACAATGAAAATGCTACATATCAGAATCTGTAGTGTAAGAGACTGTTAGCATGTAAGAGACTGTTAGCATGAGAACTGCTATCTTCAGGTCAGGGTTAACAGCCCCTAGCCTGAAACAACATAATTATAAAATTCCAGGATGTGGGCAGTTGCAGCATGGCGACTAGAAGTCCTGTAGCTTATCTTATACTCCTGGTCTCCTTGTCCTGCAGTAAATCTTATACTCTTTGAAGCTATGCAAGTCCTGTAGCTTATCTTATACTCCTGGTCTCCTTGTCCTGTAGTAAATCTTATACTCTTTGAAACTATGTAAGTCCTGTAAGTTTATCTTGTACTCTCAGAAGCTATGGAAGGCCTTGAAAATGCTATATAACCCCTTGGCTTTAAGTGTTTGGGGTCCTTGTTAAAAACCCGCTGCGTCGGGCAGAGACGGGGACCCCAGCCGGCTGGTAATAAACCTCGCTGTGTGACTTGCATTATTGTGCGGGTTCTCTGTCTGTCTGAGGGGGACAATTCCGGATCTTAACATTTGGGGGCTCGTCCGGGACGCCCCCCCTCAGGGGAACAGACAACTCCCGATACCGAGGTTTACATAGGGAACCGCGGAAGGAGGTTTGGCCACCTCCAATAGGGGAGGACTGAAACAGGTCCTTGACCGGAGAGACTGAAACAGGTCTCTGCCCGGTCCCAAACAGGGGAGGACTGAAACAGGTCCTCGACCGGAGAGACTGAAACAGGTCTCTGCCCGGTCCCAAACAGGGGAGGACTGAAACAGGTCCTCGACCGGAGAGACTGAAACAGGTCTCTGCCCGGTCCCAGTTGAGAATTCTCACGGGAAGGAAAGTGCAGGTTACGACCCTGGAGGCTTCGTTACTTGAAGTCGTGGGAGACGTCCCCGACGAGAAGGTGGCCCAGCGACGTCCACAGTGGACGCCGTTTGGACGGGCCCTAGGTAAGGATCTTGAGCGTGGTGAGACTGGTGTGATTGAAACGGCGCCTGTGGATGTGGTGTGGTTGACCGGCCGGTGGGTGTTGAAGAGTCCTGTGCGAAGTTGTGTATTTGCTGGCACTGTGTCTTTTGTCCTTTCTTTTGCCTTTTCTTGGTTTCTCTTTGTGACAATTATGGGACAGGTTCAGGTAACACCTAAGACCCTGCTCCTGAACCACTTTCCTGAAATCCGCGCCAAGGCTCGTAATCATGGTGTGGAAGTGAAGAAAGGTAAGTTTGATACATTCTGCTCTGCAGAATGGCCTACTTTTAATGTGGGCTGGCCCCCCCAGGGAACTTTTTCCCTAGACATTATTAAGAAGGTCCGAGATATTATTAATCGGCGCCATCCGGACCAATATCCCTATATTTTGATGTGGCAAGCCTTAGTAGAGAGTCCTCCCTCCTGGCTTAAGCCCTTTATCCCCGACAAGCCAGAAGATCCCCCCCTCCCCCTTAAAGTCCTGACCGTTTCGGGACCCTCCCGCCAGTCGGCAGTGCCCACGGCCGGCCCGAAACCCCCGGAGAAGCCGACCCAGGGACCCATCCTTCAGGAGGGGTCAGACATATACCCCTCCCTGATAGACCTAGATCTGGAAGAGACCCCCCCTCCTTACGCGCTGGTGGCGCCGCTCCAGCTGCGGCGCGCGCCCAGCCCGATGGCGCCGCTCCCGCCTGAGGCTGCCGCTCCTTCCGAGCTGCCTCACTCTACCGCCTCCCCAATGGCTCCCCCTCCCCCGGGTTCCCCTGCCCCAGCTCAAGGGCCGGCGAGGGGATTGAGGCCTCGCAGACGCCGGGAAGAGACCCCAGAGGAGGAACCGTCCTCCTCCACCTCCGCTGGGGCGCCGATTCTCCCTGTGCGAGCACTAGGAGGAACTGGTCCAGATGGGGAGCGAGCATACCAGTACTGGCCTTTTTCTAGCAGTGATCTGTACAACTGGAAGGCTCAAAACCCTCCTTTTTCTGAGGACCCGAAAGGCCTAACTGACCTGTTCGAGTCTGTCATGCACACACACAGTCCCACTTGGGATGATTGCCAGCAGCTTCTTAAGACCTTATTCACCACCGAGGAGCGCGAGCGAATCCTCACCGAGGCCAGAAAAAATGTCCCCGGGGACAACGGAAGACCGACGACCTTGCCGAACCTGATAGACGAGCGCTTTCCCCTGAATAGACCGGATTGGGACTTTGGGAACGCAGAAGGTAGGGAGCGTCTCCGAGTCTACCGCCAGACTCTTATGGCAGGTCTCCGAGCGGCGGCACGCCGCCCCACCAATTTGGCCAAGGTAAAAGCTATAATGCAAGGGGATAATGAAAGCCCGGCCGTGTTTTTAGAACGCCTCTATGATGCTTACAGACAGTACACCCCGTTGGACCCCCTGGCAGAGGAAAACCAGTCGGCTGTAATTATGTCCTTTATAAACCAGGCTGCCCCAGATATTAGGAAGAAATTGTACAAACAGGAGGGACTGGGAGAAATGTCTATCCGGGATTTAATGAAAGTAGCGGAGAGAGTCTTCAACACTCGAGAGACTCCCGAAGAAAGGGAGGATAGAATTAGAAAAGAAAATCAGGAATTACAGGAACGAATCAGGAAGGAAGACAGAGAGCATCAGAGTAGGGAGAACAGGAGGCAGCAGAGGGAGATGGCCAAGATCTTGTTGGCAGGCGTGCAAAGCACAGTCAGGGTGGGACCGAGTCCGGCCGGACCAGCCCGACCGTGGAGACCGCGACCCCGACTGGATAGGGGACAGTGTGCAAACTGCAAAGAGTATGGACATTGGAAGAGGGAGTGCCCCAAGCGCCAGGGCCAAACAGGGCAAGACGCACGGGTCCTGCTGGCGGGGATGGAGAGTGACTAGGGGAGACGGGACTCGGATCCCCTCCCCGAGTCTTGGGTAACTGCGTATGTGGAGGGGAAGCCAGTAGGATTCCTGGTAGACACAGGAGCCCAGTACTCAGTTTTGAATAAGCCCACAGAGCCCTTATCTCAGAAAACCAGTTTGGTGCAAGGGGCAACTGGGTCCAAGGCTTATCGGTGGACTAGTAGGCGCCAAGTAGACTTAGGCCGCCACCAAGTGACCCACTCCTTCCTAGTTATCCCTGAATGCCCTGCCCCCTTACTGGGGCGCGATCTCCTGACTAAGATCAGGGCTCAGATCCATTTTGAGCCGGATGGCATTAAGCTATTGGATGGCCAAGGACAGCCCCTCCACATTTTGATCCTGTCTCTTGTGGATGAACATCGCCTGTTCGCCCTGCAGGACAACCCCTACAACCCTCCCTCTACAGAATGGCCCCGTGATATGGATTATTGGCTTAAAACATACCCTCAGGCGTGGGCGGAAATAGCGGGTGTGGGCCGGGCGGCCCGCCGAGCACCAGTAGTGGTGGAACTTAAAGCCTCAGCCCAGCCTATCCGGATCCGCCAGTACCCCATGTCTGCAGAGGCGCGGAAAGGGATTGCCCCGCACATTAACCGTTTACTGGAAGCTGGAATACTGAAACCTTGCCATTCTGCCTGGAACACCCCACTTCTCCCCGTTAAGAAACCGGGGGGAAAAGATTATAGGCCAGTCCAGGACTTGAGGGAAGTAAATAAGAGGGTTGAAGACATCCATCCCACGGTCCCCAACCCTTATACCTTACTAAGTCACTTGCCCCCTTCACATGTCTGGTATACTACCTTAGACCTAAAGGATGCGTTTTTTAGCATAGCCCTGGCACCCAGCAGCCAACACATTTTTGCCTTCGAATGGAATGATGGCAATACGGGAACCCCCGGGCAGCTGACCTGGACTAGACTACCGCAAGGCTTCAAAAACTCTCCAACTCTGTTTAATGAAGCCCTAAATCAGGATTTGGACTCGTTTCGCCAGAGCCATAATTCAGTTACGCTCCTGCAGTACGTAGATGACTTGCTTCTGGCAGCCCCCTCCGAAGCTGAATGCCGACAGGCCACTGGAGACCTCCTCCAGGAGCTGGGGCAGTTGGGCTATCGGGCCAGTGCAAAGAAGGCTCAAATATGCAGGCAAACAGTCACCTACCTGGGGTATAAACTAAAAGAAGGAGCCAGATGGCTGACAGAGGCCATGAAAGAGACTATTCTTAGACTTCCAGTCCCGACCTCAGCACGAGAGGTCCGTGAGTTTTTAGGGACGACAGGCTACTGCCGGCTGTGGATTTTGGGGTATGCTGAAATAGCAAAACCTCTGTATGAGGCAACCAAGGATAAGGTCCCTTGGGCCTGGGGGTCAGACCAACAGAAGGCCTACGATGAACTCAAGGTCGCTCTCCTAAGAGCCCCGGCTCTGGCATTGCCAGACCCCCTGAAGCCCTTCACTCTCTTTGTTGATGAGAGGAGGGGAATAGCGAAAGGGGTGCTAATGCAGCGTCTGGGGCCCTGGAAACGCCCGGTTGCCTATTTATCCAAGAAGCTAGATCCAGTTGCAGCAGGATGGCCCCCGTGCTTAAGGATCATTGCGGCAGTAGCCTTAATGGTGAAGGATGCTGATAAACTCACTTTTGGGCAACATCTGAAGGTAGTAACCCCCCATGCGATCGAGGGGGTCCTGAAATATCCCCCTGGTAGGTGGATGACTAATGCCCGACTAACACATTACCAAGGACTCTTGCTAGATGCACCCCGGATCATCTTCGCTGAACCCACCGCTCTGAATCCAGCCACCCTGCTGCCGACCCCGGATCTGAGAGCTCCCCTGCATGACTGCCAAGAGATCATGGCAGAAGTCACCCAGGTGCGCCCCGACCTCCAGGACACCGCACTACCCAACAGTGAGTTGGTATGGTACACTGATGGAAGCAGCTTCGTTATAGATGGTGTGCGGAGGGCAGGCGCAGCGGTGGTAGACCAAGGGGGAAACATCATTTGGAATGCCTCGCTTTCCCCGGGGATATCAGCACAGAAGGCCGAACTGATCGCGCTGGTGGAGGCGCTGGAACGGGCCGAAGGGAGACGAGTGACTGTCTACACCGATAGCCGCTACGCCTTTGGCACTGTCCATGTGCATGGCGCTATCTACCGGGAAAGAGGCTTTGTTACAGCGGAAGGAAAGACTCTGCGCAATCTTCCTGAGGTACGAAGACTGCTGTTGGCTGTGCAAATGCCCCGGGCAGTCGCAGTTGTCCACATCCCTGGGCACCAGTCTGCCCAGACCCCGGAAGCTGAAGGAAACCGGCGAGCGGATGAAGCCGCCAAGGCAGTGGCAGTAGCTTCATCAGCTTTAGCACTCACCCTGCCCACACCTGAGCTCCCTCGCCTGCCCCCGCGACCTGACTACACTCCAGAAGACCTGCGATGGATCCAGAACCACCACTGCCCGGAATCTGATCAGCAGGGGTGGCATCGGGATACAGAAGGAAGATTGATACTGCCGGCACAGCTAGGACTGTTTCTTCTCTCCAACCTGCATCAAGCCACCCACTTAGGAAAAAAGAAGTTGCTGACAATTCTCGAGTCCGCCCGCCTCCGGTTTCCCCGACAAGCGGCTCAGATTCAAGAGATTGTAGATCAGTGCATTGGGTGCCAGGCTATGAGACCCAGTAGGAAAGGACCCCAACATACAGGTACGAGGGTACGGGGAAGAGCGCCGGGACGGAGTTGGGAAGTGGATTTTACTGAGGTAAAGCCTGGGAGGTATGGGTATAAGTACTTGCTAGTAATGGTTGACACATTTTCGGGCTGGGTGGAAGCCTTCCCCACGAAACGGGAGACTGCCCAAGTGGTTGCTAAGGCATTACTAGAAGAAATTATTCCCAGATATGGGGTTCCTGAGGTTTTAGGCTCCGATAACGGCCCAGCTTTCATCAGTAACGTCCTACAGGGACTAGCCCGGGCGATAGGGACCAATTGGAAGTTACATTGTGAATATAATCCCCAGAGCTCAGGGCAGGTAGAGAGAATGAATCGGACTCTAAAGGAGACCTTGTCCAAACTAGCCATCGAGACTGGCGGGGACTGGGTGACCCTCTTACCCTATGCCATCTTCCGGGTCCGGAACTCACCATATGTACATGGTTTGACACCTTTCGAAATTCTGTATGGGGCACCACCCCCCATTATTGTTCGTACTCTACCAGATCATGACCCCAATGTGGCCCCAAGTTATCTGGCCAGTTTAAAGGCCCTACAAGGGGTCCAACATGAGATATGGCCCCTAGTGAGTTCCCTGTATGAAATTAAGGACGCCCCGAACCCGGAACATGGCATCGTTCCAGGGGATTGGGTATGGGTAAGGAGACACAGGTCCCGGACACTGGAGGAGAGATGGAAAGGTCCTTATGTGGTTATTCTGGTTACCCCCACTGCCTTAAAGGTTGACGGCATTGGGCCTTGGGTCCATCACTCTCACGTGCGCCGAGCCAGCCAGCTGGAGAAGACGCAAGCTAAGGAGTGGATCGTACGGCGACACCCTGATAACCCTCTGAAGCTGCAGCTCTCCCGACCTCGGGGAAGCGTCAAGCCCCCTGCCTCAGCTAACGATGGAATGGCTGCTAGCCCTAACTCTGCTCAACATCTGGGAGAAGAGCCACGCGGGGCTCAACCCACACCAACCCCATAAGCTAACATGGACCCTAACAGATGGACAGACCCAAACAACCCTTAATAGCACCACACATACTGCCCCCATCAATACGTGGTGGCCAGACTTGTTTTTCGACCTGCGTGACATTTTCGGCACTAAACGTGGACGGCAGTATGACTACTCAGTCAGGTCCAAGCGGGCTGTAATTGACACCTCTCAAGGACATAGTGCACAAGGGTTTTGGGCCTGCCCAGGGAACCTAAGAAACAATTGGAAAACCTGTGGCGGCCCAGACCGCTACTATTGTGGTAGTTGGAGTTGTGTCACCTCCTATGACGGGCCCCGACAGTGGGACGTTGGGAACAGGGATCTAGTTAAATTCTCCTTTAGGGACCCCCACAACCGGGTGCCCCAGGTACGTGTCCAGTTTAACCAAGACGTGGCGCGAAGAGAGCGTGGTTGGTTATCAGGATTAACTTGGGGGTTCCAATTAGATATAGGCCGTTGGGCATGGATAGGTCCCCACCCTGGCGGTCTCCTAACTATTCGACTATCGGTGGAAATGATCAGCACTCAGGTGGGTCCAAATAAGGTGCTGGCCCCTCTCGTCCCTACCAAGAACCCAGGTATATCAAGGGATAAAAACACCGCAGGAGGGACTGCGGGAACCCAGCCAAAGACCTCTGTAACTCCTTTGACGCCTGCTACGCAGCCAACCAAAGACTCATTGCGGAAACTGGTGCGCACTGTATACGAGACCCTTAATGCCACCAGTCCTAACCTCACAACCTCCTGTTGGCTGTGCTATGATATAAAGCCCCCATTCTATGAGGCAATAGGACTTAATGCCACTTACAACGCCTCTAACGGTAAGAACCCTTCTCAGTGTTCATGGGGAAATCGTAAAATTGGCTTAACCATGCAACTAGTGAGCGGCAATGGGACCTGTCTAGGGAAGGTGCCCCAGGCTAAACAAAGTTTATGTGCCTCCATAGACAGCTCCCCTAGTTGGAAAAGTGACACTAAGTGGTTAATCCCCAGAACTGATGGATGGTGGATATGTTCAAAGACTGGCCTCACCCCGTGCTTATCTACCTCGGTCTTTAATGCCGCCAATGAATTCTGTGTCCTAGTAACAGTGCTGCCCCGCATCCTCTATCACCCTGAGGAGAGTATGTATTCGCATTGGGATAGTGACACAAGTATGAGAAGTAAAAGAGAGCCCATCACCGCACTAACCATTGCCACCCTGTTCAGTTTGGGAATAGCCGGAGCTGGGACCGGCATAGCTTCCCTGGCTACTCAACAATCAGGAATGACCTCCCTAAGGGCGGCCATAGATGAGGACATAGAAAGGTTGGAAACCTCGATTAGTCATTTAGAGAAGTCGCTCACCTCTCTATCCGAGGTAGTACTCCAGAATAGAAGAGGACTTGATTTGTTGTTCCTCCAACAAGGGGGACTGTGTGCCGCGCTGGGGGAGGAATGTTGTTTTTATGCTGACCATACTGGTGTGGTAAAAGAATCCATGGCAAAGGTGAGAGAAGGGTTAGCTAAGAGAAAACGGGAAAGGGAAGCTCAGGAGAACTGGTTTGAGGCTTGGTTTAACAGATCTCCTTGGCTCACCACCTTAGTATCTACCTTAGTGGGCCCAATTATCTTGCTTGTGCTTATTCTAACCTTGGGCCCTTGCATATTAAACAAGCTTATTAATTTTGTAAAAGATCGTGTTAATACTGTCCAGCTCATGGTCCTAAGACAACAGTATGAGACAGTGCCCACCCGTGAGGACCTCTACGGCTGGCCCGTACATGAGCAAGATTCCTCATTATGAACAACACACAGGGGGGAAATGTAAGAGACTGTTAGCATGTAAGAGACTGTTAGCATGAGAACTGCTATCTTCAGGTCAGGGTTAACAGCCCCTAGCCTGAAACAACATAATTATAAAATTCCAGGATGTGGGCAGTTGCAGCATGGCGACTAGAAGTCCTGTAGCTTATCTTATACTCCTGGTCTCCTTGTCCTGCAGTAAATCTTATACTCTTTGAAGCTATGCAAGTCCTGTAGCTTATCTTATACTCCTGGTCTCCTTGTCCTGTAGTAAATCTTATACTCTTTGAAACTATGTAAGTCCTGTAAGTTTATCTTGTACTCTCAGAAGCTATGGAAGGCCTTGAAAATGCTATATAACCCCTTGGCTTTAAGTGTTTGGGGTCCTTGTTAAAAACCCGCTGCGTCGGGCAGAGACGGGGACCCCAGCCGGCTGGTAATAAACCTCGCTGTGTGACTTGCATTATTGTGCGGGTTCTCTGTCTGTCTGAGGGGGACAATTCCGGATCTTAACAGTAGCAGCGAATCAGGAAAAAATTCATTTTTATCAATGGAAATAAAATAAAAATAAACAAACTAAATCCCCAGCTAAAAACTGAAAAAGAAAAGCTGGAAAAAAAAAAAAAACCGCTAAAAAATCAGAAACAGAAGAGATAGTTAAAAGCAAAAATTAATGAGGTATGGAATAGAAATACATTAGATATAAAGTAATAAAAGCTGTGTTTTTTTGAAAAAAACAATATGCAAACCAAGAGCTAGCTAACTCAATCAAAAATATGCAAAATAAGAAATGACCAGGGGGAAATAATACTGAAACAGAAGAAATGTTAAGAGACTACTTTGTAGATCTGTATGCAAATAAATTTGAACATCTACATAAAATGGATCATTTCCTAGAATGAAACAGTGGAACAAAATGTACATTAGGTATAGAAAACAGACTAATCTCCAAAGGAAAAAAGTGAAAATGCTTCAAGTAACTTCCCCCACAAACAGCACCAGCCCATGATTTCACAGAATTCTACAAGCCTTTCAAGGACCACAGAGTTTAAATGCTCCATTTATTGTTCCAAACCACTGGAAATGAAAGGAAATTTCCTAAATCTTTTATTAAGCAACTATAATAATATTGGTATTTAAAACTTGGTAAACAAACATGAAAAAGAAAAATTTAGGCCAATATCATGCCACTCTTCTTACATTGTGTTAATTGATTTTGATGTAAAAAATACAGATCTTAACACCTATATCGTCTCAAGAGAATCTGATATAAAAAATGGCTGTGTGTACATCATGAATCTGAATAGCTATTTGAGACTAAGAAGACTCTTGGTGGGCACTGCACTTAACAAACATTAGCTGTTGTTATTACTTCAAATACCAGTGCCTTTATAGAAATTAAAACTAAAGAAAGCTAACAGAAATATACATTCACATTTTATAAGTATGCTATTGTATTATTTGCTCTTTTTAATACTGAATTAAAGTATATGCCTTTGCTGATTTGTTCACCTGATAAAAATAAATTCAACATTTATTGAATACCAATTGTACGCCAGGAATAAAGTATATATTCTCAAACTTCTGAAGGTCTCTCAAAGGTCTGTAAAATCAGACCTTTTCATAATCTCATGCAGAGGGTGGCACACTTTAAAAGGTCAGACAGCAAGTACTTTAGACTTTACAGGTCATACAGTCTCTGTCGCAACTACACAACTCTGCCGTTGTAACTTGTATCTGACACAAATAACACATAAATGAATGAATGTGCGTGTCCATCAATAAATATTTACGGATACTGAAATTTGAATTTCATATAATTTCAACACCACAAAATAAGCTTTTGTTTCTTTACAATCATTTAAAAATGTGAAAAACATTCTTAGCTCAAAGGTCTTATAAAAGAGGCAATGGACCAAATTTGGCCCACAGGCTGTTTGCCAACTCCTGATCTACTGAAAAGCAAAAACCTCATCAGAAGTATGACAAACATATGAACATGTATGCAAAAATCTGCATCCAGTTTCTGGAAATTGAGTCATACATAAAACTTGGAATATTGTTCTCTGAGGTCCTTTTCAACTCTAATACTTGCTCATCATTTTCAAACTCATTCTAATCGGACTTCCCTTTTGGCAATGCTCTAGTGACCCAAAAGCACCACCTGAAGACAGCTTTGACAACAATTTCTCCCCCCACACACAGTGAAGTTTTGCTTTCTTTACGTCCTTTGTCTTTGTGAATAAATTTCAAGTTGCTTAATCCAGTTAGCATATTCTCTCTCTTAACTTCTAAACGACTGCAAAAATCTTCTAACTGGTGTATTTTCTATAAACCATTCCATACCATGTTTTCATGTCAGTCTTCCAACACAGTGTGATTACCTCTGTTCAAAAGTTTGCACTGAGTGCCCACTGTCCTTAAAAAAAAAAAAAAAAAAAGGCGAGAACCTTAGTCTCAGCCTCGCTTTGAAGATGCTCCACTACATGGCTACTACACATCTCTACGATCTTACCTACTCTTACCAAGTGAATTCTGTTCAGTGCTACTAAAACACCATATGTATTTCTATGTCTCTGCTTCCCATTACCATGTCCCTCATGTCTTTTTCTCTAAACCCTACCATTCTTTCAAGATCCTCGTGTTCCCTCTCCTCCAGTAAACCTTCTTGAGTGATGCAATCCCCTGTGATCTTTCCTTCTCTTTCAAATGTTATTGTTAACCACAAGTTATTAACAAAAACATTCCGTTATTTACCTTTGGTACATTTTCTCATCCAACAAACTTTGAGGATAACAAAAAATGATTCTGTGCTCAGCATACTATCCTATAACTGTAGGTGTTCAATTATTGCTTGTTATTAATGACAAAAAGTCATATATCAAACATGAATTCAAAAACATCAGAATAGAAATTTAAGTTTTTTTTTAATATATCCTCAACAAGAATGCCACTTACTTTTACCAATATATCTTTTACAACTTGATTGCTATCATTGTGAACGCTGATATAACTGGAAAAGGTCTCTCCCAAAAAAATATTCCTGTGAAATAAAATAAATTTTTAGGCAGAAATCTATTCAGGTTTTATCACAAATATTCTGTTTGAGCAACACTGAGAACTTCAAATGGAGAAAAATTTATTAAAGGATAGAGATCGGTAAAATACTGCTGCAACATTCCTTGTTTACACTAGGCTGCTCATTTATTACCTAGTGCAATTCAAAGTACTGACTTACTCTATAAAACATGATATATATCTTGGGCTTCAACTACTACACAAACCGCCAGTCTCCTGAAATAACTCATTGAAATCAGGTCCATTTTAAGAGTCTTAAGATCGGTTATTGAAGAGGACAGAAAAAGGCAATTTTTGAAATAACTTAAACCCTAAATCTAGAGGAGACCTAGATTTAGAGCATTTTTACCAATATATTTGATTTTTCTACGTTATTCTAATAAAAATAATGACTAGTGGCTTTACTTTATACCTTTTATAAAGTATGTTTTATAAAAATATATATTTATTAATATGTATTACATGAAAATATTTAATGGCTATATTCCTAAGTTTTCAAGACAGAAGTCTATGACCACATTCTGTAAACCTTTCAAAAAAACCTGAAAAATTCCTTTTGGTTTCAAATTCTCTCAATGGAAACAGACTGGAGCTAGGGGCTTCTACCTCATTAATAATCTAGAAGAGAATAGCTAAGAGCAAGAGAAGGAATAAAAAATTTAGAGTTCCTAATTGGTTGACAAGTCTTATAACTTATGTTGGGAGAAGGCTGTGAAGCTGAATAAAGAGTTCTTCTGAAAGACATTTAGATTAAATCAGTTAAAATAAAAAAAAATCCATGGACATTAATAAATATAAGATCTAAAGAAGAAAGTTAAAATTCTATCACACTAGGAACCACTATTAAAATGTTGGTATGTATCTTATTTTTTTCAACCATATGTATCTTATGGCTTCTTAAAAACCAGAATCACATAGTGTAATTTTGGTAAATTTTTTTTTTTTTTACCACTTAAATGTCCCATGAGCATTTTTCCAGCTCATAGTTATTTTTTGAAAACCAGATTTGTAATGGCTTTAAAATATTGTTGCATTTCTTATGTGACTACATCATTCTTACCCGAAATTCTGTGGTAAAGTCAACATTTCTCCCAACATTAAAATTTCTGCACCATTTACAGTGGAAGGATCATCTCTCATGAGTTGGTTAAAGAGATCTCCTGTAGGAAGAGAAAAACATAAAATTCTAAGCTGTACCTAGTAAATAAGTTTTACTTACATAAAGTAATAGTTGGGCGAAATATTTTTTATAAATACTCTCTTGACAAAAAATATATTTAAAAAACATAATTTCTAATCTTCAATACAACTAATGCATGCCAAAAAATTGTTTTCACAGAGAATGAACACTTTAGAAACAAAAGAAAATATGTGATATACAATATATTATATAAATCTCCAATAATTTTAAATAAAGGGAATCCTAATACATTGATGGAACATTTGAAGATAAATGTAATTTCAATAGTATCATGACTATGAATGTATTGACACTAAAATGAAAATAAAAGTATCTTGCTGCCATGGGATATCAATAGTATCTTGACTTACAGATTATGAGTGAAATCTGTTACTCAGATGAACCACTCACATGGTACAAAAATGGGCAACAAAGAACGCAGCAGAGAGTTAGCATAAGATTGGCAAGGACTAGGTTTATTTCAAGGTAATACAGGCAATCCAGGTTTCAACTTTTCCCTAGGTACAATTAGAATAAAGCATGTGTCATACCAGGTAAGTCTTTTTCTTCACATGTTACTGGAATGTTGGTGAATAAAGTAGGCTTAGTTAAACGCATCACTGTGAATTAAAAAAAACAAGAAAATATTAATATTGCTTTGGGCTAGCTCGTACTCCAAAGTCAAGTGTATGGTATTCATCAAGTTTATACTAATATAAAATATAACTAAATATAACTTCCTAAAGATAATATTAAATACTTCCTAAGATTATTATACAGCAGTGATTTACTAAAAATATTAATATATGAAAGAATTTTATATGAGAAAAAAGAGAACAATTTTGCTTTTACTTACAACCTAATTAATTGTAAAAATAAAATGTAAATGCAATACAACTCATTGTAGAGCAACTGGAAAATAAAGGAATTCTAAAGCTTAAAATATATTAGGAGAAAAAAGCTTTAAAAAACTCTTGAGTGACTTCACTGTAAACAATATCAATAAAATATTAATTAAAATTAACCTCACAGGGAAAAACTTTTAGATGCACCATTTTGAACATGAAACAATAATTTTATGCCAAAAAGATCTTTGTAAGCTTTGTCCCTTCGATAGAATCACAGGCAACTGGAAGTTCAGTAAGTGGACCTTTAAGTAATAATTCTGTGATGAAGTTACAAAAATATCAGTTAATGTATACAGATTTATATAATTCCGACCAAAACTATGATTTGTTCTCGGACATGACAGAATGTGTCTAAAGTTTATCTAGAAAAATAAATAAATGGAAATAAGAAAATTAATGGGGAAAAAATGAGGAAGAACTCGACTTACAATATATTAAACCATTTAAATCCATAACCTACTATTTGGCTTATTAATGCAAGACCATAGTGATATATGGATCAGATAGTTTTAAAAAAAGATTAGGATACAGAAAAATAAATCAACATTATAAGGTGCTAGGACAACTGGTTAGCCGAGAAAAGTAAAATTGAATTTACAAATTCATTTCAAATATTAAATAAATTACATATGTATCAAATAGACAAAAAAATTAAGCCACAGAAAACTAGAAAACATGAAGTATTTATTAAATCTAGTCTAGCAAGGATAGAACATTCTAATTTTTAAAAAAAATCTTTTTCAACTATGTCTAGATTGACATTTGACCACATCAAATAAAGACAAAAATATAAAATTAAAAGTCATAACAAAATATTTTAGAAAATGAATCACAGATTATTTTTTTATTCTCTATTAAAAAGGTTAATTCAAATCAAAACCAAAAAACTTTAAAGACTATAGGCATAAATGGTCAATTCACAACGTACGTGGTATTATTCACACATGTACTACCTAACCATTAACTATCTATATCATACATGTCAAATTTAGTGCCTTTGTCATCCAGGTCTCAGCTTAAATGACATCTTTTTCAGAAAAGAAGTAACAGGTCACCTTGTTTCTCCCATCATACCTTGTATTTACCATGAACTGTATTTATTTACTTGTTTATAGCACTTCTACATAAACTCCATGAGGTTTAGGCTCTCATGTATCATGTTCAGTTTTGTGGCCTCCTCATTTGACACAAGTTCTGGCACATAGTATATTCTATAGAGCCTTGCTAAATTAACACCTCACCAAAGTCCTTAAGTAACTTGGTATTATTTTGAATCTATACAATGTTGTATTAAAAAGATGGCTTCTGAAATAGTCAACAAATGCTAACCTTAAAATTTCTGAAGTTGCTTGTGTAATTGGTATTTATTGAACATGTACTAGTGGGAGACACTACGCTACCTTACAAATATTAACACATTTCATTCTCATGGTTACTCTACAGGGTTGGTATTATCATTATCCCCCTTTTACAGATAAGGAGGAGTTAATTTGCATATAAAAGATTACATAGCAGATAGGTGGCAGAAATTTGAACCTGGGTGATTTCTTTCATTCTGTTCAAAAATAAGTCTTCGGGGGATGAGGGTGAGGGGGATCAAATGTATGGTGATGGAAGGGGAGCTGACTCTGGGTGGTGAACACACAGTGTGATTTATGGATGATGTGATACAGAATTGCACACCTGAAATCTATGTAATTTTACTAACAATTGTCACCCCAATAAATTAAAAAAAAATAAGTCTTAAATTATTAATTATAAGTACGGGTCATGAACCTGAAATGTCATGCCTTATCAGAAAGCATCCCATGAGAATTCAAAGTAGGACCCATCTCAAACACAGCATTAGCCACCTACAGATCAAAGACTTGGGAGAGGGGGTTAGGGAGGTGTTTCTGACCTTCTACTTTCACTCTTATTTCTAAGCAGAAAATATTAACATTAAGTAAAATCTAAAAGGGATAAAAAGGTGCTCTGAAAACAATGTACAGGAGGAGAGTTTTTCTCACAATCTAAATATCTAAGACTCTAAGCTCACTATTAACACCAATTAATGTTTTCAGTTTCTTCCTGATTTTTTTTTCATTTCAGAAGAAACCCAATCTTAACAAATAGAGGAAACACACTCTCAAGGTAATCCTGAAACACTTTTTAAGTGCCCTCGAGTTTACCCAAATGTGTATCCAATTTATTTGCTTATTATATGGTCAAACTTCCATTATGTACAAAACTCCTATAAAGCTTAGTTTCTGCTGATTCTATTTTTTTTCCCTAGGAGATGAGACAGTAGGAAGTGGGTAAAGAACCACTTTCCATTAAAAATACAAGACCTTTAAGTTATTTGATAAGTTGGCAAATGAAATTAAATTCATATGATGCCCTCCACATCTTTTTTCTTTGAATTTGACATTTATTTGAAGGTAGATGAATGTCAGGGAATAATTAAATTATGGCACTGTAGTCACTTTCCTGGAGAGTAAATGCTGACAGTATTTTAGCAAATGCCCTCACAGATTCACCTTCTTGTACATATTTTTGTTTCCTCAAATTATTTCCATGTCTATGACTTAACAGTGGAACCCAGAAATACTGCTGAGTCCTATTAGCTAGTGCTAGAATCTTGAGTCCTAAGGTTCTAAATACTCTAAAAGGATTCGAAGAAGGAGCTGTGGATTCTAAATTCTTAGGCCTTGATTACTTAAGCACTGTCTAGGTAGAAGAGAAATGAATCTCTTCTTTTAAGATCATGGAAATATATGCAATAAAATTTAATCTTGTTTCCTAGTTCTGAATTACCTTTTCATTATTTCTCAAATGGTTAGAAAGCAATTTATATAGAATTAGAAAGATTTAAATCTACCACATATGAAGACAAAGAAGCTTTTTTTAAGGTGATTCTTAGATTAAAAAGCTACTCATCAGAATCCTATGACCCCTGACTGTACCTTGTATTTTCAGCTCTGTGTACAGTCATTTCAAAATAATAAAATTATCATTAAAAAAACATCGTGTTCTGTGTTAAATGACTGTCTTATGAGTACCTAACTTTTAACCTTTGGGTAACAATCTTACAGTAAATAAGACCTGAACAATAAAAATCAAATTTCACCATTTATTATTCCCTAATAATATTAATCAACTTTTATTTGCAAGCTTGCTGGCAATACTGAATAATTCTTGATGTTTCTCCAGCATTCTTGGGTTGAAAAGATGATTAATGAACGAAAAGAGGAAGTAATTACTGAATACGTTACCTTAGAAACTTCCTCTATACCTGGTGACTTTTTATTTAAAGACTTTTGGAAGCATTCACACATATGATGGTTATTTTCTAGACAGTCTCATTTGAGACAATAAAATGGTACTAAAAGGGTTTTAAAAAAACATTTGGATAGAGTAAAACTTAACTGGAAAAGAAGATCTTTAGTTAAAAATTAGTAGACTCCTCAGATTTTAAGCAACCTCAGCTTATGAAAAATTCCTCCAAAGGGCACATTTACCATGTATTATGAAGCCCCTACCATGCCAGGCACTATGCCACCAGGCACAAATGTCTGCCTTCCAATGAGTACAGTCTTACCAGCTTTTCTCAGGATTTAGTTTTACTACTTAATAGTAGTAACTCCATGTAAGCTCTGTGAGAGCAGGGTCCATGTTTGTCTCCTTCCCTACTACATTCTAGTACCTAGCTCATGGTAGGCATTTAAATTTGTTAAATAAATACATGCTTTTAGAATACTTTTATTCTATAATCACTTTCGTTATTTTTATGAGGCGATGTGTAAACACAATTTATAACACTTTGGTCATGGCAAACCAACAATGACTTAAAGAACCAACCAACTAGTAATCAGCATTAATGGTTATTAAGATTTAATTACCTGTATTAGAATAAAGAAAGAATAATTTCATTGCTTATCACATTTGATACTTTGCTTCAAAACAGGTTATAACCTTAGATACATTATGGTCTGAGGCAAATTATACTTTTTTTTTAACCTTTGTTTCAAAACAACACATCAACTATTGTCTATTACAGATCTTTGGAAACATCAGCAGAATCTGGGCTGGTCTTCCAATTTGAACTACATTCATGCCACTTGAATAGCTTTCCCAATAGAATTAGTTTTAGTTTTATTTTTAAAAAAATATGACGCTTTTTGAGAGTAAATAAAATTACTGTAAAATTATATTTTAAGGATTCATCGAAATCCAAATTATTCACTATAATTCATAGGAATATCTAATTCAATCACCGGAAAAGTAACAGAACAAAAGGAACAGAACATTTCACCTCTAAATTCAGTATAAATAATAATTTATCACAATTCATTTAAAAGAAGACTGCTAAAAGCAAGACCCAGAAAGTTCTTGACTTAAATGACAAGCCTAGGAATTTACCTGATATTTATTTCTGGGATACAAACTGTATACACATTACCACATAATTTTTTTCACAACGTTAAGAATAAATAGGCTATATTAGCAAAGGTTCAAATAAAAACATTAAGTCATTAAAAATTTTAAAAATTTATTCATTTCACTGTTTCAGTTCATACTGTTCATTCAGAATATTCTTCTTTTTGACAATCAGTGGAATTCATTACATACTTAAAATAACACCATATTTATGCACAAATAAATTCATTTTCCCAGTAAGAGCCAATCTTCCTTTAAGGAGATTTCCCACATATTCACAGTACATAATATCACAGAACACCCATATTTGGCCTAAATGTCTTTGAATTGTAGCGTTACAAGATGGAAGTTCATTGTGTCTGATAATTTGATTGAGTTTTGCCCAAATGTCTTCCAGAGTTTGGTTGTTACAAATAGTGTGTTCTATTGTCCATCTTGCTCTATAAAAGGAATGTATATTTAGTGCCTTTAAACTATGTTGCAATTTTTCAGACAAAGGAAAAATATTTTCAGTACAATTACTGCTGGGAAGTGAAACACTCCAAGACCTCTTCTTTTGCCGGTTTCCTTTTTCTGATTGTTTATCCAGATTTCTAGAATTAGTCTGTTCATTCAGTGTGTGTGATCGGATTAAATGCTTCTTTTCTTTCAAATTAGGTTGAAACTCCAGTAGATCTACTGTGCAATCGTAACTCTGTAATTTAACATCATGTTCTGAAATAGTTAAGTGCTGTTTCACATCTTCAGCTGCCTCTTCAGAAATCATAGGTGCTGATCTTTTAGGTTTGAGTGGAAGTTTGGACCCATCATGTGGAAACCAAGGAATAAATCTTGATAGTGGACGTGTAGGAAAGTCTTGAATTGCTTTCTCTGCAATTTTTAGCAGTTTTGTGGGATCACTCTCATATGGTCGATAATGTAATATTACTTCTGTTGTCATTGTGCAGTAATCCAGTTACTCTTACATGGAGAGAAAATTTCTTAGCTGAGTTCCTCAGAGCTAGAATGTAATTTATAATTACAAGACTGTCTCTCTTTCCAAATCAGAGGGAAACAGGACCTAAAGTGGAAGTATTGCAGAGAATAAGATATGGTAGGGATAGCCTACATAGCCATAGGCAGGGAGAAAAGGAAAAACAAAAACCAATCCCAATATGTTTTTACCAAAGTGCTACTGGTAAATGTGAATATAATCCACAAAACTGGAAATCTTTTCTCTCACCAAAATAAGTGATCTGGATTAGATGCCCTATAAGATCACTTCCAGCCTAAAAATGCTAGTAATCAACATGTTTAACTCAACAGATATAAAGGATTTGGACATAATGATATTAATATATTAGGTAATAATAATCTTAGGACTATTATCAGAAAAAAGCAAATCAGTAATTCTTAAAATACTGGATTTATAGAAAGATAACTAAAAAAATGTAATAATACTTAAAAATTTGAAGGCAACCCAGTAGTAAACATTAAAAACATGAAAATGGCTTAACTTTGCATTTAGGCTAAGGACTGGTTTTGTGACAGTCTCCTCCGTGTAACTGGGGAAATTAAGCAGTTTCAAGACCTTAGCACCGTGGCTCCTGAATTCCAATTTGGAGGAGGAACAAGAAGGCTAGACCCTTATTTCTTTTCCTCTTAAAACACAGAAGTCCTCAAGTTGCCCCACATTAAGTCATTCAGTTCCAGCACACGGTATACAGGGTCAAGAAAGGAGCCTTATAGGATCTGCAAGTTAGGCTTCCTAATCAGGCCCAAAGCTGCAAGAGCTGTAAGGCAGGTTTCTTTCATATCCTTACTGTACAAAAAAAGAGGTTGCATCCCTTCTCCCCCAAATCATTAGAGAACTACTTGACGAGGGTTCTCCCATTGCAAGGATAACAGTGGAGGGGACTCCTGGCATGATATCACAATACTCATTTGACCACTGATTCTGAAGAGTTAAAAGAAGTAATCTCACATTTTTTTTCACCTACTATTCATGCCCACTAACAGATTTGACAATTCTAAATTCATAAACGACTGTTATCCTTAATATGAATAACTTTTAATATAGATCTAAATATAGATAGCATATTCTTTCAAGAATTAATACTCTTGTTTTCTTCCCTCTTCCTTACACTTTCACATCATAAGATATGGCATTGAGAATTCTTCCACTGTTGTCTGAACTTATTCAGTGTTGTACTCCAGATACTGAAGTTCTGACAGTTTCTTAATATTTTACATATCTAAGAAAGTAAACTTAAAAGACCATATAAATTTTGGCATCCAACATCAGTAAAATTAAAAACTTGTGAAATTTTGATTAACTAGGACATTGGAGAAGACTAACACCAAAAGAATTTTAATAAAGCTAAAACTATTAGTGAATTTCAAAGCACTTGTCCTTTAAGCTGCTAAAATACTCTTTCCCAAGGTATCTTCTGCTTTGGAAAATAAGGAATAGAAAACTAAAAATTCCTAATGGCAGTTAGCCTCTATAGTAGTGAAGTTTAACTGAGTTTAACAGCTTTCAATTTGTATAAAATAACACCTAGCAGCTAATAGCACTATTCCAAATTCCCATCAAAGTAGTTAGTAAGGGGAGGATCTGTAAAAATGCTGTTTCCTTCATTAGGAGGCAACATGGAGTCTTGGAAAGATTGAGGAAGGCCTTGTGTTGAAATATTGCCTCAATCACTTATCAGCTTGGTGATCTTGGAAAAGTTTCTTAACTCATGAGAGTTAAGTAACATCTATTCTACAAACTTGATATGAGATTGAAAGATAAAGAACTTGACAGTTCCTTTTCCTCCTTTTCTTTTTCTCCAGGAATAAACAATTTCAGTCCAGCTCATTTGCTCAAACTAAGCTTACAGGTCCTATTGCCATATTACTTGATATTGCAATTTCTTAATTCTACAAATCAGAGACAATCCTGTTAACCCTAACCATCAGTTTATGATTTTATGTTACAAATGGGACTGGTGAGCTTCTGGAACTTTTCTTGCTTAACATCACAACTGAGGTGGTGGTGGAGGGGAGCGGGTAAGGTCCCTCAAAATGGATACCACAAGAAAGTTAGTGCAATTCAACTGCATCCAAATGTCTACTGGGCATTTTCTCAGCTCAGTCCAAGATGGTATTGGTAACCACATAGAGCATCCAAGAAATGAAAAGTGTGCATCTGTGGTATAGAAAACAGATGAAATAAAGCTGAAAGCATTTCAAATAAAAGTTTTCCAGAAAACAACAGAAATTCCAGAAAAACTGCCCGGTTTTTCCCTAATGATCTAATTAAATCATCGAACTTACTTAACATTGTTTGCTGTGTACAGAAAACGAAAGTTGACACGAATTTTTCCATATACACAATATTTTGAAGTAAACTACAGTAAGTTTTTAGAAAACCTAAATTATATGTTAGTACTATGTATTTCTATATCTTTGGCACTGTTGTCGTGCAATACTAGACTAATTTTACAGATGAAGCTGAAGCTTCGAAACTTTGTCAGTGCCACATTTAGAGACAAGAGACAGAAGGAAACCACTTTGGATGTCAGCTGTCATCAACCAGGTTCACAGGGCTTTCCCCGGGTGGGGTGGGGACGTCAGCTTCTGCGGCTAAAATCTATCTGGTGACTGCAGCAGCGCATAACAGAGTGAGCGATTAATCAGGTACCTATCTATTCCATTCTAGAGGGAGGCTCTCAAACCCAAAAATCAAAGAGCAGAAATTGCTTCCTGCCGCTCGGCGCCAAGAGATCGAGCAGCGGGGCGAGCACTGACAGAATTTAAAAAGGATGAGGCCTACAACCCAGAGGCCAGGTCTGTGAGGCAAAGGCTTCGAGAACTAGAGAAAGAAGGGGAGAAAACACGTTAAGGGGAGCAAGGTTCACAAGTTTACCTTTCAGGGCCAGCAGGTGCTCCTGTTTGGGGGGATTCACTTCCATTTTGACCGGCACTTTTGACTCAATTACGGAGGCTGAAGAGGTTCAATCCAACCCGGAAGTAAACAGGAAAGTACATGTTCGGGAAGACAGCGTCACACTCCCAACAGTTACTGTCTTCCGGTGGTGTCAAGTTCTCTTCTTACTCAGTCCGTTACGGACCCATCGGCTTTGTTTTACCAAGGCCATCTGGTGCCTCTTAGAGACCTATACATAAAATACTGTTTTTCAGCCACAATCACACATCGCGACTTCAAGAAACCACTCGCCGGGAACAATACAGGGCCTCGGAAATACCTACATTGCGGAGTAAAAGATACCGATGAGGCACACTGGAATTTGTAGTTTACACAAAAATCATATTGCATGCTGGGAGATGGAGTCTCCCTTTGCCCGTCCGTTTTGCAAGAGGGGAGAAGAGCTCGTTACTGGTGGAGGGGTTTCACCTCAAAACTTTGCTTCTGTTTTATCCCTACTTTTTTCTTAACTTTATTCCTTCCATCAGTTGCAGACTCCTTAATAACAATAAAAATAACCACCCAGGCGCAGGGATAGGTCTGCAGCCAAACAGCTAGGGCCGGAGGGAGGAGGAGCGAGCAGATGGTCGGCATAGCCCCACCCCGCGTCGTATTGCGCCTGTGCGCCAGTGGTGAGCGCCCAGGCCTCTGGGTAGGTGGCTGTATCCCGCCCCTCAGTTGAAGGCTCTGACGGCTGCTTCAGCGGCGCCGCTCCTTTGAGGATGGCTGCCCTGGTTGTAAACAAGCCTGGAACGGGACTAGACAGTGGCCGTCAGGGCAGCCGGGGGACGGCCGTGGTGAAGGTGAGGGACCTTGCGTGCTCTGTTCTCCACCATTGGCCACTCTGTCGGTTCATCCCGGAGATCTGGCTGCAGCGCCGCGGCCCTGGCTTCTTAGGGCAGGATGCGCGGCCTCTGGGCTCCTCTCGGCTTAGCAAACCTCGCCCTCTCCTCTGCGACTTTTATCCCCGCAGGCCTGAAGTGGCCTGGTCTTCTGCTCATGCCATTCCTCTGCTTGGCATCACGTTAAGGGGACGTTTGTGAAAAGGAGTTTATGGGCCAATGAGAGTGACCTGGGCTGTTCTTTCCCCTGGTCTTCTGCTTTTAGTTAAGCTCAACAGTCATTAATCAGCTTTTAGAAAAAAATTCTATTAAATCGAGCCATTATTATCGCCAGGTACTATGTTAGCTATTTTAACTCGTTATTATCTACTTACGAGGTAAATGTTTATTCCTGTTTACAGGTGAGGAAATTCAGGTTTTGGGTTAACACGATGTGTGGCAGAGCACGGTTGTTGACTGGCTCTAAAGTTTGCTTTTCACTATTGCATTACTTCTATAATCAGACATCTATCATTGGGTTGGTCTGCCCCCTCCTCTCTTGGTAGTAGTTTGTCAACACTGTTGAGAAGCCTCCAACAGCTGTATAGCTGGGCATTATGCTACTATATGTGAATTGCCCTATGCTTCAAGTTTGAAACTTTACCCTGTGTAAGTGCTCCAGGATGCTTTTACTAAAAAATCAACTGGAATACGTGGAATTCGTTTTAACCTTCCACTATATATATGGGAAAATCTGGAAGAGGGGACTGATCAGAACGGTTTGTAGAATAACCTTCAGGATTACTTGTAATCTGAGAGGTTGATAATTCTCATTCCTGGCTACATATTAGAACCACTGAGAACTTAAAAACAAAACAAAAACAAAAAACCCAAAAATCTGATGCACTCCTCCCCCAGTTCTGATTAAGTTGATATCTATATTTTTTACACTTCCAGAAATGATTTCAATGTGGAACCAGGTTTGAGAACCAACCACTAGGCCAGATAATATCTGAAGTTCTTTTAAGATCTTGAATAATAGCCACCTGTGATTTTTCACCTAGTGTTGGTTTTATAGGATAGCAAATATTACATTTCTGCTCACAACTATATTACCAATATTGGTGGTGATCAATATTGATTCATCTGACCTTTATATATTAATGAAATTATTCTGAAGATGCACAGCATATCAGAGATGTGGAGGAACCCTTTTATTATTAGGCATGTTGTTTGGTTGAGATTTTATTTATTGAATTGTGTTTTTTCTAAGTAGAGAATACCTGAAGATTATTTTGTGAATTAACTTGAACTAATAAATTGCCATTAGAATAGATATTTCTGTATCTACTTTTGTCATCCTGTTTGCCTTAAAAATCTCAAAAATATACCAAAATTTGATGTAACTCCAATTTGTTATTGCACATAGTTGGATATATTAGAGACTCACTTTGTTCATTTTCATCTTTACATGTGAAATGTGCATGAGCAGTGCAATAGGACAGCCCTTTTTGGAAACAGCCTCATGCTGTAATTTGTAAGAAGTATGGTGGCATAAATTAAAAAAAAAAGTCATTGTCATTTTCATAGATGAAAGCAAGAAGTATTAGTTGGAAGGTAAAGGTTGAAGTATACTAATGCTAGTATTATGTGAACCGGCATCTTGCTTAATGAACAAGTTGATAATGACATGGCTTTTATCTTTAGGGAAACAAAGATAAAAATCTCATATTATGAAGTTATTTATATTCAGAAAAGAATCAGGAACATTTCCTTTGAATAGGGAGTCTTTGTAAGTTTCTTTTGAATAGTGAGCCTTTGTAGTCCTTTTAAAATATGGTCTGGTTTATTAAATTTGATTTACATGTAATAAGTACATGTAATGAAGTCCTTGTTGGCATATTGGTGAAATTTTTAAAATTAAGAGCTTTTTTCCTATCTAGAACTTAATTTCTTATATTGTTAGCTAAAATTCCTAATAGTCTAGTAACTTTATTTTTGGATCCGTGTTTGGCTTACTAATCAGACTGTGCAATTTTACTAGTGCTTTTTGGAAAATCCTGCGGTAGCAACATGAGTAAACTCTTTTACCTTGTGTAATGATAAAATCAGCGATACAAGATATGAATGAACTAAGTAAATTTTTGTTTTTTTGGAGCTTATTGTCATAAACAAGTAATATTTATTATGGTGTCACATTAATGATAACATTTATAAAAATGTTGCCTTTATTTTATATCTAATTCTGTGGTGAATATATTTTCTATGTTTAGTAAAATTTGATATTTAGGTGAAACTTTTCCCCTGCCTTTTAAAAAAAATGTAGGATAAGTTGCAGTGTGTGTGTGTGTGTGTGTGTGTGTGTGTGTATCATATATGTAATTTGTAGCTGTTCCGCAGCTATTTCCCTTCCTCATAGGGAACCACTATTGCAATATAATCAGTTTCCTGTGTATCCTGCCAGAAAGATAGTATGCCTGTATAACAATATATACATAAATATATGTTCCCTTTTTCTCCCCACCTTTACACAAAAGTTAATATGTTCTAGCTCCCTTTTCACTTGGCTTTCATTTGAAATCATTCTGGGTGTGTACATAAAAAAACTTCCTAGCTCTTCTTCACTAGACTACATAGTTTTGCAGTATATGAGTGTGCCATAATCATTTTCCAGTCTTGTGTTGATGTATATTTACTTTGTTTCCAATCTTTTGCAAATGGTGTTGTAAGGAATAACATACAGATCTTCTCACACATGTGTGACGTATTTGTAGGATAAGTTCCTGAAAGTAGAATTGTTGAGTTTTTCAAACTTTTGATAGGTATTGCCAAATTGCATTCCAGAAAGACTATATTAATAAAACGTTTCACAGCAGCCAGTAATGTATGAGAGTATCTGTTCACCCATTCTTTCACCAACACAAAGTGTTATCAACCTTTTTGATCTAATCTGGAAAAAAGTATACTTCCGAAGTGTACCTTTAATTGCATTTCAATGTGTTTTGAGTGAGATCGAACATCTTTCAATATATTTAAACAGCTGTTTTCATTTCCTTTTTTTGAATCATACTGGGATGTAAGCCAATTATGAATTATCTGTTTATTTACAGTGAAAGATGTTTTCGTTTCAAAGACTTAAGTCCAAAATAATTGTAGTTAAGATTAAAATTTTAATGGATTAAGTCTGATTTCCACTCTGGGTTTTCTTCTTTCTTCCTTTGTTTCTTTTCTTTTCTTTCTTTTTTTTTATCTTGTGTATTTGTTGTGGACAGTGGTTGGCTGGGCTCTTTTTAAAATTTTTTTTTTTTTTTTTTTTTTTTTTTTTTTTTTTTTTTTTTTTTTTTTTGAGGAGGGCTATCTCACAGTGGCCCATGCAGCCTTGGTTTTATCAGCACCACGCTCTAACCAACTGAGCTAACCAGCCACTCCATATAAGCACATAGGGTTGGTATTTTGGAATGCCCTGTTCCTGGGGCTTTTTGGGTCTAACAGGGAAAGACAGGCTGGAAAGCCAGTAAAGGTATTCAAGTATTTTGAATGTTAAAACAGACACTCATGGTACATAGGGAGGCAGAGGGAGGGGTAAGGGATACTGGTGGTCATTTCATTTGGACTGAGCTGTGGGTGGACCAGAGAGATATGGTGTTTAGGAATTTATTGGTTTATTAATGTAAAAAAGGATCCACTAGAAAAATGTCTATTTTGCTATTTCCTCAACATTAGCATAAAGAAAGACACAAGAACAGTTTGTCATGTTCTGGGAACTGCAAGCTATTTGATGGAGTTTGAGAATAGAGCCTGAAAAGGTGTAGCAGTGAAGCGATAGGACAGAGACCAGATTGTAGCAGGTCATACATACTGTGTTTCCCTGAAAATAAGACCTAGCTGGACAATCAACTCTAATGTGTCTTTTGGAGTAAAAATTAATATAAAACCCAATTGTATTATATTATGTTACATTATATTATATTAAGTTATATTATATTATGTTATAAGACTCAGTCTTATATTATAGTAAAATAAGACTGGGCTTTATATTAATTTTTGCTCCAAAAGACACATTAGAGCTGATTGTCCGGCTAGGTCTTACTTTCGGAGAGACACGGTAGGTGGCAGGCATAGAAGTTTGTGATGCAATTAAACAGTTCACTGTGGCTATTTAAAAAAAAATAATTAAAATTATGAAACACTTCAGATATATTAAGAAATAAAAGTACCAAAAATCCTTCATTGATATATATACTGTTTGTTGGCCAATTATAAAACAAAAACTCATGGCCCTGGGAATCTGATTATGCTGATTCTTGTCAGCTTTCTTTTGACTGACTTCATGGCCTTGAGAAAAATCATATACTTGTAATTGGAACTAGATAGACAAAATATTCTCTAACCCAGTGGCATGTTTATTAATTGAGAACAACAAATTGAAATTTAAGTCTAAGATGATTGCTCTCTTGCCTTTACATTATAAGTGACGTAAATGGATAGTATAAGATACTTCAAAATTACTTACAGTCTTCTTAACAAATCCTTTATTATTTATAAGGGTGAATTTCCATCCTAGCACATATTGCAAATTACTGTGTCCAAATTAATGCTGATTTTTGGAGGTTAGGTAGTTGCAGAGATATTGTTTAAGAACCCATCTTTGTTAGAATTATACATTGTTACAGATTCAGATATAACGAATCAAGCCATAATTTTCGAAAGCTAAAGATGATGTTAATTTACATTATCTTAGTCCCCAGCACTTAACCATTTCAAGATTTCACTCTGATTTAATTTTGGTTTGGTCTGTCAGATGAAATGATAAATGGTGATTTAAAGTTGAACAAACTAGACAGTGTTTTATGGATGAATAAAGTAATTTAACAAGATTGATTCAAAGAGCACATGTTCCCTTTCAAATGTTAGGTGCTGGAGTGTGGAGTTTGTGAAGATGTCTTTTCTTTGCAAGGAGACAAAGTCCCTCGCCTTCTTCTTTGTGGCCACACGGTCTGTCATGACTGCCTCACTCGCCTGCCTCTTCATGGAAGAGCAATCCGTTGCCCTTTTGATCGACAAGTGACAGACTTAGGTAGGAAAATATATATGTATGTATTTAAGATTTAGAATTTTTTATATAATACAAATGTGATAGAAAACAATTTCTCTCTTCTTGATTTTTAAAATTACATAATTCCAAGGAGGTTTCAATTTCTATTAAGCCAGTAGTCTTATAACTATAAACTAGCTCACCCTTAGGTGGTAGTTTTATTTCATCTTCTGAGGTGTTTATATTCAGTACTTCCTTATATATGAAGAGTTTTAAGACACCTGTGAACAACATGCCAACTTTATTCAAAGAAATAAGAAAATTTATTTGCCTGAAGCCATTAATCCATCAAAACAATGTTCCTTTAATAAATGAATAGGCCAATAATGAAATACATATAAGTAATTTGAGTGTCGGCATGTTTTTATTTACTAGTGTCAGAAACAGAAGTGTTTGTAGCTTGTGATAATGACTTGTTTTCTTTTAAAATAAGTTTAATGTTTTTTTGTGGATGTTTTTCAGTTCCTTGCAAACTTCTGAAATTTCACTTTATATATTTCAAAATGAGTTATTACTGTGGGATACCAGATTTGGAAATAATAACATTTATTAACATTTGAACAGTTATTTTACAAACATGAATTCTATAAATGTACTCTTTTTGATAACAGAATATTCTCCAAAATAAATCGCTTAAGGGTGTCATTTTTTTTTTCAGGTCAGTAGCACTATTTGTTTTAAGGCTATTTTAATGTATTCATACTATATATCAGGTGGAACACATTCAAAATAATTTATCCACCAAAAAAAGAAAGCAAGAATAACCAGATTTTTTTAGACTAGAAAGCTTTAAAATGCTAAAATTATTATTGTAAAATGTTTTATTCTAGGGGAAGATTAGGTTTTTTAAGGTTTTGGTAGTCTTTGATTGAAATAAATCCGTAGTATGTCATTTGCCAGAAAACTAATATAGGACAGTATTAGCATTATTACATATGATATTAACTTACTTAACCAAGAAATTACTTAGTCAAGAAATAATAGGGATGTGAGGGAGAGATGTCTGTATTTTGACATTCTTTTATTTGGCCTTTTATTCTGTAAGATATCATACCATCTTTATAGAAAACTATAGAAATATACATTTTAGAAATGGTAATGTTTCGCAAACAGAGGCTGGACCCTTCTACCTTTTTGAAGGGCACTGTCCCTCGTCTACGTAAGTATCGTAGTATGGTTGTTAACATCCTCAATATTTGAACTAGAAATTTATGACAGGCAACGGTTAGTCATATCCTAGGTTAAAATTAAACATGACTGCTGTATATCGACATTAGGAAAAGCAAATCAATAACTCTGCCTTGGGTATAGATAGTAATTACTATACCTCGTAGATGAGGTTTTTACTGTGATTTTAGCCTATGGAATATGTGTTAATGACCCTTGATATAGTTTGATATCATTTTTTAAAATCTATTTTTAATTGTACTATAGAAATAATGTATATATACGTTGCAGAAAATTTGAAAATTTAGAAAGCTTTCTTTATAGAAGAAAAAAATCATTTGTAATTCCTCTTCTTGGAGAAGAAATCTACTGTTAATGTGAGAGAATCAGAATGAGAATTCTTTTCTAGTCCAAGAAGAATATTAGTAGTTATTTGTGGTAGTTATCAGTACGATTCAGCAATGTCTCTCGTTCTTTTCTGTACACATGGTAAAATTATACTTCCCTGTCCTCTTATAGTTAGGTATGATTGTGTAATTTCCTTTTCACCAGTGACATATGGATAGAATTGAGGTGTTAACTTCCTGATAGAAGCTGTTCAGAAGGGGGTGTATTGTAGGGAAGAGTAGTTTTCTTAAGGTTTCAGTAGTCTTTGATTTAAATAAATACATAGCAGTAACTGCTTTTCCCTTCAGCAGTGCGGTGGTCCAGGGCGTTGGAGGCTCAGTGGCTTGTGCCCCTGATCAGGGACAGTAGGGAACACTAACCTTTTTTATCTTCCCCAATCCCTGAGATGTTGCATGAGCAAGAAGCACATCTTTGTTGTTTTAAGCCATTGAGATTTTATTTTGACAGTTACAGAAGTAATAGTGATATAGTAGGCAGTAGATAGATACTTCTAGGAGTTTATGTGTACATATTCATTATATAATGACAGTATTTGGAAAATTGTCACGACAATATTTTTAAATAAAGGACTTGCTTAGTATACTTCTTAGCCATTATATAAGTAGAGTAGATACAACTCAGCTTGTTGTAGAATACATGTGAAAATTGAAAACGATGAGAATGCCTTATAGGGTGGCAAAGTTGAGGGAGAAATGCTGGGTGAGCTGCATAAAAATACTTGGGAAAGAAGGTCACAGAAGTCAGATACAAGGCTAAAGTTATTTACCCTAATATGAACATTTTTTTGGAGAACCACAAGAAGTGGTTTCTTTTCTTTCTTTCCTTTTTTTTTTTAAATAAATAAGGAAAGGTGAGCTAAGAGGAATAGGAGACCTGCAGCCAGTGACCTCATCATCCTTTCATTTATTTATTTATTTATTTATTTATTTATTTATTCATTCATTCATTCAGTGAATATGTATTAGGTGACAGCTATGTGTCAGATGGTATTTGTGCACAGAAGTGCACCATAACGGACATATTCCTTCTAACTGCTGAAGGGTCTTGCTTTTATTTACAGGCTCAGGATGAGAGAGAGAGAGAGAGAGAGAGAGAAAGAGAGAAAGAGAGAGAGAATATGAATATGAATATGAATATGCATGCATGTATGCATGCTCATCTGGCCTTTTCCGGTCAGTTCTGGGGAAAGAAGCATTGTTCTGTATTCAAATGTGCCTAGAGTCTAACCTACCTAAAAGGTGTTGTTGTCTTGCTTTGGTGTGAGGATCTGAATATTTGTGTGGGAAGGAGTTCATATAGTTATAGACCACTATAGTGTTCTAGGTTAGAGGAGGGGTGGGGGGAAATGTTATCTTTAGCTGTTTGAGTTCCAGTTTAGATAGAGATGGAGTTATTTAAGGTTAAGCGTATCTTTCATACAGTGGTTTTCAAACTTGAGTCATAGCTTGTTTGTGGTCATGAAATCAATTTAATTGGTTGTGACAGATATTTTAAAAAATGAAATAGAACTGAAAACATCAGTGTGTTGCACACTGTAAGGGTAAATATTAGTGTGTGAAATGTTTGTTTCAGTTATATATACGATACATGATCCTATAAATACAGTGTAAATTATATTTCTTACTGTAGGTTGCTATAAAAATATTTCAAAGCAATTGTTTTAGAATATATATTAAAAGTCAGTGACGAAATAGGATTTATAAAGTTAAATGATAGAAAAATAATAGAACTTTAAAGTATGTTTCTACTGAGAATGCTGAAGAGTTCTGTTTTTTTAATAATGGTTAGATAATTGTTCTAGCATAAAAGAAAATGGGGAAAATTTGAATTTTTAAAATTTAGACATTATTAATGACTAAACTGGATGACTTAGAAATTACTATTGAGGTTTGAGGTAGAATGGTTAATACTCCATTCTGTTAGATTTAATTATTTTTATATTCTAGGAGATTCAGGTGTCTGGGGATTGAAAAAAAATTTTGCTTTATTGGAGCTTTTGGAACGACTGCAGAATGGACATATTGGTCAGTATGGTGCTGCAGAAGAAGCCATTGGGATATCTGGAGAGGTATTGATTGATGAAATATTTATTGGTGAAATATTTATTATTGGTGAAATATTTATTATAAGCTCAAATTTCTACATTTAATTTAAAATACTTGCCATTAAAAGCTCAATATAACCTCACTTACTCCAGCAGGGAGGACCCCAGAAACACAACTTTTCATTACATTCCAGTTCTTAAGGCAACAATGCTCCCAGTAGAATAGAAGTAAAACTGAAACTTGAATTATCTGAAAATGCTATACCCAAACTATGTTTTTTGTATAAACTCGTCTGTTTATTATAGTTAGTTCTATCTAAGGGTAAAGTGAAAGAATAAGAAGATTATGGAAGAGTAAGGATGCATAAGCTATATTAAAGCAGAGGATGCAAAAGTGAAGCAATCAACAATAAAGCACAAAGAAAGAGGTACTCCATGAAGAGGCAATTTAGTGTAGAGGTAAAATGCCTTAAAGATACCAGTGGTTCTTGAGGGAGTTACTACTAGTAAATATCTTCATGAGAAGGATAAGTTATTTGTAGGTGTATTCTCTTCATCCAGATGGGTAAATATCCAATAAATATTAGAAAGAAATATGCTAACACAGGTTAAAATACATTTTTGACACTTAAAGAGTTGTCTGCATAGCTGATAGACTGTTCTGGATATAAGAATAGATGTAGTATGGGCCGGCCTGGTGGCTCAGGCGGTTAGAGCTCCATCCTCCTAACTCTGAAGGCTGCGGCTTCGATTCCCACATGGGCCATTGGGCTCTCAACCACAAGGTTGCGAGTTCAATTCCTCGAGTCCTGCAAGGGATGGTGGGCTCTGCCCCCTGCAACTAAGATTGAACATGGCACCTTGAGCTGAGCTGCATCCCGGATGGCTCAGTTGGTTGGAGTGCCGGCTCTCAACCACAAGGTTGCCAGTTCGATTCCTAGAGTCCCGCAAGGGATGGTGGGCTGTGCCCACCTAGCAACGGCAACTGGACCTGGAGCTGAGTGCGCCCTCCACAGCTAAGACTGAAAGGACAACTTGAAGCTGAACAGCATCCTCCACAACTAAGGTTGAAAGGACAACAACTTGACGTGGAAGAAAAGTCCTGGAAGTACACACTGTTCCCCAATAAAGTGCTGTTCTCCTTCCCCAATAAAATCTTAAAAAAAAAAAAAAAAAAGAGAACGCTGACCCAAATTTATTAAAAAAAAAAAAATAGATGTAGTAAATAATAGTTAATATTTTGGTGATCAACTTTAAAACCATATGTTTACTATCACGGAAAAAATACCACATTGATTTCCATTTCTCTTTTATTAGATCATGATTTCTTTTATGTATAGTGAGTCAGTGAAATGAATTTCAAACTGAAGCATTGTTTTCTGAGATTTTTTTCAGTTCTTTCACATGCTATATCTTTTACCTATATTTCAAAAGACATTAGAAATTGTCTAATGTTGATCTTGTAAATTATTTGTCAGGTCTGGAAAATAGAAGTCATGAATTTTTTACTTTACATGTGCACATCTCTCATTGCAAACAAAACTGGTTAACTTTGGGTTCCTTTTTATTTCATGTGATACTGAATGACATCATTGATGTATTTTCTAATTTTTATTTCTGGAAAAATTTATGCCAAATCTCTCCCTTTCCAATTATGGCCTTTTAATATTCAGCAAAAATTTCCGAAGTATTCTTGATTATCTGACATGTAAAACTTTCCAACTTGAAATGCTGTTTAGTAATTCATGAAAATTATAAATAATATATAAAAGCTTACATATAACAGGTTATTTATTTATTTTTAATTGATTAAATCAGTGACTTTCAACCAGAACCATGCAATGGACTCACCTGTGGAGCTTTAGAAAAAAATACACAAGCTCAGTCTTTACCCTACTGAAATAAGTATTTGCTAGGTTGAAGTCTTGGAATCTGTATTTTTAAAAGCTTCCCAGCTAATTCTGATGCATACGCCTGGTTATCTACATAGCACTTGTGCTTCTCTTCTTCCTCTACATCATCATGACAAATAATATTTAAAGCAGTGGGTGTGTATTTAATATTAGCTTTTTCAGTCTTTAACAAAGACCTCTAACCTCTATTGTTCAATTTCTTTGTGTGAAGTGAGGGGATTTCATGGCAAATATCTTTGTACTGATTGTGAATCTATGAGAAGAGTTTTAGTTTTGACTTCAAATTCACTGCATATATTGATAATCAATTTTGGGAATAGCTTCTCACCCGTAGACATGAATACTTTCTCAGGTGAGTAGCAAATGACCTTTGTACTTAATTATTAGTATATTTTCAGATATAAAGGCTGGTTAGTTAAAAAAAGAGATTATGGGCTTTAGTATTTCAGAATTTGTTATGTTATAGTGATTGGGGTTCAGTATTAAGACATTAATCTTTTGTTTATCAGAGCATCATTCGTTGCGATGAAGATGAAGCTCACGTTGCCTCTGTATATTGCACTGTATGTGCAACTCACCTGTGCTCAGAGTGTTCCCAAGTTACCCATTCTACAAAGACATTAGCCAAGCACAGGCGAGTGCCTCTAGCTGATAAACCTCATGAGAAAACCATGTGCTCTCAGCATCAGGTGCATGCCATTGAGTTTGTTTGCTTGGAAGAAGGCTGTCAAACTAGCCCACTTATGTGCTGTGTCTGCAAAGAATATGGAAAACACCAAGGTCACAAGGTATGAATATAATTAAACTGGATGGCTCTACCTACTTTACCAGCCCACCATTTGTTTCCACTGACTTGGTTCTTTATGCTAAAAGCAGGAATTGAAGAAGAGTTAAGTGATGAATGAGTTGAGCTTGATAGCTTGAAAAGAAATGAGAGATTTAATTTCTGAATGACAGTAATTCAGAGAGGCCTCATGATTCTTTCTTTACTGAAAAATAGCTTTCCAGTAGGAAACAAAGTTCTCCTTTGTGTGCATGTTTTCATAATGAACTGTATTGTTTTAACAGTATTTATGTCTACAATATTTATGTCTACTGCTTATGATAAAATTTGACAGTCTGTTGGGTTCTTATTTAGTGATAAATGAACTTCCAAATTTTAAATTATTTCTTTGCAGGATAAACAGTTTTTGCATGAAAAAGCAAATTAGTATTTCGTATGCTGTGCTTTTTTGTAAATGTGTTATAAAAACCACTTGTGGCTGATGCTGTTTTTTATTAATCGGAGTGATTTAAATAGCTGTTTATATCATTAATCAATACTATAGGTTCTTTTCTATAATTATGTTCCATTTTGTAGCATTCAGTATTGGAACCAGAAGCTAACCAGATCCGAGCATCAATTTTAGATATGGCTCATTGCATACGGACCTTCACTGAGGAAATATCAGATTATTCCAGAAAATTAGTTGGAATCGTTCAGCACATTGAAGGAGGAGAACAAATAGTGGAAGATGGGATTGGCATGGCCCACACAGAGCATGTATGGATTTTTCTTTCTTCTTTACCTTTTTGCTCTTTTTCCTTATTACCTTTAACTTCCTAGTCTTTATTGAGCAATTGAACTGTGCCAGTACTGCACTAATCACTGCAAATAATTCTTTTAAAAAGTGTCTGTCTTCATGGAATTTATAATCCGTCATGGAAAAGAGACAGTTTCAAGGATGGTAACTTTATTTTGTGGGAGCAGTACAGGATGCCTTGGCAGTGCATAAGAGGGGCAGTAATTTAGGTGAGTCAGGTAAAACTTCCCAGAAGATGTAATATCTAAACTGAGATTAGAAGGGATTTAGTCAGGGAGAAGAGTGGGGTGGGGAGTGGTTGTCCCAGACAGGGAAGAATCTGTTAAAATGGATAGTTAACTGGGAGGGTCAGGCCTGATGTCTATTTCTACTTTGCCCAGCTGGGCACTAATGGGGGAGAAGGAAGAGTTTTGGGAGGGGATAATGGGACCAAGCTGATAAGTTTAATTTAGAAGTCAAATTATTATTCCTGTGAAATAATGCAGGGGAGATCCCCTCCAGTGAATTAGAGAGTTGGGAAGGCAGTGTGTTTAACTTTTAAGAAATTGGCTGTGAAGAGAAGAAGGAAGGAACTATGGTGGTAATTGTAGTTGCTTTTTAAAATTGAATTATAGAGAAAGGAATCTTTTTAGATGGGAATATAAAATACAGGGACAAAATGTAATGTTTTTCTTTGGTAACCAAACAAATTTAAAGCTAAGTCACTGAGGAATAATGTTAGAACTGCTCTATCAAAAACAGCAGCCATTAGCCACATGTGGCTAGTTATGTTTAAATTATTTAAAAATTAAATACAAAAATTTAAATTTAGTTCTTCAGTTTCACTAGCTACATTTCAAGTACACTTCAAGTACCTGAAGCTAGTGGCGACTGTATTGGACAGCAAAGCTATAGAACATGTCCATCTTCACAGAAAGTTCTGTTGGACATTGTGCTAGAGTGGAAATATTTTATTCCTTCCCTCGGCAAATATTATTGACACATACCAACTGCTAGACACTGTTCTAGCACTGTTTTTGCTGAGGAGACACCACTGTACAAGTCAGAAAGCTCTGCTTTTGCAGACTTTACATTCTACTGTGAGGAGAGGGACGATAACTAAGTAAAATCCTTATGGCAGAAGTATGTTAGGGGCTTTGGAGAAAAACAAGGGAAACAGAGAGTGCACATTTATATGGAGTATTCAAGGACAGATTCCTGAGAAGGGGACAGTGAGCAAAGACCTAACGGAGATGCAAAAGGGAACCATGCAAATATTTTGGAGAAGAGCATTCCAGGCAGAGAAAAATGCAAGTGCAAACAGGCCCTGAAGTAGGAGTGTGTCTCCTGTGCTTAAGAAACTGAGGAGGCAAGTGTAGCTAGAGTAGAGTGACTGAGGAGGGCCATAGAAAGAGTTGAAGTCAGAAGGGGCCTTATGTAGGCACTTGCTCTTCTTTCCACCAGGGACGTTCTCCCTCAAGATATTTGTGTGCTTCCCTCTCTTACCTCCTTCAGCTGTTTGCTCAGATGTGCCTTTTGCAGGGAGTCTGTCCTTGAACACCCCATGTAAAGGATTCTGGCATTTACTCTGAGAGGAATGGGAAACCATTGAAGGGTTTTGAGCAAAAGAAAAATTATCTTTCTGACCTACCATTTTAGTAGGATCGTCTGGCTGCTGGGTTGAGTATACGTTGTAGAGGAGGGTGGTACCTAGTGAGACCAATTAGAAGACTGTTAAAATAACCAGGTGAGAAATGGTAGTGGCTCGGATCAGGTCGATAGAAGTGGAGGTGCTGAGGCATGATTAGATTCTGGATATATTCTGGAGTCCACAGAATTTGCTGAGGGACGAGTTTTGGGATACGAAAGAGTTGTGTTAAAGATGGCTCCAATTTTTTTGTCTTGAACAACCTGGAGGACGGAGTTGCCATTTATTGAGATGGAGGAAAGTAGGTTTGGGGTTGGGAGAGACTGGAGATTAGGTATTCCATTTTGCTTGAGATGCCGTTTAAAAAGTGTGATATCCAAAAGCTGTGGTTAAGGGGAAATATCTAGTGTAGAGATACAAATTTTAGGACTTTTAAGGATATAGATAGTATTTAAATATTTATTATTTCACATACACAGTCTTTGTTATGGTTACAGTTGTTTAAAACTTATTTTTTTAATTAAATTTATTGGGGTGATAAAACTTGTTTTTATTTCCTTAGGTACCAGGTACTGCGGAGAATGCCCGATCATGTGTCCGAGCTTATTTTTCTGATCTGCATGAAACTCTGTGTCGTCAAGAAGAAATGGCTCTAAGTGTTGTTGATGCTCATGTTCGAGAAAAACTGATTTGGCTCAGGCAGCAACAAGAAGATATGACTATTTTATTGTCCCAAGTTTCAACAGCCTGTCTCCATTGTGAAAAGACTTTACAACAGGTAGGTAGTTTAAACATAGGAAGGACATAGTTTAAGAAGGAGGATTTGTCAGGTTAAGTAGATAATTACCAGAGGTACACACTAATGTGTTTTATCACGTTAATAAACATTTGTATATTATTATATATAACTGTATACATTGACATTGAGCTTAGGACAACCTCTAACCTTGAATTGCTCCACCAGCCCTGTCAGTGTCTTCTCCTTCATGTGCCCTCCCAACCATAACATCATTGGTTCTAGAATCTAACTTCTTGTCATTCTTCAGTCACGCCAAGCCCTTTTACTCTTCTTTGCCAAGCGTGTAGTATTGTTTCTCCTTGGTTGTCTTATATCTCCCTCTTCTGAGAGTGGAAAGCCTTCTTCAAAGGCTAGCTCAAATATTTGCTATTCTTTGACGCTCTCTCTTCCTTATTCTTTTTATTTTTGGGTGGAGGGTGGGAGGGGGAGTTGTCTGTTCTAATGTGTACCTATCTCTGCTCTAGTTCAGTGGTTGGTTGTTAACTTTGATGTCACAGCAAACCTGTTTTTTGATGGTTGTGGTATCATAAGCAATTTATGACCCAGTCTGCAGATAATGTACTTTTTAGATAAAGGTTTTTCTAACAAAAATGTCAGTCTTACTCATTTCTGTTTTGGATTTGCATTCATGAGTGGGCAATGTAAGGCTGAAGTCTATCTTATCTTTACTGATACATTACTAATAATTGTGTTGATTTCAATTCATTTTTGAGCTAAACTTTTTACCATTGTAGAGTTTTTTTTCTCTTAAATGAAATATCTGATTAGACTTCTATGAATGTGGCCTGGCTGTAACCACACAGTCTTAGCTGTCCTGTAGTCCTCATCACATTGAACTATAGTAATTGATGTATGTTGTCCTATTCTTCTGTCTTCTGTTTTGGAATGTTGGGACTGGAACTCTAGAAACCACATGTCTGCTTTGCCAGCTGGCTCCATGTTAGTTTAGCCTCTGCCACTAAGGGACAGTAGAGAGAGACTGGAATGCGGAAATGGTTTCCCATTTGCTTGGGGATACCACCATCCAGAGATATCTGAGTTTGGGCTCTGTGGGTCCCCACCTGTAAGTTTCTAAGTTTTAATCTAGCATCTCCCTTTTATTCCCCCAGCCCTGGGTGTGGTAGCTATAATTATGCCTAGTTAACAGTTGTTCACATTAAGTTTTTTCTGTTCATGTAACTGCTGTGGGTTTTGTCTCCTGATTTGAACCTGAATGATACAGTATGCATATTTGTCCTAGATGTTGATGAAATGAACTTGTTTATCTTTGTAGCTCTAAATTCTTTGTATCTGGACAGAAAGAACTTAAATACTTGTTCAGATGGGTAAGCAAGCCACACAGCAAAATCAAAATGGATTAAATCATATTTACTTGAAAACTTCATAATATTTTTATATTTACTTTATTAAAAAGTATGTTCGTAGTTCCTGAAATATTTGGAAGTATGTTTATGTTAGAGTTTCTGAAGAATTGTGTTGAAGTGGCTGATAATGATGTGGTATTATCTCACTATGTTAATGTTAATGAAATTGGGGTCTTTGATTCATTCTTCATATGGACCTGTTAGTTTTGTTCTGGTTTTTGGCCAGAGAACCCTAACCCCAACCAATATTCTTAAAGTTCCTGCTGCAGAGATAATTGAACAGAGGAATGAATGGAACATCACACATTTATTACCAAATTTGAGAATAAAATTTAATAATCCCTCCCCTCCAAGTTCAAGGCATGAGGCTGAATGGTGAGGATTTGTTTACTCATTTAGCAAATATGTATTGCCTACTATATGCCATGTACATTCTAAGTACATGTGATATATCAGTTAACAAAAAAAGCAAAAAAGCTGTAATCTTGTAGAATTAGCGGGCTAGCAAGAAGAAGACAGACAATAAACCCTAACTATATAAATAAGTAAATTATATAGTATATGAAAAAGTGATAAGACCTAAGGAAAAAAGAAAAGTGTGGAGGTATAGCAGATTGTGTTATCAATCAGGGTCAGGTTATTGAGAGAACGTGAAACTTGAGCAAAGACTCAGAGGAAGAAGTGAAGGAATTAATTTAAGCCCTACTGGGAGGAAGAACATTACAGCCTAGGAAATGGTTAGAGCAAAAACCCGAGGGTAGCATGCCTGGTGTCATGCCTGGTGTGTTTGAGGAACAGAGAAAGAGGCCACGGTGGTGAAGGAGCAGGTAATGGAAGCTGAAACCAGAGGTAAGAGGTAAGAAGGAAGGACTTCAACTTTTACTAACTGGAATGGGGAAACCATTGTGGGGTTTTGAGCACAAGAATGACTTGATTTTACTTTTGTAAAGGATCATTTAGCTGATGTGTAAAAACTAGGTTGAAAGAGGACAAAGATGGAAGGAGTTTATTGCTTAGGAGGCCATTGTAGAATTCCAAGTGAGAGAGAATACTGGCTTGGATGGTGGGGGATAGAAGTGCCCAGATTCTGGATATCTGATAGGATTTGTTGACAGATTGTATGTGGGGCATTAGGGAGGAGAAGGCAAGACTGGCTTCAAGGTTTTTGTTCTGAGCAACTGGAACAATGGAATTGCTATCAACTAATGTGAATGTGCAACAGTGATCAAAAACCAATACCACCACTGCTCTCATGGAACTTACATATTGTTGGGAGATCTCTGTGTTATGAAGAATAAATTGGCTTAAGTATCGAATATCTGGAATAATATTTAAGAAACTGGAAAGTGCTTGACTTTCGAGCAAAGGGCCTGGAGATCTAGAGTGAGAGGGAGACTTGTCAGTTTGACCTGTAGTCTTTTTTTAAAAAATTTTAAACCAATACATGTATATCTTAAATTATTTTTAAAAAATTTTATAGAAGTACAACATACATACGGAAATGTGTTCTTAAGTGTTCAGCTGACTGAATTTTCAGACTGGACATTACTATATAATCAGTACCCTGATCAAGTAATAGGACATTACCAGCACCCCAAAACCCTCAGTTTCCCTTCTGGTAACTACCTGCCTTTTCCCCCAAAGATAAACCACTATCCTGATTTCTAATGCATACTTTATTTTTGCCTATTCTGGTAATTAATATAAATGGAATCATACAGTATGAACTCTTCATGTCATTTTTTTCTTTTACTCTGTATTATGTTTGTAAAATTCATATCACATCGAATTGTGGCCCATTCTCATAAGTGGTATATTATGTTGCATTTGTGAATATGCCACGTTTATTTATTCATTCTTTTGTTGATATGTTCTTAAATTATATATTAATTAGCCTAGTCAAATTTACATTTAAGTTAATTCTGAGTACTGTAATGTTAAAAGAGCTTTTCTTGAGTTTTGATGATACCTCTTTTTTCCTTATTTCTTTAACGTGTTTATAAGAAATATTGTCTTCTCTTTCCTAGGATGATTGCAGAGTTGTCTTGGCAAAACAAGAAATTACAAGGTTACTGGAAACATTGCAGAAACAGCAACAGCAGTTTACAGAGGTTGCAGATCACATTCAATTGGATGCCAGCATCCCTGTGACTTTTACAAAGGTAATATACTATACTTCATTTTTAGATTTGTTTTCTGACAGATCATAATTGTTTACATTCCATGATAATCAGCTTGAAAAGACAAGTACGGAATTCATGAATCATAGGTTTAAAAAAAAAAAAAGCTTTCATTAGTGGAAAATAAAGAGTAGTATAAGGAATCTCCCTGTACCCATCACCCACTTTAACACTTAAAAACTTTTAATTTCATCTCCCCTTTGCCTATACCCCTTTCTGTCTGCAGTCTCCCAGGTTATTTTGAAATAAAGGCCAACACATTTCATCCCAACACCATATCATTTCATCTATGAAATATTTTTGTGTATATTTTCTAAAAGGTAAAGACTCTTTTAAAAAATGTAAGAAAATACCGCTATCACAACTAAAATATTAAATAACAAATAATATCGATTATCCAGTTAGTATTCAAATTTCCCAGATTGTTAAAAAAAATTTTTTTAAGTTCCTTTTTTGAGGCAGAATCCAAACAAGGCCTGTATATATTTTGGTCTCTTTTAAAGTGGATCACCCATAATTTAAAAATTTGTGTGTTCCATTTTGCTTTCCATTTTTAGGGACTTTTTTTTTTAAATTTAATGTTGGTTTGTAATTATGTGAAACATTTACATGATCCAGAGTCAAATCTGTAACGCAAGGTTCATTCAGAGCAGCTTAGCTTCCATCTCTGACCCCTCTACCTTTTTTCTCCCTTCCTCATAGTAACCGATTAAGAATTTTTTCTTAGTTTTATTTATCATTTAAAAAAGTATAGAGAAATATTTTTATATATTTATTTGCACACTCCCTACAATTAAAGGTAGAATACCTTACATACTTCTGCACCATGCCCTTTTCACTTAAATGTATGTCCTGGAGAACAAAGTATACAGTGACATTTTCTGTTCCTTTTTTACAGTTGCAACATACTTTATTGTAAGGATGTACCACTTTTTTATTGTGGCAAAAAACACATAATATAAAATTTACCATCTTAACCATTTTTAAGTGCACAGTTAAGTATGTTCAAATTGTAAGAAACAGGTCACCAGAAATTTTTCATCTTGCAAACTGAAACTCTATACCTTACAAACAGTAACTCCCATTTCCCGCCAGCTGGCCAGCTCCTGATAACCACTATTCTACTTTGTGCTTCTTTGCTTTTGACTGCCCTAAATAGCTCATGTAAGTGGAATCATACAATGTTTATCTTTGTGTGACTGGCTTGTTTCATTTAGCATGATGTCCTCAAAGTTCATCTATGTCATAGCATGTAACAGAATTTCATTGAGTTTTAAGACTAAATAATATTCCGTTGTTTGTATATACCACATTTTGTTTATCCATTCATCCATCCAAGGATATTAAGATTACTCTCACCTCTTGGCTATTGTGAATAGTGCTGTTATGAACATGGGTGTGCAAATATCTCTTTGAGACCTTGCTTTCAATTCTTTTGGATATATATCCAGAAGTGGGATTACTGGATCATATGGTAGTTCTATTTTTAATTTTCTAAGGAAATGCCATACTGTTTTCCATAGTCGTTGTACCATATTATAATCCCAGCAACAGTGCACAAGGGTTCTAATTTCTCTACATTTTTACCAACACTTGTTTTTTTTTTGATAGTTGCCATCCTAATTGGTATGTGGTGATAGCTCATTGTAGTTTTGATCTGCATTTCTCTGATGATTACTGATGCTGAGCATCTTTTCATATGCTTCTTGGCCATCTTATATCTTCTTTAGAGAAGTTTTGTACAAGTCCTTTGCCTATTTTTTTTTATTGAGTTACTTGATTTTTTTGTCAAATTGTAGGAACTTTCTTATATATTCTGGATATGAATCCATTATTAATCCATTGCAAATATTTTCTCCCAATCCTTAGGTTGCTCCTTCACTCTGTCGACTGTCCTTTGATTCACGAAAGTTTTTAAGATTGGTATAGTCCCATTTGTCTGTTTTTGCTTTTGCTGAGTGTACTGTTAGTGTCACATCTAGGAAATTATTGCCAAATCCAGTGTTATGAAGCTTCCCCTCTGTTTTCTTTTAGGAGTTTTATAGTTTTAGTCTCATGTTTAGGGCTTTAATCCATATATTTATAATCCAACTATTTATACTTGTTATGTCTTCTTTGTAAATTTACCTTTTTATCACTCTAATGACCTTCTCTCTTATAATGGTTCTAACTTAAAAACTATTTTGTCTGATGTTAAGATCGCCATTCCTGCTCTCTTCTTGGTATGATTTGCATGGAATATCTTTTTCCATCCTTTTACTTTGAGCCTATGTGTGTCATTAGATATAAAGTGACTCTTGTAGAGAGCATATTGTTGAATCTTGTTTTTTTTTTCCATTTAGTTAAACTTTGTCTTTTGATAAGGGAGTTAAGTCTATTTATAATTAAAGTAACTATTAATAGGTAAGGATTTACTATTGCCATTTTGTTAATTGTTTTCTGTATATATTATAGCTGTTTTTGTTTCTCCTTTCTCCTCTGACTGCCTTCTTTTGTGTTTTATTGTTTTGTAATGACATGGTTTGAGTCCCTTCGCATTTCTTTATGAGTATATTCTATGGATTTTTTGTGTGTGTGTTTAACATTGTAAATACATAAAACATTTTAATTATAACATTCTATTTTAAATTGACAACACTTCAGTTGCATACAAAAACCCTACTCTACCCCCTGCATTTTGTTACTGATGTCACAAATTACATATTTATGTGTTTTATACCTATTAACAGAGGCTTGTAGTTTTAAAAATAGTTTTATTTCAATTCTATAAAAATTAAATTTATGCACCAAAATTACAATAATACAGGTTACTATTTGTTCATGTATTTACCCTTACCATTTTATTATTTTATATATCTTTGTGTTCTTGTCTAGCATCCTTTGGTTTCGATTTGAAAGACTTCTTTGGTATTTCTTGAAGAGTAGGTCTAATGGTAATTATTCCCTCAGCTCGTTTTTCTGGGAAAGCCATTTTTTTCTTCATTTTTGAAGGACACATTTGTCTTTGTCTTTTGACAGTTTGATTATAATGTGTCTCAATGTAGATCTCTTGGGTTTATCCTAGTTGGAATGTGTTGAGTTAGAATTTTTATGTCCATTTCTCTCCTCAGATTGGGAAGTTTTCAGCCATTATTTCTTCAGGTAAGCTCTCTCTGCCCCTTTCTTTCTATACTTCTGGGATTCTCATAATGTGTATATTGGTGGGCTTGCTAGTGTCCCATAAGTCCCTTAGGCTCTCTTCATTTTTCTTCACTCATTTTTCTTTTTTCTCTTCTAACTTAATGAGTTCAAATGACTTGCCTTCAAGTTCGCTCATTCTCTCTTCTGCCTGATGAAGTCTACTGTTGAAACTCTACTGAACTTTTTCAGTGCAGTTATATTTTTAGCTCCAGAATTTTAGTTCTTTTTTTAAAGTTTCTATCTCTTTGTTGATATTCTCATTTTGCCCATTCTTTGTTTTCCTGATTTTGTTAACTTGTCTGTGTTTCTTTTAGCTTCTTGAGCATCTCTATGACCGGTATTTTATATTCTTTGTCTAGCAGCTCATACCTGAATTTTTTTCAGGGTCAGTTTTTGGAATTTTATTTTGTTCCTTTGGTTGGGTCATGTTTTCCTGTTTCTTTGTATGCCTTGTGATATTTTGCTGAGACTTGGGCATTTGAAATAACATCCACTTCTCCCAGTCTGTTAACTGGCTTCTTTATTAACTGGGAAGACCTTCACAGATCAGCCCAGCTAGAGACTCTAGGACTTCTCAAATCTTTTCTGGGGTGTATTTTCTCTGGGTTTGTGTGTGTGTGTTTATTTCTCTCAAATTCTCTAAGCCGCTTGCCCCTACATTTTCTCAGAAACTAGCAATCTCTCATTCCCCATGGTGTCTCCCTGCGCAACTGCAGCTCCAACGTGCCATGTTCTTGCCTCTTTCCAGTGGCTTTCAAATTATGCCACTGGTCCCTAAGAGGTCCAAGTCAGGTAAGACAGAAACCGGTCTCTGGGTCTCTGGAGCAGACCCCAGAGAAGCCAGAACATTGGACACATTCTTTTGTTTCATCCCTAGGAAGAAATGCGGTATGGGAGCTTTCCTCCTGGCTGTGCCAGGTCGGGGCAGGGGCTAAAATGTGTGTGCAAAATTCTGTGAATTTTCCTACCCATTTTGGTGGAATCTCTTCCTACTTTTATGGTATCCGGGTTGCTGTAGCTTCTCAACTTGTCTCTAGAGTTCTCACAAAGGTCCACATATTTTTTCTGAGGGTCAGGACTGTACTGAAGATGCGGATGTTAGTTGAAGCACATGGAGTAAATGAGAATACATAGAATGAGAAGCAGGCCTCATATAGATTCTCAAAAATACCAACATTAAAGAGGTAGATAAAAGGAAAATGAGAGGGAGCATCTAAAACGGTAGAATGAAAACCAGGAAACTTTTGTATCATAAAAGCCAAGAAAAAAGTGCTAAAACGAGGCGGCAAAATGATAATTGATGACACTTATATAGCAGTTATTATATGCCAGCAGCTGTTATAAGGACTTTTATATGTATTGTTAAAAAGTAATACTTGCAAAAATCATGTAAGTTGGGTACTATTTTTATTCTCATTTTATAGATGTGGGAAGTGTAGAGGTCATGCAGCTAGTAATATATACAAGTATGTTTATTGCAAGTATGTTCATTATTTGTAATATAAAAAAATCAGAGATAACCTAACATCTGTCAATTGGAGATTGGTTAAATTGTGGTTTAAGGAATATAATGAAACAATTAAAAGAAAAAGGTAGGTCGTTATGTTTTGAAATGAAAAGATTCCATAATATACTGTTGAGTGTAAAAGTTACTGTGTTTCCCCGAAAATAAGATCTAGCCAGACCATCAGCTCTAATGCGTCTTTTGGAGCAAAAATTAATATAAGACCAGGTATTATATTAATTATATATTATATATTATATAAAACCCAGGCTTATTTTAATATAAGACTGGGTCTTATATTAATTTTTGCTCCAAAAGATGCACGAGAGCTGATGGTCCGGCTAGGTCTTATTTTCGGGGAAGCACTATAGTTGCAATGTGTATGGTTTTTTATTAATTTAATTTTTTTTTTAAAGTGTATTTGTTTTGTTTTTATATATTAACCAGTGTGTGCATAGCAAAGTGGAGAGATATACATGAAATTGTTAACTGGATATATCTGGGAAAAGAGCAGCAATTTTCATTTTTAATTAATATGTTTACTTATATGTTTAGCACAACATAAAGACCTTATTTAAAGAAGATTCAATTGAGCTAGAAAACCTGGGGAAATTAAGTGGGTGCATTTTTTTTTATTTGTATATAAAAAAAGTAGTCCGTTTTACTAAGGGATTTAACAATAATAAGTGATTGTTTTCTCTGAGAAGTTCAGATTCAGGGTATTTTGGGGACTACAACTCACATTTCAGTTGGTTGAGGAATGAGTAGGAGAGAAAGCAATAATTAACTGAGACATTTTATTTTTAAAAAAAGTGTAAATATTAAGGCTTTTTAACTCCATATCAAAATTTAAAGTTTTTGTTTTGTTTTGTTGTTTTTAAATTATAGGACAATAGAGTTCACATTGGACCAAAAATGGAAATTCGAGTTGTTACATTAGGATTAGATGGTGCTGGAAAAACTACGATTTTGTTTAAGTTAAAACAGGATGAGTTTATGCAGCCTATTCCAACAATTGGTAAGCATGAGTATTGCTTTTTACCTTAATAGACATTTTATGGACAAAACCTAGCTTACAGCTGAGTTCTTCGGGTCTTGTTTTATGCCAGTTTGGGATGGAGATGGGCTTTTTTCTGGCTTTGAGACACCAACGGTTCAGAGGAAAAAGGACAGATTCAGTGGCTGTGGGGTTGAAATGGGGATTGTGGGATAGTAAGGAAAAGAGTATTGGTGAGACAATTGGAAGGAATAAATTGGTGACCCTGGCTGAGGGTTAAGGGTGAGGGGGTAGCAGTAGTGCAGAGTGGGCAGGTCCCTGGGTTTCCAGGTCCTATGGACACTGGTAGAGATTTAGACGGCTAACAGCTGATGAAGGTATAGTCTCCCTGTGTGGGTTTATTAGGAATGGAGTTGTTTGGGCAGCAGTAGATACTGCTGTATAAAGATAATTTGTAAGTGACAACTATAATATAAACAAGAGGTTGCCTTGTGTTTGGTGTGTCATTCACTGTAAATATAAGTTCAGTATTAAAGTAACTTTTTTTTTTTAACAACAGGTTTTAATGTGGAAACTGTAGAATATAAAAATCTAAAGTTCACTATTTGGGATGTAGGTGGAAAACACAAATTAAGACCATTGTGGAAACATTATTACCTCAATACCCAAGGTAAAAGGCAAAAATGACATCTTAATGTTTCAGATTTTTAGGATGCTAGTTTTCAGTATATTGATTTAATTAGTAAAGTTGACATTTAAGCTTTGATTAAATACTGATTATACCTTTAAATATTGGTGGCCAGCCACACATAATTAAAAAAAATGAGAATAGAAAGACTGGGCTATATACTTGGGTACCATAATTACAGCATAAAAACAATCCCTAGCTTATATATGTGGGCAATTAACAGTACTTACCTCTTTCTGCTCTTAACAGTTAATTATTAGTGTTTATGTGAATACGATCACTGGCAACATTGTGAAGTACTGTACTGTTTCTGGCATATGGTTCTGCTCATTTCAGTTCAACATTTATCCCATTATAATAATCTCAATAGCTCCATTTCCATTTATCATTGTTATCTGCAGAAGAACCTACAGTGGTTTGCTTTTGACCAAACTGTTTTACATCACATATATTCCATCTAGCATTTATTAACATTTGACATTTATTAACATTATACACTTTTGCCTCTTATACCCCAAAATTAAGCTTATATTTATTGCCACCAGTTCCATTTGTCATCCTACTTTCCACTTAGAAGAGAGACTAGATAATTGTTTTTATTTTAGGACTTTTGATGTTTAGTATGAGCTAACGATTAATGGCAAAAAAAAAAAAAAAGCCATTTTGATCATGAGGAATGGTTGAAAGTCTGTGGATGTTTAGCAACCATAAAGTAGCTGGAAAGATTTTAGAAGAGTATTAATTCAATAGATATTTATGATGATTCTGCTGTGTGTTTTGAGTACAGTCTATGTGGAAAGTGCTGTCCTAGGCACCTAAAGAGAGTGCTTTGGAGAGATAAAGATGGTGATTTATTTATTTTTAAAGGACTATCTTTTGGTAAAAGAAGTAATCAAAGAACAAGTAGCATCAGTAGGTAGATCACAAGAAGTACATTTTCATTAATTAAAATATTGATATACACAACTTATGTTTGGTAGAGCAAGTGTTATAGATACTGTTGTAGATGGGGAAATGAAAGCTGAAAAGTACGTGAACTACTTGAGATCATACCATTAATTATTGCTAGGTGCTCCTATAAGAATGAGCAGCCTTTCTGTGAAAATAGTGATGGTAGACTATCCATAATGTAGTGATGTGAGCATTAAAATATTTGGTCCATTTACTGAGACTAACAGGTGACTAACTGAATATTTTTATCGTTTTTTGGTAGCTGTTGTATTTGTTGTTGATAGCAGTCATAGAGACAGAGTGAGTGAAGCACACAGTGAACTTGCAAAGTTGTTAACGGAAAAGGAACTCCGAGATGCTTTGCTCCTGATTTTTGCTAACAAACAGGTAACCCATCTGTATTTCAGAATACTTATTTTAGTAGTTTTGTGTATTCCGCATCATAAGGTAGTTGGAATGATTTCAAGGGAATTAGTAGATATTAATGAAGTTTCTGTTGTGTCTTGAGTGCAATCTATGTGGAGAGTGCTGTGTTTGGTACCTTGGAGTATACAAAAAGAAACAAAGTAGTTGATGCTCACCAGAAACTTCCATGTATTAGGTTGGTATAAAATTAATTGCGGTTTAAAAGGTTAAAAAATTGCAAAAACCGCAATTACTTTTGCACCAACCTAATATGTATATAAGTAAATGTGTAAGACAATCTATATGAGATTCTAATATAAAAAATTGGTAAGTAACTTCAATAATATTAACAAAGTGGTATGGGAAATGAAGAGAGTAGTTTTAAAGGTGGCATCTTGGATGATTTGTGAAAAGGAGGATTAGCATTGAAATTATGCTAAGTTGAAAGTACAGATAAGACTTCGAGTCAGTATGTGAAAGAAAGAATATTGTAGCCAGAGATAATTTATATATATATATATACACACATACACACACACACACACCTGTATCTATCTGTACACATAGCTATATATATATATATATATATATGTATATACACACATATATACATATAATGGGGGTGCCATAAACATGTATACACATTTTAAGAGATGTTATCTATGTATTACTTTTCAAAGTTGAGTTGAATTACTGTAGCAATGTGCAGTATGATGTTCGCTCAAAAGATGGCGTTAATCAAATGAATGCTAGCATCACCATGTGACAGGCAGGAAAATCAAAGAAAATGGTGGAAGCACAGTTGTCGTTCGAGGAGCACAAGACCATTATGAAATGGTATTTGAAATTCTAGAACATTGTGGAAGTACAATGACAATGGAGGCATATGTGACAGAACCTCCAACAGGCGTAACAATTACATGCATTTGTGATAAGTCTGAGACGCGTGGTGCTGTGCGTGATGTGCACAAGGGAAGATCCGGGAGGCCTCGCGCAGCAGCAAGTCCTGCTGCTCCTGCTGTGGTGTTGGATCCGTTTACATGCTTGCCACAGAAGTTGACCAAACAGTGTTCACCATAATCAGAGTGTCTGGACACTGATGGTAACCACTTTGACCTCTTGTAATTGCAGAAGTCAAACATGACTTGTAGTCATCTTTTGTTATCAGTATATATTGAGTATTGCAATTTTAATAGTTTTGTCTTTTCTTGAAATGTATATACACTTTTTTTGCACCCTCTGTAATGTGTATGTATGTAATAACACATAAGCACACAACTTCAATCTAAATAGTATAGAACTGATGAAGAAATTACGTTGCACTTACACAATTTAGATGTTAAAAACTAATGTGGAAAATCTGTTTGTCCTGATAATGGAAAGACACCTATCTCCAAGAAATTTTCTGGAAAAATATGAGATTATTACTGGTGGTTGCTTCTGGGAAGTAGGGGTGTTTGGAATAGTTTAATAAACGCTTCATTATATAAACCCTACATATAAGTCACTTTTCATGATATGCATGTTAATTTTTCTTTTAAATCGATGCCTTATAATGACTCCGGCAGTATCATTCAGGCTGCGTGGCCTTTATTGATTTCATTGTAGGGCTATTCTTACCAATTTTATATATTATAAATAAGTAAATTATTTAACCAAAACTAAATTTTTTCCTATTCTTAATCTCAGCTTACTGAAAGGTGAATCTAGGTTTTTAACTTTAGGCTTCTGCTAGAATGGTACCAACAGAATTGTATATAAATAGTAATAATTAGAAAAATGATATTGATGGACTGATTAAAAAAAATTCTGACGTGTATATATCTTTCAGGATGTTGCTGGAGCTCTGTCAGTAGAAGAAATCACTGAACTTCTCAGTCTTCATAAACTGTGCTGTGGCCGTAGCTGGTATATCCAGGGCTGCGACGCTCGCAGTGGTATGGGACTGTACGAAGGGTTGGACTGGCTCTCACGCCAACTTGTGGCTGCGGGAGTATTGGATGTTGCTTGATCTTTAATGCAGCAGTTGTTTCAAGTTTTGTGGTTAAGAGTTATTTTGCACATAATATGTTGTATGGAATTCTACATCTTAAAAGATAGTTAATTTAGGATTTGAGTATACGTTTTTAAAGAAATGTACATTTGTTATTTAAGTTTTCCAGATTGTATGTGACCCATATATTGGGAAGTAGTTACAGAGAAAGGGTAACGGAAGGTTTATTCTTACAGACAACTGAGTGCCTAATGGAACCTCTGTGTGAAGCAAGTGAAGCATAAATGTTTTTTTAACTTGCTTTATCACTGAATTTTGGCAGTATTTAGTAGCAAAAACGGCAGTTACTTAATGAAATAGAATCCACGAACTGCAACTTTGGGTAATGGAATTACTTTTATCTTTAGTATAACAGAATACCTTTAATGCTAAGACTATAAGCTATAGAAAATTAATTTTATACAGTGTTTTATTAAAACTTTCTCCTAAAGCTTTTTGTATAAAACCCAGTGAGTCAGAATGAAATATTATCTAACTAGGCCTGATCGTCAGATTTGTACTAAACTGAAGAACAATTAATAAAACTGTGAAAGTCAGTTATGTTCTAGTTATTCTTCACTTATGAAAGACCCATTTCCAGGGCTGAATCTGGATGTAATATTTCCTACAGAGCTCTAAATTGGTCCTTCTACTTTTTCAACATACTTAAAGTAGTTAGTAGTGTTTCTTTTTAAAATAATATTGCATCCTTAGTGAGAATGACTGTATGTGAAATGTAGTAAGTTACACATAGAACCAGGGTTGGCTTTACATGAGAGAGATCAAAGTAGAAAACTACCTTTAAGAGAAGTCATTTAAACAGTGGAAAATGCTTACTACATCAATTACTATAAAATGCTTTACCCAAATAAGTGCATTTATCTTGACAATAAAACATGATGAAGGCTCTTTATGACAAGGCCTTGAAAAATTATTTAAGAGAAATAACATGTCTAAGGAAGGAAAAGAAATGTTCAAAAAGTTTACATCACATTTATTATGCAGTGTTGTAAAAGTTTAAAATTTTTGTGCTCTTTACTGTTTTTCATTTTTAAAGGATACTTCCTTATTATGGCAGTACAATTTATTATATTTAAACATAGCTAGATTGGGTTTTATGGATTTTTTTAATACTTTTTATATTTTAGGATGAAGTTGAATCCTAAATCTTAATTTAGCTACTATGTGGACTTTGATGTGTGATGACAAGATGAGACATTCAGGTGGTACTGTTTTGGTTTAGTCTCTTCAAATGTATTTTGGTTTAAAAACAACAAAACTTTTAGAAAACAAAGCATTAAAAAAAAGGTCCAGTGGTATGGGCAATGTGTAAATAAGTATATAATTATGTCGTCCCTTTATTTTTCAAGTAAAAGGTCATGCTGTTACAGGTATAGTTTGTGAGTATAAAGTATTACTTATACTTGTGAATTAAATTATTTAATATTTCACTGATTGCAATAACTGTGAAAAATAAAAATGGTGTTACATTTGCCTGTGAGCCCTTGAACTGTTTTCTCTACTAGGTCTAACACTAACATGTAAACTTACTTTCCTTGTAAATTATTAAGTTTATTTCACCAATTTTGTTAAACTTTGTAATTCACATTCTTAGCGTATTACTAGTTGTGCTTAGACCTAATTGTAATGTATATAATAGTGTTTGTTTGTGATTTTTTTTTTTAAGAAATATTTTTTTCAGGCTCTTACTACTATTTGTGGTTGTATTCTTTCAATAATTATGATTGTGCTAGTTCCCTTTGGGAAACATCAAATTTAAGAATGAGAGAGACATTTTAAATATAGTCTATTAGGATTTGCTTCCTAGCTCTGAATTTCTGTATTAAACCTAAATATTACTGTATGATTTATATAAAGCAGATTTTTCAAGTGTATAGCCCTGGTCTGTAATTCTGGAATGCATTATAATCACCAGAAGCCACTCTTTGCATTATACATATGACCAGCACAGACAGCAATAAAATGTTAAAATCATTTTAAAGAAGTCCGATCGTTATTCTAAAAATTCTTTTTCTTGAACCATCTATGTTGTAGTAGTGCTAGTAGCCAATTCAAAGTCTTATTTGTGCTGTGGTTAGAGAAACTATAAAATAAAATAGGATAGGGACTCACATGTTAAATTTGAGATGTAGTTTAAGATTTAGAAATATCTTATTCTGTATTTTCAATGTAAGTCATGTTTAAATGAGTATTGTAACTAGTGTTTTGAAAGGAGCTAAAATTTTCCATTGAGCAAAGAGGAACTCTTTTTAAATTTAACCTTGTTTCATTTGAGAACATATCATTTTAAATAACCATTTTGGAAAATGGCTTGGAAAACTTAGCTGTCATCTGTGAACTAATATTGCTAAGATAAAGACTTTCATGAAACATTGGGATACTTCTCAATTTGCAAAGTAGTAATAGGGAAGAAGATAGTGTTACTTGTCCTCTAAATGAATGAGTGAAAAGGACTAATGAATAAGCATCAGATGGTATCTTGCTAATAATTTAAAGCATGCTTAAAAAAGACATCTGGCAATTTATGTGTTTAGGTCGACTGATTACATTAAATTTGTGACATGGAATGGAAAAATTCATTAATCAAATATGATTTTCACTCAAAGCAAAATATTTTGAGGGAATGAGGCATCACCACCACTTGGTGGCAGTATTACCAAAAATTTAAGCGCGTAGCAATGAATACATTGCTAGCTAGGTAAGTCTAAACACCTAAAATTAGAAAGAAAAGGTAAATGTCACAGTGAAAAGTTATTTTATGTTCAACTTTAAATTATTTTTAAAAGAAGGACGCAATTTAGCATATCCTACCATTACACAAGAGTTTGTGGTACAAAATGAATAAAGGAAATAATCCTGCTGATGAATAAAAGGAAAAGTGTAAGCTGAAATTTAAAGCATGAGAATGTGAATTCCCTAAACAAGTCTGTTAAACATGTTCCTCTTTTAATTTCTTGAAGAGTCTGTCTGGAAGCTAGAAACGGTAGTTCTTAATAGTTACTAAGTAAGTTATGAGGGTAAGTGAAGAAGGAAGGAAATCAATATAAGATTTTGAACTCATTGTTTTATTGCTCCGGTTTCTTCTAATTTCTCTATTTATTAGATGCCCAAATTTTTACTCATTATATTTTTTTGATGGCATATTTAATAAGGGTAAGAAAAGATATGCTATAAACTTGAGGACAGAAAAATTATTTAGCTACATTAGAAAAAGAATGTGAAATAGTAAGTGAATCTGTATATAAAACCAAGGACTCAGGTATTCATTTACTCAAATTCTTATATTTGAAAGAATATTTGAAAATTATTAGGGCATTTAACACTTTTGACCAAAGGGACTTCCTATTTATACATTAAGTTTTACTTACCACTGCTTACTACTTAACAGTGATCAAAAGACAAAACTAATCCGCACAGAACACAAACCTTGTAAAAGAAGGGAAATAGTATATACAGTCAGATCCTGGTGCCCTTTCTTTATGGATCTGACGAAACATATGAGGGCAGATTTGGCATGTTTTAAAAAGTTAAACAAATGCATACCATTCTTATTTACTATGGTTTTGAGTCTCATGAGAAATTACATATAAGGAGTGCTATTTGCCTGAATTCAGTCCATTTCAATGTTTCACCTCCCAGGATGAGAAATATTGCAAAAAAAAAGGCAAAGTTTTTAAAAAGTGGCCTTTAATGAAAAATACAAAAATATAAAACTGCATCCTTGAAACATGATTTGTATGTTCAGCAAGTCTTAAGAGATTCCTAATGTAAAATAATCCTGTGTTTACAATGTGTATTTTTGTTTACACGATACAATGAAACAATCAGTTTACTTGACAGTAATATTTATGATGCTGACATCCTCATAGGGTTTATCTGTTTTGGGATTAACTTTGACGTTGGAGATCCTTTGTACAACTTCCATTCCTTTAGTCACTCGTCCAAATACCGTATGCTTATTATCAAGCCAAGGCTGTGTTGGAGGACAAATAGAAAATCTTGGTAAACCCAGATTTCTTACATCACACCCTCTGGGTGAGCAAATTAAAGATGATTTAAATTTATGCTTCTTTATGTAATTAAAAAGATTTACAATAATTTCACTTAGTAGATTTTAAGAGTGATTTCATGTTTATAAGAAAAAATAAAAAGCATAGTTTAATGTAGGTATCTGTAGGTTTCAGACCAAAGGGAGGTGGAAAATGTTTGCTAAAGGTAAGTGTCTTTGCATGGATTAAAGAATTAAAGCTAAAACTTTAAAATCTCTCTGCAGGCACCCTACCTGCACAAGTAAGAGGCAATTTGGAATAGTTTAAGCAGCATGTGCTTTGGCACTAGAGAGGAGCTCAAATGCTAGCTCTGCTACTTACTTGACCTTTGGCAAGTTACTCATGTCTTTTTGTTTCTCATCTATTATTTAAAACTTGGTATACTGACACTAGAAGTATTGTGAATATTATGTGAGACTACTAGTATGTGACTGGCATATGGTAGTTATAAATATTTTTCATTCATTGCTTAGTGCTTAATTTCAAAAATTAAGTGTATAATTTTTATAATTTTGTGGAACTGCATAGTAGTAGAGTATCTTGTTACACTGTATTCCATCAAATGCACAATGCCATGGATTACTGGTTGCATCTGACTTCACAGATACAAAAATGTGGGGAAAAAGTGTCTTAAAATCAGGAATTCATATACTCTAATCTTCCCATTCTAAAAATGAACAAACAGGCCCAGAGGTGAAATAATGTGTTTTGTGGATTGTACAAAACATTAATGGTAGCAAAGCTGACTAGAACTCAAGTATTCTAAATTACAGAAGTATTGTTTTACAAAGTAAAACCGGATTTGCTAGGTAATTTTATAATATATTTGCTAATCTAAATGGTTTTCATTTTTACATCCTGGCAGATATAAATAATGGTAGGGAATAATGCAGCTCTTTCTTCCACTGAATTCACTCTTAGATCATAACTATAAACCTCTGGCTTACAGAAAATACTGTTCTACTTACCGTTGGTACCACTGTTATGAAAAACTGAGATCCATTAGTATTTGATCCAGCATTGGCCATGCTGAGTGTATATGGTCTGTCGTGTCGTAACGTTGAATGAAATTCATCTTCAAACTCTCCTCCCCATATGCTTTCTCCTCCCATACCAGTGCCTGTTGGATCTCCTGTCTGAATCATGAAGCCCTTAACAGAAAGTATACAAAAAAACATTACACTGTTGTTTTCTATATGTATGCTTTGGAGTTCTTATGTTTGCCAAGAGTGTTTTGTATTCAGTAAAAACTTTTGTTAACAGTTACTCCATAAAGTGATTTTATTAAACTTATTAATTTATACTTTAATTTGGATGGTGTATTTCCATTGCTCAACTGCTACCTAATTTCAATGATTAAAACAAAAATGCAAAGGTCTCCTCACTTACAGACATATATTATCTTCCCCAATAATCTAACTAAAACCAATTAATAGTCTAAATAAGTTTTAGCATCTGTGTAGTATTTAGGTCTCATATAATTGCCTTACTCTTCTTCCTTTCCCTAAGCACTTGGATTTTCTGGATTTCATTTCACTAATTCCTCCAGAACCCTGAAATGTGATTTTTCTCCTGCCACCTCAGACCTCTCAGTAACCAAGAACTACATCACTGCCCCACCTGTTTTATGGAATGCTGCTCAACAAAATTCTGGGCAGAGTTCATTCTGCTCTTCGGGTATTAATGGTGACATCTGGGCTCTTCTATTATTTAAGTTCGTATCTTCTAGATCTAGACCTTCTCTAGCCACTAGGAACCAGTTACTTTGGCTATTGGTTTTATCTCAGCATGGTCCTCTCCTCATTATCTAACCCCGTTTTCAACTGTTGACAGAATATTGCTGCACTGTTTCTAAAAAGGTAACTATGCTACTGTTCCTGTCTTTGATTCTAGATCTGATATTCATGACCGTTCTTTTGGCTTCCATAGTGCATGTTTCCTATTCCTTTCTAATAAAGTGTGAGAGATTAAGATTCCTTAGGCTTAAACCTCTTGTTATGTAATAACATACTATTCCTTGAAGCATAATATTTGCATAACTTACCTTAATTATACGGTGAAATGTATGTCCATTATAATAACCATTTCTGCTGTGAACACAGAAGTTTTCCACTGTCTTAGGGCACCTAGTAAGACATATTTTAAAAATATGAAATCTATTCAGAGCATCTTAAGACAGTTTCTTTGCAGTTCTGCTTCCTAATGGTGTTTTCAATATCTTCTGAATGTTTCAGAAAGACAGTATTTTTTTCATAACCTCTTCTATTCTGAGGACAAGCAAGAGTTGAAAGGACATATAAGCAGTTGTATAATGTTATTTTTTAATGTTGTACCTTTAGATCAAGATTGCTTATTATTTTAGTTTGACAGAATTTAATTTCAAGGTTATTTATGAGTTTAAAAAATAACAACCATAGCACCTTCAAATATATAGTTTCTGTATATAGTGGATTAAGTTCCTAGGAAAGTTAACTTTTTTTAATAAAACAATGTTATGGTACAGTGAAACATCCTCTTGTGATTAAGTTTTACCTTCGGAACAGTTAAATTAGAGGTAAAAACCAAAAATTATTTTCCTACATTTATCAAATGCTGGTAACCTTAATAGCATCACAGCTGCTTATAATATGTCAGCTAAAAAACAAGTACAGGGCTGGCCCGGTGGCTCAGGCGGTTAGAGCTCCATGCTCCTAACTCTGAAGGCTGCTAGTTCAATTCCCACATGGGCCAGTGGGCTCTCAACCACAAGGTTGCCAGTTCGATTCCTCGAGTCCCGCAAGGGATGGTGGGCAGCGCCCCCTGCAACTAAAAATTGAACACGGCACCTTGAGCTGAGCTATCGCTGAGCTCCTGGATGGCTCAGTTGGTTGAAGTGCGTCCTCTCAACCACAAGGTTGCCTGTTCGACTCCCGCAAGGGATGGTGGGCTGCGCCCCCTGCAACTAGAAAACGGCAACTGGACCTGGAGCTGAGCTGCGCCCTCCACAACTAAGATTGAAAGGACAACAACTTGAAGCTGAACAGCACCCTCTACAACTAAGATTGAAAGGACAACAACTTGACTTGGAAAAAAGGCCTGGAAGTACACACTGTTCCCCAATAAAAAAAAAGTCCTGTTCCCCTTCCCCAATTAAAAAAAAGCAAAAAACAAAAAACAAGTACACTATAATGGGCCTGACACTTTACCAAACTTTGGAGATTGAACAGTCCAGAAAACATAGTGCCTGTATTTACGAATTTTATATTACCATGAGGAGATGACAGTGTCAGCAACCAAAAAAAAACAAAAAAAACAAAAACAAAAACAAATTATTCCAAAAAGCATGACACCAACATCAGGAGGCACACCAGACTAGATTTCAGAGAAGGCTGCCAAACCGAGATGTGAATTATGAGTGGGAGTTGGGGAGAGATGTGTGGCTGGCAAAGGGAATAGCCTGTGCAAATGCTTAGGAGGTAAAAAAGGATACTCAACTATTGCAAATGGGATCAAGTTCAGTATGGTCAGTGTAGCAAATGAACTGAAAATGAAGAAAGATAAGCTAGGAGGGCCAGCTAATGTAGACAGCTAGGAAGTCATTAAAGGATTTAGGGCAGAGAAATACAGTAAGTCCTCACTTAAGGTCATTGATAGGTTCTTGGACACTGGGACTTGAATCAAAACAATGTAGAACAAAACCAATTTTACCATAGGCTAATTGATATAAATGGGGTAAGTTCCTATAGCTTTCTTTCTGGTCACGAAAACATCACCAAACTTCTAAATAAAGACCCAAAACACTTCTAATATTAAACATTAAAATAAATGTGAGCTATATATACATTAAAAAAAGATTAATAAAAGAAAGATAACTATTTCCCAACCCAATTATTCCAGTTTAGGGTAATTTTTTTTATAAAAATGTTATGGTACAGTGTCATATTCCTGACCAAGGACTTATTCACTGAAGTATCTCCTATATTTAATCAACTTTAAATGACAATCACACACAATGAATGTGAAGCTTTCTAAATAATATTAACTAATCTCATGGAATGGTTTAATACGGTACATCATCTAATAACTAGCTCTTCGTGCTGGGAATGGATGGGAAAAATCAAGAGAATCTTGCACGAAGTACATCAGGGAATAACACGCTTAAGGGCTACATGGGTTCTGAGCACTTGAAATGAGATGGTCCAGGATGCTGGAACTGCCTGGTTCTTTGTTCAGTACCACAGTGTGGTATGATAAAACATCCATAGCCAATAAATAAGTACTTTTAAGTAAAGGTGTTGTACAAGATGTCACCCTTTGCATTAAGACTAGCCAGATACTCTATTGTATTTGATATTCTATGTTCATTTTGCAAACTTCTAAACTGTCTAGAATACTTTTCTTTTTTCAATGGAAGCCCTTATGTGCTTTATTGGAATTTATTTTTAAAACATGTAACTTCTGGGACTAAGGAAGAGGTTAAGTAGATGTCTGGCAACTGTCAGGAAGGAAAAATAATTATCCTCTCCTTAAGCATTTGCTTTGAGAGGAAAGCCAGTTAAAAATAAGTGAGCCACAAAACTTATAGTTGGGATGTGCAATTAACATTAATAGTAATATATGTTTATATATCACTTTACAGTTTACATTTAGCACTTTTACATTTTGTCCTTATTTTATAAACCTGTTAAATATGTGTATATATGTATAAAAACCTTTCCTATTTTCTAGTGGAATGATTATCAGAAATCTCAGGGTTGTTGCTCTATCACACATTTCAATTCTTTAAAATTTCTTAAGTCAAAATAACAAGAGTTTTAAGTTGCATAGTTTCTTCAAATATACACATTTACATTGGTCTTTTAAGTTGACAAAAACAGTACATACTCAACAGGAAAAAGTTTGATGTGAATGTCTCCCATGCTTGTGTGGATAATCGCACTGTCTGAAACTCGTTTAGGTCCTTCAGCCTGAGTAGCTGCCATGACTTCTTCTTTAGAAGGTTTCTCATTAAAAACATCTCGGTCAGAATCTGCACTTTTGGTATCTTCTGGTTCTCGTTTGGTAAACTCAAGGAGGAAAATAAAAAGTGATTGAATTAAATTTTTCATCGGGTTAAAAATTATGAACAAGAAAATTTCATTTCTCAAGTTTAGTAACTTCTTTAATAGCATGCTGATTCTTTAAAATAAAAAACAAAATTATTACAAGTTATAAAAATTAATTTATGACTTTGATTTAAAAAAATTCATTTCTAATGCAGTATTTGAGGAAAGGAAGAATTCACATCAGAAGAAATCCTTATTTCAGGAATTACTTCCTATTATAGGATGTATAGGAAGTTAAATTATTTTTATACTTATCTAATATGAAAATAATCCATATAATGAAGATGTACGATTTCAAGTAGGATTTAATATCCTTTGGGGTAGAAATATTGGGGGCTCATATTTAACAAGATGCAGTTTTATGTGAGGTACCTCTCTACTTCTGCATTCTAGCATGTCCTACCCTGCCACCTATTGATAGCTTTTCAGTCTGGAATCTTTGGGTTTGAATTCCAACTCTGCCATTTACTAGTTATGTGACTTTGGGGAAGTAAATTTATTTTGTCCATTTCCTCATTCTAAATGGTGATAACAGGAAGTACCTCAAAATGATACCTTGTGAAGATTAAATGAAGGGATGAAGTGCTTAGAGAACAGTTTTTACCATATAGAGGGTACTATATACATATTAATAATTATTATGAGCAGGACCACATGCTAGGTAGGATGAGGATTCAAAGACCAATCAGTAATAGATCGTGACTTTTTTTTTTTTTTTTTTTTGCAGAGCACCATCTAATATAGCTGAACCCTGAAGTTTAGAAGAAAGAACGCAAATTCTGAATGAAGTTGTAGAAATCTCACAATCCTCAGGGTATAAGGAGAATTAGAAAAACCTTTCAGTTGTTAAAACTCTGGACTTCCCAAGGCCTGTTTCTTTTATTTAACTCTAAATAAGTAGACATCTTTCCTCCCAAGAAAGCTCTACTTGATGCCAAATGAGTTCCAGGAGGGTAAAGCTAATGTCCCAGGCCCTCTTGCCTAATATTCCTTGATCCACTTGGACATAATCCAAAAAAAAGAAACAACCAAGTTAGGATGTTATTGCCTTAACATCTTATTCTCCAGTTTTCAAAGGAATATTAAAGAATTAATATTATTTATTTATATTAATTTTTAAATACTTACCTTGATTTAGCTCACATATAGGATTACTAAAGTTCAAATTTTGTAAAATTTTACTTCATGATACTGGATTTGAAAAAAGGAAATCACATACATATATATGCATACATATATATATATATATATATATATGCCATTTTAATTTTGCTTAAGATTATGTACATGTAATAAAACTGAAAGCTCATTCATGAACATGTTAGCTATATAAAGACAGTACGAGTCACTTATTTTTGTTTTTCTATTTCTTCAAAGTTTACAAGGAATGTGTGATTTAATCAACATTAAAGTAAACTCTGGGGAAAGAAAAACAAAACACAACTTGTTACTTAGGTTTTTAATAAAGTGGATGGAAATTGTATATGTTTTTAGTGTATATCAAGAATTCTCTTTTATGATTAATTTTTACCTTCAAAACAGTTAAATTAAGGTTAAAAAAATTATTTTCCTACATTTATCAAATGCTGGCAACCTTAATAGCATCACAGCTGCTTACAGCATATCAGCTGAATGAATGAGTATACTATAGGGGGCCAGACACTTTACCAAAATTTGTGGACTTAATAATCAAGAAAACAGTGCCTGTATTTACAGATTTTATATCATCATGAGGAGATGACAATATCAGCAACCAAAAAACAAACAAACAAAAAACCCACCAAATTATTCCAAAGAGTGTGATACGTGACACCAACATCAGGAGGCACACCTAACCCAGACTAGATTTCAGAGAAGGCTGCCAAACCGAGATGTGAATTATGAGTGGGAGTTGGGGAGAGATGTGTGGCTGGCAAAGGGAATAGCCTGTGCAAATGCTTAGGAGGTAAAAAAGGATACTCAACTATTGCAAATGGGATCAAGTTCAGTATGGTCAGTGTAGCAAATGAACTGAAAATGAAGAAAGATAAGCTAGGAGGGCCAGCTAATGTAGACAGCTAGGAAGTCATTAAAGGATTTAGGGCAGAGAAATACAGTAAGTCCTCACTTAAGGTCATTGATAGGTTCTTGGACACTGGGACTTGAATCAAAACAATGTAGAACAAAACCAATTTTACCATAGGCTAATTGATATAAATGGGATAAGTTCCTATAGCTTTCTTTCTGGTCACGAAAACATCACCAAACTTCTCAATAAAGACCTAAAACGCTTCTAATATTAAACATTGAAATCGAACATTGAAATAAATGTGAGCTATACCTGTGTTAAAAAAGATTAATAAAGTAGATAATTATTTTCCAACCCCCTTATTCCACTTTAGGATCATGGGTAGCTGGAGCCTATCCCAGCAGCTCAGAGAAGGGCTCAGGATAGGAATTACCCTTGGACAGAACACTGCTCCATTGCAGAGTGCGCTTGCTCGCTCTCACACTGGGACAATTTAGACACCAATTAACCTATCATGCCCATCTTTGGGATGTGGGAGAAAAACAGAGAACTTGGAGAAAACCCACACAGACATGGGGAGAATGTGCAAACTCCACACTGACATTGGTCCTGTCCAAGAGTCAATTTTTTTTTCTCATCAACATTATAACGAAACGTTATTTAAGGACCCGCTGTAATCACATTCGGGCCTTAGGAAGTCTCTGACTGCAGTGAAGGAAAGAATGCCAGGGCAGGGGTCTCTAGGCTTTTGGGACATTTCTGCTTGGCTGAACAATCAGGACGATGTTACTCCTAGGTAGTTTGATTTTGAGCCCAATTTTAGTTAACATGCAAAGTACTTTTAATTCTCCCGGAAAAAAAAAAATCCTCAGGAATAAACAATTCCAAGACAGCAACGTTACAATGCAGTCAAAAGATTAAAAAAAAGAAATGTGTAGACAAGAAAGTGTGCAAGTGTGGGGGAGATGTATTCAAGAGTAAAAACTGTAAAATAATAAAAACACAGAAGAATTTTTAAAACCCCATAGCAAAACTATTTTGGATTCAATTATTACCATGACCACTTACTTCCTATCATCTTAGACAACACAAATAGTTGTAGAAGCCAGGTTGAAAAATTTTCAAAACAGGATGGAAAACAGTACAGAAATACTTAAAATCAAGTCCTAGTTAAAAATTCTACAATATTAATGTTGTAAGATGGTATTCTGGTTGTTTAGAAAGTCTGCTATTATTGCCAACATTCTCTTCAGTTGAAAGCACAAGCTAAGAAAATAAAACTCCAACCAAACTGGAAGAAACATTAAGATCTATCTCTTAGAACTTCCACATACCATATAAAATCTATTCTTTTTGAAAGATGTGCAGACTATTGTTGGGTCAGCTTGAATATTCTGAAGAACAGGGTTTTCAGAAGCTTTCATTTCTATAGTAGTTGCAGCACGATGTTTTTTGGCTATTCCCTGGAACAAAGCCAATTGCATCACTCTAATATTTTCTTGCTTGCCTAAGATCCGCACACACCTGGAAAACACGTTTTACACAATAAAATCATCAGAATTAACTCTAATTATTACAACTATACAGATAAAAGCAGGGAATAGTTATCTTTATCTTTGTACAAAACAACTAGTGAAAGGTTTTTAAAAAGTATTTCTCTACCCCCCAAAAAAGTTATTTAAAATTGGTAGGCAGCTATAATTTTTACGTTAAAAAAACACAATCATTCACTCATACAGTTTTAACCTATCCCTATTATTTTAACCTATCTGCAAACCTTCAAAGATTTTGTATTGCCAAGAACTACAATACAAATTTGTTTATATGTGAGAATGTACAGCACAAGATTTTTTCTCCTTAAAATATACTTTAAGTTCTTTTTATTTACATTCAATGATAGTATCTGATTGTAGCTATTCTGTACTAAGACCAAATGGACTGTTTGTACAAAAGGCTTATTGTGGTTTCATGCATTTTAACTTCTGATTTTATGTCTAGCAGGATGTAATGCTGAATTCTGTGGTTAAAATATTTGGCAACGTTTAACATGAACCAGGCTAATTTAAATCAATAAGCAAAAGACAGACTATAACTTGTTAAAAAAAAAAACAAAAAACTTGAAACTATGCATATCTTCTTTCCATTTCTTTTACAAACATGAGTGGAAACTTTTTACATAAGATTATAAACAACCAAAAGACCACAGAAAAATCCAGTCAAAACATTTGGTTAAGTTTAGACATTTGGGACCATTCCACTTGTCTTGGAACAAACAAAACTCTCATTGTTTCCCCGACCGAGGAAATGGTCCCCCATAAATGCATTTTTAAAAAACATACATCATATTAAAGCTTACCGGTTTGTTTCTACATTTATGACTTTAATGCCCAGCATTGTTCCATACAGCACAAAGTGTCCAGTTTCATCAAAAACTATATTAATTAATCTCACTGCATCCACCTTCTCCAACTCACGTTCTACAGCCATTCGTCGGCCAAACTCCATGTCTGGGAGCTGCTGCCTCATCTGCTGTAGTTCAGTAAACATCTAGGAAATAAACCATTTATTAACAAAAAAGCTACATAATAAAGGGAATGAGAATTTAAATAGAAGCAGAGTATACATGAAGAGTCACTGACAGTCTGTATACTTATATATATTCTTAAGGAGAATTCCAAACACTAAGCAGGAAATAAAAAGACATCAGTAAGTTCAATCATAAAATATATTTACACTAACTGATTTCTCTAATTAAAACAAAACCAGTTAATATAATTACTGCTTTTCCTACAGAAACAACAATATATGTGCTGCCTTTTATAAGCTATAGACTAGCACTTTTTGATAGAAATACAATGCAAACCACACATGTAATATAAAATTTTCAAGTAGCCACATTAAGCAAAATAAACAGGTAAAACTAATAATGTTTTATTCAACCCAATATATCCAAAATATTAAGCAATTTAATAAAATTGAGATAAATTACACCTTTTTCTTATATTAAAGTTTGAAATCTTGTATTTTATACTTTCAGCTGATCTCAATTTGGACTAGGCACATACCAAGTGCTTAAGAGCCACATGTGGCTAGTGGCTACTACATTGGGCAATACCGTGTTTCCCCGAAAATAAGACCTAACCAGAAAATAAGCCCTAGCATGATTTTTCAGGATGACATCCCCTGAACATAAGCCCTAATGTGTCTTTTGGAGCAAAACTTAATGTAAGACCCAGTCTTATTTTTGGGGAAACACCGTAGCTATGGACTATGAGGTCCTTATTCAAGGATCCTGGGGCCTGACATACGAGTTGTATAACAAGCACTCCATTTTTGTTCAATGAATGAACTCTTATTATTTCACTAATGTATAACAATTTCACGGTATTTCAGAAAATGTTTCAAGCTATTTTGACATTGAGCACAACTACAGTTAGAATATCATTAGATAACTAGGACATAGGATAGATATGGGTGCACTTTAGTATGAAAATTTTGTTTACTTTTCTTTAGCATAGTTAAAACACAATTTTCAAAATAGAGATCACATCTTAATTATTATGCACTATTACACGACAAGCCTCCCAAAAGATACTCTCTTTACATTCAGTTTTCCAGACGTTTAGGGCATCAAAGAGCAGAATTCAAAAGTAGCTCTCCAATGTAGATTAAAATAGGCCAGACTTAGGTCTCATCTACTTCTATCCTTTTTTCATGCCTATGTTAACTGGAAATCTCCAGTTTTTTTGTTTTTTTTTAGATCTGGAAAGAACAATATACTCTGAAAATCAAAAGGCAGTATGTGTGTTAGGGAACAAACAACATGTATTTCATAAATGTTAACCCAATGTGATAAGCACATCAAAATCTTTTTACAGTATTCTAGCAGGGCCTCTTTAATACACAGTTGTGTGGCCATATGCAGTGATTCTGGTTAATAAATACTAAAAGATACAACTTCATCCAATTAAATTTCTCATCTGTTGTACTAGGACACTTAACTGGTTAGAAACCTCCCCCTGTAACGTGGAACTTTGAAATTCCAGTCATTGACTACTCACTAGCACTGTAACTAATTTAATTGGCATTTGCTTTTTTTTTTTCAAACTCTTATTATGAATCTCAACTTCTATCATAGGCTTTACTACTGTACTGACCACTGACCTCTTAATACCTTAGTTCTGTCACTTTGACAAATGTTGAAGACAACAAAGGAGTGGATGGAACAGCTCAGAGTATGTATGTTAAGAGATTTACTAAGATCAATCATAAAATTGATTGAGATTAAATTTATGAGACCAATCATAAAATACCCAGGCACTAGGATTTGAATGTTTCTTTTCCTAAGGAATCTTGGAAGAGCTGCAAGTTGGTAGAGTTTTTAAATTATACTTAAATTGAAACTAATACCTAATTACCAGCCACCACTAAAGAAGAAAACATCACCACCAAGGTTTCTTCTTTTCTTAAAAGCATAGTAGAAAGCTACCTCCTTCCAATAAAATGAGTCACAGGGATGATTTGACTAGCAAATAGAATTTTACGTTTGTCTCAAATCACATTACTTCAGGCAGATAATCTATCTAGCTTGTTACCACTTGCCACCAAACAGGAGTGTCATTTATAAAAGTGATAGAATTTCTGAAGAGCTTAATGCAAAGAATATAATGTAAACTGGTCACTACCAAGACTGTGGAATCAACACTGTCACACAGTAAACATTATTGCTACAAAGGTTCAACCCAGATTCCCAGAGCACACCATCGGCAGAGAACCACCTGATGAAAACAGTTGATGAGACCCAAGTTTCCACAAAAAGCAGTTAACTTTGCATTGATAAACCTATACAACTATATGCTCTAACAAATTCTTGTTAGCAGTAATTACGTGTCAGATCCTGTTCTTAATGCTGGAGATAATATCATGAACCAAAACAGATACAGGACCATAGATCAATCGCATAGTTTAGTCTACTGGGAGTTGATACACATAATCAAATAAGACCATACCAAATGCTTTAAAATAAACAGTGATATATAGTCACATAAAAAAAGTTGTCCTAGACTGAATGAACAGTGAAAAATTCCCGAAAGAATTGATTCTTTGAGATTTGAAGGAGGAGTTCAATACGTAATGGGAGAAATGGGGGAGGGGTTCAAAGGAGAACATGATCAGATACGTGCTTTCAAAAGACTGCTCTGGGTATATAGCATGGATAACAGATTAGGAGAAAGCCAGAATAGATATAAGCAGTAGGCCATGCAATAGACCAGGCAAAAAAATCATGATAGGGTAGTGCCAGCTATGCTGAAATGAAATGGATGGATTTAAAGCATATTTAGAAAGTAAAATTGTCAGGACTCATGAGAAATTAAATAGAGGGATAAAGAATTAGAGTTATGGAGGACTCAAATATCTGGCTTGTGCAAGTAGATGGATGTTGATGCCATTCATGAAAACAGGGAAAAAAGGGATAGGACCAGTCTGTTCATAATAGAAAGCTGGAGAAATAAATCTGGGAGTAGTCAGACAGGAATGAACGGAGTGGGAAGAGAAGGGGGCCTAGAATGAGTTTTGAGGATCTTAAGAGAATCGGCTTACAAATAAAACAAAACTGAAAAAACAGCCATGTAAGTAGAAGGGTAACTGGCTAGGTTTACATCATAAACCCAGGGAAGACACTTTTGAAGAGCAACAATACAAGACAGCAGTTGAATATTATCTTTAATGTGCTAAGAGAAAATAACTATCAATCTAAATATCTATATTCAGAAAAATCTTTTTAAGAAATAGCACAAAATAAAGATTTTCAGAAATGTAAAATCTGAATAAATATAAATTGCACTTACACTTAGTGATTCATCAAAGACTCTCATGAGTTTTCCAGTTAAAAACCTGAAAATTCTGACTTTTCTATCAGTACCAATTGTAGCTATTTTCTTTCCATCCGGTGAAAAACATATGCTGGTTGGAAAAGCCTTGCACTTGGCAAATTCATATAAATCTGTGTCAGTTTTATATTCCCAGTTCACATTTTTGGGGAATTTATATTCATGAGGAGGCCCAGTCCAGTATTCAATCATTCCAGATTTGTCAGAAGACACTACTGCTTTGTAAACTGGGTTTAGCCGTATCTGAGTAAGAGGTGATGTATGGAGTTTGTCAAAAACATGAAGTGGCTGGTTATCTCCTCGACCATCATAAATAAAAATTTTTCCTGTACTCTTCTCAGAAGCAGCAACTGAAGATATAGCATCCCCTGGGCAATAGATCCACTCACATTGTCCAGGAAAATAGCTGAAACAGTAAAGAATTGAGGGGAAAAAAAGAGGTCAACACAAGTAAGCATTAGCACCACCAAAAAATGTCCTGGCCAGTGATTTAGCTAGTTTTGGATTCCTTGCTCAAAAAAAGCAGAGATACAGAATGGAGAGGAATAACTAAGAACAGTTACTAAGTTTTCTCTTCCTGACCTCACCAATGAAATAACTTCTGAGGAGCTATCAAACTACAAGAGAATTGTATAGCAAACCATTTACTTCTCTTGGGTAGATAATGAAACCTAGTTAGACTTGGGCCTTAAAATATTACGGGGCATTGCTTTTGGGATCTCTATGTCTCAATCGATGTATAACTTACTCTTAACTAGGTTAGCATGTAACAGTATACATTACAAATCCATTCTTGAAATATTAAAGATCAAAATACTTTAGTTTTGACTATGCTCAAAAGAAAAACATTCTTATATTACACTCTCATTATTAGTAACTGGAGAGTGGGGCCCTATTCCCATATGCTTGTGGCCTTCCAAGAATAGGGAGATATCGTTTCCTCTCCCCAGTTGCCAATGAAGACACAGTGTAAAACACAGAAGAGAATCCACAGCAGAAACCAAACCCTTCTGGAACCTTGATCTTGGACTTTGCAGCCTCCTGAACTGTGAGAAAATAAATTTCTGTTGTTTAAGCCACTTACTCTATGGTCTTTTATTATGACAGTCTAAGCAGACTAAGACAAGTCCCAAAACTGTTTCTGATAATGCTATAACTTTCAAGCTGACATTTATTTAGAAATATATAAATTTAGTGCGTTATCTTAAAAAAGACATGCTTAAAACAAAGTATTAGTCTTATTATTGTGCAGTTTAACTACAAAGTTAGGGTATCAATATACTTCAAGTTTAAAATCACCAACAAATAACCTCAATTCCAAAAATGTGCGTAAGATTTGTAAGAACACAATACCATATTACTGAAATAAGCACAACAAAGAAGTTAATTCTAGGTACCAGTAAATTAGATATGATGATCCTTCTTGTTAAGTAGTGTTAAACGGATATAATAAATTCTTGCTATGATGCTGTTTGGAAATTTCTGCAGTGATTAATGACAAAACCCACAGCAGAAGCCTCCACATAGCATCAAAACCAGAATTCACCATAGCTAAGTTTCCCAAAGGTACATTTTTTAATGGCATAGTAATGTATTCTGTTTAGAAATACCTATGAAATGATGGAGTTTAAGTATTATTTCACTAAATTAAAAGACGTATCATGTATAAAGGACTCACCCAAGCTTCAGCATATTGATCATGTCAAAGTTCACGACATCAAACACCTTCATTGCCTTATCGTCACCCACAGAACAGAACAACGCTCCCTCGGAGCTAACTGCAATACTCTCAATGACTCCTATTTAAATCAAAGAAATTAAAAGATCAAATACCAATGAAATAAATGCACGATTCAAAGAAAAAAACACTTTAAAAGAAATGTTAACCAGTACAGTTTTAAAGAGTCCCCCTCCCCCCAAAAAAGAAAGAAAAATTTGAAATTCTTACCCAGGTGACTACGAAAATGTTTAACAAATTCAATTCCCTCTTCCACTTTTTTCCAGAACTTAACATGTCCATCATGACTGGCAGTAATAATGAAGTCTGTCCTGCATATATAAAATTGTAAAAGTTAATTTCTAAAACAAATCTATGAATCACTCAATACCCCTTAAAGCAATCATTCACTGACAATCTTTGACTCTTTTATAATAGGTTTTTCAAAAAAACCCAAATCTTCGTTTATTCAGGCCACTATATTAGGGTAGATGGAACACTTCAAATTTTGAAGCTCATTTCTGGATATGACAACAGTTGGTGCTGTTAATTTTAAACTTAATTTTAATCTTAAGAGCTAGGATCCAAATTTAGCTAGGATGTGATATTAAAAAAAAGAAATCTCACCAGGAATCACGAGACCATGGGGTCCTTTTATGCTAAAATTACCCTATAGGCACTCCTTTTACAAGGAAAATGTTCTATTTTTCAGAAGCTGATAAATAATTAAGTTTCAACATACTGCTTTCATATATAGCAAAATTCAACGTGTTTGTTTTATAACCTAGCCAAGGTATTTTGCTTGTTTAAACTATGAAAAAGATTTTGTACAGAATCATCTTGCCTGTGAGGTACATAAAAATAGAAACTATTTATTGAAACCTAGTATGTGTCAAGTACTTGACACACATTAGTCTTTACAGCAACTCTATTAGAGGGTATTTTTATTACCATTTTACAAATTAGGAAATAGTTTTAAAATGTTAACTGTATTTGCCCTAGGTCCATAGCTGGAGAATGGCATTCAATGATCAGATCTGCCTAACTTCAGAACCTATTCTTTCTATTATACTCTGCTGCCTTGGGTTAAAAAGAGAAAAAAAAAAAATTTGAGAGTGTTAGCAATGCTAGTGCAATATGCTGCTTTATACACTGACAACTTTGGACTAGGAAAAGTGTTCATGTTTGGTCAGAATTATCCTATAAATGAAATATAGATATTTTATTTAATTAAATTTATATCTTAAATTGTCTCCAAGAAATCAAGAGTAGATTGATCCAAAGAACAAAGTAATTCATTTACTTCTTTCCATAATTACTGCCAATATCATCCATCACATCTCATCCCAATTTCTATACTAATCTCCTAACTGCTCTCACTGAATCCATTCTTACCCTATCTAAATCCATTCATTTCACCACAGCCAGAGTGGTCTTTAAGGTAATAAATCTGATGTTACTCTCCTGATTACAGGTTCAAAATCCAGGTAAGGAATATAAAATGCTGGGATTTAGCCCTTGCCATTTTTTTCCTCCAGCCTCATCTAAACCTGTTTCCTTATTTATAAAATGCAGATTATATTACTACTTCATAAGCTTGTTCTTAAGATAATTTGTGAAAAAGCTTTAGAACAGTACTGGAGATAATATGAACTTAACATACAGAAGTATATTACTATTATTATCCTGTTCCAAATCCCCGTTCATCTACCTTGAAGGTGCTGTGACATTTCCAGGATGTCTTAGTTCTCATCATTTTCCCCATTAGTAGTACTGAAGAGGCCAGCTACCAATTACTCCCATCTTAAGTAATATACTCTTTTTTCTGGGAAGCTCAGACAATACCTGGTTCATCCCTTTTTGTCATTTTATCTCCAAAAGACATACACACAAACTAAAGAGTTCTTAGGAAATATAATACATTCATTCCTTGTATGACATAGGAAAGAACATGTAGGACTTAAAATTATTACAGAACCTGTGGAATTATATAGAAATCCATAATATCCTAAAGTTACTTCTACAAGTCCACCTCAAAATTTAAGCATTTTAAAAAAAAAAAATCTTGGGAAAAAAATGTGATCGACTTACTTGGTGCATACCACATGGGTAATAACATCTCTGTGCATGTAACTGCGCTCGTACATAGATGCACTGGGGAGATTATCAAGATAGATTCTTTCAAACTCTAGAACTAAAAAAAGCAAAGAAAAAAGGTTATTTTTAACAACTGGAACTAAATACTATTTTGTATTTTCTTTAAGTTTTCTAAGTTCTATTTTGTAGTTTCATCTAGATTTTCTTTAATTTCTTTCAATTCCACATGTGATGAAAATAAAAATGCAGTGTCTGTCAGTTGTAACTTTTATTATTGCACAGTACTGAAAAGCACTATTATTTATTAAGTCAAGATGAGTTCCAGGTGTTAATATAGATGCTAACTGTCCCCAGAACTTAAGAACTGAGTTTGAAGATTCCATTAAAAAAACAAAACCAAAAACCTTAAAAAGCTTCATGAAAATACTACAACCACCTTTCTAACCATGTAGATTCAATTATTAGTGCTAATTTAAATAAGTAATAAGAAGCCAATGGCCATCTATTAAGATGTCTCATATCTTTAAGGCACTGATCCTCTTTGAAGTCACTGATACTGGGATTTTTTTAGAACTGAGAAAATCCTAGAGAATATCCAGTTGAGTGCTTCTCATTTTTCCGTGGCAAAACATTTGTAAGAGCGGTAATCTGAGGACAGAGTGATTTCATTACATGCACTATAAACAATTTTACTAGTAAAAAACTGACATTATAAGTGTACCTAATAAAAGTCCAGTGATGGCCAAACTACCTACAAAAAGTTGCTAAATTACATATGATGAGTTATTTCAGCTTTTTATAACTACTGTATAGAAGACTCAAAGCTAGTTTGACGAACTATTTTTCCCTTCACTTTTATTAACAGAATCCCCATTTTTATAACAGCAGCTATAAGATGACCTCTCTCACCTTCTCCTGCCGTTAGGTGTGACCATGTATCAATGAGATAAAAGTGGAAGAGTTGTGAGATGTTAAAATTGTGCGATGGTAAAGAAGTCTCCTTGAAAAGGTGTACCATTCTTCCCTTCCTCAATCCAGCTTGAACTGGGATACGTGCACTGTAATTTTAATAACTGTTTAGGACAAAAATGAGGGCCATACCCTAGTGATGTTAGGGCTAAAAGCAGGAAACAGCCGAGGTTCCTTCTGAGCCCCTACATCAATCCTAGACTGCCTACTTTGGGGCTTCTTTTACATGCGAGAGAAGTATACCTCTATCTTTTTAATGTTACTGTCATTTTGAGTTTTTCTGTAATATGCAGTTAAATTTAATCCTATTTGATACACATTCCTTTTGCTGTTTGTTAGTTCACTTGTTGAACAGATTTTATTGAAAACGAAATAGGTTTTAAGGTACACGGGCATAAAGAAGAGCAACACATAGTTCCTGTCGTTGAGAATCCATGAGTTTAATTAAAGGTAGTGCCATATAATTATTCATAATGTCTTTCCGAAAATGTATACAGAAATTCAATGTCCAAAGAACATATTAAAGGAAATGGTTCCATTCCTAGAAAGCTAAAACACTTTTTTTAGATAAAAATCTTCATTGATTTTTATTTTTTTTAACATTTAATGTGTTTTAAAATTTCAGTTTTATTCAAACTGAATACACTGCTGACTGGCTTAAATACAATAAGCATCTAATTAAGGGTGAAGATTTTCATACCTAATGATTTCCATCTCTGAATTGTATTAAATTTATAAGATCTTTTTCTCAAAACACTAATATCAGCACTTTGATATATTTGGATTTTCTCATTCCCCCACTTATTTCCATAGAAGAGGATATGCAAAAATATTCTAAATCAATCATAAACACAATAATATTCATTCATTCGGTAAATACTGAGTATCTGCTATATGCGAAGCACTGTACCAAGCACTGGAGCAAAACTAGCTCCTATATCCTTATAGTTCTAGCAATGGAGAGAAACATTAATCTATGACATGAATAAATATACAATTTAAAAATGCAGCCGGTGCAATGAGGAAAAAGTTGCTATGGAAACATTTATTAGGAAGACCTGGCAGTAAAAAAGGTAATGCACATTAAGGGTGTCAATGTACAAAGTTCTAAAAAGCTGCTTCTTCAAAATTTGGACACATAAAATTTGAAAGCTACCTGTAAATTCAGCACCATAAACATTACCTCAGAGTTATCAGCAATGTGCTTTAGAAACTCAGCCCAGAATGGAGAAGTCACAGGCTTCCCAGAGGTGATAGTTGAGAGCTAAAGGATGCACAAAAGTTAGCCAAGTGAAAGGGGTGAGGGGAATAATTCCAGGTAGAGAGACACTATGATAGCCTGACCGTCATCCAGAGGAGAAAATGAGTATGGCTGGAGCGCAGAGGAGAAATGACAGGGGTTAGGAGAGGAAAGTATGGAAATATGCTGGTTGGATGAGAAATAATATCACGAAGGGCCTTGTATGACATGTTAGGGAGGTTAGGGACTTTGTTTTGAAAATAATGAGAAATCACTGAAGAGTTAAGTAGGGAGAATGATAAAGTAAGATTTGAGCTTTCACAAAGATCACATTTTCATGGTCCTATACGTTTAAGGAAAACGTTTCATTGAACAACTTGAAAAACAAGAAAATTTAATCTATCCCTTTACCCACTCCTTTTATTTGGTAAAATTTTGTCACTATTCCACAGTAGTGGCAAAATGCTTCATGCCATGGTATGTAACGAGTACGGATTGAGAACCACAGACCTCGGCTTTTAAATGAAAAATGTGTGATCCAGGTAACTTACGTAACCTTCCCTAGGTCAGAAAACTCATTAGTGGAAGAGTCAGGGTGGAAATTAGCATTACCTACACTTTACGATTCTAAATAGGCACTGCCGTTCCTCCGCTTCCCAACACATTTCCCACTCCTCGGCTAAAAGCCTCAGAGAACCAGTACTTTTTTTCCACAACTGCTACACGGAGTTAGAAACTCCAACCTCATATGGCTGCAGGGATTAAAAGAGAGGTGCTAAACACGTAGTAAGTCTTGGCACAAGTAAGCATTAGCATCTGTTATAACAAATCAGTGATTAACAGTGTTTGATATTATAAAAAAGACACTGTACTGCGCCCACATCACTCTTTCAGGAGGACGTACAAGTACAGAGTGGCCAGAAGTGAGAAGACGACCCTCCGTTCTTAAGGCACAAAACCCCACAAACACACCACCCGTTTTCGAGTCTGGCTTGAACTCTCCTACTCGTGGCTCGCAGCATTCCACCTCGCCCTGTGCTTATCACCGTGACTACCTTTCCTCTTCTTGGCCAATGTTGCCTCTACAGGTAAAGGCCCAACCCAGCGCTCTTCATTATCGTCTTCGTTCTCTTGGGCCACTGGTACTGCCACTGTCAGCTCTCTTTCTTTGAGTTCCGTTTTTTCCGGTTCCTCCGGGTCCCGGCGCCTTCTCCTCCTTTGCTGTGAATCACCTTCTGCCGCCATGTTGGCCGAATCGTCGGAAAAGGCGCGACACACACAGATCGGCGACCAATCGCAAGGCAGCGGCGCAACTTTACCGACAGCGGCCGAGCGAGTTTCAGGATTGGCTGCGGTGAATCCAATCAGCAAGCAGCGCGCGCACGGGTCCTGGGCGCGGAAGGCTCGTCTACGTTAGGCTGAGACGGCTTGCAGGCTGGGACTCCGTAGTGGTAAGAAAAGGGCAGGGGAGTGCGCAGTAACGGTTTTTACTTGTCACCGGGGCTGGCAGCTCCCACGGTATGGAGCTGTAGCCCCCCGGTTGCTGGGACCCTTACCTCCGGGGAACTGGATAGCCGACTTCCAGCCGGGCCTTGAGTCCCGCCCTTCTCCGGCTCTAGAACCTCTCGGGTTAGGAGAGAAAAAGACAAAGGGGTGGGGAATTGAAGGAACTGGTTAACTTGGGCCTTTCTTAAGTGCTCCAGGCATGGTTTGCGTTTGTTACTGTTTTTGAAGGAGAAACCCAGCCACACCAAGTAACCTAAGTTGCCCACGGTGGGACCATTCATCCTTCTGCTTTCACCCTGATCTAGGCGTCCATCTCTTAGCGGCCTTCTGGATTTCACCTCTCTTCTTAAAAACAAACAAGCAAAACAAAAAATAAATAAAAAGAAAGAAAGATATTTGTTGTGGTAAAAAAAAAAAAAAACACCTAACACAAAATTTACCATCTTTATCTCTTCTTTTTGTCTTTTAAATACATCTTGCTCACATGATCGTCCTAAAACACTGCTTTCAAAAACCTATTCAGCAGCCTCCTGGTTGCCTATTTCAAACCAGATAAATTTCTTTACTTTTGCTTTGAGGTGGACAGATACAGGTAAAGAACTGAACTGCCCATAGTAAGCACTTTTTAAAGTTTGTTGTTTTTTTTAAACTTAAAGGCTCCCAATATTTGGCCCATCCTACCGAGCAAGTCTCATTTCTTGTCTGCCTTCTGCTCTAAGCGGATCACTTTTTGTGTGTGTTGTGTGTCTCACAAATTTCCCATGCTCATCCTTGCCTTCCAGTCTTAAGTTTTCATGCCTTGAAAGCATCTCCACAGCAAATCTAGCCCTCACCTTTACAGCTTCTCATCTGTCAGACCCCATGGCAAAAATAATGAGGATAAGGATGATAATGATAATGGTAGTGAGATAGTAGTGTGTACTAAGCACTGTACTTTGCCCTTTATTCTAACAGGTAGATTTCTCTGATCTTCTCTCTCCCGCATTCTGAAAGCATTTGTAGTCTGTATTGTATAATTTACCGCACCATAGCACTTCTCACTACCTGAAATCGTACCAGATATTTAGTTGTGCATTTGTTTATAATGTCTCTCAGTGAAAAGGTAAACTCCGTGAAGACACTTTCTCCAACACAGCTATAGCCACAGTGTCTGACAAATGGCACACATTAAGAACATAGTTGTTGGATAAATGAATACAGCTTAGAATTATAGGGGTACTTTCTATTACTTTATTTCATGTATATTAGTCTTTTCCCAATAATAGTATTCATTTCTTTAATTTGGTTTTAGATCTTTTAAGTTTCTATGGGATAGTATTTCCAACTATAGCAGTATTGTTCTTCACTAAACAGTTGGGAATTGGAGTACTAACTGAGGACCTTGAAAGGTTGTCTTGTTCTATTTCCAGAAAGGTAGATTTAAGGATACAAAATGTGGGAGCGGGATAAAATTAATTTCTTAAATGTTTATATTTATTTGTATTCTAATGCTACGTTGAGCTGCCAATCCAGCTAATTTGTTGAGTGTCTATCCACATAGTCATTACACATAGCTTCACATTACTTTTGCATACTGATAATGTATTTTATCAGTTAGTAGTCTACAAAGTGGGGAAGATCAATCTGCACTTAACTTTTAAGTTAAGGTATACTATTTAAAATATACGTGATATTTGACCTTTTGCTTAAAAATATTCTAAATTATTTATGGCTTTGTGAACTTAACTTTTGTGTATGGCAAGGAAGATGTTTAATGTCAACATTTTTGGATACAGTGTAAGTTATTTAACCAGTCTTCTAGTTGACATTCATATTGTTAATAGTAATGTTTATAGCCGATACTGATATAGCTCTATATTCTAGGCACAGTTCTAAGAGCTTTACATTATTAACTCATTTAACCCTACAGGGTAAGTAGTATTACCATCTTCATTTTACAGATAAGGAAACTGAGGCACAGATAGTTTAAGTGACTTGCGCAAGGTCACATGGCTTGTAAGTATCTCAGCCAGGTTTTAAACCTAGATAGTCTTGATTGCAGAGTTCATACTTGTTTAGATTTATGCAAACATATCTATCTGTAGAATTATTCCTAAGAGTAGAATTTCCTGGGTCAAAAGATTAATGCATTTAAAATTTTTTTGGATATTGCTTATTATTGTACAAAGTAATTGGTCTACCAACAAGTACATGGCTTTGTTCTATACTCTTGTCAATACTGTTTTTTACCAAATTTTTCATTATTGCTACTCTGAATGAAAAATAACTCCTATTTAATTTGCATTTTTAAAAGTTATGGGTAAAGTTAAGAATGCTCTTTTTGTATATTTAAAAGGTATTTCTTAGTTTTTATTTTTTCTTTGAATTCCCCATTTGTGTCCTTTGCCCATTTCTATTGGATTATTTTGTTGTTTACCTTTTTTTTTTTACTATAAAGTAAAATGTAGACTTAAAAAACCACATAAAATAAATGTAAAGTTTATAAATTATTATAAGATGAATACTTTTCTTGATCACCATGCAGATCATGAAATAAAATTTTGATACCTCAGAAGTCTCTCCATTTGGCCTATCCCATTCACAGCCCTCCTCATCTTTCTACCTCCTTTTTTCCCTCTCTCCTTCCCAAAGTGGTTGATATCCTGACTTTTATAGTGATCACTTTTTAATGATAGGTTTAATTTTTTCTTGTTAATTTGTAGGCACTCATACATGAACAAAATTAGGTCGATGCCACATATATTATAAATATTTTTTCTTAGGTTTTTAGGTATTAAATTTTGACTTTGTAATGATGTCTGTTTTTATGTAAAATTTTTTAAATTCCCGTATAGAGATTTTGCTTAATTTTGTTTAGAAAGGCCTTTCCTGCTTATTCTTCATGAGAACCTTGGCCGTTTTTGGCTCTTTGCACTTCCATATAAAGTTTAGAATTAGCTTGACAAGTGCCACAAAAACAAACAAAATCTTTCAGAATTTTAATAAAGCTTCAATAGATTAACTTGGGGGGAATTAAAATCTTTACAATGTTGAGTCCTCCAATCTATGAAGATGATATATGAGGTCTGACAAATTCACCAACTCATTTTAGAAAAAGTCCTGCATACCTTATTGCTGAATATCACTATGATTACCTTCAAAGTACTCCCCTTGGGAAGCTATGCACTGACGCCAGTGCCTAGTGCACCCTTCAAAGCAATTTTGGAACTCTTTTTCTGGAATGGCCATCAGAGCTGTTGTCGTACTACCCTTGATGTCTTCAATGTCATCAACATATTTTCCTTTCAATATTTCCTTTATCTTTGGGTAAAGAAAGAAGTCATTTGGGACCAGCTTAGGTGAATAGGGAGGGTGTTCTAATATAATTATTTGTTTACTGGCTAAAAACTCCCTCACAGACAGTGCTGTGTGAGCTGGTGCAGTGTCGTGATGCAAGAGCCATGAATTATTGGTGAAAAGTTTAGGTCGTCTTTGTCTAACATTTTCATGCAACCTTTTTAGCACTTCCAAATAGTAAACTTGGCTACCTGTTTGTCCAGTTGGTACAAATTCATAATGAATAATCCCTTTAATATCAAAAAGGTTAGCAACATTATTTTGACTCTTCCCCCCTCCTTCATCTACACTACCGCCACTCCTGCTGGCTGCTTACTATGGCTGCCAGCCAGCCACTCATGCTGGTGCTCCATCCACCTGAGCCACCGGGCCAGCCCAATTTTGACTCTTGGTTTGGACTGATGGAACTTTTTTGGTTGTAGAGAATTGGCTGATTTTCATTGTGCACTTTGGCACTTTATTTCAGGATCATATTGGTACACCCATGTTTCATCACCAGTGATAACACGGCCCAAAACATCGTCTTGTCTCTCCAAAAAGTCTTGGCAAACTTCAACTCTCTTTTGCTTTTGATTATTGGTAAGCTCCTTCGGGACCATGTTTGCACATACCTTTCTCATGCCAAGATTTTTAGTTAAGATTTTCCTGTTTCTCTATAGTGTTTACTTGGGTCTGCTACTTGGATCTCACGGTCAGCCAACGATTTTGGTGCACAATTTGATGAATTTTTGCAATGTTTTTGTCAGTTCTGCTCGTTACTGGCCGCCCTGACCTCTCTTCATCAGTGACGCATTCTCTTCCCTCAGAAAAACATTTAATCCATTTGTATACTGCCGTTTTCTTCATGACATTATCCCCAGAAACTTGGACTAACATGTCCCTGATTTCACTTCCACTCTTGCCAAGTTTAACGAGAGATTCGTTATTGTGTGTTTTTGTGTGCCATCACGAGAGTGTCTGAGCTTGAATTAGGGCAACGAACAAACGTTAAACACCACTCAGCAAGACACGGCCACCTGTTGGCACAAACACAGCTGTGAGCCACTGATATACCAAGATTATGAAACCTTACTGAACTGTTTGTACAGTGCTGCCAATGTATGTACACGGTGACAAGTTCGCGAACTTAATTGTCAGACCTCATTACGTCTATCTTAAGCCAGTCCCTTTATTTATGTACTAGCTCCCATTCTTTTTCCTTCTCTCCTGCATCAGCAATATTTCCTTCTCTTTATCATAATGAGACATTGTATTGGGGGAAGAAACAAAGATGTTGTGTTTTCTCCCATCTTAAAAAAAAAAAAATCTCTTGATCCCATATCTATCTCAACTGGGACCTTGTTTCTCTTTTCCTTTAGAGAAAAATTTTTGAGAACACTTGATATACTGGATATGTCCAGTTCCCTGCCTTCTATTCTTTTGAATCCACTCCAATGAGACTTTCACTCCCACCATTCTACTAAAATTACACTTAATAAAGGTTAATAATGGCCTCATTCATGCATATTTACCCCAATGAAATTGTTGTGACAAATCATCCCAAAACTTAGAGGTGTAAAACAACCATTTATTATGCTCTGTGATTCTGTGCATCAAGAATTCAGACAGGTCTCAGTAGGACAACTTGTCTCTGCTTCACAATGTCTGGACCCTTGTCTAGAAGAATAATCTAATAATTATTCTGGGTGCAGAATAATCAGAAAAGTGGTGCATGTGTATGATGTGTATGTCTGATGGTTGATGCTAGCTTTTGGCTGGGAACCTTTTTGGGTATGTCCTCTTCTCCATGTGGTCTCTTCAGTTTGGGCTTCCTCACCGCTTGGTATTTGGGTTGCAAGCGTCAGTGTTCAGAGAGAGACAGATGTAAGCTGTATTGCCTTTTATGACTTAGTCTTGGAAGTCATGTGGCATCACTTCCACTGTATTCTATTCATAAAGTCATATTAGTTTCAAGGGAAGGGTAAATAGGCTGTGCCTCTGGAGGGAGAGTGACAACCTGAAATATCGCTGTGACTATTATTGGAAAAGAAAGTCCCCAATCCATATTGCTAAGTAAATTGTCCATTATCTTACTTGACCTATCTCTAGTATTTCGCATTTCATCATTCATTCCTTCCTTGAACACTTTCTTATCTTGGATTTCAGGATACTATACTATTGATTTCTCTCTTATCTTACTGGGTTCTCCCTCAGACTATTTAGGTGGTTCTTCCTCATCTTCTCAATCTCCAGGTGTAGAACTTTTCTGATTTCTATCTGTACACTTTGCTTTTCTGATCTCACCCAGCCTCATGGCTTTAAATAACTGTATGGTGATGACTCAAATTCTAGCTTCAAACTTTCCCTTGAACTCCAGGCAGGTATATCCAGTTGCCTAACCAGTAGCTCCACTAATAGACACCTTAAATTTAGCATGTCCTAAACTGAATTCTTAAAAAAAAAAATTAGTTGAGGTGACATTAGTTAATAACATACAAATTTCAGGTGTACGACATTATAATTCGGCATCTGTATACTGTATTTCATGTTCACCATCCAGAGTCTAGTTTCCTACTGTTACCATATATTTGACCCCTTTCACTCAATTCACCCTCTCTGCAACCCTCTTCCCTTCTGCTAACCACCATTCTGTTGTTTGTATTTATAAGTTTATTTTTGTTTGCAAAACTGAATGCCTAATCAACATTCCCCCACATCTTGCTGAATTTGTTTCTTCCACCATCTTCCCCATCTCAGTAACTGGCAATTCCATCTTTCCAACTGGGTAGGTCTAAACTTTTTTAGTAATAATTTGACCCCTCTCTTTCTTTGACACTATATGCAGGCTGTTAGAAAATCCTGTTGGCTTTATTTTAAAAATATGCTTAGAATTGGACATTTGGTACTCCCTCAGTATTCTCCTGGTCTACATCTTGCTTGGATTATTGCAGTAGCTTTCTAACTGGCTTTCCTACTTCAGTCCTTTTTGGCTGTAATTAACCAGAGTTATAATGTTCAAACATAGTTCAAATCATGTCATTCATTTATTTAAATTCCTCTAATCGCCTATTATTTCAGTTTAAGTCCTTAAAATGTCCTACAAAGCCCACATGATCTCATTTCTCTTTTCTCTCCTACCTCATCTTGTGTTCTCTACCTTACATACTCTGCTCTAGTCACAGTGGCTGCTTTACTGCTTCAGGAACAGGCAGTCATATTCCTGCCCCAAGGCCTTTGCACTTACAGGTGGCTCTGCCTGGAACCTATTCCCCTAAATATCCCCATGTCTCACTTCTTTATTTCCTTCATGTTTCTGCTCAGTTGTCAACTTCTCAGTGACCGTATATGACCTCCTTGTGTAAAATTACATTGCCCCTGCCCTAGCATTCCCTGTGTTTCTTCCCTGCTTTGCTTTTCTCCATAGCACTTATAAATAATTTGATATACTTGAGTATATAGTTAAAATTTTTTGTTGAACTAGAATGTGAGCTCCATGGTAGGAGGGATTTTTTTACCTATTTTGCTTACTGTTACATCTTTAGCTCCCAGGTGAGTATTTGGCAGGTAATAGGTTTTCAACAAATATTGTTAAATGAATAAATATTTTTTTACTTTAGTTTTTCTTAAAAGGCTAAGAAAATCACAAGACACATGTCAGTGAGTCAGGAAGATCTAGATCCAGATAGTACTACAGATATAGAAGATGTTACAGATACTAAAGAAGAACTTATTAAAAAATGTGAAGAAATGTGGAAAGATATGGAAGAAGTAAGTATTGGGAGATAAAAGTGATAATTAATGTAAGATTTAATTCCATTTCAATAATAGACTTAGAAAAGACATAATTATGCTGATTCCTAAAAGCCATTATATAATAAATATTTTATAGTTTTTAGAGCTATAAACGTTTACTCAAGGAACTTTATACTGGGTGAGCTGTAGAAAGAAAAAATTATGGCAGTCCCGTCCCTCAAGGAGATTATCATATAATGGAGGCAGCAGTCATGATGTTAGAATTATTGTGGTAGAAGTGCAAAGACTATAATTAGGAGGAGTACTAAACCTGGACTCAAGGGGTCAAGAATAGCATCCTAAAAGGGGTAATGACTGCAATTCACGGGAGTTAGCCTGTGAAAGTGGGAGAGGTAAACAAAACACAAAGAACAAAATATATAAAGGATGGGACAGTTGAGAGATCTCCAAGTAGAATACTAGTATGACTTAGGTAAATGAGGAGAAGAAGGAAGGACTTGTGGAGTGAGACTGGACAGGTAATTAGGGGTAAGAACATGAAGGATTTTGTTGAGTGTATACTATGGGGAGCCATTAAAGGACTGAACACAAGAAGTAACATGATATGATACATAGTTTGGGAAAATTACTCTGGTTGTTTTGAAGAAAGTGGAATGCAGAACAGTAAGACTACAGGTAAAGCATTTTGGAGGCCCTGGTAGTAGTCCTGGTAGTACTAAAGGGCTAAATCCTGTCATTGCAAATAGGGAATGGATTCAAGAGGTATTAAGGAGATAGGACCAAAAAGACTTGGAGGTTAATTGTTGTGAAATGGGGGGAGTTATGGATAGTTTCAGGTTCTTGGTTTGGGCTACTGGGTGGTTGGTGGAGATACAGAAGTGAGATGAACACTTAATTGTGTGAGTTTGAGTGGAAATATGAATTAATTTATAAAATGTGTGTGAAATATATGTACATTTTCTGAGTTAGTGAAATAGAATCACTTCCGTTGCACTACAGTATATTGGTAAAAATTTGTTCTACTTGAGTTAGCCTAATGTATGATACAGGTCAGAGACATATTTCGCGGTTTATTCTTCCCAGTAAAGTTTCAGATTAGGGCCGATTAGTGTGATTTTTTTTCCTTTTTTCCCCCTAAAATTATTTTTTAACACAAATCTTTGGTACTCTCTGTATTGTGAATGTATTTTCAAGATAATTTATATAATCTTGCTTTTGACATTTTTCAGTATAGAAATTTGATTTTAAAAAATAAAAGTATTTTTTTGTAGAAAGATACTGGAGATAGAAATGACCACATATAAAATTTAAATTACCCATATTTTTACTGAGATATAATCACTATTAATGGTTGTGGCTTTTTTTAATGGCACAGAAACAATGTCTCCTGGAGGTTTTATTTTCTTATGGTCTTAACTATCTTATAGTATCTCTTTTGTTACTTTTCTATAGTGCTTTCCCTCTTGTTCCTCATTTTCCCATTATCTAGTTTCTAATTCACTCTAGTTATTAGTTATTAGTTGTTCTTTTTTCCTTAATTTTTGTACTCATATTTTCATTCTGTATAGAGTCTTGTATCCCCTTTTACTTTCGATGTATTCACCTTGGGACCTGTTTGCTTGCCTTTCTGATCCTCTTGCTTAGAAAGTGAGGAATTTAAACAAACTCTTCTCTTACATCAGATAATTAGAGGAATATAACATTGACTGGTATAAAGGGAGGAGAATGGAATTGTGGGTTATACTGTGTGACTTGTTTTTCTTTTTAAATCAAGTGTCAGAATAAATTATCGCTTGTTGGAACAGAGACACTCACTGATTCAAATGCTCAGGTATGAATCCTTTTCTTTCTAAAAATAGGTAAGTGGAATTATTGTGTTTTTGTTAAGAAATGTATCCCTCTATATTTATGTATATTAATAAATAGTTTTGTTAGTACCTGTATGCTTAATCATTTGTAAAATTCTCTGCTATTTTTGATTTAAGAGAACTACTTATAAAAATTTTTGAATAAGCTGTTATAAGTAAGAGAATATTTTCTTTTTTATCTTTTCACAGCTACACATACATTTAATTTAACTGTTGAGTGAATTGCTCATTGGCTGCTATTATGATACAATAATCTTTTTAAAAATTAGAACAAAGACTTTTCTACTTTGTGTTACGTACAGTAGCCACAGTTTATTTTACTATGTGTGTTGATCTTAACCGATTTTCCCTAGGTTTTTAAAAAAAAGGATTAAGATTAAGATATCCATTTTAATAATCAAAGACCTATGGAATTGGTTTAGGAATACACCAAAGGATTAGTGCAACAGATTAAGAATTTAAAATTTGACAAATATGATCGTTCCAATGTATAGAAAAGGGATGAATTAGTTAATAAATGATAGTAGTGCAACTACACATCCATCTGGGAGAAAATAAAATCCAACCTCCATCTTTCATTACATAAACATAAATTCTAGATTGCCATAAAAATCTTAAAAGAAAAGCAAGGAAACTGCAATCTAGTGACAGGGAAAACTTCTTGGCTATTAATAGAAATCCAGACATTACAAAAGAATACATAGGTGCATTTGATCACATAAAAAGTTAAAATTATTTTAGTAATAAAAATTCTAAGAACAAAGTCAAATATATAAATGAGTGAAAGTTCTCCAGAACTGGGGGGAGCATGTCAAAAGATATAGGGACCGATTAAAGTCACTCCTGCTGTCTAAATTTGGTATCATTTGAGCATCAAAAGGAATACTGGTTTTAATTCATTATAACAATATGAAAAGTAACAATCTATGAGCCTAATAAAACTCAAAAAATGAGAGAGATAGAGAAAGAAGGGGATAATACTAATTTGTCACTTTTGGACATGACTAACATCAGCTCTTTAATCTAAAAATTGATAAAGAAATAAGCCATCTTTTGTAAAAATTCTTGTATCCATCAATAAATATAGAGGTCTTGTACAGGGTAAAACTGAATATTGTATTTGGAAAAGCATTATACAGTAAATAAACTATCAATCTGTTTTCCTTGGGAAATGTGGTTCTGACTGTAGAAATTGAGACCTATTGAATCAGAATCACTAGGGATTGGGATTATAAATTTCCTAATGGTTTTCATGCAATGAGCCAAACACAGGCTTTGAAGGAAATACTTATGTAGTTGTAAATAATCAGTATCCTGAGATAGTCAATAATAACATCTAAGGAATCTACAAAATGTATTTTCCTGTCATGTTGAAGGTCCCCAAGATTACTCCCCATATGATGGTTCTCTAGGGGGATTCACAGGACTCAGGATATAGTCATACTCATGGCTGAGATTTATTACATTGAAAAGATACAGAGTAAAATCAGTAAAGGGAGATGGACCATGGGGTGAAGTCCAGAGGAAACCAGGCACAAGCTTTCGGGAGTCTTCTCCCAATGGAGTCATACAAGACATGCTTAATTCCCCCAGTGAGTTGTGACAAGTGTGAACAGTCCTCCTCACAGACTCAGTGTCTAAGGTTGTTTGTGAGGGCTAGTCACATAGGCATCTTCTGCCTAGCAGTTAGCAAAATACTATACTCTTAGAAGGAAAGCAGGTATTCAGCATAAATCATATTTTTTGCACGCGCAGTTTTAGGCACAGTGAGTGACTTTTTTTTTTTCTTCAGCATACAAAATCTTTTTACTACCAAGGTGGGATGCGGGGTTAGTTTTTGTAGCTGTTGCTGGCGCATCGGTCTCTGGCGCGAATGAACTTCCGGCCCTTGAAGGCCACATAGCATTTGGTGTGGTTGTGGGGGATTACAGGTGCCTGCCAAAATGCCTGTGTACCTCTTGGCCCTTGTGGGGACCAGAGAGCGGGACGGTGCCACAGCCCTGGGGGAGTCCAGGGCTATCTGGGCGCAGGTGAGGATCTTGCCCCCGGCCTTGAGGATGCGGCTCTAGGCACAGCTTCTCACACGGAGTGTACACATCTTCAGTTTGGGGACCACCTGGCCGTCCGTGCACATCATGGGTTGCAGTTCCTACAGCCACAGCGGTTTGCCCTCCCTGCCAGGAAGCTTCATCTTCCGGATCATCTGGGAAAGGGACAGAGGTGATGGGTTGGTGCAACTCATGAACAACCTCTTCAGCACCACCTGGTTGAAGGTGGAGTTGGTTCATCTGGCCAGAAACCGGTACAGCTTTGACCGTCAGCCTTAGGTAGATGTCCTGGCTCTTGGGCTGCTTGCGCCAAACCTTCTATCTTTGTTGTGGCGGATGTTGACTTCTGTGATGGTGCCTCCTGCTCCACGAGATCTGGAAAGAAAACCGAGCCACTCATATTATTTAGGTTGGTGTGAACCATCTCAAAATCCAAATTCCCGGATGCCCGCCCAGGGTGAACTGTGCAAGCAGGCCTGTAAGGATTATCTCAGGCTTGCTTTGTCAGCTCTTTTCTGCATACCTGTTAACTTCAAAACTTCAATATTAAAACTCAATTTATTTTCTAAAGTAATAAGTTAAATATTAAAAGAGAAAATGGCAGGATTTCTCAAATTTTTGTGTTTAAATAACTTTAAAAATGCTACTGTTTATTTTTTTCTACAAGGGGTTGTTTAATTTTATAACAAGGTCAGAAATAATTTGAGTGTTTGCTTTAGCTGGGCTTGGACAAGGTAAGAGCTGTGTTTCATTAATATAGTATAAAGTTGAACAGTATGAAATTACACTATTTTTTAATAGATCAAAAATTGAATGTTAGTAATTCTATTAATAGATTAAAAATTGAATATTAGTAATTTTTTAATAGATCAAAAATTGAATATTAGTAATTTTATATCTGTCAACCTAATATGTGAAGGGAAAGTGGCATGGATTCCTTATCATGATAGTTTTGCATAGTTTAGATACTACTTTTTAAGAATTTGTTATCCCTTCCTAGTAATAATAATAATTTTTTTAACACTTATAAGTTGCTTTATAGTTAACAGAAAACTTTTTTGCATTCTTATGTAATTATAAGAAAATAATGTTAAACTCTCCTTGGTAAGAAATTTAAACACCTATAAATGCATTTTCATGTAATTATATAAAGTTTTCAAAGAGACTTTTTTTCCACTGACTATTCAACAGGCAATGTTATAATGTAGAGCAGGGTCTTTGAGCTACTCGCTCTGTATCAGGAAAATTGGTTAAAAAGGCAATACCTGGTGTTCTTTTAGTGTAAACGTTATAGTGATATGCACTGCATTTTTTAAATGTGAATTTTTTTATTTGGTTGGCGACCCATCAGAATTATATAGAGGAGATAAAAAATGTTCTGAAATTTAACTAAGCATACAGAGACTTTAATTTCATGGTCTAATTCGGCATAAGATTTATAACATAGATTTGTAATGCTCAAAATTACAGTGATTGGAGCCACCTAATATCAGAAACATATTCATCCTAATTTATCTTTGGCTAAAGGGGTACACAATTTACAAATTATTGGGTAGTAAAACTGGTTTTTATGTGGCATGTGGAATTAATCTCATAATTGTCTCTATGTACGTATTTGAAGTTATTTTTATCTATTCAGCTAAAAACAGTTGCAATTTTTTTGAAAGTGCATAGAGAGGAAAAAGCATCTTTAAATCAAATTTGTCTAAAAAATGACGGCAAGAAATGACATCCTATTTTTTTAAAGAAATGCTAATTTAGGGAATAAACTTAATGTATGTACTTAGGTTATTTTATTTTAGGTTGAATGTTGAAGTAGAATTGACCATTTTTAAATAATCTATCACTAGTATAACAGGCAATTTATGAGGTATAATTAGTGTAGTTTAAAGCAGAATTCTGATTGGAATGATAATTTTTTTATAGTTTAGATGGCTATTATGTTACCCATTTATGTTAAGACTTTGTATTAAACTATTAAGAATGTCTACACTTTCATTTATAAGTAGCTAAGACTATTCCATAAGAAATGATTTTGTTTTATTGTCTTGTTTTTTTTTTTTTATAGCTGTCATTATTAATTATGCAAGTGAAATGTTTAACTGCTGAACTCAGTCAATGGCAGAAAGAAACTCCTGAAAGTAAGATTCTTATTTCTAGGTTTATATTTTTTATACAAATTAATGGCAAATCACAAGAATAATTACAAGATCCATTTAACTTTCTTGAAATGGCCTAAATTCCATGGTATTAGAAAGCCACCTTGTGTTTCTTTCTTTGCATATATTATTTTGTGATTATTTTATTATTATAGGTGAACATACCTGTCTCACATTAGATATAGCAATCTTGATTATGAAGACATTACCACAGTTCATCCTCATAGACACTGTCATATGCTAGGTAGAAACTATAAATTGTTTCTTAATGAATGAAACTTAATGGAAAAGTTATTTTAGATACTTTTTTTACGTAAGGTACATAGATTGTATGTTGCTTCTTGACTTGTCCAACTAAGACCAAGTATATTTTTACCTTAAGTTGAGACATAGATCGCTTAAAAATCTGTAGTTATAACACCCAACTAGGAGATATTTTTCTATTATGAAAGCCTACATTCTTTATGCCATCTGTATGTCTGTATACGGTATTCAGTATGGATTGTATCCTCTTTTTCCACACACATCTCCCTTCTCCTTTCTTCTGCCCCTCTGTCTCCTTTCCTTTAACTCCCCCCATTTCCTTCTTAATCTCCTTTGATTTGCCATAATCTATTTGATTTGCCATAAAGTTCATTACCTCTAGATTCTTCCATTTTCATGTTTCACATACAACCTGTCATTAATCATTGAACCTTACCTTAGGCCTTCATCCTTAGTCCATTAGTTTATTATAATAAACTTTTTGCTTCTCGATCAAAATTTTTTTTAATTATAGAAATTTAAACAATTTAAAGAAAAGTTAAAGGTCTAACTTTATTCTTTTGCATGTGTATTATCTGCTTTCTCAATACCATTTATTGAGAGAGTCCTTTCTCCCACTGAATTGTCTTGTCACCTTTGTCAAAAATCATTTGACCATATAGTGAGGATTTATTTCTGGGCTTTCTATTCTGTTGGTCTATATGTCTGTCTCCATTCCAGTAACACACTGTTTTGATTACTGTAGTTTTGTAGTTGGAAATTAGGATGTGTGAGACCTCCAACTTGTTCTTTTTAAAGGTTGTTTTGGCTATTTCGTGTCCCTTGAGATTCCATGTGAATTTTAGGATGGATCTTTCTGTTACTATAAAAAAAAAAAATTACTGGAATTTTAATAGGGATTACGCTGAATCTGAAGTTTGCTTTGGGTAGTATTGACATCTTAATATTGTCTTCCTTAAACACGGGATGTCTTTCTGTGTGGTGGTATCTTTAATTTCTTTCAGCAACATTTTGTAGTGTTCAGCGTACAAGTCTTTTGCTTCACATGTTAAATTTATTCCTAAGTATTTCATTCTTTTTTTAAACATTATTATTAGTTTCAGGTGTACAAAACAATGTACTAGTTAGACACTTCACCCCTCACAAAGTGATAACCACCTGCCCCCAATCCACCGCTCCTCTGACATTGTATATATCTATTACAATTCCATCGACTATTCCCTATGCTGTACTCCATATCCCATGTCATGTTGATGCTATATATCAAAGAATTTTAAATTTAAATTTTTCTTATTATCATCATCCCTTACACTTGGTACTGTTAACACTGAATACACAGGCTGCCATGTTGGTGAAATACCCACCTTACTTAGGGTTGCCAGGAAAAATTTTAAAAATCTTTGTATTTTTAGAAACTGCCATATTGCATTGGTTGAAATGATTGTTTGAATGAATCTTGAAATGCTACTCTTGGCCACACTGGCTAAGAGGGAGATTTCTAAACTTTATGTTCTTAGAATTCGCATTTTTTGAAATGATTTAGTAGCCATCCTGGGGCTACCTATAATCAGTTCTAATACAGGGCCTATTAGAAAGATAAACTATTCTAAGTATAAGGGTCGAACTTTTCTAAGTATAAGGATTTCATTTTGCTATACAAAATTAAAATGAAATAGTTTATACTCATCAGACCAGCAAAAATTTTAGTTTGTAATATCTTTTGTTGTTTCTTATTCATTGGTTGGAAATTTTTAGAAAAGAATCTGATATCCTGTATTAAAATTCACAATACACATTTCCTTCTGTGAAATTCCATTTCTGGGACTCTGTCCCACAGAAATGAAAGTACCAATACAGAAAGACATAAATAAAAGAATGCTTACTGCATCATTGTTTTTGCAACTAAAAACTAGACACAGAGATAATGCCCCTTCAATAGTGAAATCAGGGCCGACCCGGTGGCTCAGGTGGTTAGAGCTCCGTGCTCCTAACTCCGAAGGCATGGGCCAGTGGGCTCTCAACCACAAGGTTGCTGGTTCAACTCTGAGTCCCGCAAGGGATGGTGGGCAGCGCCCCCTGCAACCAGCAAGGGCAACTGGACCTGGAGCTGAGCTGCGCCCTCCACAACAAAGACTGAAAGGACAACAACTTGAAGCTGAACGGCACCCTCCACAACTAAGATTGAAAGGACAACAACTTGACTTGGAAAAAAGTCCTGGAAGTACACACTGTTCCCCAATAAAGTCCTGTTCCCCTTCCCCAATAAAATCTTAAAAAAAAAAAAAAATAGTGAAATCACTCAGCACATTATGGTATATTCACTCTGTGGAAGGAATATTATGCAGCTATTTAAAATTATGAGTTAGATTTCTACCAGATGAATAGAAAGTTTTTCCATGGGGGTTCTATTGTGCAAATAAGAATAATGTGTATCATATAACACATTTTTACACAACCAGCAATGACAAAATTAATAACCTTTGCATGTATATGTACAGATATATGTATATCTGTACATATATATGTATGCATACATAGGATCATGTGACTAGAGAAGGAACACACTAGAGATTTTAATTCTGAATGATTGGGAAAACAAAACAAGAAAAAGACACTAAAAACAAAATGTATAACATCGCATTTGTCTAAAATTATATATAAGTTGGTTATATATGTAAAGATATTAAATAAAAATAATTTCATAGAAACTGCACATATTTCATAAGAAGTTTTGTAACATACAAATGGAAAGGGAAATGGGTATCTTAGAAACCACAAAGTCAAATTCTTGATTTTTTGAGAGTTAACTAAGCATATGTATAATTTTTGGTTTGTTTTGTTTCTGTAGTAATCCCACTGAATGAAGAAGTTCTGGTAACATTAGGAAAGGAAGAGGTAAGTCACTTAATGAATTTGTAATAACTTCAAATAATTTATAACTAGAAGTGTTTTAGATAAGTTCATCACAGAAAAAGTAGGATGACACCACTTTAAGATCATAATAATTTTCTGTTCTGATTTTAATGTTTTATTAAACAATATTTCAAAATATTTGAATTTTGAACTCAATTTGAACTCAATATCAGAACTATTGCTAAGTCAGTATATGTGAACCTTACTCTTATACTTAATTTTCAGTTGATTAAACTGTATAATAAAAGCAAAAAGGTAAAACATAGATAAATGATCACACATAAACATCTGTCCTTTTCAAATCTTCGCATAAATGTCAATGAAGACATGGTTTTAAAGTATAAATCCATTAGGTCAAAATATAAGAGAAAAGAAAGAATCAAACAAAAATTTTAATAAGGTTGTAGAGCATGGGAAGAGGTAATTATCTGTAAGCCTACAGACAGAAGAGGAATGAAAGATTATCTGCCCTACAGAATTAAAGAAATGCCTGGGATTTGAAGGTACCTGTTACTGCTACATTCAAGGTTCAAGTGAGGAGCTAAAAACAAGGAAATTTCTTTAAAGTTGGAACACAGACCAAAAAAAAAAAAAAGTTAGAACACAGACTATTATATCTTCTCTCTCATTCTCTTTTTTTTGCAATCAAACAGCTAACTGTTTTTACGCCCACACCTGAAAACTGGAGGTATGTGGTATGGAGACATAAACCATTGAGGTGCTGGACTCAGGGACACCAGGTTGAGTGTTAGTAGGTGTGGTATACAGGTCAAAAGTCAAACTAGCAGAACACCAACTTAAAAAAGGAGCACTTCACACCCCCAAGGATGGATATAATCAAGACAGTAACAAGTGTGTGGATACTGCTAGTGGGAATGTAAAATATTGCAGCCACTTTGCAAAACAGTCTGGTAGTTCCTCAAATAGTAAAAAGAGTTAGTTATAATACTATTTGAACCAGCTGTTTCACTCCTAGGTATATACCCAAGAGAAATGAAAATGTGTGTGTGTGCACACAAAAACTTACACATTAATGTTCATAGCAACATTTTCTTAATGGCTGAAAAGAGGAAGCAACCCAAATGTCCATCAACTGGGGAATGGATAAATAAAATGTGCTATATCTATACAATGGAACATTATTTGTCAATAAAAAAATGAAGTAATGGTATATGCTAAAAATCGGGTGTACCTTGCAAACATGCTAAATGAAAGAAGTTGGTGACAAAGAATCACATACTACATGATTCCCCTTATATAAAATTACCATACTAGGTCAATCTAAAAGAGACACAAAGTAGATTGTTGCTTGTTGGTTAAGGCTGGGTGATTGGAGAGGAAATAGTGAGTGACTGCGCACTGTATAAAATATGACCAGTAGAAGTTCCAAAATAGAAAAAAAAAAATGGAAGGGAAAAAAATAATAAAATAATTTATAAACATTTTCCCAGAATTAAAGATAATGATTCTTCACACTGAAAAAGTCCACCAAGAGTTAAAAATGATACATGGCATAATGATCCAGCATAATTTTTTTTCTCTGATAGCAGCCATTAGGCCAGCAACTATAGTTTGGACTGGCCGAAATCCAAACTTGATGCAGTGCCAGCATCTGCCTCAGACATTCTTTCATTTTACCTATACAAATAAAAATAATAATGGGGTTGAATATTTAGCTTGTTTCTCATTATTTTGCATTTCCTTACAATCCAGTGAGCCAACTCTGGGAATTGTTTCTATCATTTCTAAATTTCATTAATAATTTCTACCTGCAGAAACTGATGACAGTGCAGCTGTTATAGCTTTGTTGATTTAGTAACCATCAGGAATCAGATTCTTTACCATCTGCTCCATCATCTTTCCTTTTCTCAGAGTGCTTTTGCCAGGGTTACTAGAGCAAATCCCACTTCTGATGCCACCTGTGTCAGGGTTTTCCCCAAGACCACTCTCCGGTTCAGTGATTCATTAGTTTGGCTCACAGGACTCAGAAGAGCTGTTATACTCATGGTTACGGTATATTATATATAGTGAGAGGATATGGATCAAAATGAGCAAATGGAAAAGGCACATGGACCAAGCTTATAGGAGTCATTTCCCAGTGGAGTTGCACGGATGTGGTTAATTCTCCCTGAAACTTTGTGAGACAAACATGGGTAAAACAAACAGGGAAGTTCCCCTGAGCCTGTTGTTCAGGGTTTTTATCAGAAGTCAGTCCATATGCATGCAGGGCCTCTTTGATTGACTCCAGCTACTCAGATGTCAGCATCCAGAGCAAAATTGCATTCATCATGAATCACAGTTAGGAATCAACTCTGTAATCAAACTGGTACCAACTGGCCCAATGCTGAAGGCACGGCACACACAAGCACTCTTTATCTGGCAGAATATTCCAAGGTCTCAGAGATGCTCTTCTAGGAGTCCACCAGGGAACCAGGGACCAGTCCTGAAGACAGGACTTTCTTGTAATGTGCAGAGTTTGTGCAGCCTTGGCCTCCTGGATTAACCCTTTCCTGCATACTTGTTTTTTTCCTTAACAGTGTCTTTTGAAGAACATAAGCTCCTAATTTCATTAACTCCATTTCATCTAGTTTTCTTTTAAAGTTTGTGCTCAAGTATAGGAAATATTTGTCCAATTTAAGGTCACAAAGATTTTCATGTTTTCTTTTAGAAATTTTAAAGTTTTAGTTTTCACATTTAGATCTATGATCCATTTTGAAATAATGTTTATATATAAAATGAGTTATTGGTAAAGGTTCACTTTTTTTCATACAGATACAAATTGTTTTAGCACAAATTATTGAAAGAAATAGATTTTTCTTGAATTTCCTTTGTACATTTATTGAAAATCAATTGACCATGTACATGTGGATCTGTTTCTAGACTCATTTGTTCTCCATTCTGTGCTGTGGATGTTTGTCTTCCTTTGTCTGTGTTTCTGTCTTTAGGCCAATATATTGTTTTATTTACTGAAACTTTATAATATGTCTTAAAATTAAATTAGTATGAGTTATCTAACTTTGTTCTTTACCAAAATTGCTTCATATTTTCATGTAAATTAGAGTTGGCTTGTCATTCTATCGCATATAAAAGCTTACTGGAATTTTGAGATTTTCCTGAATTTATAGTTTAATATAGGGAGAATTGACATCTTTAATGTACTGAATCACAATTCAAATCCATAAGCACTGTTTGATCTCTGCATTGATTTAGGTATCCATTTATATGGTATTTAAAAAATGTATCTCACCAATGTTTTGTACTTCACTGTATCAATAGACTAAAAAAGGGGAAAAAAAGAACTTGACCATATCAATGAATTCAGAAAGAATAAGTGACAAAATCTAATATTAATTCATGAATTAAAGGAAAACTTCATAAATTGTAATAGAAGTGTGCATGTATATTACATGTTTTGTTAAATTCATCCCTTTAGTATTCCATATTTTTGATGCTATTAAAATGATATTCTTTTTTAAATTTCAATTTCTAATTATTTACTGCTGGGATATACAAATGCAATTAACATTTACCTATGATCTTGCACCTAGTGATCATGAGAAACTCCTTTATTCTAGTAGCTCTTTTCTAGATTCCATAGGATTTTCTATGTAGCTAGTCATGTCATCTGAGATCAAAGGAAGTTTTACTTATTTCTTTCCATATGGATGCTTTTATTATCTTTTTCTCGACTTATTGTACTGTCCTGAAACATTTAGTAATATATAGAATAAAAGTGGTGACAATGAACATTTTTGCCTTGATCTTAATCTTAGCGGATAGCATTCACTGTTTCGCCATTAAGTGTGATTGTTAGCAGCAGGGTTTTCATTGATGCCCTTAATTAAGTTGAGGAAAATGTCTTCTGTTACAATTTATGAAGTCTTTTTAAAAAATCATAAATTAATATTGAATTTTGTCACTATTTCTGCATTCATTGAGAAGATCAAAAATGTGTTTTCTTTTTTGGTCTGTTCATATAGTAAATTACATTGATTGATTTTTAAAAGTTGATTTGGACTGTTTATACATTCCTAGGATAAGTCCCACTTTGCTGTAATGTATTAATTTTTTTATTTCTTGATAGATTTAATTTACTAAAATTTTATTAAGACTTTAATTTTATTAAATTTTAATTTTATTAAATCTTTATTAAGACTGTGTTGATGAGAGATGTTGGTCTGTGGTTTTCTTTTCTTGTGACATATTTGTCAGGCTTTGGTATCAGGGCAATACCAGCTTCATAGAATAAACAGTAGTATTCTCTCTTCGAAAGTGTTTGTATAGAATCAATATTATTTATTCCTTAAATGTTTGTTAGAATTCACAGGTGAAGCCATCTGGGCCTGGTGTTCTTTGTGGGAAAAATTTTAACTACAAATTCAGTTTTTTTGCTGCTAGTCAGGTTTCCTGTTTTCTCTGAATGAGCTTTGGTAGCTTGTGTCTTTCAAAGAGTTTGTCCATCTCATCTAATTTGTCAGATTTATTGAGATAAACTCTTCATAGCATTCCCCCATTACCATTTTAATTTTTGTAGTAACGTCACCATTTTTATTCCTGACATTGGTAATTTGTGTCCTTTTTTCCTCCTATGATTAGTCTGGGTAATTCTATTGACTGTATCAAAAAATCAGCTTTGGAGTTCCTTGATTTTCCCCCATATTTCTTTTTGGTTTTTTGTTTCATTGATTTAGTTTTTTATCATTATTTTTTCTTCAGCTTAATTTTTTTTTTAATTTTTTTATTAGTTTCAGGTACACAAGACAAAGTAATACTCAGATGTTTATCATTTATATCCCTCACACTGTGTGAACCCCGCTCCCCCAACTTCAGCTTAATTTTTGTTTTATTTGTCCTTTTTCTAGTTTTTTAGGATGGAAGCTGAGGTCATTAATTTGAGAGCTGTCTTTTTTCTACTATAGACTTTTAGTGATATAAATTCTCATCTGAGTACTGCTTTTGCTTTATCCCAGAAATTTTGTTTTTATTTTCAGACAGTTTATAATAATTTCTTATTTTCCTGTTGATTGCTTCTTTGACCCATGGGTTATATAGAAGTCTGTTTTTAGTATCCAAATATTTGCAAATTTTTCCAGGTATCTTTCTATTATTGATTTTTAATTCCATTGTTAGATAGTATTTAATGTAATATCAATATGGTTACATTGAAATCTATATATTTGAGTTTTTGTTTCTATTTGTTCTACCTTTTCTCTGTTCCTGCTTCTCTCTCGTCCCACTTTCTTGGATTAATTGTATTTGAAAATAACCCATTTTATGTACACTATGGCTTCCTTGTTTTATGTCTTCATTTTTTTTCATGATTGCTCTACTGTTTATAATATACAACTTTATATTATCACTGATTTAAATTTAGAAAAAGCTAATGGTAATGTTGATATCAAGAGAATGGAACACTAGCTAATGTTTTTCAAAACAAAAGGATACTAGAAAAAGTTCAGAATATATGGTAATTTCCTATTGCCACACAGTTCTCTTTTATGTTCCTCAAATACGTCAAGTGTACTCCTGCCTCAGGACCTTTGTACTTACAAATATCTGTGTCTGGAACATTTTTTTGCTAGATAGTGACATGGGTTATCTCTTGCCTTCTTTTTTGATTGCTAAACTGTTAACCTGATCAGAGAGGTCTTCCCACATCATAATTTCTATCATATATCTCATACCTGCCCCTCCTTTCTGTAGTCTTAGTTTGACTTATTTTTTTTTTTCATGGAACTTACCACTTAGTGGAGTTATATATTTTTTTGTCTAGATTCCTGACTTTGTTCTCTTCACCTTTGCTTCCCTGATTCCTTCAGTAAGCCTGGTAGAGAATACCTGATCAATAAATATTTGTTTAATGAATGACATTCATTTGTGCCTGTTTTTTCTCCTTAGAAAAGAGACCTGATCTACTTGGTTACTGAAAACTCACCATTATATTGCCTTTCAATAGGAAATTAAACTTTATTGCTTAAAAACCCCTTCTTAAATTTTTGTATTATATTTAACAATGAAATATTATAAAGAACTTAGTGCCTGCTGTATATTTCCCTTTCAAAGACTGCCTGCTCAGGTTTTTGCTGTTGATTTCTGAATATGCATTTTAGAATTATATGTAAATTTTACTGTCATTCTGAAATATAACTGTTTATAAGATTAAAGACTAAGCAATTAATTTATTATTTTGTTCTAGTTCCAAAAACTGAGACATGATCTTGAATTGGTACTATCTACTATTCAGTCAAAGAATGAAAAGTTAAAGGAAGACTTGGAAAGGTATATTTATATTATAATTACCATTAATCATTGATATGTGTCGAATTGGCATTAATATTTTATTTGGCTATTGTTTGTTTTGCTTTTCCACATTAAAGGGAGCAACAATGGTTGGATGAACAGCAACAGGTATTGGAATCTCTTACTGTACTACACAGTGAATTAAAACATCAAATTGTGACAGTTTCTGAATCGAGGTACTATTTTTATGTTCTAGGTTTTTAAACTAGGAAAAAGTAATTTATTTTTTGTTATATGAAATACATAGATGAAAAGAGATAAATTTCACTAGAAATTGTGAGTTTTACCATAACTTTTGCCATCTATTAGTTACGTGATCTTCTATGAATGACTTGACTTTCAGTTTCCTTATATATTAAATAGAGAACATTACTTTCATAAAGCTAGTTATATTTGTTTTGAGCAAATGAAGTTTGAACAGAGTTCTTGATCAACCTTATGGGTAACCAGTTACATACACTTACATATTTTATCAGTGAAATATTTCTTTTAATTTTTTTGAAACCTATTAGAATCTTTAATGAGCTGAAAACTAAACTGCATGATACAAAAGAATATAAGGAGAAACTATTGATTACCTTGAGTGAGTTTCTAGAAGACCACTTCCCTCTGCCTGATAGAAATGTTAAAAAGAAAAAGGTAAGTTTTAGAAAAGACATTCTGTAGATATTCATGGATGAATTTGTTTCAGATAAGGTTAAATGTAAATTTTCTGATAGTTTTATGTTAATTGTACGTTACACACACATGTAAATGTAGAAAAACAGTCCATCACCACATTAAAATATTTATTGAAAAATTAGAAGCAACCTAATTGTTCAATAATATAGGATTAGTTAAATACATTTTTTATGTTGTATCCATATGATGAGGAAAATGGATAAAACACAGATGATTAAATTGTATAATTTGTACCAAATGATGTAATAGTGCTTATGTCTGGGGGCTAGGATTGTAGATGAGATGTGTTTTCATTTTTAAGTATTTTCTAGATTTTTCCATGAACACATGTAACTTTTAAAATTAGAAGAATTACTGTTTACAATCTGTTAATGTAAGTTACTATTTTAATAGTAGTTAAGATGGAATAAACCTTTTCCACAAAAGCAAATAAATATTTCAATGGATGACAGAAAATTGAGAACAGCCACCTTAATTTCTTTCTTATAACAGAATATTGTGTAAATGAAACGTGGAAGTAGAATAGGCATTGAAATTGGCATCAGAATGATCTTTTTAAAAATATGTAGTTTAATCATTTTTCAACATAAAGCGTCTGATGGCTTCCTACACAATGAAGTCTATAAACTCCTTAGAGAAATGAATCTGTATGCTTGACTTTGTCTATCTCTTTAGCCCCCTTTCCAATCATTCTTTATCCATCTCTTGCTTGAATCCATTCAACCATACTATTATTGTTCCAGCAAGTTTGCAATGACCTGTCACCTTTTGTGCCTTACATATTATATTCCTTCTGCTTACAAAATGCTTTCTATCTAGTGAGGATAGCAAATTCCCACTTATGACAACTCAAACATCATCTTTTGTGTGAACCATTGAATGAAGCTTAAATGTGATCTTATTAGGATTTATCACATAATTTTGTAGTTATCATTTATGTCGATCTAATTATTCCCTCACCATGCACTGAGCTCCTTGATGTGTTTAATTCATCTTTGTGTCTTTACTATCTTTCATGTCTATTATGTACCTTCTAAGTTCATATAAGTTCATATTTATTGAATAATTGTAAGTATGTATACTAGGAAAACGAGAAGAAGTTCTCTTGGTTTTCTTACAGTCTTTTTTTTTTAATTCTTGCCTTTATTCTTTTAACTATCAGTAGGCTTTACATTTGTTACGGACTATCCTGTTTCCCTGAAAATACGACCTAGCCAGTCAGCTCCAATGTGTCTTTGGAGCAAAAATTAATACTATGTCTCCCGTTCTATCCATTGTTACCTATACCCCTTATTTATTTCTGAATTGTTGACACTTTATGTTAACTGTTTTATTAAGTTCATGATTCTTTATCTACTAATGATAATAATGCAACATTAACACACTTATTTTCTGATCCTTGTCTCCCTGTTTTTCAACTTTTTTTTTTAACCTGTAACTTCTCCACTAATAGAACCAGAGGTTTGAGGCATTCTGAAAAGGAAACGTTGATTACCAGAAGTCATCATGTTTTCATTAAGTTGTATTTGATAAGCTCATTTTTTTAAATGAAATTTATGAACTATTGATATGTCACAAAATGATAGATTACTTTCTCTCTGTCAAGCAATAATACTGGATGTAATACTGGATATATTAATAAGCTCAAGCTGCTATAAGAAATTACTGCAGACTAGGTGGCTTAAACAGAATAAATTTATTTTCATACAGTTCTGGAGGCTAGATGTCCAAGAGCAAGGTGCCATCAGAGTTGATTTCAGCTGAGGCCTTTCTTTCTTGCTGTGTCCTCACATGGCCTTCTCTCTGTGAGTATAGAGAGAGAGAGAGAGAGAGCTCTCTGGTGTCTATTATTATTATTATTATTATTATTATAAGGACACCAGTTGGATTAGGGCCCCACTGTTAAGACCGTATTTAACCTTAATCACCTCATTAACAGTAATCTCAAGATCCATCCATGTTGTCGCAAATGACACTATTTCATCTTTTCTTATGGCAGAATAGTATTCCATTGTGTATATATACCACAACTTCTTTATCCAGTCATCTGTGGCAGGAAACTTTGGTTGTTTCCATGTCTTGACCACTGTAAATAAAGCTGCAATGAACATTGGAGCACACATGTCTTTATGGATAAGTGTTTTCAGATTTTCTGGGCAGATACCCAAAAGAGGGATTGCTGGGTCATATGATAATTCTACTCTTAGTTTTTTGAGGAACCTCTATACTGCCTTCCCTAGCAGCTGCACCAGTCTGCATTCTTACTATCAGTGTATGAGGGTTCCTTTTCCTCCACAGCTTTTCCAACATTTATTATTATTTGTCTTGTTGATAATAGCCATTCTAACTGGTGTGAGGTGATAATCTCGTTGTGGTTTTTATTTGCATTTCTCTGATGATAAGTGATGTTGAGCATCTTTTCATATATGTGTTGGCCATCTGTATGTCCTCTTTGGAGAAATGTCTATTCAGGTCCTCTGCCCATTTTTTAATTGGATTGTTTGTTTTTCAGTTGTTGAGTTGTATGAGTTCCTTATATATTTTGGATATTAGGCACTTATCACAAGCATTGTTTGCAAATATCTTCTCCTATTCATTTGGTTGCCTCTTTATTTTGTTGATGGTTTCTTTTGCGTGCAGAAGCTTTTTAGTTTGATATAGTCACGTTCATTTATTTTAGCTTTTACTTCTTTTGCCTTTGAGGTCAAATTCATAAAATGCTCTTTGAACCCAAGGTCCATAAGTTTAGTACCTATGTTTTCTTCTATGCAATTTATTGTGAAATAAGTCACAGAAAAATCGAGAACCATATGACTTCACTGATATGTGGGATATAAAACTGAAAGCAACAAAGGAGCAAGACAAGTAAAGAAACAAAAACTCATAGACACAGACAATAGTTTAGTGGTTCCCAGAGGGTAAGGGGAAGGAGGGGTGGTACATGAGGGGAAATGGGGTCAAATATATGGTGATGGAAGGAGAACTGACTCTGGGTGTTGAACCCACAGTGTGATATATATATCTATCTATATATCAGAGAATTATACACCTGAAACCTATGTAGCTTTACTAATCATTGTCACCCCAATACATTTTAATTAAAAATAAATAAATAAAGGCTTTTCAAAGTGAAAAAAAAATCGCTTCTTTAAAGGCTCTCCAAATATAATCACATTGGTTAGGACTTCAACATATGAATTTTGGAGGGCACAGTTCAATCCAGAACAGTGGACTTTATCATTCAAAGATGTATACACAGAAGAAAGACAACCAGAGTCACTCCATGAAATCATTAACATTAGGTGAATATCTATTGAGACATTTTTCTAAACCCATACATGTATAGAAACATAAGTGGAATGATGGATGGGTGGATCAATATAATTTTGTATATGCTAATATAAAATAAGTATTAGAGGGAATTTTCTTACATTTGATAGAAGAAAAGTGAATGAAGTTGAATTGTTGAACTCAGATACATATTTCTTTGCTTTAAGTGATTTTAGTTCTAGAGAGATCCCTAATATAAAGAAAATTAAATTAGAAAAACATAAAAGATTATAATAGTTTGTTTAATTTTATCTTTTAACTTTAAGCTGTATTCATTGGCTCCCTGCTATGAAAGATGAGGAAATTAACATTCTTCCTCTTAACCCTTATTCCAATTTGTGTTATTTATTTTTACTTTGGCAAGTCTATAGCATTTATATTCTGTTTTGATACCATCATTAATGTATATGCTTAGTCTTTATTTCACTTTGTATGGGATTCAATAATTATCATCTTTTACCATTCATTTTTGAATTTTTAAGTTTAATTCATTGTTTTATTTGATGGGTTTCTTTGACAGGTAATTTGTTCAAGAATTCCTAGGTGTTTTATTTTTTAAATTTTTGAATGCTGAAAATAATTTATTTGCCTTATACTCAAAGGATACTTTTGGCACATTTTAAAAAACATCTCAAGACTTGGTAGGGATTGCTCCATTCTGAGATGGAATGTGCAATAGAGAAGTCTGAGGCCAGCCTGTAGATGTCTTGCTGCTTCTGACTATGTGCCTGAAGACTTCTTTATCTTTGACCTTCAGTGACTTAACCGGATAGGTCACAATGTTGATCATTTATTAGTCATTTTGCTCTGAAGATGATATATTGTTTCCAGGGACAGATTTATGTCACCTTTTATTTCAGAGAAATTTTATTTTATATCTTACATTGTTTATCAAGTCCTTATGTTGAAACATTTTTTCCTTGTTTGCTTTATTTTTCCTTCTGTGTTTTCTTTGATTGTCTTAAACCTTTATATTTTAATCTATGCCTTCCTGCTTATTTCTGTATCAATTCTGTAATTGTGTTTGCTTTCATCACTAGTGAATCATATGCTGCTTTTCACCACTCTTTGATTTAGCAAGATATTAGAGGTGAGGAGACTTTGACATCCAGCTTTACTCAGGAATTACATTTATTTTTGTGAGGGTTATTTTACTATTTCTTTAATATTTTTGTATTTTTGTAAGACTTTATATGGATTGCATGTTACTCTTTGACTGGTAACTAATGTACTAGCTGTCACTATAGTTGGTGACTTTGCAGTTAATTAAATGTGTGAACTCAAAAGCTGCTGATTAGGATTAGTATTGTCTTGGAAGGAGATTTCTAGCAGTTTCCCTTACAGCCTTGTCCTGTTCAACATTTTAAACTGTTATTTGGATAAAGAGGTAGAAGACTTGGTCATCAAAGGTTGGAAAGATATGAAGCTGTAAGGGCTAGATAGTAAATACTTGTATATTGGATGACAGTTAGCACTGTATTTTTCAGCTGGCCAGGAACGAGGCCAAATAAAATAGGATGATGTTTAGAGGAGGTACATTGAATATTTTCCTTGGGTTTAAAACATTAAATAAAGATTGAAGGTGACATATCTTAGATAGATGTATGAAAAAAGCTGGCATTTTAGATGATAGTATGTTCCGATCGAGGTCTGCAGGGCGAAATAGACGTCCACAAGCTAATGCAATCTTCAACTTAATGAATAGAATTCCAGCATCTACAAATATGGATATGAGTCTTCCTTTTTGTCTTTGGTGTTTGAGTCATTCCTATATCATTGTGGAAACTGGAATAAAAAAGCAAAAAAGACAAATTAGGGCACTTTCAGAGAACAACCATAATACTAAAGGGCTGCAAGTGTATGGCTTCTGAAAAATAATTGAAGGAACTAATGATTAATAAAGAGAGGAGTTGAGGCTCATAATAACTGTCTTCAAATATTTGAGGAACTTTTGCAGGGAATTGGATTGAGATTTATTCTGTCATTTCAGAGGAAAAAAGCTACAGTGAGTTAACATTGGGAACTGTCAAGAACTATAGCAAGGTGAACAAGTTTCCTGTCCTGAAGCTGTAAAAACACAGTCTGAAAATGTCATTTATTTGGGATATTTTGATTGGGCGGTTCAAACACTAGACTTTTATATATGAGTGTATGTAATATGTACAACATAACTTATCCCTTATAAATATAAATAGTCTGAATTGTATCTTCTAGTAATTGCAAAAGTTTTCAATTTTTAGAGGTTTCAACTGTGTTTTTATGAACCTTGCTGTTTAGTAAAAGCAGGTTGTTTACTTTCAGAATTCTTTTTAAATCACCTAATTATAAATGTTTGGCTTTAGTATGCCTTGTGACACTGTAATTAATAAATGTTAATTTTTTAAATTTTATAATAAATACAATCTAATATTCAGCCATAGGCAGAACTGAAGTGTTAATTCTTTGTTATTCACATTTCTCTCAAAGAAAAATATTCAAGAATCAACTGCACAGCTGATAACACTGCATGAAATATTAGAGGTGAGTGTTTTATCTTAAAGATGTCGCTTACTTACTAATTAGTGAACAATTATACATAGGCTTGAAAAAAAATACTGCTTTAGAAAAAATACTTTAGTTCTTAAGGTATACACCAATCTTAAACATATTAATTATCTTTAATATAAAATTAGTTTCTGTTTTTTATACAATACTAGAAAGAATATTTTCATTTTTTAAAAGAACATGAAATTAGAGTCTAACTCTTAATCATATTCCCAAGATTACTACTTTAAGAACATTTTTATGATGTTATTTATTATTTACATGGTGAAATCTTGTGCTGTTACATGGATGGTATCTTAGTTGGCAATGCAGCATTCTTTGAAAAATACGTAAGTGAGTTTACGGATTCTTTCAACTAGGTTGCAGAAATTCATGCACAATTTTTTCTTAAATAACATCAGCCTCTTTTTTCATAATGCAAGGACTGAATAATCCCAACTTTTTCCGCTTGACATTTACCTTTCTTAACAAATATCTTTGATCTTTTTAAAACAATGTTTTTGAACTTTAGCCAATTATCAAATATGTTAAATATTTGAGAAGATCTTGATATGACAATCCATTGCAAATTGGGCAGAGAAGGTAAAATAGTCTATGAAGAAAGAGATCTTTAACAGTTAGCGTGTGTTTTTAAAATCATTGGTAAGATTAGAAGAAAGAGTGCTATCAGAAAACTTGTTTCATTGTAATTTTATGAATTGGATGCTGAAGTCTGTTTTTATCTAGCTAAGTAGTTTGGTGTTTCAGGATATTTTAATATAGAATATTGCTTTGGAAGTAAAATACAAATTATTAGATTTGTGATTAGCCTCTTTTAACATATTTTTAGTTATTCTATTTTATACTGAAACTAATAAATTATTGTTTCTCATGGATGACAACTTTTTTTTAATAAAAACTGTCATAAGTGGCAGATATGGACAGTTATTAACTGGGAAATATATGTGTAATTTTTGAATATTATACTATGAGATTCCATCTAAAACTTATAATTACAAACCATATTTTGTCTCCAACACTTATATTATCAATGATAAAGGTCACCAATATATAAGCTGCAATTCAGTGAAAAATGAAACAATATATATGTTCATTTTAAAGTTAAATATTAGCATTTAATTATTGCTGGCATCTATTAGAATTTTAATTAATATAATTGAAGTTAGAAATGAAAAGTAAGGATGGTTTTAAATTGTATTAAAATAAACAATTGCTCTAAAATAGGAATACTATTTAATTATTTTATCATCATACCTAAAAGAATGAGACCAAAAGATTCTTTTTCCCCAGTATGTGTACTTGAAAGAGCTAAAGTTCATGATAGATGAAAACATCATTTCAAGAATTAAGATGCTGATAGTATTATGAAATGTGATTTAGATGAGAGCTTCGTAGTTACACTTTTATTTTTATGGCACTTAATATTTGTATAAATTATGCTTCTTCTTTTTCATATTCCTTAAAGTAATATGTTTTAATTTTAGCTTTGGTCTGGCAATTCAGAGATACACTGTCTAATTCATGATCTGCCACTATAACTTTCCCCTTGAGGAATCTCTTAACCTTTCTGAATTCTGGTTTTGTAATTTGTAGAGACAGAGTGTAGTACCTCAGGAGGCAGAATAAAAATTGATATACATTTAGCATTTTTCATAGAACATTAGTGTTCAAAGAATTTCAGTTACGTGTTTCTCAAAAAAAATTTTCCTAATGTCAGTGGATCTAGGAAAGACAGGTTGTTTTCGGTGCACATTAGCAATCTTTCCCCACCTTATTTGACCAGAGAACCCTGGCTTTCAAGACTAAGAACATCCTTAGGGAGACCAATTCAATGGAATACTTGTACAGTTTGGGAAATGTTAGCTTATATAATTTACTACAAATACTCAAAACTTCTGTTTGTAGTTGTAATCCCTCAACATCCTTAGTGAAGAAATCAAAGATATTCAGGATGCAGTTGAAGGAAGTGATGATGATAGAATAGTTTTGAAGATTTATCATTAGAACAGGTGTTTTGGAGGGAGCACAGGGCTGGTGATTTCTTGTTCCCCCAAATATTAAGACATGCATGTATTTTGAATTTTGCACATACTTTGTTGAGTATTTATTTAACTTTCTTGTTTTTATTTTTAAGAAGTAGTTATGCCCAAACTTCTAACCTAAAGAAATTATTAGTGCCAAAAGAGTGGGAGAATTGTAAATGCCTTTTAACTAGTTTTTAGGAAATGTTTTCAAAGTTAAGATGTAGAGATTAATTTTAAAGCTTCTTCTTTCACTAATATCTATAGTGAATTTTTCTTTTAAAAAAGAAAATTATTTAATACATAGAATTATGATATAAACAATTATTCAAAGAAAAAAACATTCATTCTTTGGTAAAAAACTGTATTAATCTTTTATTATAGCTGTATCAATTTTTTTCCCAAGTAAGGTATATTTTGAATGTTTTTTCCCCCTAGATTCTTTTAAATAAATTATTTGATGCTCCACATGATCCATATGTCAAAGTTAGTGATTCTTTTTGGCCACCTTACGTTGAGCTGCTCCTGCGTAATGGAATTGCCTTGAGACATCCAGAAGATCCAACCCGGATAAGATTAGAAGCTTTCCATCAGTAACAAGATGGTCTCTTTTTTCACACAGTACTTAAAGAATTTTGGATTATGAATCAAGAATAATGGAAACACTGAGGATTACTTGACTAAAGAACACTGTTTGCAAATTAAAGCACATAGTCCTTCTTTTATTCTTAAAATGACACATGCTGCCGTCTATTATTTAAAAATGGGCCTTTCATATTTCAGTCAGTACTTTGGTGTTTTAAACTGTATGGACGAGGATGCAAGTAAAAATATTCTAGACTTAATCATTCTAAAACATTTAGTGTACCTTACTTTTGCAATGCTTTTGGGGAAATTCTTTGTTAATTTATGATATTGCTAATGTAGTATTTTTTCTTTTAAACTTCATGACAGTTTCTTTTATGCATTTTTGAGTTCTATTTAGTACTTACCTTCTTTAACTTTAGGAATTAAAATGGAAAGTCCACTTAATTTGCAGATGGTTTTAAAATTGACTTAGTATCTGATGTAGAAGGAAGCATAATTTAAAAGTATTTAGTAAATCTGTTCCATGTATACTGTCTTATTTTTATATTTGTTAAAAATTGAAATATTAAAAAAAAGTATTGGATAGAGGTAGAAACCTATATTTTAATGTGAATCACATAACAAGTGATACATATTAAACCACTCATGATTGTTAATTATTACTAACAAAATTGTGTTCATAAAATTTTTGTTAATCTTTGTGACTTTTCTTTAAATAAAATTCTCTTATCAAAAAATATTTAGCATTTTTGGTGATGTGGTATGATATTTTTAGAAACTAAATAGACTTTTTGATAGGCAGATAATTGAAGATATTGTAGGACTCATTCAGGATTACTTACAAGCTAAACGAGAGAATTTCAAACCCATTTAAAATCCTTAGTTTTCTAAGAGGACTTAGTGTGTGCTTTTCATTTGAAAATGCTTTCTACTGTATATCATCCAAGTGTCTTGATTACCTTGAATACTTCATCTTTTTAAAAGTAAGTAAATGATACTCCAAGTATACCATGTCCCTTTTTGTAGAAAATACAAACACTTATATTTTAGTAAACGTAAGTTTTTTTACAGGAAGATATATATACCTTTCTAGATTATTCCAGTTGGGAGTCAAAGGAATGAGCCACTTTTTATTCCTTGAAGTTACTGGAGAAAGGGAGAAATGGTTCTGGCAATAAAAGCCTCACAGTAATTCTACAGAGCAGGTACTGATGTTGTCCGTAGACTTCTCTGTGTTGCAAATTACAGAAAGAAGAAAAAAGGCAATAAACAGCTCGATTTATTTGCTAAGTTTCATTTCACATTTTACTGATAAATACTGATTAGATCATTTTACTACCGTATCTTGTATAAGGCTCTAAGAAAACTGATTGCATCCTACTTTAATTTGCAACCTCCTTATACAGCAAGATTATTTGCCCACTTTTGATCTCAATCAGCAAAGTAAACTGTAGTAGAATTAGTCTTGATTTGTACTCCATCTAAGCTTACAGTCCTTGAAGCTTTTTGTGGTTGTGAGTATGTTGGAGAAAATGTTTCAAATTCTGAGGATCTATATGTATTTTCACTTTTTCACTGATTTAAGGAAATCACTGAAATTTGTTAAGACTTAGAATTTGTTTTTATTTCTAGCTCTTAAATATGATAATGCAAAATATCTGAAAATAATACCATATTCTAGTTTTCCTACACCAGATAGTGATGTTAACATAACTTAAAAACAAAAATTTGTTTTAATTTCTTCCACAAAATATATTTAACTTTGTTTTTGTTTGGTGTGTACACATGGATTGATTTGGGAGAATTTAAATCTCTGTTTGGTTGAAAATTTAACCCAGTGGAATAAGACCTTGTTTAGTCACATCCGGTGTTTTATGTGGTCTTACATCTGTATTAACACTTCTGACTCCCTTATTTTCCTTAGTTTACTTTTTGTTTATTTATCTAACTTGTAGTTAACGTTCCTGTTGCTTTTACCAAGGATTATATTTTTCAATTCCAAAACTACAACAACCAAATGGCATTTATTCCAGGGGAGCAAGACTGGTTCAATATTGAAAAATCAATTAATGAAACATCACAGTTTTCATTAAACTAGTTTCATTAGACTAAAGCAGAACTATACGGTCATACCAATAGATTACAGAAAAGCCATTTGACAAAATACAGCACCCACCCATGATTAAAAACTCAGCAAGCTAAGAATAGAAAAATTCCTTTCCTTGATAAAGAACATCTATGAAAAACAGCTAACATATTTACTTAATAGTGGAAAACTAGATGTTTTCCTTCTAAGATCAGGAAAAAAGGCAAGAATGTCTCCTTCACCACTCCTATTAACATTGTACTGGAAATTCTACCTAATGTAATGAGAGAAAAGTCCCAAGAATCAACAAAAAAACTCTTGGAACTAAAGTCCAATTATAGCAAGTTTTCAGGATACAAGGTTAACATACAAAAGTCCATTGTTACCTATGCACTTGACATTCAAACATTTATATTACACCAAAGAGAGAGAGACAGGAAGAGAGAGATAATTAGTATAAATCAAACAATATGTACAAGATTTACTAGTATGTAAGGAAACTGACAAAAATTAAAGAAATCAAAGGAGATCTTAATAAATGGAAACATGTTTCACACTTATGGATAGGAAAACTTCATGTTGTTAAAGTCTCAATTGTTCCCAAATTGATTTATTGATTTAATGCAATCCCAATTAAAAATCCCAACAAGTTACTTTGTGGAAATCAACAACTTGATTCAGGCAAAAGACCCAGAATACCTGCTACATTATTGAAGAACAACAAGTTAAAGGACTGACACCAACTTAAGACTTGCTATAGTAACCAAGACAGGGTGATACTGATGAAAATGGATGAATTAATCAATGGAGAGCTCAGAAATAGACCCATATAAATATGGTCAGTTGATCACTGACAAAGGAGCAAAAGTAATCAATGGAGAAAGCTTAGCCTGTCATTTTCAACAAATGTGCGAGGACAACATGTCAAAAAAAGAGGAGGGGGCGACGGAGGAGAAGGAGAAAGAATGAAGAAAGAAGAAGAAAAGGAAAATTAGACACATTACACTTTAACAAAAATTAACTCAAAATAGATCATAGACCTAAATGTAAAATCTACACCTATGAAACTTCTAGAAGATAACCTGAGAGAAAATCAAGTTTGATCTTGCATTTGGTGAAGACTTTTTAGATACAACACCAAAAGCACAATCCATGAAAGAAAAAAATTGATGTTGGATTTTATTAAAATTAAAAACTGCTCTGTTAAGGACACTGTTAGAATGAAAAAGTAAAACACAGACGGAGACAATATTTGCAAAACACATCTAATAAATCACAGATCTAGTAAAAATACTCAAAGAACTCTTAAAACTCAGCAATATGACAACAAACATCCCAATTTAATGGAGGGCAAAAGATCTGAACAGACACTTTACCAAAGAATATATACAGATGGCAAAACATAAGCAGATGCAATATATCTCCACATTATATGTCATCAGGGAAATGCAAATTAAACAATGAGATACAACTACACACCTCTTAGAATGGCCAAAATCCAAAACATTGACAACATCGAATGCTGTCAAGGATGTGGAGGAATAGGAACTCTCATTCATTGCTGGTGGAAATTAAAATGATAATAGTCACTTTGGAAAACACTTTGGCAGGTTCTACAATAATAAACATTCTTACTGTACTGTATTGCAATTATAATCCTTGGTATTGACTCAAATGCGTTGAAAACACATGTCCACACAAAATCCTGCACACAAAAGTGTATAGCAGACTTTTTCATAAGTGCCAAAAATTGGAAGCAATTCAGATATTCTTTAATAAGTGACTAGATAAATTATGGTACATTCAGTCAATGGAATATTATTTGGCCATGAAAAGAAATGAGCTGTCAAGCCATGGAAAGACATAGAGGAACCTTAAATGCATATTGTTCGTGAAAGAAGCCAATCTGAAAAGGCTGTATATTCCAGCTATATGACATTCTAAGAAAGGAAAAATTATGGAGACAAAGATCAGTGGTGGCTGGGGAGGGGAAGGGTAAAAAGGGGTAAGATGAATAGGTGGAGTACAGGGACTTTTAGGACAGTGAAAATATTCTTTATGATATTGTAATGGTGGATACGTAACATGCATTTGGCAAAACCCATAGAACTGCACAATACAAAGAGTGAATTCTAATGTAATCTATGGACTTTATTTAATAATACTATATTAATATTAGTTCATCAATTATAGCAAGTGTAACACAAGCATAAAATGTTAGTGATAGAGGAAACTGGGCAGGGGAAAGGGAATATATGGGGACTTCTCAATTTCTCTGTAAACCTAAACAGCTCTAAAAATAAAGTTCCATAAGGATGGGATAAAGGAGAGAGAACAAACTATAAAAGCTCATTTTTATATAGACACTGAGACTGAGAAAATAAATGCTTATTGTTTTAAGCAATTAACTTTTGGGTTATCTTACATACCCCGTTTCCCTGAAAATAAGACGTAGCTGGACCATCAGCTCTAATCGTCTTTTGGAGCAAAAATTAATGTAAGACCCGGTATTAATAATATATTTTATTATATTATACCCGGTCTTATAAGTAAAAATGAGACCAGGTCTTATATTAATTTTTGCTCCAAAAGATACATTAGAGCTGATGGTCTGGCTAGGTCTTATTTTCGGGGAAACACGGTAGTAACATAATTTTATCATGAGAATGTTAAAATGCTGTTATAACTGGTTATGGACTTGGGGGTGGGACAGACTAAAGTAATTTTAAAACTCCTAGGTGAGAGGGGTCTGGCTATCAGGAAGGTGCAGCGGCGGGACCGGCCGGGAAGATGCCCGTTGCCGTGATGGCAGAAAGTGCCTTTAGTTTCAAGAAGTTGCTGGATCAGTGCGAGAACCAGGAACTTGAGGCTCCTGGAGGAATTGCTACACCCCCAGTGTATGGTCAGCTTTTAGCTTTGTATCTGCTCCATAATGACATGAACAATGCAAGATATCTCTGGAAAAGAATACCACCTGCTATAAAATCTGCAAGTTCTGAACTCGGGGGAATTTGGTCAGTAGGACAGCGAATCTGGCAGAGAGATTTCCCTGGAATCTATACGACCATCAATGCTCACCAGTGGTCTGAGACGGTGCAGCCAATCATGGAAGCCCTTAGAGATGCAACAAGGAGACGAGCATTCGCCCTGGTGTCTCAAGCTTATACCTCAATCATCGCCGACGATTTCGCAGCTTTTGTCGGGCTGCCTGTGGAAGAGGCTGTGAAAGGTATATTAGAACAAGGATGGCAAGCTGACTCGACCACAAGGATGGTTATGCCCAAAAAGCCAGTTGCAGGGGCCCTGGATGTGTCCTTTAGCAGGTTTATTCCTTTATAAGAACCTGCACAAGCTCCACCAATCCCCAACGAACAGCAGTTAGCCAGACTGACTGATTATGTGGCTTTCCTTGAAAATTGACTTGCCGTTGAGTCCCACACCCACGTTCAGAGTCCTGTATACTGACAAATAGAGAAATGTCAAATCCTTATTTTCAATTCATTGGATGGATGAAGCACCTCAGCATTCCTCACTGAGTATGTGATAAAAATACATATATAACATAAAGTATATTATATGTATTTTGTCCTTAAGGATCATGCTGACTAGTTGAAAGAGTTCTCATTTTGTAATTGGCGATTGGGATGGAGCCTGTCAGTTCATAGTCAGCTTCTATTCCCTCATGACTCGTGAGCGTGGCCCTCCTGCTCCCTGCAGCACGCGGCTGTCAGCTGTCTCTCCTGCCCCGGCACACAGCACACTCCCACCCTCCCATACCACTCGTGGGTACTTGTAGTGATTCACTGGGGCATGAGGGGCTGTCCCCAGGGGCAGTATCTGAACGGCAGGGCATTCTGACTCACCCGCTTTGGAGAATATTCTCTCTTTTCTCCTCACCTCCTGAGAGTCACTAATACAGGATACTGAAATACAGCTGAGCAGCAAAAAACTCATTTCCTTGGTAAACCAGTTTGTTAACTTCACACTTTCTTCTGATGGAGTGAGTACATCCATTGCCGGCAGTGGAGGGCTTGCCATGAAAATGCAGCTTATTTAAGATGTCCCTGAGGAGTACTGAGTTGTCATGTTTCCTTTCAGAAGAAGGGAACATAGCGTGTGGGATGCATTATATTGAGAAAGAAGCTACTAAGTGATACAGTTTGTACAACTATCCTGGAGCCTGTTCCTTGCTCAGATTTATCCCTCGGTGTAATTTCTGCCTTTTAGAGAAATACTGAACAAGTCTCATTTTTTGTGTGACAGCCTTCTGAATATTTGAAGTTGTTTATTGTATCTTCAGGTTAAAATATCCCCTAGTTCATTTATTTTGCATTTGTTCAATAAATATTTAATTGAATTCTTAAAAAAACAAAAACAAAAACTCCTAGGTGAACAAGGGTCATAACGGAGGAAGAAGAGAATAAACATGACAAACCATAAACAACGCTTTTCCTAGTAAAATGACCATGCAAACCAATGTTAATGTTAATGTGAAATGTTAAATAAGTAAATGTATTTAATGCAAAGATAGCCAAGACAGCTGATTTTATTGTTTTCCTCTGCTCTTCTTGCTTTTAACAGAACTAAATTTTGTTTGAGTAATCCATTTTTGTATACACAGCCATGCCATTTAACTAAACCAAACATGGTTATCTGAATCCCTTTCTCAGTGATTTACTTAGGAATACTTTTGATGCAATGTTGAATCTATATGACATTTTGGGAAAGTTTATTTTTTTTTACTGACTGAAAAAATGTGTAGGAAGAGATGGCGTCTATTGTTCTGGTGGATATTATTGGGTCTGCATAGAACATCTGGGCCTGTTTAGTCATTTTGTAACCATAAGGAGAGTCGCCATGGACAAATCTGGCATTTTTAGTATGGCAGAGTCACAAAAGAGAAAGAAAAAATTCTGATAATTTTATTGAGCCACTGAATTAATTATCCCTAGAGCTGCTCTACTGGGGAACATGATATGTAAGATAATAAATTTCCCTTCTGGTTTAAGTCAATTGAGACACGTTTTTTATGTTACTTGAAAATTAAGGCATGCTAGTGGGTTGCAACATCCAACAAAATCATCAAATGAAACATTCACTCTTGATGAAATTACTTTTATGGAACAGTCTGACGAATACTTTAAAATGTGAATTTTGAAGTTGTTTGAAGAAATAAATTTCTTCCATTTAAAATGGTCTGGGAATTACAACACAAAAATAGCAATAAGTGAAACAACATTTTGTTATGAAAAGGAATTCATTAACAAATCCCATATCTAATTAAATATAATAATTTAAATATAAATTCTACAAGTGAGATAGTCTTGACTGGATAGAGTTAAAGTTTGAATTAATGAAAGAGAATTTGAAGAATTCACCCAGAAAGAAAGAGATAAAAATTATGAAGAGCAAATAAGAGATATAGAGGACAAATTTAGTAACTTGACCGACATAGATGATCCTGATGAAGAGAGTAGAGGGAATGATAGGCAAGTAATATTTGGATATATAATAGCTAAAAAATGTATAGTGTGCAGGACAACAGAAATCCTCAGGAAAACAATGTACACATTGAATACTGTTCAGGATAAAGAAAGCTAAATCCACACCTTGAAAAAGTTTTGTAAAACTGCAAAACTTCAAAGAGAAGAATTTTCAAAAATACCAAAGAGAAAACATAGTTTAGAAACATAGAAATAGCAATTATGTCTTTCATCTGCAACAATATATATGGATGCTGAGGGGAAAGAAGACCATTAGCCTAGAATTTCATACCCAGCTAAACTATCATTCAAAAATGAGGACAAAATTAGTTTCCTGACAAACAAAAAGTAAAAACCTTTGCCACCACACACAATCCCTAAAAGAACTGTTAGAGGACATACTTTGACAAGAAGAAAAGTTAATCTAGGAGGACGATGGGGATAAAAGGAACAACCATGAACACATTAATTTATTTAATATTAGTTATGAAAGGAAGGCATTTGGAAAGAAAAATGCCTTCTGGAAAAGATGTTGCAAGGATATCACACTTCAGAACATCTGGCTATTTGAATAAAAAATACAACCTATGTTTAAAGGAAAAACCCTACAAGGCTACCACGTTTGTATTAGCCTGTTCATAGTGGGGAAAAAATGCAATTTTCCACATCATTATCATATGCACATAAGTTGTGATGTTTCTTTAGGCATCAGTATTGCAGAAGTAAGGAATAAACATTTGATAGTAAGTTAATTTATGGGAAATACTTAAGGGTTTTTTGGTGGTGTGATAGGATTTCCCTTTCATTTTTGGCTTACCTTAGGATATAAAGTGTTTTGACTGTGAAACATGATATGCATTCTTACTGTGTAATGGCAGCAGGGCAAAGGGTTGTTTTTGCTTTAGAACAATCGCATATTATAAAAAAACCAATGGTTTGTTTATTTTTTTATATTTTGTTTTTTTGTAAGAAAAAAATATAGCAAGTAGGCAAAAACAAAACAAAACAAAACAAAACAAAAAACCTAAGAGAATACAAAGTGCCCTAAACATAAAAGGGAAAAAGTTGAAATGGACTATATTAAAATTAAGAATTTCTGTCTATAAAAAAAGGAAAACTCTTTTGGAAAGACTCAGAAGAAGTCAATGTATAGAATGGGAGAAAGTATTTACACTATCTATATCCAACAAAAATTCAAATATGAATTACATAGAGTGCCCAAAAATCAATAAAGTGAAGACATTAATCTATATATTGTTAGCCTGTTTGGGCTTTTATAACAAAATACTATAAACTGGGTAACTTACAAACAACAGAAATTTATTTCTCATAGTTCTGGAGGCTGGAAGTCTGAGATCAGGGTGCCAACATGGTTAGCGGAGGGCCTTCTTCCTATTTTATAGCTGGTGCCTCTCACTATGTCCTCCAATGGTGAATGCGGTGAGAGATCTCTGTATGGTCCCTTTAATAAGAACACTAATCCAATTTATGAGGGTTTCACCTAATAACCTAAGCACCTTTCAAAAGGCCTTAATACAAATACCAATACCTTAATACCAATCACATTGGGCATTAGGATTTCAACATATGAATTTTGGGGGGACAAAAGCATTCAGACCATAGCAGAGAGGAGTTCTAGTTTCCAACTAAGATGGAATAGATGCAGTTCTCCCTAGTCCTGCTACGTACAGCTAAAAACTGCACATTATATATAAAATACATGTCAAAAACACTGAAAAGTGAACTGAAGAAGGCACAGTGGCCAGGGACATGGTGAATTGTGGTTCCATTTACTAGATGGGAAAGACAGAAACAGGTTGAATTCTGTTTAAGTCGTATTCAAGTAGACATTTAGATACAGGAGTCATTGGCATATAGATAGTCATCAAAGCCATGAAAAAGGATACATTAGTCAAAGAAAGAAATCAGTTGATAGGGAATAGAATGGATCTTGGGACTAACCCCTGGGCATTTTAATATTTAGTGATTGAGCAAAGGAGGAGGAAGGAACATTGGGGCAGTGTTACCATAGACTCAAAGGGTTCGCTTGCCAGTGCACAGTAAGCCAAAAAAGGTACAAGGAGGAGTTTGCAGCAAAGAAAGTAAAGGTTTATTTAAGGAGTTGGTGCCAACTCTGGAGACACAGGTGAGCTCGTGCTCTCAAATACCTGGCTCCGAGATAGGCTCTAGCAACCGGGTTATATAAGGGGAAAATCATTAATCATGGTTACTATGGGAGCTGGGGTTGTAGGCTCTGCTGATTGGTTGGGGATTAAGGCAGGGAGCAACTGATCATGGCTTTAGGTCCTGATGTCAGTCATTGCATTGTTCGGTCTGGTTTCCAAGGGATACAGTCCGTGGGGTTGTTCTGCTTTCATGAGTCTGGAGTGGAAACAACTGAGGCCAAGGTGTTATCTTTGTTTTACTAAAAACCTTATTCTGGTTTGAGATTTGGTTATTGTATCTTGGTCATGGTTGACAGACCTGAAGCTTTATTCTTAAATGAGTTTGACGTTGAACAGAACCTAATGTCCTAAGGGCTTAATGATTAAAAGGAGTGGACGTAGAGTACATGAATAGGTAGAAGGACCTGAGGTAAGAATGCAAATGAGTTATAGTTCTATCCGGCTAAACAGTTACCTAGGATTAAAGCAAAATGCATGCTAACAAAATGAAGTTCACGTGTGGTTACAGTAGGAGGAGAATTATAAGACTATAGTGTCACAGAAGCTGAGGGAAGAAAATATAGCATTTCTAGAAGTTGAGAGTGATCAATTAAATTGAATGTTGCTAGGAGTTCAGGTAAGAAGCACAAAATTGACCACGAGAAATTTGGCAACATGGATGTCAGAAAATCATTTAGACAATTATTGAGTGCTCTATTATTTGGAGCCCATAACACTTACAATATATGTCACTAAATTATGTAACTTATTGCATTTTCCCTTATCACACTTTGATTTTGTCTTCCAATTTGTAAATGTTTTGAGGAAAGGAAACTTGCCTTATATTTTTGTACTTCTTTGCCCTTTGCATAATGCCAAAGAGTAGGCAATTGTTATTAGCATATCAAGGACTTTGCTGTTAGCTTTAACTTCATTTTCTCTTCCTTCTTTTTGAATGTTAGATATTATTTGTACACTATAGTTATGAACCATTGATTATACCCACTCTCCTCAAGTTTTTTATTCCTTCCTGTTATTGATCTCATATTCTAATAAGAAAGTAAATAAAGAAAGAGAGGTTGAAATGAAACTTTTGTTTTGCCACTATTGGTGGTAAAAATTTGGGGTAGAAAGACTGAAATTATAAGCTAAATCTAATATATGAATTTCAGGTAGCTTTGCTCATCCATAATATATCATTGTATTGCTAATTGCAAATTTAAAATATGAAAGTCGCTCTGAAGATAAATTATAATATCAAATAACAGTAATGTTTATTTCTTTTTCCTTTTTGTAAAGTTGTAAGTCATTCCAACTATACAGAGATTAAAATAATAAATACCCATTGTGGATGAAAAAGAGGTTCTACGGAAAGTAAACTCACAGGGTGATCTGATCATAAATTCCTAACTGGACAGGCCATGGTAGGTAGTCACTCTCCAGGCATACACTTCTTTAGTGAAAGGTTTATTGTTGCCTTAAGCAAGCCCGGTCCATTGTTTCTATGCATCTAAGTTAACACAACCTTTGAAATGCCTCTTTTCAGTCCCCTCAGAAACTACCCTCAAAAGAGAACACTCTTATAAACTATTTTGTACTCCAATTCATGCTTTCTCCCACCTCGTGTAATCTTTCTTATGTTTCCTCCTTAACTTCAAATGTATAAAAGAAACTGCAAATCTGTTATTCTCTGGAACTTTTGTGATTGTGCTTCCTAGCAGCTGCCATCAGTTTTGACTCAAATAAACTCATAAAAATTCTCTACAGGTTTGGTTCTTATGTCAACACCATGTACATTCAATGCCTGTAGTTCACAGATGTTACATATTTTACACTACTAATTCAGGTTGTTTTTTCTTTTCTTTTTTAAATTTTTATTGGGGAGTATTGGGGAACAGTGTGTTTCTCCAGGGCCCATCAACTCCAAGTCGTTCAATCTAGTTGTGGAGGGCGCAGCTCACTGGTCCGTGTGGGAATTGAACCAGCAACCCTGTTGTTCAGAGCTCATGCTCTGACCAACTGAGCCACTTGGCCACCCCCTTATTTTGTTTTTCAAACAAAATTTTATAGATTTAGTTGATGTCCTTAACTTTGTGCTCCTCCTTAATTCCGTTCTCTTTCTCCCCCAAATAACTAAGATTCTGTACTCTTCCTATGCATACATTTGTAAGTTTGAGATATATACTTGGTGTGCTACCAAAAACTTATATAAATGGTATCATCATATATATATATATATATATATATATATATATATATATATATATATATATATATATATACACTATCCCAATATGCATCACAATGTAGCCTAATGCAGCCTTTCAACTCAGTTATATAATTTATCCACAGCGACACCTGTATAGTCCATCATTTAACTGTTGTATAAAATTCCACTGTAGGAATAGATTACAGTTTATCTCCCTATTGATAATCATTTAGGTTGTTTCCAATTATTCAATGCTATAAGTAGTGTTGCCATAATTATTAATGGGGATTCACATGTGCAACAATTTCTTAAGGTTATATACTTAAAAATGAGACGACCACATCAAAGACTAAGCACATCTTCTTTACTAGATATTGCCAAATTGCTAGTATTCATGGTTATTGCACTTAATTTTTACTTTCATCAACAGTGTATCAGATGTCCAGTTTGCCCTATCCTCCAAAATACTTGATATAATCAAATTTTAACATTTTTACCACTCTAATGAAATAGAAACATTTCCATTTCCATGATTGCTGCCAACATTGAATACTTGCTTCATTTATTGGTCCTTAGCTTTTTTTCTCCTCTGACTTTCCTATTCATGCCATTTTCCTATTTTTAATTTTTTGGCCTGTGTCTTGCAAATGAAAAAGGGGCTACATACTAAATCTGACAAGCTCAGAGGAGGCCTGCGTGGTGGACCTTACAAATTCAGAGACCAAAAGTAACCACATAGGATGGTCTGAACATAAAAATTCCTAACTAAAAGCGGGTTATGGCAGGTAGTCACATTCTAGGCCTGTAGCTTCCTTGACAAAGGTTAATCTTTACCTTAAGTGAGCCTGTCTATTGTCTTTTTGCATCTAAGATAACATATACTTGAAATGTCAGAGTAATCTTCTTTTCCAGACCCGCATCAGAGCAGGAGACCACAGAACCCCTCATTGTTATCTTGTTCCCCGCATACCATCTCTAGGTGATGTAAATGTTAGTTATGAACTGTTCTGTAAATGTTAGTTATGAACCAATGTAAAAGAAGTATGTGTCTCTCCATTTTGCTTTTTATCCAATCCCAGAGATTTCCCCGCTTTGCTTTCTCCCTCCCCCTTAATCTACCACCAATGGATTTCATTGTAACCCTTCTTACGTGTCCTCCTTTTATTCTAATGTATAAAATAAACTGCAAAACTGCCATTCTCCAGAGCATTTTCTCAATCTGTTGAGATTTTGATTCCCGGCAATTGTCGTCAGTTTGGCTCAAATTCATAAAAAATTCTTTACAGGTAGGTTTGGACGTTTCTTATGTTAGCACTCTTATCTCTTATAGATTTGTGAGAGTTCTTTCAATATTCTAGATATTTATTACGTTTTACTTACATGTGTTGCAAATTCTTATCCCAATCTCTGGCTCACGCTTGTCTTTTTAGTGGTTTTAAAAATTTTATTTAATGAAGTTAAACTCATCAGTCTTTTCCTCTATGCTTTGAGCTTTTGTATCTTATTTAAGAAATCTTACAATAATCCTTCAAAAAATTAGAAAATATTTATTTTCACTGTATCAAATTCAAATCCAGTCTCATCAAAAGAATAAAATGTATTGTGTAGAAAGTGTATGGGATTTGGTTTCAGTGTGTTGAATCTGGTTTTAATGTCTGGGAGGTAGAATTCAAAATTCATCATCTTTTGAGATAGTCACCTGCTCCAATTTAATAATCCAAGCAGGCATAAAATCAGAATTCTTCATCTCATTTTTCTGAAATACAGGCAATAATCTAATTTTAAGAACTGCCTTGGTTTTTAACTAAAAAATTTAATTTACATGCAAATATATGAACAATTATAGGTTAGAAGTTATTTTTTACCTGTAAACGTTTCTCATTCTTGATTCACAGTTTCTCAAACTCTTCTGCTGTTGCTTCTGTTTTTCAGTCCCTGAAATACATACATATATACATGCATGCATACATCCATATTCCTTCCTCTCCCAACTTTTCATTTATTCCATCTTTGATTTCCCAAAAGGGCCCTGTTCACTTAGATTTCTTAGGCTTCTGAAGATTTCTGGCACAGCTTTCTTTCAAGTGTTAGAAGGGGGTTTGTTGTCAACTGTACTCTGCCCATATTCTTTATTTGAAAGAAAGGGAAAGCTGTAGGGAAAAGTTTTCAAAGAATAAAGGATTGGTCATTATAAAAATTTTAAAGAATTTCTACTGAAACTTAAATTCACATGGTGTTTAAATTTGCTTCATATAATTCAATTGAGAAATAATGCATGGGTATTGCACTAAAACATTTCCGTGCTAACAGAAGTGCTGTGTATAGCATTAAGATGGCAAAATATTAATATAGCATTTATATTGCAAGATAAAGAAGAAATGAGGAGGAACTGATAGATTAAAATAGATTAAAAGTTATATGGTTACACGGGCAGGTTCATTTTGTGAAATTTCATTAGACTGAACACTTTCATCAAGTTTTATATTTATGCACTTTTCTGTATACCTAGTCTACTTCAACAAAATGTTTAAAAAAAGAGACACAGGAGATCAACCTCATGCAATATATGGATCCGAATTTCAATAAAAGTTTTTTTAAAGCCTTTATTTGCAATTGAGGAAATCTGATATCTGATGAAATTAAGGAATTATTGTTTTTAGAGTAATAGTGGTATAATAGTGGTTATTTATTATTTTAGTACTCCTATTTTAGAAATACAAGTAAATATTTAATGGATGCAATGAAATGTTATCTGGGATTGGCTTCAAAATAATCCAGTGGGGTGGAGGAAGTAACAGGGAAAACTCGATCATGTGTTGACACTTGTTGAAACTGCATGATGGATATGTTGGATGGAGTTCATTATGTGATTTTTTTTTTTACTTTTGTATGTGTTTGGATTTTCTGTAATGCAATTAAAATGTAAACATGCAAACACACACAAATATAAAGTTAAATTGACACAATCCATTTCTCACGCTAATGTTTCACCTTTACTCATACTGTTTTTCTTGACTCAGTCATTTGGAGAAAAGGAATCTGTTGGAAAATTTTCATTACTCTGTTTAGACGCAGGATGGCACTCTTTGAATAAGTAATTAGCCAAAATCCACTTCTCACTGAAATAAACTCCTTTACAATGTTACTGTTTCCTAGGGCAGTTTGTCTTAGTTGAGAATAAAAACTTTTCAGATAGCTTATATAGATAATTACTACTCACACCTTAACTTTAGTTTTCTGTATTGGCTGTGTCTATCCACCACTAGTTTTGAAAAATTAAACACAAGGTTCACAACTATTTAAACTGATGGTTTGATGCACTGTGCCCACTCTTCTTATTTTCGGTGTTTACAATTATTGCTACGAGATTAGCCACTTCATGTATGAATGTTAATGCAAATATATATATATATATATATATATATATATATATATATATGTTTCCATATGAATCACCTTTATTTAAAACTGTGAATGCCAACCACAGGGCGTATTTCTATGTTTTACATGGCGTTGAGCCAAATACTACTGATTTAAGGTCAAGATGAGGACTATTGACTGTGGACAGATGCTTTCCCCTTTCAACCCTCAAAAAAGAATGGAAATAACTGTATTCTTGGACGTTCTCAGTCTGATTCATGCCTTCTCTTAGCCAACTATTCATGTATTCACCAGAAGAATTACACCTACTACCTCCGGTGTAGGAAGAAAAAAAAAATCAAATGAGCAATAATGTTAGCAGAAGCTTGAAACTTAAGAGCCGGTCTTCAGAAGGTCCTCCTCCCCACCCCCTTCCCTCCGGTCCAATTCCCGTTTCTGGTTCTGGCCATCGGAAATTGACTTGGCGTTAACTACCGCCTGGAATTGAAAGGCGTCAATTCCCCCACCCCACCCCCCAACCTCGGAAACTCTTAAACCTCTTCCTATCCTACACTCAACGGTAGAGACAGATAAATGATGCAGCAGATTACACCGCTGAAAGACAACATTTGTCCTGAGCTATTTTCACATTTTTTTCCTGTTTCCGATTGGTGTGCCAGACTTTGTTTGCTTGCTTAGGACATGGAAAACATATTTGGGCATTTCCCCCTCAGTTTAATGCCAGTGGCTTTCTCCCAGCAAATGAAAGTGAAAGTGCTACGTTGTAGTGGTGTTTTATCCTTAAAGTACAGACTGGTAGCTGGTGTGTGTGGAGGGGGTGCTGGGGCGAGGAACGGGGGCTGCGGGAGGGTGGGATTGGGAAGCTTGAAGAACCAGTTTTGAGGTTTTGTTTGTTTATCTTGAGATCGCAGCAGGGTTCCTGTCCCCCGCCCCCCTTTCGGGGGTTTCTGACTTCGGATTTATTTTCATTTGGGCAGTCATTGAGATTTCATTCAATGTACAGACTTAAAAAAAAACACTCCACTTGTAGCCTTCCTCGGTTGCACTTTAAAACACCATCCAGTCTCACCCTCATCTGGAAATAATGCAAGCTTCTCTCTTCCCCCGCTGCCTCCTCCCCCACTTTTTTTTTCCCTTTTAAAGCCCCACATAACCTGAAGTCGGTAATCAGATGGAAAATGTGCTGGTTTTAGTTTACTTTAGTCTACTCTCCCTTTTGGTGGCAATTTTACTCATTGAGGTGTATTAAAAAAAAAAAAAAAAGGTATTTTGTGCACATGTAGCTTACCGAGTCTTGAAATCTGCCAGTGATGTAAGTTTCCTGTAAGTTTCCTCAGATATACTGTTTATGTGCAACTTTTAATATTTTTGTTGTGTGGACTTTAAAAAAATACAAGGAGAAGGACACCAGAGATCTTAACAGTGACATTAGTTCATCTAAAGTCATTCATCCTTTCCCTCCCCCTTCTTTTTTCCAAGAAACAACTAATCACAAACCAGGCTAGAATTTCTAAAAGAGGTTAGAGGAGGAGGAGGAAAAGAGGCGGAGTGGGGTAGGGGATTGAGGTTAGAAGGGCCAGAATTTCTCTCATTCACAGGGTGGAAAAGTTGACATTGTCTAAGCCCGTCTGAATGGCTTGTAGTTAGTTACCCCGATTGTACCTCTACCTCCCCTCCCCCTCCACGTGACGACCCAGGACACATGCGCACCCGACGCAGCCCGGCACATCTGCAGACTGACGTCAGTGTGCTCTGCCTCCGAGGAAAAGCTGCCAAAATTTTCTCCTGCTGCAATTCAAGTTGGCTGGGGGCCGGTAGTGAGGGCTACTTCAACAAAACTTTGCTGCCCTTCCTGCTCCTCCTGTCTTCTTTTCTCCTGATACCTTTTGATGCTCTTCACATGTTATTTGCATAGCAAAGGCACTAAGCTGTCCAGGAAGAGAGGGCACCACTTCCACCCCCAATAAGTCTTTTTTTTTCTTCCTTCCTTTCTTTTTTTCCTTTCCTTTTTTTTTTCTTTTTTTGGAGGTGGGGGGCGGGAGAAAAAGGGGGTTTGCAAAGGCAGCATCTCAGGATGATAGCCTGGATGTATTGAAGGCATCTCTTTTTCTGCCAAATCAGAAAGTCCGATCTCTAAAGCCAGGGTTAGCCAGACTATAGGGTTTTATTCTGGCTGCAGAATAACTAACTGACTGCTGTGGCTTTGCAAAGGGGGGCAGAAAAAAAAAGTTAAGAGAGGAGAGGGAGTACGTGAGTCGTCCAGTGCAATCTCTATTGTTTGAAACTTACTTTTTATCAGAATTTGAAGATGAAAACGGTAAGGAAGACTTCACAATATTCAATGAAACCGTTTTTTTTTTAAATTAAAACTTGTGCTTTGCTTGTCTTCCGAATAACGCGTAGAAAACTTTTTTCTGTGTTTTTTTTTTTTTTTTTTAATGGCAATGAGTGAGCTTGACTGAACTCATTTTACAGATAGAAATCTTTTTAACTCCAGACTAGTCGGGGGGTTGGAGAATTCTGGGTCTTGCAAGTATTTTATGATGCAAAAATATATACGTTTATTATACGAATAGACATGTTTTGTGAAGTATGACTTTATTATGATTATTGTGGTCTTTTAACTCATCACCAAATAGTAATCGGGAAAGTAATAATGATGTGTATTTTAAACCGATTTCCAGTTTTCTTAAAGAAAAACCTTCTGCATTTTATAGTTTCATGTCAGTGTCTTAAATAGACAAGTGCATAGTTTATGCCTGGGCTCAGAGGGCAGAATTAATGTGCTAGCTGTAGCCCCGATGCTCTAGGATATGTTAAGCTCTTAATAGGCTAATCAAAGAGATGGAAGCGTGTGTTTTTGATTTACTTTTGGCCACTTGGGACGTGCTAGACTCATAACCCTCCGGAGCCTTGAATATCGGGGTATGTCTGTATATATGGTACATAGGATCAAAGTTCAGAGATTTGGGGGGCGGGGGGTGAGTGCTGGAGGGGTTATTGGAAAGCTGCCTTCTGATAATGTGTACTACAATTCCTGTCTTTGGTAATTTCTTTCCTTGTTGTACTAGAAGAAAAGAGAGCGAGAGAGTGAGAAAGCGCACTGAGAGGGAACAAGAGAGTGAGTTTCTTACTCTTGTTTTTATTTGAGCTGCCGGTGCAACGCGTTTGGGCCAAATGCCAACTGTCTGGGTCACACGCGTTTTATCCAAATAGATTTAGCGCTGCTGTCTGGAAATGGGCTGCTGAATGTTAACTTTAGGATCAACTCAACCAGGGCAGCTCAGACTGTTACCCTCTGTCTGGGCGAAGTGGGATTGGGGTGGGGGGGCCGGGTGGGGGGCGTGAGGGTGTACAGAAGTGGGGGGAGGAAAGGGATAACTGAACCATTGCTTGGAACTTTTAAAAAGACACTGGAGTGTGATTTTCAACATATTCTTTTATGTTTAAATTTCCTGGACTAGTTTTCTTTCTTTTGTTTTTATTACTCTTTCTAACTTATGTTGATTAGCCTGAAACTTAGATGTGGGAATGACAGTTCTCAAAATTCATTGCAGGGAAAGAAATGTAAAATAAAACTGGTGTAGTTGAAGGAAATTGAGAAAATTAATTTTGGAGATAATTGTTTTCCTGTATTTCCCCAAAGTAGTAACTGCAGATCTGGTTTATATTAATTTAGTGTTTAAATGTGATCATTGGTGTTTTGGATTTTTGAAGAATAGCGTAAAGAAGCAAATAAGTTGATTTCAAACAAATCAAATACATTCATTTGCCACAAATGGCAGCAAATTAAATGTATGTTGTGGTGTTAGTATTTTTGTAATTCTCAAGGAGAAAAATTAACCTCAAGACCTGAAATATTTTAACACTTTTCATGTCTGAGCCAATACGTGTGAGACTAATTCTTACTCTTGTCTACTCTTACCACTTCCTCTTCATTTCCTTAGCAACCACTAGTAGCTCTTAGTGGCTTAGGACGGGTCTCTATGCCAGATCTTACCCTGTGTGTGACTTTTGTGAGACAATAAAGAGAGTAAACATGTTAAGAGAGTTAACAGAACATCTTTAGAACATTTCTGGGGGTGGTGGTGGGGGGTGGGAGGAAAATGGTGGACAGGTTGATAGCTCTCTTGGTTATACCAAAAGACATAGTTGATTATCAACATTTTGAGCTAACCTCACGAGAAAAAAGTGTTTCTGTTTTTCAGGAAAGAAGTTACAATACAGATAATGTATATCTACCTTGTCATTGGTGGGGGGTTGGGGGGTTGGAAATAACAGTTTGGGACTATATGTAATTTAGGGCTTGATTTTTGTAGAATGATGTTTTATAGTTTTGCTTTTGGCTCATTTGCTTTTCTTATAAGTTTTGAGTGTGTTTAATTACACCTTTCCTTGGAAACCAATCTCACAAAGTTTATAAATGATCTGGAAAACCTCTGTACTTACAGCTTAGTGGTGTCCTTGGCATATAGTATGAGACCATAAATATTTGTTGAGAGAATAAATGGAAAATGAAATGAGACATTAATTTACACATATAAAAATTAAATATCTGAAGGGAGCCTAGTATTATTGCTTTCTCTGTGAAGACCAGATCAGCCTTAAAAAAAGCAAAATCCAAACCAAAACAAAACAAAACAGAATTAAGATGGATGAAAGAAGTTGAGAAGGATGTTATACATGTTCTTTAGCTCCATAATAATAGCTCAGGAGAGGAAATTATTACGTTGGCTACTCCCAGATCACTTGAGTGGGAAGTAAAGATGATAGAGGAAAAAGACAAGTAAGTACCCTTCAGCCAGGGCAGACTACTGGGAGAATTACTGCAGTGCAAGTTGTCTGATCTTATTTCTGCTTAGCTAGTATAGCTTTGATCCATGGAAGCAGGTAAAGGATCCCTTTAACTGGCTGGTGCATTTGTATTAGGAAAAAAGCATATGTGAAATCAAAGTAAAATGGCAGTTTTGATTCTGTTTTTAAATTTCAAGTATTATAAACCCAGTTATCATGACCTAAATTCTTTACTGTTTGCTGTAAGACAATACAAAGTAGTTGATTGATTCCATCATCATTTCTAACTATTCCACATTTTTGAGGGAAGCAGGAACATGAAACTATCTTTGAAAGAAAGCTTTTGAAAAGTGATGAGTCAGATGAGGAGGAGAGGGGGGCTAATATTTGTTTAGTCATTAAAGTGAAGTGTGTGGACACTTTACGTCATGTGTAATCTAATTTAATCTCTCAACAAGTCTTTGTAAGGTAGATATTATTATCACAGTTTTATAGATGAGGAAACAGATTCACAGAGTTTAAGTACATTGAAGTCAAGCCAGGACTCAAAGCCTTTGAGCTTTCCGCAACATAATAATGTTTCTGCTGTACAGTGTAAAGAGTTAATGCCTTATGATTTCTGGACAGTTATATAATATTTTAATGTTAGCCTGAATTTTGGAAACTATGGAAAAGTCAGTGCCTATACATACTTGATGATGCTTTCCAGCAGATTAAGCTCTCCAGCAAGTGTCAGAAAATAAGTTACCCATTCATTTTTATTGTGAGGTGACAAAAAGTGGTTAGATATGTTAGTTATTGTTGATATTAGTTGAGTATGAGCCAACTCATTTACTCACTGGTAAGTTTTTTCACTGACACTGGAGGCTTGAAAATAGTGGGGAGTGAAGGCGGAGTGAGAAAGGAGAAAGAAACTCAAATTTATTGAGTGCCCACATAACCAGATACTGTAGCTAGTGCTGGAAGCAAGATCGCAGCGGGTTTGTTTAACTTCAGAGCTCCTGCACTTTCTGCTATGTACCAATGCCCTTTTTACTATATGCCTTTAAATCAAACGTTAGTCTACTTCTGGCCAAGTAGTTACAGATTACTTGTTCTGTTAATGTTACTAGTTTACTTACCCTGGGTGTTTGTAGGACAGTGCTAGTAATGGTAAGAGTGGAGGTTACAGAACTGTCAAGAGCAGGACACTTTTCAAGGGGGAAAAGAATTGTTCCCCAAACCCAGCTAACTATATTGTAAGTTTGTCATTTGTTTCAAAGCCCAGGAAAATAGGGAAAAAAAGGATGAATGATTCAATACAAATCTATCACCACTACTAGATGATTAACTGAAATGTGTCAGTTATATATTCCTCTTCCATGGAAAATTACTTCAAAATATAGGAGAAACTCATTTAATGTTGGACATTATCATACAAACACTTAGTTGATCTGAAAAAAGTTAAAGCAACGAGGAGTGAATGTTGTTCATAAAACGGCAATTATGGAGTTGGAAACTGTATGTAGTAGGTTGGGAATCAAGATAACTGGATTATTTTCACTACTGTTATTGAATAATGGTGTGACTTAATCTCTTCATAGAGAGTTTTGCCTGAGAAAGGATATATGTATAATGTCTGCTGTCTTGACTAAATCATTGTAGAGGTAATTTCGAGATGAAACAGTTATTGTGTATAAAGTTGCTTACAACTGTTCACATTAATTAACATATACCGTTTTATGAATATTTTATTTCATACTGGTTGTATGCAACTGCTATTGATTTTTAAGTTAGAGGCCTTAAAATGTAAGTGTGATGTAGTAGAAAGAATTTGGACTTTGGAGCCAAATAACTTTGTGTATGACTCTGGGCTCTACTATTTTCTAGCTATCTGACTACTATGAGCTTCAACTTCTTTATCTATAAATTGGCAGCCGTCTAAATTATCAATTGCTGCAAAAAAAAAGCAAAAAAACAAAACAAAACAGGTACCTTAAACTTAGTGGCTTAAAATTACACACATTATCTTACAGTTCCTGTGGTTCGGGAGTTTGGACATGGCTTAGCTATATTGGGTACTTCAGAGTCTCTCATGAAGCTGCAGTCAAGGTGTTGGCAAGCACTGGGGTCACCATGGAAGGCTCGACTGGGAAGGGATCTGCTTCTAGCCTTCTGTATTAGTGAGCAGGATTAGGTTTCTTGCAGGCTATTGCATGAAGGGCTTCAGTTCCTTGCCAGTGGTTATCTGATGGCTGCTCTCAGTTCCTTGCCACGTGAGCCTCTCCATATGGCAGCTTGCTCCATCAAAGTCAACAAGGGAGAGATTCTAAGATGGAAGTTAGAATCTTTTGTAATCTAATCATGGAAGTGACATCCCCTTCACCTTGAGGTCTTCGGCTGGTAAGGATCAAGTTACTTAAGGGAAGGGAATTACACAAGAGCCTGAATATCAGGAAGCAGGATCATTGGAGTCTGCCTGACTCAGGGTCAGTAATACCTACTTCACAAGATTGTTATGAATATTAAAAGAAGTAACATATTTAAAAGTCTCTTTATTTTTGGTCTGAACTTAAACTACTTTTCCAGATATTACTTGTTAGTCTTCTGCATAGGAACCAAACTTACTATTATTACTAATATTTTCTATTTTTTTCTTACCACTTAGACTTTGTAGAATCTATTTCTTTAATTTGTAATGACTGCCCCTAGCAATTTGACATCTTCCAGCGCCTATCTCAAGTGCTACTTTTTTGATAAACTTTCCTTGACTCATCTTTCTCTGATTCAGAAGTCATCTCCCCGTCTGGTCTCCTATAACACCTTTTCATAACTACTTTATGGCATATGTCAGTCTGCCTTGAATTTTTTCCTTATTACTTAGATTATGAGTAATGATTGTGTCTTAATCTTTTCTGTATCCCCGTGTTGTAATAACATCATTTGGAAACATAGGAAGACAATATTTGTTGATTTATGAATTAGTTTTTTCAAAGTTTACCAGTGTAATAACTTGTAGAGACAGAAAAGGAATTTTAAATAGTTGTGGTTGTTTTATATGTTGTAATAACTGATATTTCTAGCACCATAGGGAATGAAAGTATTCCACATAAGTTAATTTTCCAGTTAACTACAAATATCCTTTTATATGCCTAAAGTGATTTTATTTTAACCACTATTTATTTATTCATTTACTCTTTCATTTTTTAACCAATAAATACGTAAGCATTTATTATATGATAATCCCATATATTAGGGCTGTGTGATGAAAATCAAATATCGTTTGTGTACTTCTCTATCTTAACAGTAAATTATCATATTAAGAGTAATTTAACCTTTTCTTTCTGACTCAGGCATAGTATTTTGAGTATCAGATACTGAGCTATAACAGTCATATGCACACTAGGCACTGCCAAACCGTATAAGGACTGTTTGCCTGTACCCCAAGCTGTATTGATTTGGGATTTTAAAACTACTTTTTCAGGTTTTTGTCAGTTTTGTGCTGTTAGTGAGCTAGTTCTAGTCCCTTTGTTAATTTCTATTTAAGTGCTTGTGTGCTGGGAAATCTGGTAGCCAAGTATGCTACTTTTCTGTATAGAATGTGAATTCATGGGCTCTGAGTGAGGTTGTAAGTCGAAAGGAAAGTACATGAGATAGAACATGAAATCTGTTGTGATACTTGAAATGAATTTTTTAAAATGATTTTCTTTTCAGAAAGTGGATTTCTTGTTCTTTCAGTTAGACTCTAGATAGTTGAAGTTGTCTTACACGCGTTGCACTATGAGTCATATATAAGACTTCCAGATAAAGTCAAAGGTTACAGTAAATGTGGTTCAACTTTTTTAGAAGTTTAGTTTGTGTTACTGTCTGAGTGTTCAGACAGCAGCTAAATGTCACTGTGTGTTTATAGATCTACTCTGTAAGAAGAAATGATAGGTGTCTCATAAAGCAACACATCAATCTCTGGATGTGAGTGTTCTAAAAAGCATGTTAAGGAATGGGATCACATACTGTTTCACACTTTCGTAAAATGAACTTTGATTGTGAAGTCAGTCTACTTTTTATTTTATCAAAAGGGGTTGATCACTGTACCCACTCATTATCTTCAAAGTTCTTTAAAAAAGAATTTTTGTGATTTCTCTTCAGATTCCTTCTTTGATTATTAAGTAGCTCTGACATTATCCTGCTAAACATTTAGGTTTCTAAGTCTGTGTTTAGTCTTGTGGATTTTATTTAGACTATACAGAACAACAATGGTCGAATTTAACTATATTAAGTTATTTTGTAGTGTATGTCCTTTGGCAAGCATTCAGCAATATAGATCTGTGCATTCAGGATCTTTTTCAGTTAACTTAAATTTTTTTTGTTTTTCTAGGTTAAAAAATGGCCATACTTTAGTAACTAATCAGCCTAATGCTTTGCTTATGAAAATTTTACCATCATTAATTTTTTCATTTTGGATTGAGAAAAATGAATCCAGATATAGAAGAAAGTACGGGATGTTGGAAAAAGTACCTGTTAAACAGTGGACCATCTAATAACTAATTTGCTATGGTATTGACTCTCTAGCACATAGGTAGCCCTCCAAAAAATCATCCAGTTTTCTAAATTATGGAAATTTTGTGGAAGACGTTGACCTGGATTTTGAGCCTCATCATGGCTTCATCGGAATTTCATAGTGACCACAGGCTTTCATACAGTTCACAAGGTAGGATTCGTGCTTTTGAAACTGACAAAAACTATTGTTATTATCTGATAAGAAAAGATTCTGAATGTTTAGTTTGGGTGAATATTTTCTTTGGGATATGTAATGATAGGAGCAGAAGCCTGCTGTGTCAATTTAGTGCTTGTTTCATAAGTGTTAAGGGCTCTAAGAGTCTTTTTCCCTTTTCTATTAGTATTTAATATCCAGTGGATTTTAGCCTGGTCTTTCTCAGAAGATAATAGACCCAGGCCTCTCATTCTTCTTCTGAATCCTAAACTTTAATAGGTTCATTCATTGCTAAGGTTTATAGGCAATGTCATGTTAAAAAGGGATCCAAAGGTTTATGTTATGAATGAACAAGAAAGCAGACAAATTCTGATATGAGATTTTTTCTAATGTGGACCCTTAGTGGAAAAATGCTTTTCCTAACTTAAGAATTCTGATCTAAGCACTAAAACCTGGGTAAAAAAGTAAGAGATGTAAGAAGTTCAACGTTTCAAATTCTAATCCACAGGTCCCTATGATTTTCATCTATGGAATCGAAGTTTATGTCATAGAAAAGTTCTTAACAGAGAGGCCCTAGGAGCGAATGCCATTTTGTTTTCCATGGATCGGTCCAAAACTTGTAGAATTATTGAAAGCATATCTTTTGGATTCTCCTCCCATGAATGTATAGTGACAGATCATTTTTTGGTGCTGATGAATCAGATTTTCAAGGCTATTATAGATTGATGTCTAGAAATCCATATGTATAAAATATGGATAACAAATTTGGATAACAAAGCCACCATAGCATTTAGTATGAACTTTTATTCATGAGAGGTAAAATAAATGCTATCTTTCAATTTATTTCGATTTGATCATGGTTTCATGGTTTCTATTTGTGGGTGAACTCCACATATAGACAGTGAAGCATCAGGCAGACATTTGGTTTTCCTAGCTAAAGAAATATGTGGTTGAGACGGTAGATTGGTAATATTTACTATGCCTAAGTGAGGAAATTATATTTAATAGTGTTCTGAATTTTTTGTCAATTGATGATTTTAACAGCTTTATTGAGATACATATGTACCATATAATTCATCCACTTAAAGTTTCATTTACAATTCAAATGGTTTATTATATTTACAGAGTTGTACAACCATGACAATAACCAATTTCAGAACATTTTCATCATCCCTAAAAGAAACCCTGTACCCATTAACAGTCACTCCCAAATTCCCTTCAAACCGTCCTCCACCCCATCTTTAGATGCCTCACACATGATGATGCATGGTGTTAACTGATATAGTTGTTGTTTATACTGCTACTTCTTTGTTAAATTTTCTTTTCTTCCATGTGTTTTTTTCTGGATTCTCTACCTTGTGATTACAAAGAGGAATTCCTGACTTATCTAGAACATTACCAGCTAACTATTCCAATAAGGGTTGATCAAAATGGAGCTTTCCTCAGCTTTACTGTGAAAAATGATAAACACTCCAGGAGAAGACGGAGTATGGACCCTATCGATCCACAGCAGGCAGTATCTAAGTTATTTTTTAAACTTTCAGCCTATGGCAAGCACTTTCACCTAAACTTGACTCTCAACACAGATTTTGTGTCCAAACATTTTACCGTAGAATACTGGGGGAAAGATGGACCCCAGTGGAAACATGATTTTTTAGACAACTGTCATTACACAGGATACTTGCAAGATCAACATAGTACAACTAAAGTGGCTTTAAGCAACTGTATTGGGTTGGTAAGTAGATGTTTTAATTTTAAATTTCTGATGGGGAAATAAATTCACAATGTAAATGTCTTTCTTCACATTAAAAAAAATGTGTGTATATATATATGTACATACATATACATATACATACATGTATACATAGGTGGTTTAAATAGGGAAAGTAAGTCTAAATTTTTTGTTATTTTCACTGGCTTTGCTTTTGATAGGCTTTTTGATAATGTTTGCATTGACTTTTGAAAGTAAGAGCTACTTTTAAAACTCTATATTATTAGTAGAACAATGAATGAAACCTCAGGTTTAATTTTAGGTCTAAGTTTTCTGTTCAAGTTAGACATCTTTTATGCATAAACAGAATTCATTGATGAAGAGTTTAAGATTGTACGTGTATGTATGTGTGTGTATTATTTCAGGAAACCACAACACTGATTGCTTCTTTAGGTTTTTCTCTATAATATCTTTCTCTGATAGGCAACATAGCTTAAAATTATGTATGACCTACTTGTAGTTATAAATTCTTGAAGCAACATCTTTTATACCAATATCTTTTTATGAAATAACTTTTTCCTGAATTTATCTGAAGATTGATAATAAATCTTATTTTACTTAGAAAATAGATTTCAAAAGTGTAGGGTCTATCCTGGGTATTTGAGTCTCTTCTAGTCTAAAGGTAAATACGCAGTTCAAAGTTGGGCACAGTAGTGGTTGCAGAACAAAGCATACTCTTACACTTCCTTTACGCTTTTACCCTATTCAGTCTAACGTAGATATTTCATTAAAACTGTGTGTAAAACAGCACATTTTGATGCTCAAGTCATTTTTTAGAAACTATTTTTCTTCTTTATTCTATCACATTCAGATTTTCATTCCTACTTCAATATAAAAAAAAAACTACGTAATTAGAGTTAGGTTTAAATAAGTTCTAAATTTGAAAGGAGTATAGAGAACCACAGTTTAGGAAAATTTTCACTATAGGTATACATAAGAATTAGCTCAGATTGTCCATTTTCTATAATTGTCAATGGGTCAAAATGATTACTTGGATTTTAATATTTGGGTTTAATTACTATAAATAGATACATTGAATACATTTATTGCTAGTTTCTTTTTCTATAAGCAGTGTCAGCTTTATATACAAAACAGATTTATCTTTTTGAATAAAAATAAATTATCCAAAATATATCTGTAGTTTAAAACTTTTCATTATGTTGAAATACCACTTGCTGATGAATATGATAGAAAAATACTGTTCCTAGTCATTGATCAAGCCCTTTAAGTTTGGCATTAACATTAATTATGCCATTGATAGTTTTAACAGGGTGGTGAAATGAACAAATTTGAGATTTAGAAAAAAAACAAAACTAACTCTATTGTGAGATTTGAGGGAAGAGGAATGATTGGAGCTATGAAAATGAGTTAGAACGTGAAGGACTATACACAGACTATGGTACTAGGAACAGAGAAGATAGAATGAATTTGAACAACTCTTGGTGAGAAAAATTAGAGGATTTGTATCTTATTAATTTTTTTCCCGCTGGCATCTAATAAGACATATAGTACATAGTAGATATTTAATAATATTTTAAGAAGTTGAAATAGAATTGAACTGAATGTGGAATGAAGGAGAGAAAGTAATTGAAGATAGCTGAGGTTTCTCTTTTTGAAGAGGGTGGTTTATGAAGTTTACTAGTTGAGAAAGGAAATGCCAGTGATATGCTAGATTGGAGAGGAAGATGAGAGTGATTTTGATATAGTAAATGTGAGGCATCTGAAGAAATAAAGGTTAAAAATATCTAATTGGGATTTGGGAAATACAGCTCTGAAATTTAAAAAAGGATTTAATTCTGAGAACAAGTAATTTGAGAGTTATTAATATAAATGTTTATGAAGTTGTGAAAGGTGTTTTTGAGGAGTCAAAAGTGAGAATAAGGTTGAAAATGGAAACTTTTCTACACTTAGGGGGATAGCAGAGGATCATCCCTCTATTCTTTATCCTCAGTGAGATTTTCTGTCTCTTGTTTTCTTTCCCTTTATTTGTGAACACCTTTGTGTTTCACTTTGCTTCCTATTAAAACTGCATGGTCCATGTTAGCTAACTTTGATTGCTTGATTAAGGTGAGGTCTGCCATGTTTGTCCAGTAAAGTTACTATTTTCCCCTTGGCAATTGATAAGAAATTTGTGAGCAGACACTTTGAGACTATGTAAATATCCTGTTTGTCATCACACTTTTACCCACCAGTTTTAGTAATCCTTGCCTTCATTCTTATTTTGTATCATGTTACATTGTTAATAAAATGGAATATGTAAACAAGTTTTTAAAGAATCCTGCTTTTTAAAGGCCCCTATTAACTAATTCTGTTTTTAATTGTTCTGTTAAAAATAGTTTTCAATGTAGAGATCATTGAAATCAGTGTTACAACCCTTGCATCATTCAAAGGAAAAAAATTCCTAACATTACAGTCTATCTGCTGTTTAAAATAATATCACATTTTAGGACTATAGATGTGTTATCCAGGTATTTTTTTTCCAGAGTTTTTAATTTTATTTTGTGTTATTGAGAATTTCTTTTCTTTTTTTTTTTAGCCACCTGATCAATATCATTCAGTTCCTTAGTTCTTATATGTATTGCTTAGAATATATTTCATTCTTCTTTGGAGGCTTTTTCTTAGAGTCTTCTAGTTAATTAATTTCTTGAGTTACTACATATCTCTCATCTTGGGATTTCTTTTTTCTGAGGTTAGTTCCATATCTTCCTCTTTCTATATTTAGATTCTGGTTTTATTAGAGAACATCTTCAAGTAATTATCTCAGAAAAGGTACCTGGGAAGTAAAATTTCTGATTCCTTGCCTATTTAAAACTGACTTTATGTTGACCTCATGTTTGGTTAATAATTTAGCTGGATGTGAAATTCTAGTTTCAAAAATCATTTTCCTTCAGAACCCTGGATGCTGGAATTGGGAAAGGGAAATATGGAGCATCAAATTTAGGTTGGTACAAAAGTAATTGCGGTTTAAAAGGTTAAAAATAATTGCAAAAACCATAATTACTTTTGCACCAACCTACTAGGTGGTTTTGTAGCTTAGGAAAAGACTTACAGATCTAAAAAAAATTAGCATTGATTCATTTTTGGGTGTCAGAATTCTTCTTGTTCCTTTTTTTCTTAAAATTTTTTCTTTAATGAAACTGATCCTTATACTACTTCCTGTTTCAAAAATTTTATAATAATGTGGTAAGTTGTGGGTCTTCATTCCTTACCTCTACTTAGTTTTTGATGGGTGCTTTCAATTTAAAGACCCGCCTGTTGCTTAGAGCAATTTGAAAAATAATTTCCTAATAATTTTGTCTCCTTGTTTCTCTCCCAACCCTTCAGTAATTGGTTCTCGGCTTCTCTTACCTCTTTTCCCATCTTTCCCTTATGATCTAAGTTCTATGAGTTTCCCCAATTTTGCCTTTTTTCCTTCAATTGATTTAAAAATTACAGCAGTCATATTTCTAATTTTCAAGAGATCTTTTTTTGTGTGATTGTTTCTTTCTTTATATATTGTTCTTATTTCATGCTAAATGATTTTTTCAAATCTCTCTGAAGATACTAAAGACTATATAGCTAGTTAAAAAGACCAGTGACCCCATTAGACTTATTTATTCCATTGTATTCATAGTTGCCTTTCTACTTTTTCCATTATTCATTCATCTATTCACCCAATACTTATAAATACCAGATAATAGTCACTCTTCTAGGTGCTAGGAGTACAACAGTGAACCAGACAAAAATGCCTATCATCATATAGCTTGCATTTTAGTGGAGGAGATACACAATAAGATAAATAAATAAAAATAAAAAAATCATAGTATTTTGGATAACGTTAAGTTCTGAGGTGGAAAAATATTGAGTAAAAACTTTAAGGAAAATGAGGAAGGAAATGCTGACATCTGAGGGATAAGATTTCTAGGTGGAAATCTTCAGGTACAGAGGCCTGATCTTAGAATGTTTGAGGAACATAACCAGTACCATGGCTAGAACTAACTCTTTTTCAGTTCCATGAAAAAGAGAAGGAATAATGGAAGTTGAGGTTAGAAAGCAAACCTGGGAGAAAATGGTAGGTTTTAGAGGACAGGATAAAATCAGTGATGACTCCAAGCTTGAGGCCTTGGCAACTAGAAGAATAAGAATACAGCAGTCATCAGTGGATATGAGGAAGACTTAGGCATTAACTGAGATGGAGAAGCTATAGGAAGAGTAGGTTGGGTGGTGGTGTATATCATAAGTTCAGTTGGACATGTTAAACTTGAGATGTTTAAAATGTTGGATATACAAGTATGGAGTTCAGGATGTGAATTATGGACTTATAAATTTGGGACTCATCAATATATAGATGACAGCCAAAGCCAGGAGATTCCATGAAATTGCTTAATTGGGGAGACTAGATAGACTAAAGAAGAGGTCCAAGGGCTTAACCTTTGGGCACTCCAGCAAAGAACAGTGAAATAAGAAGTTAAAGGAAAACCAGGCAAATATCCTAGAAGCCAAGAGAAAGAAGTATTTAAAAAGAAAAATGCTACTGAGTCAAAATAAGAGTAGGACTGAAAACTGATCATTGAATTTATCAATGAAGAGGTCATTGATGATCTTGACAAAAGTAGTTTTGGTGAAATCACGGTGGGGTTTGGAAAAGAGGCAAAAACCTGATTGAAGTAGGATTAAGAAGAAATGGGAGAAGATAAAAGACTATATAGACAATTATCTTAAGGAATTTTGGAAAAGCAAGAAATGATCAGTTGCCGCAGGCAGAAGTGGGGGTGACAGGAGGTTTTGTTTTGTTTGATAGGAATGATTATGTGGAGGGAATCGAAATTTCTGGAGTGGTGTTCTTGATAGGTAAGAAGGGATGGAATCATATGCATAAATAGAATAATTGTCCTTAGCTAGGAGAATAGACAACTCATTCATAATAACAGGAAATAAAATAGATTATATGGACATGAGATTCAGGAAGGTGGGATATTTGTGGCTGTAGGCGTAGGAGGTTGTGCAATGTTCTCTATTGGAACGGAAGATGGAAAGATGAGCTGTTAGGGGGTTAAGAAAAGAGGAGAAAATATGAAATATTTATCCAGGAGAGTGGAATACGGAATGAACCAGAGAAACATAGTATAATTGCCATGAAGCATTAAGGACACAGTTGAGATTATGATGGTGAATTTAAAGTGAGACTCGTCAGCATGTTGGTGTGTTTTCCTTGGTTAAATGAAGCTGCAGGGGTGTAGAGCCAGACTAGCAAAATTGGATTTAATCAGGGTTGTGTTTAGCCAAATGAATCCCATGAAGGGAGAAAAAAACAAGGAAATTGAAGGTGGAATTGAAGCTAGGTTAGGAGGCAAATGAAGACATGAAGTGGGTGGAGGACAATGAAAAGGATCAGTGGGTCCTGGTGGGCATAAGGACTGTCTCTTCGAGTTGAGATACTAGAGGGATAGTACTGGAAAGAGAAGAAGCGGGTACTTGAAATTGAGACTATGGCAAAGTTGCAAATATTGATAATGCTGAAGTCTAGTGTGTGACTATGTACCCGTATACATCCACGAGTGTCTAAGGTGAGGTGAAGGACAAGATATTTGGAAGAGAGGAGGTCCAGGAATGGAGAGGGCAGGGATTGAAGAGGCCATCTATGTCAGTAGTTCTTATCCTGGGGTCCATGGATGGAATTCAGGGGCTTTGTGAACTGGAATGGGGAAAATTACATCTTTATTTTTGCTAATTCTTAACTGAAATCTAACATTTCCTTCCTTTATGGATATCGCTAACAAACCAATAAAGAAGTAGCGGTTCCTGTGACTTTGTCTCCAATAGAAATTACTGATATTTCCATGTCATTTAACAGTTTTCACAGGTTCTTCAAAATATTATTTATGTTAATCACTGTTGTGAAATTATGTTAATTATTAGACCCACTGCATATCTTTAAGTATTACAAAAGATATATGTATTACTATTACATTTAAAAAATCTTTTGATAACTGTTTTTCACTATAGTGGGTTTTATTTATAATTCTATATATTTTTTTCTGCAATTAAAATATTATTCTGAGAATTGGTCCCTAGGCTTCACCCCTAGACTTCCAGAGGGATCCATGGCACATGCACACACACATACCCACAAATCTTAAGAACCGATGATATAAGAAGATACTGAAAACAATTATTTCAGGAATGGTACTGCAGAGAGTGACATTGTTCCATAAGCTAAAATCTTTAAGGGATGAGGAAAGCAACTCTGGGTCAGTAGATAACTGCAACTTGCAGAGGGAGAAGGTGATGGCTTGAGATTTGAAGCTGGTGGGTTTTATTTGGTTGGTGGTTGTTGTTTTGGAAGAGGGCGAGAGAGGGAAAATTGTTTGGAAATGGCCGTGAGTCACAAGGACACATTCCCTACTTCAAGGTCCAATAGGAGGCTGGAAGCTGGTAGGAGAGAGCAGCCACATTTCAGAGGATTACAGGGAAGAAAGTGTCATTTCAGGAAATTCAGGTTTTTGTTTGAGTCAGATGAAGTGAACATTCACAGATGAGGCTGAGGGTACAGGACATTTTGTTGGCAATTGATTCGAGTTTGAGAGGGCTCAGTAGAAGTATTTTAAATGGTGAAGGGGGGAAGTAGCAGGTAAGATCAGAAAACATGATGTGTATAACCATATGGGGAATAGAACCCAAGGAATGGGTCTTGGTCTTCTTGTAAGGACAGGTGTGGTAGGGAAAGGGAGTTCGATGGGATGACTCCTGATGGTCCTGAGGCAGACAGTGCAGGGGTGAGTTTGGATGCTGAGGAAAGTCAGAGGCCGGGCGCTTTGGAGGCACGCACAGATTTCTGGGACTCCCACTTAACTCAGCTCTTTCATCATCTGGCCTTCAGCACCTTTCTAATTTCATAATCATTTCCCCCTTCCCTCCCTCTAGCCACAGTTGCTCCTTGCTGTTTATCAAATACTGCACTCATGCTCCTACCCCATTGCCACGCAAAGGCAATGCTGTCCCACTGGTCGCTTCTTCCCTAGGTATCTGTTTGGCTTGCTCCTTTACTGTACTAAAGTTTCTGTTCAAATGTCATCTTATTAGAGTGGATGTCTCTGATCACCCTAAATAGTTTGTGTAATTCCCTCACTCTGATTACTCTCTGTCCTCCTACACTGCTTTATTTTTCATCTGAACATTTATCACTACCTGATTGATCATTTATTTATCCAAAGAATGAATTACTTTTTTCTAGCTCCTCCCAACAGAATGTAAGCTCAATGATAGACCAGAAACTTTGTTTTCTTGACTATTGTATCCATACTGCCTAGAACAGAACCTGCCATGTGCTAGACAGTCACAACATACTTGGTGAATTAATGAAGTCAGACACAACCCTCAGACGGTAGGGGAATTATAACATAGTGACTCAGAGTACAGGCTGCAAAGTCAATCCACTGAGCTTGTTACTTAGCTTTGCTCAGTCTTGGTTTCTCATCTGCAAAGACAAGCTGACAGTAGTTCGTACTTCAAAGAGCTGTTAAGATTAAATGAGATAATGTGTGTGAACATCTTACAGAGTACCTAACATAAAATCTCTGGGTTTTCTTCCAGAGTCGTTCCATTCTTGATGTTAGAGATTGTGTGTACTTAGGAGGCTTCTGACTCTGTTTGCCCCCAGCAACCTGAGTTTCTCGTCTGGGACCTTAAAACGTTCTTCTTTTCACAGTCCAGCATGACATAACTCGAGCGCTCTTCCTTTTCTGGCAGTACTCTGGACCCCACTTCCTACACTTCCCTCTTACCCACGCTTCTTACACATGCCCTCTTTTCTGCAGAAAAACACGCTCAGTTTACTATCACATTGTTAAATCTTCCCGGTAAAGTAATTCACGTTCATGTATTAGAGTTTGTTAATGGCATATGATGTTATTTCTGTCAGTGCTTGCATTTAATTTAGGGACTAATATCTTTAAAGTAAAGCAAGCGGTGGTGAAAATAATATGAAGTGACTAAGGGCTGCTTTTTTGTTTTGTTTTGTTTTTGCATTCCTTAGTTCATTTCGTATAGGTGGTTGCCAACTTCATCTATAAGTTAGAGCAGTTCTGATTATGTCTTATCTTTCTTTCCAAGCATGTGATACTTAACATGAATTGCCCTAAACAGAATCATAGAGGCTAAGATTCAAAGGGACTTTTGAGATTCTCTGGACTTGAGGCTTTCAGCTTTTTTTCTTTTTAAAGCAACAAACCCTTTTCTCAAATGAGATGTTATGTAGAAACTTAATGTATAGATTAATAAAAGCACAGCTGATTTCTAAGCCCAGGAATCCAAGCCATGTAGGTCTGTCTTTGTTGTCTGGGGCGATCCCCTGAGGGCACTTCCATGGAACCCTTAGGGCTCCCCAGAGTGCTGTTTTAAAACCACTAATTTACACCAACCCTTTCATTTTTCCAGCTGAGGAAATACACCCAGAGAGTTTGTGTTTTATCCAGTGTTACAGGGTAAATTAGTCAGATTAAGAGCAGTTCTCACATGTGCCACACTTATGAAAACACTACCGTGTTTTCCTGAAAATAAGACCTAGCCAGACAATCAGCTGTAATGCATCTTTTGGAGCAAAAATTAATATAAGACCGGCATTATCTTATCTTATCTTATCTTATCTTATCTTATATTATATTATATTATATTATATTATATTATATTATATTATATTTTAGACCGGTCTTATAACATTTTAAGACGGGGTCTTATATTAATTTTTGCTCCAAAAGATGCATTAGAGCTGATTGTCTGGCTAGGTCTTATTTTCGGGGAAACACGGTATTAGACAAGGATGGAAATTCTTATTTCAGATGCACATAACTTTTACTATCTCATTTCTTTTAATCAGCAAACTTTTATTTGGTATGCACAATATATCTGAGACACTGTCTGTGCCTATAACTGATATAAAGAAATATGAGACATAACCCTTTGCCTTAGGAAAGCGACTAGTATAGTTTGGAAGATAAAACATGCAGTTGAAAAGTTATACCAACTTTAAATATAGCTTCAGGACTTGAGATGTAGCAAAGCTGTGTGGAATTAATTACAAATAAATAAATTAAAAATAAATAATAAGCTCTGTTGGAGCTCATAGGAGGGTGAAGTTATTCCAGTTAGGCAAGAGGAAGTTTTAGAGAGGAGCTAGCTATGACTGAGCTGAGTAGGAGTTGGCTAAATAAATAGGTGTAAGGCAATATAATACTGTGAATGAGAGCAGAGCTTGGTGTAAATTCCAGCTCCCTCACTGACCTCTGTACAATATTGGGCAAGTTCTTAACCTCTGAGCCTGTTACTTCATCTGCAAAATGCGGATATGTGGGATGTATATTAAGGACATATTAATTGGTGTAACGTAACCTTAAAATAGCAGTAGTTACCACAATGGACGTTTATTTCTCCCTTATATCAGCATCTCTGATGGACAGCTTTCCATGAGGTCACTCAGGTACCCAGATTCCTTCTCTTTTGGCTTCTACCTTCCCCAGGTCTTTTTTTTTCAGAGAGAGTGGAGAATTCCACTGGGAGGTTTTCAGGGGCTGGGCCTGAAAGTGATATACAACTCTCTGCCCATTTTCTATTGGCCAAAGCTCAATTACAAAGCTATACCTGAACACAAAGGATGTAGTGAAGTGTGCACAATTTGAAAAGGAAATAAGCCATAGTGAATGCATAGAGATCTCTGCTACCTCTTAGAGTTGTTAGGAAGATCGGAGGAAATAATCTAGGTGTCATGCTTAGTACAGGGCATAGCATGTGGAGGGATTTAAACATCCTTTATGAAGAAAAGGAAAATTCATATAATATTTTGCTGAGTATAGACAATTCATTAATTTTCTATTAACATGTGTTTTTTGGAGAGATATAAATTTATTTTTGAGTTTTGGTAATGTTAATATTTCAAACGATTCTTCTTGGTAAATTCTTTGTTTCTTTTTCTTTTAGCATGGTGTTATTGCTACAGAAGATGAAGAATATTTTATTGAACCATTGAAGAATACCACAGAAGATTCCAAACATTTTAGTTATGAAAATGGCCATCCCCATGTGATTTACAAAAAGTCTACCCTTCAACAACGGCATCTGTATGATCACTCTCATTGTGGGGTTTCGGGTAAGTGAACAGATGGCATTTAGATAGCATATTGTATTGTTTGCCACTCACTTTTTTCTGACATGTATAATAAAAGTAAATAAGAATTTGAGTAATTAGAATGATAATGCCCAGAGTCATTTCAAAAGTATCACATATCAATAGTTTTAAGTCAATTTTGGAAGCTCTTTCAGAAGTCTTTAAAATGTAAGTCTGTGTAAAATTTGATTTTTTGTTTCTTTGAAGGGGAAAGAAAGCCACCTTAATTTACTCAGGTAACAGTTACAGCTTTCATGCACAGGTATTCCCATAGTACTGTGTGCTGTTTGGTCAGCCTGATATTTTTATGCTAGGGACAGGAATCTAGACACTTGAATACGACTTGAAGAGTTTTAAGGTGGTATTCAAAGATGGTGACAATTAGGGTACTGTAGAACTACATAGTAGGGACAATAAACCTAAACTTCAGAGTTCAAAGAAGGCTTCATGGAGGAAGTGACTTCTAAGCTGAGGCTTAAGGGGTAAGACAAGGTAGCTAGGCAGAAGTGGTGGGAGCAATGGGTGTATATAAAGGAAACAGAATTTATAGTGGTTCTGAACCTAAAGAAAGAATGTCACATTCCAGGAACTGACAGTTTATATAACTGGATATTAGAATGTGGGTTGGAGAAATAGGGGTAAGATTCATAGTGGGTGGGGAAGTGGTGGTGAGATGACTGGAGAGATAAGAAGGGGCCAGATCACAAAGGACTTATAAACCATGTTGAGGGGTTTGTCTACCCTAAGTGCTCTGGAAATCCATTGAAAGGTTTTATGTAGTAGTGTGGGGACAGAGTCCCAGAGAGCAGTTTCCAGGCTCTCGGCCTCACGTGGAAAAGTGCTGGCTCGGGTAGTAGATGGCCATCAGCTGTGACTAGTTGGCCATCAGCTGTAACCGGTTAGCCATTGGCCACTGATATAACTGCCGTGCCTGAGGTAGCAAGGGCAGATTGCAGTTAGCAAGTGGGTTGGTTGGTTGGAGGATTGCAGATCGTATGGCTCCTACTTCCTGTATCTTCAACCCAGCCGCCAGCGAGAATACAGTGGTATGACTCCCCTATCTATGGCTCCGTGGGTGTTCCTTTTTGGCCTCACTATGTCCTGCGTTGTTGTGCGGGGGAGCGGAAGCAGACACCCTGCATGACAGTAGGAATCACATGATCAGGTTTAGGTTTCTGAAGATTACTCTGGCAGCCACATGGAGACTGAATTAGAGAAAAGCAAGACTAGAGGGAGGGAAATAGGAGGCCATTTAAGTGTTAGGAAACTTAGAGAAAAAGAGGACACATTCTGGCATAGTAGAAAGAACATGGGCTTTGGTGTAAGCTTTGGACAAATTACCCAACTTCTCTGAGTACTCCTCTCAGCACACATTAGTTACTCAGTTGAATTGTAGCTATCATCATTGTTGAGACACTTATTTCTAGCATTTAAAGGGCTATTATATTATTTTTTAGAAGATTAGATTTGTTCTATGTAGCTCTACTAACAGGAACTAGGGGCAGATTTCAGCTTAATACAAAGAAGAGTTCACCAGCAAGTAAATTTAGTGAAAAATGGGGTGGGTTCAATAGGTAGATTTGTAAAAAAATGGAATGCATTACCTTACAATTAGTGAATGCATTGCCTTTTTGTTTCTTAGTATCCTTCATGGGCTCCTTATTTTCTGCTTCAGGTATAAGTGTTCTTTAAAGTTCTTTTCTCAACTGCTTGTTCTCATAACACATTCTCTCTTGAGTAATCTCTGAGGTTTTTAATTACAAGAGGTCCTGTTGGTCAAGAATAATTGGTACTAGAAAAAGTCCACTTAAAGTGAATCCACTTAAGACATGAAGTAAAATTTTGTAATAAATACTAATAAAAAAAGATTTGATTGGTCTTTGTATTGAGTAATGAAACTAAATATTATGGAAATAGTTTGCTTTATTTTTGTATTTAACAACAGTTAGGCTATGAATACAACTATATATAAATTCTTTAAAAACTAGGACTTAAATATTCAGTTGTTTATTGTAATATAATTGTTTTATATTCAGATTATCCTCTTTTGACGTGCCTATCTTGTTAACTGATGTTACTTTTCAATGGTTTAGGCTTGAGTCAAACAGTTCTGCAACTCCACTTTTACTGCCTTCATAAAATTCTGTCCTTTTGCGGGAAGATTTTCTTCTACAATCTTTCCCCCTAGGTTACTGAGGCTATTTCCTAAGTGGTCCTCGATTTTAATCTTTTCCATTTCTACTACCCCTAACACCAGTTGATTTAGTTCAGACCCTCATTATCTCTTGCCTAGACCACTGTAACAACTTTCTAACTGGTCTTCCTGTCTCCAGGTTTGTCTTCCGGTCTATAGTCAAGTCTGTCTCCTACATCCGGCTATATTACACACTTTCAAACACTTCACTGGCTTCCCAATAGTGGGAATATAGTAGTAGTTCCTTAATTTCCATCAGAATGTCCCTAGATGTTATTGAAAGAGAAACATTTTGTAAATTCAGTAAGTTTGGGAAATGTCAGGTTAAGAACTACTGATCTTAATTATGATACTATTTCAACAGCTTAGTTCAAGTGACATGTACCTTTGTGGGCATACATTGCCAGTTAACCTGCTATTGGGAGCTCAAGTTTATATCAAAATATGAGCTTTAAAAAAACTCCTTTGACTGTGGGCATATTTATCTCATATTCAGATATGAATTTTCCTATTTTAATTAGATTTAAGATATGAGTTAAGTTTTTTTTGAAAGTAATATCTATTCTTTGAAGAAAATTTAGAAAATACAGGATAAAAAGAAAAAGAAAAAAAGAAAATGAAGTTGCTTTTATACAAACCACCGAGAGATAATTGAATTCTTATACTCCATTGATATAGATATTATGTTTCTATACCTGCATTATCTACTTCTGAATTTATTAAATAAATATTAACTTAGCATATATGTGCAAGGCAATTCTAGGTGTTGGGGATGCAATAAATAAAGCAGGAAAAGTCCCTGCTCGCATTAAGCGTATATTCTAGTGAGGAGACAGTTAACTAAGTAAGCAATCAAATAAATAAATACATGTCCAACTGTCAAGATGTAATAAGTGCTATAAATGAAAAATAAAGCAGGTTAATGAGATAATCTTGAATGGCTCTCTATGTTAAAAAATATTTTGAAATTGATCACTTGAAATCGTATTTTCGACTGCAAAGAGATCAATGTATTTGGTTTTGAGGAAAAGTTCTTTATTGTATGTGCTTATGAAGGAATGTTTTCTTTAACGTTCTACCCTCTAAAGTTAAACTGAGCAAAGCATATGTGATGAGTATCATTTGAAGAACTACTAATCTTCATTTTGAAAAAAAAAAGTGTATTCTATTTTAGACTAAAAATATATCAGTTGCAGATCATTAAGCTTAACATGAAGCAGTCAATTGACAATTATAAAATGTAGATATTATTTTGCAATGATCTAATCATGCTGGATTAATTTTTAAAATGAAACTGCGGATGTTATCTCTTTTGATTTTATACATTCAGTGTTCTTACATTGTATATATATCGGACTACAAGTTTTCTGAGTATAAGAACTCTTCATTTATGAATATCCAGCAAAGACATTATATATACATATGTCTAATGGAATGGTAGCCACGCAAATAATTAAAAAGCTAAAAAGTTGAAAATTATGAAAATGATGATTATAATAACAGCACCTACTTTGTATTGCTATCAAAGGAGAAACACCATTGCTAAGTGTTTATTTTGCCCAATGGTGTGTAATTCTTTTCACAACACATTAGATAAGAATAAGAAGAAATTGGTTGGATCAGAGAAGTGAAAATGATGAAAATAATGGAAATTTAATTTTATATTTAGACATGTAAGCTGCCTAGTCAAAGGAAGGGAAGACTAGGCATGATTTGAATACATGAGTGGTTTTATGATCACAGGAGAGTGAGCAGGAGAAACTGGAGTTATGTAATACAGAAAAGATTTTAGCTGTTTCATAATAATATTACTCCAAACCCAAAGGCTTAAGTAATACACTTTTATTATGTCCCGGTTTCTGTGGACCAGGTGTCTGTGCATGGATGGGTTATCTATTCAGCCTCAGCCAAGGCTGGGTTCTCATCTGGAGTCTTGACTGAGGAAGAATCCACTTCTCCACTCCCATGGTTCTTGGCAGCATTCCATGGGAGTGGAGAAGTGGATTCTTCCCCCATGAAGACTGAAAGCTTTAGTTTTTTGGTTGGTTGTCTGCCAAAGGCCCCTAACAGTTTCTTGCTATGTACGGTTCACTAACTTGGTTGCTTGTTTCCTCTAAGCCAGCAAGGGAAAGACTCTATTAAGATAGATGCTACAATATGATGTAACATAATTATTATGTACAGTACTCCTACACATTTCATCATCTTTGCTATATTCTGTTGGTTAGAAACAAGTCCCAGGTCCCATCCTTATTAAAGTGGAGGAGATCACAGAAAGGTGTGGTGAACATCAGGAGGTCCTGGGGGCCACCTTAAGAGTCTCTCTGCCACAATTGGACATAGGGGAATACTTCCTGGCTGTCTTGGGGATATACTATTGAAATAAGAAATAGTATGCATCTGCTTCTCTTGACCTTTAGAAATAAACACACTACTTTATACGAGTTTCAAAGATATTTGACCGATACTTCTCTTGGTCCCTTTCATCTTATGTCTTAAAATTTATAACTTCTACCAAAGTAATTTTTAAAAGGGAAAGGCGAAAGAAGTTAGAGAAATTGAGAAAGTGCCTCTTTCTGTCAAGTATGCCATATAAATTAATCTAATTTTTCTTCACTCACTCAATTTTTCAATAAGTGGAGGTTCGAAAGATTTCTGTTCAATATAAGAATGTGAAAGTGAGGTGTGCAGAGGATCTGTATGCTCAAGTTTATTAAGTGAAGAGGAATGTAAATGAGGCAAGCATTTCCAAGTGCCATAGCACTGCAAGGTTTCCTGGGTACTGAAGAACCAAAGGTCTAGAAAACCAAGGATAAGCCACAGTCTACACTAAAATGTAGTTTAAAGTGAGTCGTGCTGGAATCATGATCTTTCAACTCTCATTCTATTGCCCTTTACCTCTAGGTTTTGGAAAAGGAATGCTTGGAGTACTCTCAAAGTGTAAATAGTTGGAGACTACAAAACTAAGTGCAAAAAATAATTCACAGCTTTTTAAAATAGAGATTTCTAGAACAATAGAATTGCTCTAATTAAGATAGTTTAATAAAAGCATCTTATTTTAAATGCTCAGAAGCGTCTTAAGAATAGATTTTTGCAACATTAATCTTCTTCATCAGAACTATCTTAGTTTAGAAAGTTAATACTCTAGTAGCTTTCTAAACAACTTTAAATGATTTTTTAAAGTACCCATTCTAAATTTAAAAGTATGATGATGTACTTACTGGAATATTATGAAATGCTTATTTGAAAATTCTTTTTTATTAAGTAATTTATTAGATTTATTTTGTTTTGCTTTCATGAACAGTTGAGTATGATTAATGTTTAATTTTTTTCAGAAAATGTAATTTGAAAAATTTAAAGAGTTTAATGTTCTCATTACCGTATTTCTTCATCTCCTCCCGTGACTTTGAAAAATCTAAATAGGTTAGAGAATTTATGAGAAGCAAGTCTATTTGAAAGACCTATAAATAAATAAATTTAATTAATGGACCTGTCTGAATTCATTAATTTTTTTTATTGTAGACCTCATAAAAAATGGCAAACCTTGGTGGCTGAATGACACCTCTGCCTTTCCTTCTGCACTACCAATTAATGGCACACATATCCGCCACAGACAGAAGAGATCAGTAAGCACAGAGCGGTTTGTGGAGACATTAGTAGTGGCAGACAAAATGATGGTGGGCTACCATGGCCGCAAAGACATTGAACATTACATTTTGAGTGTGATGAATATTGTAAGTTTGATCCCTCTACATAATATTTTAACTTAATAGTTTGTTGTGGTTTTTGACTGAGGTCATAGATTTTTATTGTGAAATAATGATTTTAAGAATTTATTTGTCTAACGTGAGAAAGGATTGATCTACTAATATTTCAGTTCCATAGAAAATAAATTTAAAGATGATTTTATTGTTCGTTTTCAGATAATAGGAGTTTCTGAATAGTTTGTGTTAAATTTTGTTTAAGAAGTTTTCTTTAACTTGAAACATTAGCTCACCCTCTCAATTAGTATGTTGTAGTTCATCTTTAGGAGAAAATATTTCTTGAGGTAGAATTGTATAACAAACCTTTTAAAAGGCATTTTGAGGGTATTGTTTTAATTGATATGGGATAAAAGAAAACCTTTTTATATACACAGTGGTTAAAGTCTTGAAAAATTGCTTTACCACTCTGTAAAAAAATAATAAATCACCCTATGATTTTTGTCTGACTTTGTGTCTTTTCTTATTTTCTGGAGGTCAGGTTGCCAAACTTTACCGTGATTCCAGCCTAGGAAACGTTGTGAATATTATAGTGGCCCGCTTAATTGTTCTCACAGAAGATCAGGTAAGAATGAGTTAGTTTATAAATCTAAACTCCTAATAGACAGGCTGTAGAATTATGTATTATAAATTTATTTAATTTATTATTGCTCCTCTTAGGAAGTTCTAGTTGAATATGATTTTCAGCACTAAGCATTTAATATTTTAAGCAAATTTTAAATAGTTTATAAGAATATACCTCTTATGTCATGTTAAAGCTATATATTTGTATATTAGCTGTATATTTCTAAAGGTGAGCATTTGCATGACAGACTTTCTAATAGTGGTTTTGGTTGTTTTTGTATGCTGATAATCACATATATTCACATTATTGTTAAAGCTGGAACTGGAAAGAATGTTTGTTCAATAATACACTAAATTAACTCTAGGTCAGATATTACAGAGATAAAAATTGGCAAGAGATTATTCCTAGAAACCACTGCTTCTAATTATAGTCCCACTTTTAGTCTTCAAAAGTTTTAACAAGTGACCTTAGTAATTTGTTTGGAACATTTCTGGTATGCATGTTGTATTGCAGCCAAACTTGGAGATAAACCACCATGCAGACAAGTCCCTCGATAGCTTCTGTAAATGGCAGAAATCCATTCTCTCCCACCAAAGTGATGGAAACACCATTCCAGAAAATGGGATTGCCCACCACGATAATGCGGTTCTTATTACTAGGTATGGTTTGTTGCAAGTATTTTACCTTTGATTGTTGTGTTTGATATTGTAACTATATTTGGTTCTATCTAAAGCCTCATTTAGGTAATGAGTATAGAGAAAGCAAAATAGTACTTTATTATTCACCATTGAAAAGAATATATTACACTATTATTGTGTTTGCATCAAATGAACCAAATAAGAAAAAAAGAAAGATTTAGAGTTGATGTAGAAATTTAATAAATAGCTTTCCTTCTACTAAGGTCTAGTCATAAGATTTAATTGGAAGTACACATATGCTTTGTTAACTGAACAAAATATGCTATAAGCAAGATTTTTAAAAGTATGAGAAAATTATACTTTAAAAATGTCATCACTCTTGGTTGTTAAAAGGGAGGACATTGGTAGTTACACAATTTACTTAGATGAATGTTTATTTAATTAAAAATATTTTAATTAAGAGATACTAATATAAAGAAGCAGATCTATTATATTATACGTTAAACAGCTTTTCTCTCGGGCAAATTACTTTTTATGATAATCCAATGAATGCATATATTTCTTTCCAGCTTTACAAAACTGTATTCAGATCCGTTTTATTCCTTACTGTCCAAGAACAACTCTATAAAGTAGATATTGTTATTATTTTTCCCATGTAAGAATGAGGAAACTGGTTCAAAATACTTAAGTTGCTTAAAATCATTCAGCTAATAAGTGAAAGAACAGGTCTCAAACCCTGGTGGTTCTTCTTTGATTATATTATGCCATTTGTCTTCATTTTTTAATATTCTAATTATGATTGGTTAGAAACATGATTACATCATAAGTTAAAGATAAGTTTGTCTTTAGACTTCTTACCAGCATTTAAAAATGAAAGCAGTAACAAACAACAATAAGCAAAATGGAATCATCATTCTATCCTGGCTAAATGGACTAGCCTTTGTTTTCTTGATTGTTCCTTTTAATTTGCAAGGCAATATTTAACATATACTTCATCTGCAGTGTGCTCATGACTTTACATTAAACTCTATGCAGGGGGGGGTATAAAGTATACGAAATCAGATTCTTTAGATCCAGAATCTTGAGTAAGATGATGTGAATTCAGCTTAAAAAAAAATTCCTGTTAGCTGAGTTGTAGAGTTAAAGTTTTTGAGTTTATTTTTTTACAGTTAGACTTACTTTAATTGCCTTCATCTACCTAACATCGTAAACCAGAAAATTTTGTTTATGACATGCTTGCTGAATAAAAACAACATTGTATAGTTCTATATTCATATGTGTTGACACGTCAGTCTGATAAATTCTGCAATTCCTCAGAGTCTTGTGGTCTGGAATGATTCCCAAATATATTTGAGGAGTTAAAAATATACTAGGAATTGTGCAAATATAGAAAACTTTGTGTAAAAATATATATGGATATCATTAGCGTCAATGAAATTACTAAAGGAATATGTCTTTCATATAATGATTACAGATATTTACATTGGCTTCTGTATTTATATTTATAAAGCCCTACCTTTGGCCAAAAAAGCAATACCCAGTGGGCTCCGAAAGCTTCACATTTTTATTATTGTATCTGCATTGGATTTTTAACTTTTGCATCAAATGACCAAAGTTATACCAAGAGTGCACATTTATAACTATTCGAGTATTGAAATACATCTGGACAGTTAGCCACCCTTTCTTTGCTCTGGCTACAACATTTGGCTGTCTGACTTGTTACTCTGAATTGGCCCAGATATTTTTCAGATCCTTTGCAGAGCTCTTTTTTGCTTTAATAAGCTATACTTTTAGTGGTTTTCTTTTCTTTTTTTCTTTTTTTTTTTGATGTCTGAGATCTGAACATAAAATTTTAAACTTTTCTTTTTAAACTTGTCTCCTAATGGTCAGATTAGCACTAGAAATGATCTCAGGATTTAATAGGACATTACTTCAAAGAGTTCATATCTCATATTATTTTATATTGGTTAAGTAGTGGAGATTAGAAAAATGCCTGTTTGGGGCAGCATAGAATGCCCTTTTGAATTGCTATTAAAGTCTCAAAGTAACTTTTAGCTTATTTCAAAGTCTACAAATATCTTTGAACTATTAGGGCCACAGAGTGACTTATCCAAAGAAGATGACTATCATCTGTAATATTCAGAGTCTTTTTTTGTTGTTGGAGCATTTGCCAGTGCTTGCCTCTCCCATATAAATTTTTGAATTGTGAAATTGAACATATGTTTAAATCATACTGCTTCTTTTAGTAAAAATAATTATGAGAATTTCATAGATGATTTTATACTAATGTTGAAAATTGCTTCATGTAATTCACTTATTAATATGTTCAGGGTTATGACTCCACCATTTAGAGGTAAGATCATGATTTATGTTTGCTTGAAATGTCAGCTCACTAGGGAGAATGGATAATGTGTTTATCGAGAGTTCCAGAGAAAAATTGATGGATATGTTTATCTCTAGTAGGCCTAATTTTGTCCTAGGGATTTAAATGTTTTAAACAGAAAACCATTTAGAACTGTAGTTACTTAGGTAGTAGTAGTTACTTTTAGAAAAAAGTATAAAAACTCAAAATGTTACCTCCTCTTAGCAAATGACATTTCATTGTTTTATTTTACTGATATAAATTTAAAACAAACTGTGCGCTACAAAGCTATCAGGTCACTGTGACTAGACAGAAAGAAAATAAAGTAAAAAAAATTAAAATTTTGTTGTTTTTCACCTGGTATGAAAAATGTTGAATTAGCACCAAGAACATCTTAAAAAATATTTATATATACATAATGTTTTAATTTTTATGTACACTTATGTTTATTTTTGTCTATAAGTGTATATAAAATATAGTGAACATCTGTTATACATCAGCTAACTTTAATCTTTTTTTAAAAAATTGAGGTATAATTGTCAAATAAAATTCTGTATATTTAAAGTATATATGATGATTTGATATATCTTGTGAGGTGATTACTATAATCAAGTTAATTAATACATCTGCACCTCATAGTTACCTTTTTTTGTTTCTTTTTTGGAGTGAGAATGTTTAATATTAATAGCTACTCTTAGTGAAGTTCAAATACCCATACAGAATTATTAACTATAGTCACCCTGCTGTCTATTAAGTCCTCAGAATTTATTCATCCAACAACTAAAAATTTGTACCCTTTTAGTAACATTTCCCTATATTCCTCATCCCCCATTCCTGGGCAGCTACCATTCTACTCTCTGTTTCTGAGTTCAACTTTTTTAAAGATTCCACATATAACTGAGGTCCTCACAACATTCAACTTGATCTCTCTGGCCTATTTCACTTAGCATAATGCCCTCCTTGTTCATCCATGTTGTTGCAAATGGCAAGATTTCCTTCTTTTTTTATGACTGACTAATATTCCTTTGTGTGTGTGTGTGTGTGTGTGTGTGTGTGTGTGTGTGTGTGTGTGTGTCTGTCTCATTTTATTCGTTGATCCGTTGATGGATGCTTAGGCTGTTTTCATATCTTGGCTGTTTTGAATAATGCAGTGAACATCAGAGTGCAGCTATCTCTTCAAGATGCTAATGTGCTATCTTACTTTCTTCAGAAATATACCCAGAAGTGGGATTGCTAGATCATATGGTAGTTTTATTTTTCAAATTTTGAGGAAACTCAAAACTACCAGCAGTGTAGTCTCCATGAGGCCTTATCAGCTGAGATTAATGTTGGAAGACTGCAGGGTTCTTTAGTGGCCAAGGCTGCAGTTGCCTTTGGCAGCAGTGAAAGCTTCTGGGGACTGCCTGGTCTCTCTTTCTCCCATGGAGGATGTCGTGGTGGTGGGGATCCCTCATGGTGCTAGGTCCAGCTTGCGGGCGTCCATGCCAGTGCTTGGTGTCTGAGGTGGGGGCACCTGTGGAGCAGTGATGGAGACGGACTGGAGTGCCAGTGCTCACAGTGCAACAGCAGCTCTGAGGTCTGGTGTTCTGGTTCCCCTGCTGCAACAATGTGTGAAATGCAGGTGTGTGCGAGGTGGCCATGAAGGCAGAGTTTGAAGCATGGGCATGTGCACAGCAACAATGGCACTTGGGTCTAGGGTGCTGGCTAGCCTGTAGTGGCATTAACTCAGATTCTTGAGATGTGGGCACGTGTGGAGCAGCCACAGGGCTGGAGTCTGGAGCCCAGGTGCACACAGACCGGACTTGGAGCCAGGGTGTGGAGAGTGGGAGCAGGTGGAGCAGCTGTGGCTCTGGAGTTGGGTGTGCTCAGGGTGAAAAGGTGCTGGCAGCCCTGGTCCCAGGGAAGCACATTAGTAATTCCTTTTTGGAGTGGGTACAGCAGCATCTTCCCCCTGTCTGAGGCCGTGCTGGCTATTGGTTGACTTGGTGATGAAAGCTGCCTGGGTCCTCTGTGGAGCAGGCTGCTGGGCCTGTGCTTCCCTGTGGAAGCTGATGGGGGTCTGGCTGTGGTGAGGGCTGTTGAGGTCCTCAGCAGCAAAAGCTGCGGGGTTCTCTGCGTAACAGGTCACTGAGGACCATGATGGTGTGTGCCTCATGGCTTGACATTTTGTTCCAAGTTTCCTCCAGACATCTCCACTAAGCTGATCTCTCCAGAAATTCTTTGTGCGGTTATTGTCCATTTTTTGTTCCACTATGTTGCTGTAGGTTCTTAATTGCACTCTTGAGCCCTCCCAGGGCTATTTTCGTTTGTGAATAGTTATCTCATTGTAGTTTTGTGTTGGGGGATGAAGGTTGGTATCTCCTACTTCACCATCTTGCTGATGTCACTCTCATAGCTTTATCAGATCTTAACATTTTGCCATACCAAAGAGCAGTTAGTTTCATGTCACTTTCTAAATTGATGTATGGATACTTCTCTATGGTGTATCAACTATGTGACATCTTAGCTCTGAACATAAGAGTAAGTGCTATAATGCATAAATTTGTGGAAATATAGTCATATGAAATAAATAAACATTAATGGTGGAATAAAGAAATTGGTCTTTTATTTTTGTGATCCATTTTTAGTTAAAATAGTAGTAGTAATATATATTGGTTACTTATATAGACTAGATTTATTAGAATTATTTGATGATTATTAGTGTTTACTTAAATCAGCTTGACGTTTAGTAACTCTTTTCAAAATAATGGAATATGACACCATATAACTAGGTCAAGAAATGATTAATATTTTGTACTCGAAATTCTGGAAACAGAATTTAAGAAATAGGACTGTATGTATACACTTAAAAAGTTACACTTGCTACAAAACTTTCAGATTATCTATATTTACTTTGTATTGAGAAACTAAATTAATAGTTACTTAGAAATAAAAATCTACTATTTGACAGATTATTTAAAAAAGTATTTATTTCCACATGAAGTCAGGACATATCCACCACAAAATTAAATTCAAGCCAATTTTTAAATTTATTTTGTGGCAAAAGTATTAAATCCATTTATAGTCTGAAAATCGGTAGGAATTTGGTGACATAAGTTGTACTTGCATCAATGTTGAGCGATTAACATGAGCAGATTAATGTATACATTTCCTGGCTTTGTCTACTATTTAGCATTGGAATCATGTTTTTCATCTTTATGATATTAATATATAATGGTATATATTTCAGATAGGAATTATAACCTAAGCTCTTCTTTTTGGTAACAGACAGCTTTATTGAGATTATTATAATTCATAGACCATACAATTTACCCATTTAAAGTGTACAATTCAATGGTTTTTAGTATATTCACAGGTTTGTGCAACCATAATTAATTTAAATAGAGTTCTATCATTCCCAAAGGACGTCTTCTCTATTCCCTTCATCTTCCTCATCCCAGCCCCAGCCTTAGGCAACCACCAATCTTTTTGTCTCTATAGTTTTGCCTAATCTGGACTTTTTGTATGCATGGAATTATACAACATGTGGGCTTTTGTGATGGGCTTCTTTTATTTTGTATATTGTTTTCAAGGTTCATCCATGTTGTAGCATGTACCAGGACTTCATTCCTTTTATTATCCTAAATTATTGAAAATTCAAGGTACAGATCTTTAAGAATTCCTCTGTTAATAGGATATTCTGCCATAATTATACTTCCTTTTCAATTTTCCATTAATGAAATATATAAGGCATATAACTACATTTCAAAATACAAACTACAGATGCAAAAATTTCATACTAAGTCACATAATTTAGTCATTTAATTAAAATGAGCATATTTATCCTCTTACGGGATCATGGCAATTTGCTTTGATGGTGCCGGATTTTAAAGGGATTAGAATTTCCAAAGTCAACTAATGTTTTCAGATGGGAGATTAAAAATAGCTGTAAAAATGTATTTTTGGTAAAACTTGGCCTGTAATATGTAGATTTAAACAGGTTTCCTGATATTTTAAAGAATGTTATCTATCAGAATTATATATTGACTTCACAATTATACATTAAAACAGAGGAAAGGGAAATTCAATGTGGTACATTAACATTTATTTGGTTTTTATTTATGGTTGTTTCTTTTTAATCCTTAAGGAAAAGCCAGTTAAATTTTTTATGAACTATTACTAAGCTGTTAAGAATATGCTAATGTTATAGGCCACAGAGGAATCCTGAATTCAGATTGTGGATGAATTGGTTTTGGCATTTGGACATTTTGAAGCATTCATTATTCTCTTATCACTCTGGCTTGATCATTCTTACCCATCCCCATCATCCTTCTTCCTTTTTAAGTTTCTTTTCGTTTGGTCCCCGGTTCATTGATTCCTTACTCAGATGTGTTTGAGTAGATTATTTCCATTTCGATCTAGGGTTATGACAAATTTGGGCAACCTTGATTTATCCTTGTGCATTTTAGGATACTTTCCAGAGAGAGCGTACTATTGACTGCTATTTCTAGACAATAGGCACAAACTAGGACCAGGTAAAAGAGAATTATGGTCAGCCCAGGCATTACCTATGTTTGCTTGTAACACTTCAATTACTAATGGGAATAAGAAAATACTTTTCTCTCAGTGCCTCAGTACATGCAATTTAGTAAACTGTCTTTGTATACACCTTGAGTAAAATTGTGCTTTATTTGTAATAGGCACCATTAAATAAGTAAATCCAAGAAGGATGTGTCATAATAAACACTTAACTTTGAGGAATAGTAAGTTTACTATTTATAATGGTTTTATGGATATATTTATGCAGTTTCTTATATGCCAAGTAAGTAAGTGTTTACAGACATTTAATTATTTAAACCTCACAATAACTTCATGAGACAGGTTCTGTTATTATCTCCATTTTATAGATGAGAAAACTGAGGTACAGGGAAGCTAAATGATTGGCAAGATCACACATGCATGAGAAGACCCAGGATTTAAACCAGACAATCTGTCTCCTGAATCCTTTTAGAGGAATTATAGGAGTGTTCAGCAAAAATAATGTGGTGACACATTAACAATAGTGGCTACTGTGGTAGGTAGACTTCTAAGTTGGCCCCCAATAATCTCTGGCCTCTGGTATTCGAGACTTTGTGTAATCCCCTTCTGCTGAGTTTGGGCTGGGCCTAGTGAATTGATCTTTTAACAATGCAGATTCTTCCTACCTACAAACAAAGTATATCTCTTTGTCTATTTAGGTCTTCTTAATTTCTCTCAGCAGTATTTCGTGGTCTTCTGTTTTCAGACCTTTTGTTATTTTTTGATGTTATTGTGAGTAGTATTGTTTTACAAATTTCATTTTATAATTGTTTACTACTAGTATATAAAAATACAATGGATTTTGTATCCTTTTTTAAATTTACTATTAATTTTCGTAGCTTTTTAAAAGATTCTAACGGATTTTCTACAAGAAAAATATTAAAGATAGTTTTACTTCTTCCTTTTAATCATATTAAAAGGTAGTTTTAATATGATATTAAAGGTAGTTTTACTTCTTTCTTTTAATCATAAATGACTTTTATTTCTTTTTCTTGCCTTATTTCACTGGCTAGGGCCTCTAGTACAATGTGGAATAAAGATGTGATAGCAAGAGATCCTTGCCTTGTTACTGCTCTTAGCGGGAAAGCATTCCGTGTTTCAACATTAATTGTGATGTTTCCTGTAGGGTTTTTGTAGATGGCCTTTATCAGGCTGACAAAGTTCTCTTCTCTTTCTAGTTTGCTGAATTTTTATGAGGAATGGCTGGTGAATTTTGTCAAATACTTTTTCTGCATTTATTGGGAGGATCATATGTTTTTTCCTTTTGTTTATTAATACAGTGAATTGAATTGATTAATTTAGAATGTTTATATAACCTTGCATTCCTTTGATAAACCCAATTTGGTCATGATTTATTATCCTTTTAATATATTGTTAGATATGATTTGCCAACATTTTGTTCATATATATATATATATATATATATGCATCTATATTTACGAGGGATTTTGTTCTGTAGTTTTCTTATGTCTTTATCTGGTTTTGGTGTTGGGGTAATGTTAACCTTACAGAATGAGTTCGAGAATATTTCCTTCTTTCCAATTTTCTGCAAAGGTTCATATAGAATTAGCATTATTCCTTCCACAAATGTTTTATAAAATTCAGAAATGAAGACATCTGGATCTGGAGTTTATTTTGTGGGATGATTTTTAACTACCAATTCAAATTATTTAAGAGATATAGAGCTATTTAGGTTATTTTATTCAATGTGCTTTGGTAGTTGAGTCAAAAAATGTATTTCTTCTAAGTTGTAGAATGTATTGATATAGTTGTTCATAATATCTTATCTTTTTGATATCTGTAGAATCCATAGTGATTTCCTCTCTTTCTGATATTGGTATTTTTTGTTCTCTTTTTTCCTAGTTTCTCTGGCTGGTTTTAATCTACTTAAATTTAGTTTTTGTGGTTTTCTCTATTGTTTTTCTGTTTCTTTGATTTCTGCGATGATTTTTATTGTTTCCATTCCTATACTTACTTTGGGTTTAATTTGCTATTCTTTTTGTAATTTTGTAAGGGGGAAGCTGTGGTCACTGATTTGTTACCTTTATGCTTTTTCTGGTATAAGTGTTTTGTGTTATAAAATTTCCCCCTAACTACAGCTCTATCACATCGCACAAATTTGTATGTGTTGTGTTTTTATTTCCATTCAGCTCCAAATACTTTATAATTTTCCTTTAATTCTTTTTTTGACCCATGCAACATTCAGAGTTGTGTTACTTAGTTCCAAATATTTGTTTTTTTCCCCTCTGAGATCATTCTGTTATTTATTTCTAATTTAATTCCACTGTAGTCAGAAAATATACTTTGTATGACTCATGCTTTTTAATTTATTGAGACTTGTTTTATGGTCTTTCTTGCTATATGTTCCAGGTGCACTTGAAAATAATGTGTATTCTGCTATTGTTGGATGGAATGTTTTGAAAATTCAACTCTTCTATATCCTTACTGATTTGAACAATTTTAACCCTACTAAGTACTGGCTAAATGCTCTACAATGTGGTTTTCCCAATTTTCATACTTGAAAGCACTGTAGGAGAGTTCTAGTTTACTCCAATTTGCCTAACAAACTGCTTAGCTTTATAATGCGTGATACATTTTAAGTAGTCAATTAATGTGTTAGTAGTTATTATTAGACCTAAATTAATGTCATTTTACTATTTTTAAAATTTTGCTAATAAAGAACGAGGGAAGATTTAGAGCAGTAATTTGTGCATTTATCTGTTATGAACTTGTCATTTCTTTGAGTTTTAGTTAGTAGCTCATTGTTAATATACTTTTTTCTCCCTTGTCACATGAATAAAATCAAGGGTAGGTCCAGTTCTATCAGTTTCTTTTATTTTTTCTTAACAGCTCTATTGACATGTAATTCACATACCATACCGTTCACCCATTTAACATGAACAATTCAATGGTTTTTAGTATATTTACAGAGTTGTACAAACTATCACCGCTACCTATTTTAGAAGATTTCTATCACCCCAAAATGAAACCCTGTACCCGTTAGCCGTCACCCTCCATTTCCCATAGTCCTAGGAAACCACTAAACTACTTTCTGTATAGATTTGCCAATTCTAGACATTTCATAATGGTATTATAAAATATGTGGTCTTTTACAACTGGCTTCTTTCACTTAGAATGTTTTCAAGGTTCATCACTGTTGTAGTATGCATCAATACTTCATTTGTTTTTATGACTGAATAATATTCTATTGTGTGGATACACTACGTTTTATCTATCCATTCATCAATTGATGGACATTTGGGTTGTTTCCCTTTTTGGCTGTTATGGATAATGTGGCTGCTGTGAACATTCATTTATAAGTTTTTATGTGGATGTATGTTTTAATTTCTCTTGAGGAGATACCTAGGAGTGGAATTGTTGGGTTATAAGGTAACTATACTAACTTTTTGAAGAATTGCCAAACTGTTTTCAAAGTGGCTGCACCAGCAATGTATAAGTGTTCAAATTTCTCCACACCCTGGCCAACACCTTTTATTGTCTGTCTTTTTGGTCATAGTATTTCTAGTGAACGTGAAGTCGTATCGTATTGTGGTTTTGACTTGCATTTTCTGGAAGGCTATGTTGAGCATTTTTTTCATGTGCTTATTAGCTATTTTTATATCTCTTTTGGAGAAATACATAACATTCTTTTATTTGACTAGATTTTATTTCTTTTCGCATTTATGTAAAAAGTTAAAAATGAACATTTAACTTTATACAAAATCAAATATTCATTTTGAGGAATATATTTATTCAAGTTTTTATTCAATAGATGTTGAATAGTGGGAAATGGTCTTTGTAGTCACACAGCCCTTGAATCCTACCCCTGACATCTGAAGGTTGGTGACCTGGGACTAAGTACCCAAGCTCTCTGAGTTTGTAGGATGGTGTAATTTTATGATATAATGTGTGTAACTTGGTACACCTTGTAGGGAGACATAGTAATAATTTGGAGCTATTATTAACTATGTATTAGGCACAAACCAGGTTTTGAGAAGACCAAGTATAGTGGAATCATAGAAGAAGCATCTAATCTTACATGGAGGAGAATCCAAGCATAACTTCATTCAGAGTATAATACTTGACCAGGGACTTGGAAGTTCAATAGGAATTTGAATAAATGATGGGTGCCTGTTCAAGAAAGAGGCATTGCATATTCAGTGACATAGAAAATGTGAGAGAGAAAATGGCCTCCTTTGGGGATCATAAAGCTCAGTATTTTTAGGGAGGAAAGTGTGGGTGAGAAATTATAGGAGATGAGGTTGGACAGGTAGAAACTCATTTACTGATTCATACATTCAACCTTTATTTGTTGAATTAATAATACGTCATGGTGCTGTTGACTGCTAGGTATTCAGTGGTGAATAAGACAAAGAATAAATTTGGTGGGTTTGAGGAAAAGAAGTGAAATGTAGTGAGCAAATGGGGAGAATAATATGAATAATATAAGAGAAGTTGCAGGGGCCACGGCAAGAAAGGTTTTGTGTGCATATTTACAAATTTAGTAGCATGGCATAGAAATAATAATGTTCCCTAATCATGAGTATTCAAATTGATTTCTTTTGTTTGGTTTTCAGTTATTAAAAACAATGGAATTCTCTTTGTACTCATGTACAAATATGTCCATATTATGAAATGCTAATCAGGAATATATAGACATGGAAAATTCTTCAAGAAATAAAGTAAAGCAAGCAAACAAAGTTACATGGAGGAGAATCTAAGTGTACCTTCATAAAATAGTATTTCTTTTATGTTTAAAAAAATCAACAAAACTAGTAAAAAAAGAACTTAGCTTTTATTTTATGTTATTTTTTACATAAGGGATAACATTGGAGAAATCTAAGCAGAAAAGTGACATGATCAGATTAAAAAAATGTCCCTGACAAGAGTGTGGAGGATAAGTTGTGTGTATGTGATTAAGTGCTAATATTTGCAAAGCAGTGAAAAATGGGTGGAAAAAAATTCAATGCCTCTTTTCTCTCTAGTTCAGAAAGGCTTTTTAGAACCATTTGAATTAGCATTTCACTTTTCTTTTTTACTTATCCTAGAGAACCGGATGCCGGGCAAAAATCTTTTAGTTTCCGATGTTGGAAGATGAGGCGTTCTTGATGAGTGAAGTAAAAGGGTAAAGGAAAAGGAAAGGAGATTTGGGGAATAAAAAGAGGAAACTCCATTTAGAGACATTAGAAGTTACACTTCTTTTTTGATTAAATTTTTTTTGATTAAATTTTTACACTGTATTATTTTGGGACACTATTTATATTGGCTATATCCTTCCTATCCCACCCTTCCAGAATTTATCAAAAACTAACATCCCTACAAGTGATACCTTTCTCATTTTATAAATTCTCAGCACCTTAATAATAGCCCAATGTTAAAGAAATCTTTTCAGAAATAATTCTGAAGAGTCTTTTCTAGAATAAGAAAAAGCAATGTTAATTTTACCCACTTCTCTCACAATCTCTTCTCAATTTACATTTACTTTCAGTAATCTCATTCATTCTCATGACTTAAGTACCATTCAGTTAAGTACACCTATACAGCTTTAAGCACCATTTATATCCAAATATACATCTCTAGCCCCGACCCTTCCTCTAAACTCTCTATTTGTAAATTGAGTTGTAATTGACATCTCCATGCATCTCAAACTTAACATGTTTAAAACCATATTGCTAATCTTTCCTTTAAACCTGCTCTTTCTGCAGCTTTTCTGATTTCAGCTTCTCTCTATGTGGCAATTACAGTACTTTTGCCTGTTATACAAACAGCAAAGAGGCTTCAATTAGAGAATTAATATTAAGGAATTAATAACATGACATTGGAAAATTAATATATACTAGGTTTAGCTCTACAAAATTTTTAAGCATTTCCTCTATTTCCTTGCTTTACACTGATATTTTTTGTTTGCTAATATTTTTTGTTTGCTAATCTCTGATATCTTTCTTCCTATCACCTAATGGTTAGTTTACATATATCATGAGCTAAATATACATACTTAAAAACTGTATTAAGAAGGAAGAAGATGAATTATAGTTCTTGAAAAAGTATGTGAAGTATTTAGGGGGTCCTGCTCCTGCCTACTAGTCCATTTCTCTAGAGTTCTGGGCTTAACTTTCCAAATGGGTTTTTGTGCCTGAAAGATAAACTTATAATGATACAGTAACTTTTCAGAATTTCCTTAAAAAAAAATTGTTTCTCCATTTTACTGATAATAAAGGATATTGAGAAAGGAAAGACTAAGAGATTTACATAATTCTTTATATGGCTGCAGTGGAAAGACTAGAAAAAGGAATAGGAAAACTATTAAAATTAATTTTGAGACACATAGAAATTATCTTCTCCAGGAAATACTGTAAAGCTACATTTATTCATTCATTGAGACATTCAACAAACATTTATCGTGTACTTACTGTATGTAAGTTGTTGGGAATCACATAACAGTGAATAAGATAGATAAAAGTCTAAGTTCTTAGCTTTCACTCTAGAGAGAGATAGATTATGAATAAGTGAAAAAACGAAGAAATACATAATTTTAATGTGGGATATGTATATAGGATAGAGAGAGTGACAAACGATGTAAGGAGGTAGAAAAGTCTCTCTGGTAAGGTAACTTTAAAAGGTGTGAAGGATGAGGAGTCAGCCATATTGCAAGAGGAGAATGACAATGGCATGTGCTTTAGGCAAAGAAAACACACATGCAAATAATGAATAAACTCGAGTAAGTAAATGAGGTGGGAAAGAGTTTGGCTTGTATGAGAATATTTGCTACAAGTGCATACACATGCACTCTTTTTTGCCCCCCGCTGTTTATTTTTGCTTTCTCTTTTTTTTTTTTGAGCTGCCTTGGCTGGCTGTTCATATTGAAAAAATACTATTTGGGAGCCTTATTTACATTGGTTAAGGCTTGTTGATGAAAGATTTCCCTCAGGGTGATTGGATGTTTGTTCACTTTTTTCCAGGGGAGGCAAAAATGACGGTGTCCTTGGGTCTTTTCTGTGAGACCATTCAGTTTCTCTAGAAAATAACCCAACAATTTCCTGCCTAATTGCAAGTGTTCTGAAAGCCAGATTGGGAGAGTGTGGGAAGGTTCCAACTAAGCATGCTGTTACTGGTTTCAAGCATTGGACTTTACCTTTGCCTTCCACTAGCTAAGGTGTCCTTGAAACTGAGCCTCTCTAGTTTAATTTCAGAGAACGAAACTGGAGGTCAAGGTTGTGGAAGATGAAAGTTTTCTAGTCTTGCAAGAGTATACCTGGTCTTCTGTATACAGATTTTGAACCAATCTCTGTTTTCAACCTCATGCCTCAGCCTTCTCAAAGGTGGTTAATTCTTTTCTTTTTTAATTAGTTTCAGGAGTACAAAACAATGTAATAGTTAGACATTTACACCCCTCACAAAGTGATAACTCCCCGCCCCCAATCTACTACCCTTCTGACAGATTTTGTGGGGTGTCAGATGGGCACATGTCTTATTAGGGAGACCACTTCATGGATGGTGTAGATGCCTGACCACTGCGCAGTACACCTTAGACTGAAGCTGAATAACAATGAATGTCAACTGTAATTTATTATAGTTTCTAATTTTGTTTATAAATTCTTGATTATTCAAATAGTATTGTGTATTTTTCTATATCAAATGTATTACTAGCTTTCCATTTTATTGACTTTCTTTAAAAACATCTCCAATTTAATAATTTAATTTTAATGTTGTCTTGTTATTTGGGATTGGTTAATTCTGACTGATCATTCAGTAGCGTGTGGTAAATATTATACATACAGTAAATTTATTTTTAACTTCATGTTCACTTTGTCTTTCTCTTTTTCCATTGACTCTATTCCTTCCAATGGCAGTTTCTCACTTCCTCAGATTTTTTTGGTTGTGATCCTTAGGCTCGGTAGGAAGAAAGCTTTGATTTCCTACTTCTGGAAAGTGTCAATTCAATATAGACTGAGTATGCCCTTTGGACTTCTCCCACATAAACTCTCTAGGAAGTCATCAGGATTGCCAGGTAGCAAGGTACTTTGTTGTGTAGCTGGGTCCTCAGGAAAATTCAAATATGTAAAATCAGTTGTTTAATAGTTTCCAGAAAAATGTAAGCATATTATTTACCCAACTTGGGTACAGCATGTAAATTAAGGAGTCATATTGGTGCTTAGCCGGCAAGTACTCCTTGAAGCCCTTTAAATATGCTCTGGCTTTCCTCCTTGGACATGTAAATACTTTTAATTTTTCCATAGAGCTGTAGAAGAATAATGATTATATTCATGAATCTGAATGTTTATTAAATGAATGGTGACTAAAAATAGTAACACTTTCTCAGTGTGCTTAGTGAAGCTTTCTAGTTGAAACAGAGGCAACAATTGAACTATTTTGAAATCATGGTTTTTGAGCTTTTGAAATGAACTTGTTGTATTCTCCTTTCTCATAAACAATGTCTTATAGCAAGAGAAGTTTATAATAAAAATTTCTGTATTTAATTAATTATGATTAGAATTTTGATCAAGTTTTTTTCATTTTCAAAACTTAACCTTTTTTTCTAGAACTATAGCTTTAAATTAAAGAAAAAAATTTTTTTCAAATATTGTTCTGAGTCATTGTGGCATTTTGACTTATACCTGCGTTAACTAAATTTGGTTATCTATCTACTCTTATTCTAAACTTTGAATTTGTTTGTATTCAAGTAAATATTTGCACTTTCAGTGAGTTCTTCTTTCTACCACTATTGTTTTTATGCTTTTTGTAAGCCAGTTCTGTTTACCACTAATTGTAATCAGTCACAGTTTTAAGGATCAGGGCATTATAGAGGAAACTAAAACACACTTGTAGTTTTCTTATTTCTTTTGGATAGAGGTTTTATTTTTATTTTTGAAACAATTTTATTTAGATACAATCCACAGATCCTAAGATTGACCCATTTAAAGTATACAATTCAGTCGTTTTTGTATATTCACAAAGTTGTTCAACTATGACCACAATATATTGATTGAATTGTTTGCTTATTTGTTTTTATTATTTCTTTTTCCCCTCTCCTTTATTTGTTTGGGAATTATATGTTTCATTTTTAATTTTTTAATGGTTACTCTTGTAATTTTGTCAAGAATATTTAATGAGTAAAACTAATCAGTATTACTCTTTCCTGAACAATTCAAAAACACTAAAACATGTAAGTATGTCCACTCCACTTCTATGGTATCATGTTCTGTATTTTATTTCTAATTTCTTTTTAACTCCAAAAACTAGATACTATCACCATCATGCCACCATCATCATTATTGCAATTTTTATATAGACAGCAGTTATTTTTATTTATTTACATATATGTCAATTTCTTCACTTTTTTTGCATATTAAGGATCATTTTCCTTTTTCCTGAAGGACATTTTTTAGAAGTTTCTTTATCGAATGCCTGTAGTAAACATTTTCCCCTCTTCCTCCCCCTCATCCTCCTCCTCCTCCTCCTCCTCCTCCTCCTCCTCCTTGTTTTCCTCCTTTTTTACAATAGTTCTTAAAAGTTATTTTTGCTGGATTTACAATGGTAGGTTGATAGTTGCTTTCTCCCAACATTTTGAAAATATTATTTTCTTCTCTTTTGGCTCCCATTGTTGCTGTTAAGATGTGTGAGGTTAGTGTGATTGTCATTGTATGTACGATCTGTCTTTCCAGCTGCTTTCAAGTTCTTCTCTGTATCTTTGCCGTTCTGAATTGAATGTATCTCTTGGAATTTATTCTGCCTAGTGTTGAATGTTCCTTTTGTATCTGTGGATTTATATCTGTCATCAGTGCTGGAAGTTTCTCAGGCATTAGATTTACAAATATAGGGTATCTTGAATTCTTTCTAAGCTCTCCTGGGTCTCTTTGTATGTTTGACCTTCTCATTTAGCCTGTGTTCTTATAATCTTTGTTGTTGTTTTTTCATTATCTTGATCTACGTGTCACTCTGTGCTGCAGTCTGGGTAATTTTTTCATATATACAATTTCCTAATTATTTCTTCAGTTGTGAATAATCTGCCATTTAACTCATTCACTGAGTTTTTGTTTTAAAATTATACATTTTAAAAAATGTTCTGTTTTTCCTCAAGTCTGCCTAGCTGTTTTTGAAGTGTCCTTTTCCCTGTTTTTAAAAATATTTTATTCCTTTTTTTTTTATATTTTCATTCACTTTCATTTTCTTCATGGGTCCAGTTCCCCTATGAAAATAAAAAAGTAGGCTAATCTTGAAGCACTAACTGAACTCATGTAGTAAATTTATCTTTCCTCTTTTAGGTGTGTTTATTTATTTTTTTACTTGGTAATTAGATGATGTTTTTGGAAGATGTAAAATGATAGCGAATTAATTGGACTAGGGACAGAGACCAGTTAGGAGACAGTTTGATTTGTTTTCCATAGTTTAGCGTTTAGAATACACTGTTGATTGAATTGTATAGTGTAGGCAAAAGGAAATTACAGTTATTTAGAGAAGGAATAAGATTAATCTAAAACACCAGTAAAATAACAATCTTCAATGACCACTGAATTTGTAGAATGTGTATTTTTATTGATTCTTTATTAGTTTTATGTTTCTAATGGGTAAGAAAAAGATATATTTTTATTGTAAAATGACTTTTTACCATATGACATCAAGTTACAAATGTACTTTTTTGTGTAATTAGAAATGGAAGACATTAGATGAAAAGATTGTTTAGGAATAGAGAGGAATGCTGCATTATATAATTTAACTGGTCAATTAGGAGTGATTAATAATGTTGTTTATTTTAAATATTAATCTTCTTTCACAAATGGAGATTTATAGATAATAGCGAAAAAGTTTACTTAAAAAGAAAAAAATCCCTGCAGTGCTTGTTATTGGAAATGTTTCTGGAAAACCTGAGTAATGCATTGCCCTACTGAAGAAAATTGCCTGGGAAAATTGTGACTGACAGCTTATGTTAAGGTTTGCAATCTTGCATAGGTATCATGCCAAGTTTTCATTTATCCACTTTCTTGAAAGTGCAAAGAGACTTAGAAAATATAGGCTTACCACAGAGTTCCTTTAGAGAAACCATTGTCATATGAGAGGATGTCCCGCTGAGCCTGCCTATAGTTGTAGTCAGTGATTCTTTAAGAAGATATGGAGGCCTGTTGCTAGGTTTTATAAGGTCATTTTGAAAGGCTACAGATTGATCAAAAAGGCAAGTTCTTCCTTTTGGTGCCACAGAGAAGTAAATACAGTTTCATGAACTTTGATTTTTGATGTGTAGGTTAAGGCTATTCATTAACACACTAAGCAAGTTATAAGGGTTTAGTAACACTTGATATTCATAAAATTAAGCAATACAGTAGAGACTACTGACATACACATGAATAGGGAATTGTGAACTAATACTAAACATCTTCAGGTGCAAATAGTTGGATTTTCAGAAAAACACTTTATCAGTGTGATTTGAGTTAGTCATGGTCTTCAGTGACTTCAGTTGTTGCTTTTCTATTATTAATTTAGTTTCATTTAATTTGTTATTTTTTATCAAGTACATTTTTTGCATAAACAAATTGGTTTGTTTTTGACCTATAATATTTCAATAACACAAATATCATATATCTCCTGTATGAATCATCTATAATAATATTGCTAAAGCAGGTGTATACAAAATACCCTCTTCTCCAAATTTATTTGTGTAGGGATGTATTATTGGTGATTTGTTCCTGTGAATGGATAGCATGTAAATAGCTTAAAACATACTGTCAAAGTAAGAACAATAAAATTATTGCCTCAAAAATATTTATAGGACATTATTTTATGACATAAAATTATGTGTATATGGTCAAGTAATATGTGTGTATGTATGTGTGCTTGCACAAAAAAGTGCTTATACATGATTTACAACCCCAGTCCACTTGTCAAGGAGTAATTTATTATCGTGTTGCCCTGAAAGTAAGACCTAGCCGGACAATCAGCTCTAATGCGTCTTTGGGAGCAAAAATTAATATAAGACCCAGTCTTTTATATTATATTATATTATACTATGTTATATTATATTATATTAGACCTGGTATGTTATATTATATTATGTTATATTATACCGGGTATTATATTATATTGTATTATGTTATATTTTATAAGACCTGTTCTTATATTATAGTAAAATAAGACCGGGTCTTATGTTAATTTTTGCTCCAAAAGATGCATTACAGTTGATTGTCCAGCTAGGTTTTATTTTCGGAGAAACACGGTAATAGGTGGGACTCTGCATTAGTGTTTGTCATTCTACTATTACAATTTAATTTCTTGGTTCTTAAAATCTTTTAGCATTTGATATTCTTGTTTTCACTTTTTAAAATATGTATTCTTCCAGAATGTAATCACATCTTAATCATTTATTATATTATCTATATATTTCTTTTTTTTTAAATTACTTTACTAACTGTGTGTCCTTGGGCAAGTTACTTTACTTGTTTCTGTTTAATTTTCCTTGCCTATAAAATGGGAATTATAATAATGACCTACCTCATCAGAGTGATTGTGAAGGTTAAATAATTGTAAATATCTTAGACCAGTGCCTGGTGCAAATCAGCATTCAAGAAATGATAGCTATTATTAATATTTGGCACTGTAGTGGGATTAATTTACTTGACTTTTGAATGAGATATGTAGTAGGGTGTTTCTAATTCCCTCCTTTCCCACTTATAATAAAGTGATCTACAGGGAAATCTAGAAGTTTAGCTTGTGACAGACTTCCACAAATGCATAATTTCTTTTGAGACTTCTGTGTAAAGTTTACTCAAAAATATATCCACGTTTATTTTAATATAAATGTTTTTAGTTATCATTTAAATAGTTTTCTTTTCCCTTCCCCAATACATCCCTATAAAATTGATTTAGTCTTAGCTCAGGTTGCAATGACAAAATACCATAAACTAGGAGGATTAAACAACAGGAATTTATTTCTCACAGGAGGCTGGGAAGTTCAAGATCAAGATGCTGGCCTTCTGTTCCACAGTGAGGGCTCTTGCCCTGGCTTGCAGATGGCTGCATTTTTGCTGTGCCTTCACGTGGCAGAAAGAGAGAGCAAGAGCAAGAGTCAAATGTATTTTCTTAATTCATTAATGAATTAATGATATCAATACTAAAATGTGAAAGATTATTAGAATTTTTTCAGGATTTGATATATCACATCTGCATATAATTCACAAGTTGGGTAAAGATTCTTAAGCAGTGCTTTTAGATTGGGAGAATATGTAATATTCATAATTTTTTTTTTATTGAGCGCTTATGTGCAGTGCATTCTAAACGCTGAAGTATAGCTGTGAACAAACAGAATTCCTACTGTCTTTTGAAGAGCTTACATTTTAGTAAGGGACACACATGAAAAGCAAGATAAATGAATACAGAATAAGTTCACTAGTGATAAATACATGAAGATATTAGAGTCTAGAGAGTCATAGTATGTGTTTATGTATGTGTGTGGGAATTACTATTTTACATAGTGTGGTCCTAAGATGATATTTAATTTTACAGACTCATTTGAAGTGATGGAGTAAGTCTGGTGGATATTGGGAGAAGGGCATTCTGCTCAAAGGGAAAAGGAGAATAAAGACCTTGAGGCAGGAGCAAGCTAAACATATTCAAGGAAAAACCAACGGGCCAGTGTGGCAAGAGCTGAGTAAATGATGGGGAGAGGTAGAAGATAAGATCAGAGAGGTTCAGGGACCAGCTCATATATGATCTTGACAGTATTTTACTCTGAGTTAGAGAGACAGGCATTACAAGATCATTTTGACTTCTAGATTAATGACATGCTATAGAAGAGCAAGGGTGAAAGTGGAATTACCAGTTAAAAGTTATTCAGCATTTTCAGTCACATAATGGGAGGTTGGACCATTGTGTTGGCAGTGGAGTCACATTCTAAATATATACTTAAAAGGCACAGTCAACAGATTTTTTTTACCAATGTATTGAATGGGGATGTGTGAGAGAAAGAGGAGTAAATGAATGCTCCAAAGTTTTGGACTGACTGGTTGAATGGAATTGCTTTTTACAAGACATGGAGAGACATACTGTAGGAACAGGTTTGCAGGAGAACATCAAGAATTTGTGGTTTTGTTAGTTTTAAGATGTTTATTAGATAGCCAAGAGGAAATGCCAAGTAGTCAATTAGATACATAAATTTGGATTTCAGTAGGGAGTTAAAAATCTTGGAAAAATCAGTATGCAGATGGTATTTAAAGCCACTAAACTAGATTAGATCACCCAGGAAGTAAGTGCATATAGAGAAAAAAGGTAGTCCCAAGTCTGAGTCTGGATTACTTCAATATTTAGAAGTCAGGGAAAAGAGGAAAAGGAGACTGAGAAAAAGCAGTCAGTGAGATAGAAGGAGAACCAAGAGAATGTGGTGTTCTGGAAGACAAGTAAAGTGTTTTAAGAAGGAGAGCATAGGCAACTATGTCAAATGCTCCTGATTTAATAAAATGAGGCCCTAGAAATAACCATTAGATTAGGAAAGATGGAGACAATTGGTGATCTTGAAAAGAGTGGTTTCAATGGAAAGGTGAGATGAAAGTCTGATTGGACTGGGTTCATGAAAAAAATAAATGAAAGGAAAAGAAGTGGAGACAGTAAATATACAAGTTTTTTTCAATGTGTTTTGCTACCGTGTTTCCCCGAAAATAAGACCTAGCCAGAGCATCAGCTCTAATGTGTCTTTTGGAGCAAAAATTAATGTAAGACCCGGTCTTATTTTAATATAATATAAGACCGGGTATAATATAATATGCTATACTATACTATACTATACTATAATATGATATCATACCTGGTCTTATATTAATTATTGCTCCAAAAGATGCATTAGAGCTGATTGTCTGGCTAGGTCTTATTTTCGGGAAACACGATATATAGTCAGACAAGAGAAGTAAGGCAGTAGCTGGAGGGATCAAGGAGTCCTTGGAGGTTATTTTGTTTTGTTTTTTAGAATGGGGAAATATTATGTGTGTTATATGATAATAAGAATAATCAAAGACAGGTAAAATTGATAATATAAGAGAAAGGGGAAATCTACAGTAACAATGCCTGAGAGGCTGAAAGAGATGGGATCCCGTCCTATATATGAGGCAGTGTCGTTAGTTAGGGGTCTGGGGAATGTATTTATTATAAGACGTAGGAGAGAAGGCAGAGTATGTGCGTCAGAATATAGTTGGTTAGATTTGGTGTGGAGCATCAGGAAGTCTTCTGGTTGCTTCTATTTTCTCAGTGAAATAAGAAACAACCAACTGAGAGTAAATGAAGTATTGAAGATGAAGGAGAGGAGAAGTGTGAAATAGTCATTGATGAAAGAAAAAGAATGACTAGTGAAATGTAGTAGCATTGTTGGAAATTGCTAAGGGCTTACTTGAAGCTACTTCTTTAATTTAAAGTGAAATCAGTCAACATTGTTATGTTTTTTTCTTCAGTGACACCCACCTGGTTAGGTGCAGGTGTAGAATAGGTGGAGATTTGGATTTCCCTAGGTTTGGGGTTTTTGCAAGTGGGTACATTGGAGGGAGAGAAGGGAAGGGGACATACAGGATACATGCAGGAGGGTGATAATAATGCTTGACTGTGGTATTGAAGCCTGGTAAGGAGGGAAGGTGTTGAGGAACCGGGAAAAGTGGTGAGAAGCTGGGAAGACAAGAGATGGAGGTCAGAGAATGGAATGCTTGAAATGAGTAATGACTACGTTTCGGATATGATCATGGGAGTAGGAGGCTGGGGCAGAGGGAAGATAAGACAATTGGAAATAAAGATGTCAAGTAAATGAGAGGCCAGGGTATTAGGATGATGTAAGTTGGTATTGAAATCATTGAGAGTAAAGTTACATAGGTTTCAGGTGTATAATTCTGTAATACATCATCTATATATCACATTGTGTGTTCACTACCCAGAGTCAGTTCTCTTTCCATCACCATATATTGGGTCCCCTTTACCCTCATCTACCACCTCCCTTCCCCTTCCCCTCTGGTAACCACTGAACTACTGTCTGTGTCTTTGAGTTTTTGTGTCTTCATTTGTTTGTCTTGTTCTTTCGTTGTTTTCAGTTTTATATTACCACATGTCAGGGAAATCATATGGTTCTTGACTTTTTCTTTCTGACTTATTTCGCTTAGTATAATAATCTCAAGATCTATTCATGTTGTTGCAAATGGCACTATTTCATCTTTTTTTACCACCGAATAGTATTCCATTGTGTATATATACCACAACTTCTTTATCCATTCATCTATTGAAGGACATTTTGGTTGTTTCCATGTCTTGGTCACCGTAAATAAAGCTGCAATGAACTTTGGAGCACACATGTCTTTATGGATAAATGTTTTCAGATTTTTTTGGCTAGATACCCAGGAGAGGGATTGCTGTGTCATACGGTAATTCTATTCGTAATTTTTTGAGGAACCTCCACACTGCCTTCCATAGCGGCTGCACCAGTCTGCATTCCCACCAACAGTGTACGAGGCTTCCTTTTTCTCCACAGCCTCTCCAACACTTGTTACTATTTGTCTTGTTGATGATAACCATTCTAACTGGTGTGAAGTGATATCTCATTGTGGTTTTTATTTTGCCTTTCTCTGATGATTAGTGATGTTGAAGATTTTTTAGTATGTCTATTGGCCATTTCTATGTCACCCCAATAGACTTTAATTTAAAAAAAAAGGAAAAAGAAATCATTGAGAGTTATGACAAGTGATAGTTGAGACAGAGAAAATGAAGGCAGGAAGGGTTGGAAAAGTAAGAAAGAGATGGGGAGGAAAAAACAAGTGGGAGTGACCTGGAAAGATGGTATCTTATCAGTGCAAATCACTTCGTTAGGTATTGTAGTGATTACAGAAAAGTGTAAGATGTAAGGATCTAGGCAATTAATTCTTATATTAAAAAAATACCTGTTCTAAAAGAGGAGGAAAAATGAAGAACTGAGATTGTCTTCGAGAAGAATAGAATAAGGGTTAATTTAATTATTTTTAAGTACCCAAATGATATTTGAGTGTAAGATGCAAAGTAATTATTTTCTGTTTTCACAGAGGATGGCTTATGTGTTTATGCCTGATTATTTCAACTCTGTTCTAATGCACTGACATGGCATCATAAAGAAATCAGCAAAATAACGTGTACTGTTTTGCTTTTTATGACTAGAAGAGGTTTTAAGCAAATTGCTGTTAAATAGTCCTTGAGTGGACCTAATAGAGGAAAAATAAGTAGAGGAAAGCTGTCAGGGTTTATACAATGAAACAAAAATAAACCAAAACTGAAGTTAAATATCAAGAGCAATTATGGAACATTTTTTTTTTTTAAAGTACCTGTTAGGATTTAGGCTGATATCCCATCTATTTCATACAGAATTGATCATTGAACAGTGGGAGTGCTGGGCGCTGACCCCTCCATAGTCAAAAATCCTTGTGTAACTTTTGACTCCCCCAAAACTTAGTTGTCCCTTAGTATCTGCAAGGATTAGTTCAAGTACCTTCCTTGGATACCAAAATCCTCAGATGCTCAAGTCCCCTATATAAAATGGCATAGATCAATGCATACTGTTGGCCCTCTCCATCCGCAGACTCCCAACCTCGGATTGAAAACAGTACAGGTATTTATTGAAAATATAAGTAATTAAATCTGTGCACTTCAAACTTTGTTCAAGAGTCAACTATCTAACCAAAATTCACAGGAATAGAGACAGTGGAAATGTAATGGCTGTGTGCGATGTCAGAGGGGTAGTGGATGGGGGGCGGGGGGTTGTCACTGTGTGAGGGACAGAAATGATAAATGTCTAACTGGTACATTGTTTTGTGCACCTGAAACTAATAAAAGAAATGTTCAAAAAAACAAAATTCACACTTTCTGCTGTGAAAGCTAATTGTTGAAGAGGAGGTTAGAGAGTTAGAAAGAGAAGGAGGGGAGAGATTGATAGCATAGATGAGGTAGGTTAGGTGAGGAATGAATGATCAGGGGAAACTGGGTGGCCACAGATAGGAATTGTCTGTTCCAATCAGATGGTGGTGTTTTTGTTTTTTTTCCCTCTTATCTCATGATCAAGACAGTTTAGCACTGTACGTTTTATTGCAATGTTTCTTTTTCTGAATTTAAATGTTTTACTTAGATAAAGAGTGTTATCTCAGTCCAGTTCTTGGCAAGAACTTTGAAAATGTCATGTACATGCATAAAAACGGGGAGGGGGGTGGAGAAACTAGAAATGACGTCATCTGGACTATTCACTTTCCAAAGAAAAGGGGAGGGACAAAATGTTTTTAGAGTTCTAGAGTTCTAGTTTGCATTCTTGAGATTACTAGTTTACCTTATTATTGTCTCTGTAAGTTTTCTAAAGGGAAATAAATAATCAGGTTAAACTCTCTTGGCATTTAATTGTATTTATTTTTTTATTTCTTAAGCACTGAAGTGCCATTCTAGTGATTAAGCAAGTGCGTTATGACCTATGGTGGGTTAATGTGACAAGTATGTGGCTTGAAGCCAGTGAAATGTCTGCATGTTTCCAACCATACTTAGTTGTTTTCAGATATATAGCTGTCATAATTACTGTGCCTGTTATACTATACTGTTATGATTGCGTCTATTGTAATAGTGCAACTAATTGTTTAGGTGTCAAACTGGAAGCTGTGTGGTTTCTTTGTACCATCAGTTAGAAAGAATTTTTTTGGTATATCTTTTTAATGTTACAAAAGGGACCAGGGATTTACAGTAGAACTACAGAAGCTTTAAAATATTAACAGCCCATTAAGTACAGGATATGGTTCATGAGGTTTAATGGGAAGTTGTTAAAAGGAGATGGAACTTTTCCAATGGTTGGGGAGGGGTTGTTAGTAGCAAAGAACAGGGTAAAGAATTAAAAAAGCTTGTTTTTCTCATAAATAGACAATGTTTGGGTACACTGAACAACAACAGCAACAGAGCTCTTCTGTCCTGATGAGCAGTACTTGGAGCTCCACGAGAATTCCATTTTGTCCATATGGTAACTGCCCTTTTCAGAGGATATCCAGCAATGTTGTGTTAAAAAAAATTTCCTGTGGATTTGAGATGCTTGGCATTCATTAAATCAAACCTTTGGACTTTGAAATAGCACCTACTTTGTTTAACATTTAAAAAATTACAAGGCTCCTGAGACTAGTCCTTGGAGTAGCCTTTAGTGATTATCCAGAGAATAATAAAATACAAGTTTTTCAGAGGAGGGTATTTTAAAAGCAAAAGGGTATAACACTTAAGAGTATAATATTTAATCTATACCCGCGTCTTTGTTCCTTGGAGAGTGGCACACTTATAGCATGTATCACATGGCCACTGATAGTTAGAGTCTAATATGTCATGTGTGTTCCCTGCACATACTTAGGTCTTAGCTCCCTGGTCAGGGTAGCAGGCTTCGCCTACTTGCTTGGTTTAAATATATCCCCCCACCCCGCCACCACCCGCAGCTCTTCAATCCTGAGCAATTTATGTAGCTTTTCTGAGTCTCAGTTTTCTCTTTCACAGTATTATTTATAACTAAATGAAATTATATACATAGAAGCAGTGTGCAAATTATTAAGTGATATACTTGGTATATAGAATATTATTAGATTCAAATAGGTAAATCAGAAGCTAAGACTCTGGAATTTTGTAGCTAGGCCCAGTGATTGGAATCAGAGCTCTACACGATGCTGCTGCTCTTTTCAGCAGACCAAAGTTAGTTTTACCACATACGCTTCAGGACTTTCTTGCTTTGGATTTTATATTAGATCGATATTATTGAATGAACTTTGAAAAACACTGAGAACCCTTTAGAAACCTGAATGAGAATTATAATAAACATTCAATATGACTTTCACACTTTTAATTCCTTGCATGGCATTCATTCTCTTTCATCCCAGTCCATGGTATTGTTCAATATTCACTGTCTGGAATGCTGACATGTTACAGTTATCTGTTGCTTTGTAATTTGTAATAAATCACTCCGAAACAGTGGCTTAAAACAACAGTTTTGGTATTATTGCTCACAGATTCTCTAGGGCAGCGATTTGGGAAGGGCTCAGCAAGACAGTGCCGGCTCCTTCTCTAAGGTTAGGCTGTGGCCAGAGCAGTGAAAGGGGGCAGAAGCACCTGGGGGCTGCCTGGGCATCTTTCTCTGTTTATGTGGTTCCTCCGTGTGGTCTAGTTTGGCCTTTGTCACAGCATGCTGGCCTTAGGGCAGCTGATCTGCTCTCATGGAGGCTCAAACAGCCAGTGTCCTGAGAGAAACAAGCGGAAGGTGTAAAGCCTTTTATGACCTCCCCTCGGAGGTCACAAGCCTGCAGGATTCAAGAGGAAGAAAGATGGATTCCACCTCTTGATGAGAGGAGTGTCAAAGTCATAGATCTGTGGGAGATTATTATTATGACCGTCTTGGGAAAAACCTGTGTGCCGCACAAGTGATGATTAATCCTGTCTTTTCATATGTAGCTCTGGCCTCCTGTGAACTCACTTCTCTAGGGCCACAATATGGATTTACTCTTTTGTTTCTTTTGTAACTCAACAATTTTCCTGTTATATGAACAAGGAAGAAATAGAAGCTAACTAAAAGTAATAGCACTATTCTTTTTGTACGCTCTTAAATCTAAAATCGGCCTTACTTGGAAAGATTATTTGACATATATAATGAAAAATATAAAATCCTCAATTTCCTTTGTACACTCACCAGAAGATGTGCTACTAAATATTGGTTTGGAAAGCACATATTCAAAGAATGTATTGCCACTGATTTGCATGAAACCTCCAGAAACTCTTGTTTGGAGAACAATTTATATCCTCTGACAGATAGTGAGAATGTTTATTCTTATTTCATATGGCACTTTTTAAAAAAATATTTTTAATTTTCAATTACAGTTGATGTGCATTATTAGTTTCAGGTGTACCACATCGTGATTAGACATTTATATGACTTATGAAGTGATCACCTCGATAAGTCTACTACCCACCTGGCACTATACATAGCTATTACAGTATTATTGACTATATTCCCTATGCTGTGCTTTACATCCCGATGACTATTGTGTAACTACCAATTGGTACTTCTTAATCCCATTCCCTTTTTCCACTCCTGCCCCCAACCTCCCTCTCGTCTGGCAACCATCAAAATGTTCTTTGTATCTATGACTTTGTTTCTGTTTCGTTTGTTCATTTATTTGTTCTTTAGATTCCTCATATAAGTGAAATCATATGGCATTTATCTTTCTCTGTTTGACTTACTCCACTCAGCACATACCCTTTAGGTCGATCTATGTTGTTGCAGATGGCAAGATTTCTTTTTTTTTTTTTTATGGCCGAGTAATATTCCATTGTACACATGTACCACATCTTTTTTATCCTTTCATCCATTGATGAACACCTAGGTTGCCTCCATATCTTGGTTATTGTAAATAATACTGCTATGAACATATGGATACACAGGTCCCTTCAAAGTAGTGTTTTGGGTTTCTTTGGATAAATATCCAGAAATGGGATTACTGGGCCCTTCTATGTTCTCTTGTCATAGCGTTTGTTTTAAAGTCTATTTTGTCTGGTATATATATTGCTACCCCAACTTTTTTTTTTTTTTTCATTTCCATTTGGATGAAATATCTTTTCCCATCCTTTTACTTTCAGTCTGTGTGTCTTTCAATCTTAAGTGAGTCTCTTGTAGGCAGCAGATGTAAAGGTCTTGTTTTCTTATCCATTCAGCCACCCTATGTCTTTTGATTGTAGCACTTAATCCATTTACATTTAAAGTAATTGTTGATAAATATTATTGCCATTTTATTATTCATATTTTGATCTTTTTTTTTTCCTTTTCTTAAAGAAATCCCTTTAACATTTTTTTGTAACATTCGTTTGGTGGTGATTAACTTTTTTAGTTTTTCTTGTCTGGGATGATTTTTGCTATTGAGTTGTATGAGTTCCTTATACATTTGGATATTACCCCTTATCAGATATATGGCTTACAGTTTTTGCCTCCATTCTGTAGGTTGCCATTTCATTTTGTTGATGTTCTTTTGCAATATGGAAGCTTTTCAGTTGATGTAATTCCACTGTTTGTTTGGCTTTTGTTGCCTATGTTTTTGGTGGTGTATCCAAAAAAATCATTGCCAAGAACAATGTCAAGGAACTTTTTCCCTATTTTTTTTCCCTAGGAATTTTAGGTCTTACATTTACATTTTTATTCCATTTTGAGTAAATTTTTGTGCGTGTTGTAAGATAGGGCTTCAATTTCACTTTGCATGGGAATATCAAGTTTTCCAAACACTATTTATTCAAATGACTATCCTTTCTACATTGAATTTCTTGGCTCCCTTGTCAAATATTAGTTGACTGTATATGTATATGTGGGTTATTTTAACAAATTTAACTCTTCTGATCAATGAACACAAAGTATTTGTCCATTTTTTTGTGTCTTCAGTTTCTTTCATTAATGTTTTATATTTTTAAGTGTACAGATCTTTCACTTCCTTGGCTAAATTTATTCCTAAGTATTTTTTTGTTTTTGATGTTATTGAAATGAGATTGTTTTCTTTATTTCTTTTTTAGACAGTTCACAAGTGTATAGAAACACAACTGATTCTTGTATGTTGATTGTATATCCTTCACTTTACTGAATTAGTTTATTTGTTCTAACCATTTTTTTTTTTTGGTGGAGTATTCAGGATATTCTATATACAAGATCATGTCATCTACAAACAGAAGCATTTTATTTCTTCCTTTGTGATTTGAATGCCTTTTTTTTTTCCTTGCCGGATTAGTCTGATTAGGACCTCTAGTACTCTATGTTGAATAGGAGTGGTGAGAGTGAAGAGGGCCCATGTTTTGTTCCTGATCTTAGAGAAAAAGCTTTCGACCTTTCACCATTGAGTATATTATGGCTGTGGGCTTGTTATATTTGTTATATGGGCCTTTTTTATGGTGAGGTATGTTCCTTGTATGCCCAATTCGATGAGTTTTTATAATGAAACGTTGTTGAACATTGTCAAATGCTTTTTCTGCATCTACTGAGATGGTCATATGATTTATATCTTTCATTCTATTCTTGTGAGATATATATATACATATTATATATATGTAATATATATGTAATATATATGTAATATATATATATATATAATATGTATGTATATAATTTATTGATATGTGTACTTTGAACCATCCTTGTGTCTCAGGGGTGAATCCTACTTTATCTGGTATATGATCCTTTTAATCTGCTTGTTCTTTGTTTGCTAGAATTTTGTTGAGAATTTTTGCATCTTTATTCATCAGGATATTCAAAAGGAGTTTACAATGACATTTTTTTTCTACAAACTTATTTAATCAATCTTGCAAATTATCAGCTATCCTTATGTTCAATAAATGTAACTTTTTAAGCCAAAAGAGTAATAAAAGCATTCTTTTTATCTTATATCTGTTTTCCCTCTGGAGAAAGGATAGTTTTTTAAATACTTTTTGGCTTTAATGTTTGAACTAATTTTCAAGATTGGCTTTAAATAAATGACTGTAGAATAATAGATAATATGAGAACATTTTTAAAATCATTTTTTAATAGAAAAAAGAAAAGCATTGCCAATTTGAAATGTTGAGAAAATTTGGCAGAGTTGGCAGGGAATATTTAGAGAACACTACTTACATCCTGAGATTCTAGGTAAGTCATAAAGGAATATAAAGTGTAATATTTTAAAATTTTATGATTATCATGTCTTAGATGACTCTAAAGTTACTTTAGAATTAAGACATTTAAACTTTCAAACAATTAGAGAGTTTTACATTTGAAATCATTAGGCAGTTTGGCTTCTTCAATTTTTACAACCTGCTAAAAGTGATCTTTAAATTCTAAGAATTAGAAATATTCTAACTTTGCAAAGAAAAGGAGAACCTAGAGACTCCTCAGGAAAATGGCTGATTTCAGGAGTAGATTAGTGTCAGTGCTCAAAAAAATGGTAGTTTAATGTAGCAAGAACCCAAAGCCTGATTGAAGGGGTTTACATTGGCCAACCTGGGACCAATTAACCACCAAAATAATTAAGTGCCATAATAAATTATAAGCCATTGAAAAAACAGTAATTGATGTGTCTATAAATCATAGAAAAAGAGAGGCTCTTGTTTATAAAAGAACATTGAAGCCTGACTGGTAAATACAGAGGAGATCTGGAGTTACAAAATCATTATGATAAACATTAGATCAGGCTAGGATCATGTGTGGATGCTAAACTATAGGGAAATATTGATGAGCAGCAGGATATTTGATTGACTTCAAGTCTCAGGCTGCTTATTAAGTTGCAAGAGAGGAAATAATCCCAATAATTACGCAGTAGAGAAATAAGGCAACAGCTTGACCCGGTGATAAGAGTTTACAGAATGAATGAAGAACAGATAGACCTGGTAAGTGTCTAGATATTATACTCAGGTCAAGAATGCCTGAGTTCATCCTCATCACATTAGACAAATGCAAAATGAGGAATGTTTTATTTAAAAAAATGGAGGGCAGACTGTGTCCTTTAAAAAGATCAATGTCATAAATGACAAAGAAAGGCTGTGGAGGTGTTCTCATCAAAAGAGTCTGAAGTGACATGACAACTAAATGTATGTAATACCTGATCCTACACTGTTTCCTGTACTGGAGGAGAAAAAAATAAATGCTATAGAGGACATTATTGGGTCTACTGACAAAATTAAAAGATGGACAGTTTAGATAAAAGTATTATATCCATGTAAATTTATGCAGTTGATGTTCTCTGTGTTTATACAAGAGACTACTGCTAGGTGGGTTTCTTAGGAAATGCACAGTGACATTTTTAGAAGTAAAGGGCCATGGTGTATGTAACTTACTGTCAGATGATTCAGAAAAATTTTTTTATATGTGCGTGTGTAGAGAGCATAAGTACAAATAATAAAACAAATAGAGTAAAATGTTAACAATAGGTGAGTCTGGGTAAAAGGTATGTAAGTATTCTTTGTGGTATTTTTGTTTTTGCAACTTTGTGCGAATTTGAAATTTCAAATAAGAAGGATTTAAAAAAAAATTTTTTTAAGGGAGCTGAAAACACCAGTTGATGTTAGAATTAAAGAAAAGCAAATAAAAGCAAAGTCAAAAACTTCCCAAGACATAATTTCATTATTTAATAAGCTGGTAACGGATCCATTACTTTGAGACATTTGCAACTATTTCTAATAAAGACATGAAGGAGATTACTTGATGAAGGCATCAAAGTGAACGACATGATATAATTATTTCTGATGTCTATGATTCTGTCTCTCTGTGATTTTGGCAACTGGTATAACCAAAGATGTGAGGAAAAGTTGTTGTAGTAAAGATACAACGCAATAACAGTGAGCTTACTGATAATGTCATAAGTTATTGTTTCTATTATTTGGGGCTATTCAGATGTGTAACTAAGAAAAAAGGGCCCAAACTATTATCACTTCTTTTAGGATATGTAGAATTAGAGAAGAAACCGCATACATTATTTTCAATGACTTGAATGACTGAATTTATACTGCTACTTGTGAAAACAGTTGCCTGATCTGTGCTAGTATATTAACCATTTCTTTATCTGGCTTTGAATCCTCTCTTTGCTTCTGTCCTGCAGCTCTGAATTAGATTCATTAATCTTCTAATCTACCCTAGATTTCATCAGTTCCCTGAAATCTCCGGTACCGTGCTCTAACAGTGTCTTCCCTACTTACTTTCTCTTCTTGTCTTTCACCCAGTGATAGAGTTCCTTGTATGAACTATTTAGCCAGGAGGAATTCAGACCAATCTTGACCAAAAGTTTAAAAATGCTTGACTAAGCATGTCACACCAGGTGATATCTCTCTCTGCAGTAGACCGGGTGTATGATAAAACGTCATTATTTCTGAAATTTTGTTAATATTAAGGTACTTATACAAAACTATTTATAGAAAGGGAAAGAGACAGATTCTAAATAAATGAATAAAATCTGGTTTTCAGTGACTTCCTACTTCTACTTTCAGAACTGTTTCTGAGGGCTAGAATTGCTTGCCAGGGCTAGAATTGCTATGTAATCTGTTAGGTCCCTAATTACTTCTGCTTCGAAGAAACTTTATGATTCCAAGCTTGGAGAGTTCTCTTGAACACCTTATATCTTGTTCCTCTCATTAAACCAAAGAAATACATTTGTAATGATAAAATTCCAGGAATGGCCATTAAAGGTGACTTTTTTTCCATTTGAATGATGTCACAAGTGATTATTAAATCTGCCAGTCTATACCCATTGATTAATTTTTTCTGTATAAAGCCCGAAAACTGAAATCAAATCATGCCCATGAGACCACCCCTTCTCCCCCAATCCCGTTATTACCATGGACAGAAAAAACAAACTTAGCCAAATGCCAGAAACCTATGTAACGATAAATATGCACAAGGAAAGGGATGGGTATTAAATTTTACTAAGAGCTACATATCTTGGGCCAAGCACTATTTATACATTATTTCAGTTTCAAAGAGAGAAATATACAGATTCTTTTTAAAGAAAAAAATATTGTCTCAGACCTTCCAATATTAAATTCTTTCTTATTATCATTGTTATTTAAATATGTACAAATATAAAACAAAGTATAAGTTCTTTATGCTAATAGCTCTTATAGACTCATAAAACCAAAATAAATTACAATTTTAATGACAAAAGTACGAAACCAATAAAAGTCACATCACTATTACTATGAAGGCAAAAACTGTTATTGAAACTAAATTTCTTCTTAAAGTGAATATGATGCAGGTTTCTCTGAGTTCAGTAGGCCTGTACTGCTGTATGATGACTTCTCACATTATTTTTCTCTATCCAAACTGTTAGAAGCCTTAGTTTATACAGCATTATGTCCTCATTTGGCCTTCATTTGGCACAAAAACATTTTTTATGTAAGTATTCCTCTGTTGTTTTCTCATTAGGTTATGACAATTCTAGTACTATTTGGGGATAACGCAACCCAGAATACAAATGTCAAAGCAGGCATTGACACTATACTTTGTTTTAAGATGTTTATTCACTTTATTTGCTTAGTCTTACCATACCTACGTTCATTATTTAAAAGAAGACGATCTTCAAAATGAAAACCTAATACCATGTATATCTATCTATATCTATATCTATATCTATGTCTATGTCTATGTCTATGTCTATGTCTATGTCTATATCTATATCTATATCATCTATCTATATATCTGTATCTATCTATATCTATATCTATATATCAGTAAACCCCTGACCAGGAGGAGTTTGTGGACTCCCAGGATGAGAGACACTGCATTATCAGATTTAATCCTTAGAACAACCTTAATAGATTGATATTATTTTTACCATTTTGCAGATGAAAAGATTGAGATTCAGAGAAATTAAATATCGTAACCTCAGATCACATAGAAAGTAGGTTTAGGAGAACCCTTAGATGCATTGGGCAAGAGAAGGGTGGTAATTGGAAGAGTGATAAGGATTAGATTGCATGTTCTATTTAGTGTGGCAGTCTTAGAACAGTTACTGGACAAAATCTGTCATTTATTTATTTTCTCCTTTGGTCTCAAAACTTATACAGGTATCCTAAGGTCGGAGAGTGCTATGCTATGTTACGTTCACTGTGGCTCCCATGCACTGAATAGTCTTTGTATGTGGTAGCACATGGTAATCTACACTTTTTTCTTTTTCTCTTTCTGGCCAGAAGATTAACCAACAAACCTCACTGTGGAAATTTCCAGGGTAATCCATGAGTTTAATCCACATGAGGTGCACATCAAATGAGTTATTGATGCTCTCGTTCTTCCCAACCCTCTGAGACCGTAAATGTCACTACTAGAAAACTGCTGCTGATTATCTGTTTGGAGAGTAAGAAACTTATTCATGCAGCCCAGTGCCCTGTTCCCTCACTCAGACATCAGGTTGGCTGGAGGTTTACAATGACCTTACTGTCAACCTGTCAGGCATTTCTAACCTTCGATTTAAAAGGCACACTGTAACCATATATAAAGTATGAAATTCTAGTCCTGTGCTGGACATAGAATTATAAAATTTTTTAAATGTAATACTGAGTACCCAGTTAAAATGGTTTCATGACTGAGCATTGAAGGAATTAGCTAATCTATGAGGTACATTTTATCTCTTATTTTGAATACACTTTAAATGGAGTGAATATGAATCTATTTTTCTGTTTAAGGGTAAACACACACACACACACACACATACACACACACAATGTATAAAGCTGGTTTTCTAGCTTTAACACTGAAACTCAGATTAACAGTTTAGGTTTTGTTTCTTAGCACTAAATATTTTTATTAAAATAAATAAATCACCTATACTGACATCAGTAAATGTCACTTATCAAACACACTGCCCCAAACACATGTTTTGAACCAAAGAATGACTTTACTAATGGAATTTCAGGTACCATGGAAGGCCAACATGAGATCAGTTTGAAATTGTACAATTTACAAATAACTAAAATATAAACTGTCTTGCATTTTTGTTCTTCCATCCATAACAAATCCAGTGAAATCCTCTTTGTTTCCCAGTAATCATCTTGTACTCATCAGGAGCAAAAAATTAATACTCAATGTTTATAGAAATGTTGATTAAAGAAGCTAATGGTCAATGCTTGTTAAGATATTGTGTCCAAGGCCCTCAGTCTTATGTGTGGTAGTATAAATTAGTATAACATTACTGAAAGCCATTTTATAAATATGAATCAACAGCTTTCAACATGTATATACCTTTTGATCCATCAAGTGCATTTCTAGGAATCCTTTTTAAGGACATAAACAGATACATGATCAAAGATTTGTGTACAAGGATATTTGTTGCTATATTATTTATAATATAGAAATATTAGGTGCAACTTAGATGTCCAGTAAAGGAGGATATTTAAATTTAAATTTTCAAACATAGAATAGAAGTACTCATTACTCAACTTTAACAAGCAATATTTTTTTTTTGATGGGCGTTGATATGTCTATTAGCCATCTGTATGTCCTCTTTAGAGAAATGTCTCTTCATGTCCTCTGCCCATTTTTTTTCAATTAAAGTTTATTGCGGTGACAATTGTTAGTAAAGTTCCATAGATTTCAGGTGTACAATTCTGTATTACATCATCTATAAATCCCATTGTGTGTTCACCACCCAGAGTCAGTTCTCCTTCCATCAACAAGCAATATTTTTTAAAAAGAAAAAAGTGGGATATTTTCAATGTCAGCCATGATGTGATAATAATGTATGGGTTCAAATTCAATCAGAGGAAAAACATCTAAGGATGTTGCTAAGGTACCACTGGTCTAATTCTTCATAGAGCACTCACCACCCTGGTACTATTATAGCTTACTTAGTAAGTTAAAGAGCTTATATTGTTAAAATGTTCAAATATTAGGCTGGAGAGGTTCTGATAAAATAAACTAAAATCTGGTTGGCACAAGCAGCTTCTCTTCTCTCTGACCATAGAGGTCATTACTGCCCCATAATTCTTAGTCCATCCTCCATGCTCGCCCAAAACAAGAAGTGGTGCATTGTCACTGACCGCGTCGAACCTTCTATTTGGGCAGAGCGTATACTCGGAGATGGCTCACATAATCCGTTATTCCTTCTGTTAACTTTAAACTTCCTACAACCTCTTCTGAGGTATTATAAAATTGGCTGCATTAGCCCCTTTCTTTGTAAGCTACTTCATAATTGGACATGGTGCATCCCATAACAAATTGGAAGAAGGAGTATCCCTCTGTCCTGATGCTTGTAAAATTTATTGGGAATCAGAATTGATTTCCAGAAATTGTTGCTCTTTACAGAGAAAGAATGACTCATAAAATATAAATAATAATATACGAAATAATAAAAATGTAAATGACAATAAATATAATAATTAAATGATAACAATAGTTTTTTCCTGAGTAATACTATGAAACAACCCTTTTCAGAGCACTTTATACATGTTAGTTCATTTAAACTTCATAGCAGTTTCATATTTATTCTGCTCTCATCCTCACTTCATAGTTAATAAAACTGATGCACACAGGAGACTTAGCCAAGGTTACCCAGGTAGAAAATGGCAGAGCTGAGATTTAAGTTTAGGTCTCTCTGACTGTATCTTGTAGTAATTGCCATCCCCAATATTTATTGATATTTATTTATGGCAGGCACTGGGTCTACATTCACAAATAAAACATCCATGCGATCTGTACTTCTGGAGCTTATATTCTAAGAAGAAAAGACAGACACTAAACAAGTAAACAAATACAAATTTACTAATTATCATGAATGCTAACACAGGAAAAACATTATACAATGAAAGAAAACAGTAAGGGATGTACTTATATAAGGGTGGTCAGGAAAGGCATCTCCGAGGAGTGACATTTAAGCAGACACCTGAAAGATGAGGAGAGGTCATTTGTGGAGAGCAAAGGGAAGATTTATTCAGTCCCAACAACAGCATATGCCCTGAGGCAGGACAGAGACTGGTAGGTCTAAAGTGAGATGACACCAATATAGGGAGGGAAAAAAGTATATGAAATGAGGTTGGAGATAAAATAAGTGTCAGGGCTTCACTTTTAGAAGGGCCTGATGCTTTATTTAATGCTCTGCTGTCACCGTCCTGAAATTCTTAATTTTTGAACAAGGGACTCAGCATTTTCATTTTGCACTGGACCTTGCAAATTGTATAATCGGTCCTATTTGTGAGTTATGGGAAGGAAACTGGATGGTATTATAATGGGATGTCTCCAGTGTTTTATGCAGGGATTTGACCTGATGACTCAACATTAATATATAGAAATTAAAATTGAATGTGACAGTCATGACCCAAAGTATAAATGTCCAATTCCAAATGAGTACATTCAGAATTCAACTTGTTCAGGAGATTATGTGGCTCAAATCAGATATCCCATAGGAGCAATATTGAGACTTTTTATATGTCCAAGGCAGATGACAACTAACACTTTTGCTAAATATTTTTTAATAAGTTTTAATCAGTGGATTCAAAGCTTCTTCTTAAGCAAAATCTTAGCTTTGCCTGAGATACTCCTGGCTTACCATCTAGGTGAAATTACTGCTGTGGCTTTTATAGTATTAGAAAATCCAAGAGTTATGGATTTTCCCTCAGAGACATGGGATATATGTGCTTCTGGTTCTTTCTAACGGTGCCAACCTTAAATTGTCTGTGTACCAAAAAATAGCTGAAATAAGTGATTTTTTTTTCAGGACAGTAGTCCAAAGGAGCTGTTAGTTATCCACTCCTCTAGACTGAGGAGTATGATATGTTACCATGTCTGGGTCATGTTAGTCTGCTTCAGTGTGGACACTCAATAAATGTTCGCTAATTTCAAAATCACCTTAAGTCTTCACAGAATTGTCTTTATTAAGTGATACTTTACCTCTGCAGCTCTAAAACTATTATCAAGATAAGATTTCATCTGTTTCCTGAATGTAGTTTCCTGTGTGATAACTTAAAAAAACACACACAAAGAAAACTTTTCATTATGAAGAATTTCTATTAGGAAAAATTTGTATCTTTCAAAGGATTGACATGCTTTCTTTTATCAGCAACAAAAATGATATAATCCTTAATTTACCATTTTGCTTTGACAGCCTGGAAGCTTATAGCCAAAGTTTAATCTTTAATACAATAATAGTTGCCTTTCTAATCCCAGAATAAGGGTATCATATTTGCTTCTTTCTTCATTTGACCATTTAAACATTTATGAAAAATATTCTATCATACTCATAGTAATGGGAATGCAAAAATATATAAAAATAATTTTTGCCCATCAAATTAGTGAAATTTCAGAAATGATAAGTTATGTTTCCAATATACATTGAGTGGTACTATAAAGTAATTATTATTAGATCTGTGTGTACTGATATGGAATAATTTGCAAAATATATAGCTACATTAAACACACACACACACACACACACACACACACACACACACACAGTACAGAACCTGAACACTTTGGTCAGAGATGTTCTGCTGAAACAGCTCTCTGGAGAAAAAAAAGCACTCTGATTCAAAACAGGTTTAGATTTCTATGGTGTATGAGTAAATACTCCTACAATGGCTGATTTCAAGCTACTAACATGAAGTCACTGCACGTTGAGTTGGGAAGAAATGTATTTTATTGGTTCTCATGAACCAGTAAGAGCTGACTCCAGCACACTGCTGAATAGCATAGTGCATATGTTAGGAATTCAAACAAGTAAATGTAAAAAATGCTTATGATTTAACCTTAAGTGAAAAGGCAAGTATATGTATTATACATTTATTGCATATTTGTAATAATTACATATGATTATGTATATAAACACAAACAGGTACGTATGTGTGATCCCATTTTTATTTCAAACATACATACTGTAAGTGTGTGTGTGTGGGGTGAGAGTTGAAGGAGAGAGAGATAGAGAGGAAGAGAGAGAGACACGATTGTTTGTCAGGTGTTGGGAAAGTGAAAGTCCTACCAACAAAATGAGTCCTTTCCACAATGTAGAAAAGAAAGAAAACTGATTTGTTAGTAGGTAAGCATAGTAGAGTTTATGCATATAGTAGCCTTCTAGAGGATATAAATAGAGGATGAAATCTCACATGATTTATACAGCAAAGAAGAGGAAAGAATAAGAATTTCTCTTATCACTTTATGACAGTCTCTGTACATCTCACAAGAGCCCTGAGCTAATTCTGGTGGTGCACATTTACATGTCATAGATTATTTGGCCTGCAACATTATATGTATCTCTCCACTGTAAAAATGAGGGAAGAGGCAGGGTTCACTCCCTAGAGAGATTTGTTTATTTTCCAAAGATTTGAGTAGGACTTAGATTCACTATGTTTTCAAGGAAATACTGTACAAAGGGGGGCGGAGGTTGGCAGTGGTCTCTTTGCCCTTTATAAATGGAGAAAATAATTTTCATTTACCCCTACACAGGTTGAAATGAAGATTAGAAGGGAATGCCCCAAATATTGATACTAATTATTTGGTGAATTGTTTGTAGTTTTTAATGATTGCCTGTATTTTCCAGGTATTCCTAGTGAACACATATACCTTATAATCAGGAAAAAATGTTCTTTGATCTTAAAATGAGATTATGTCATTATATTTTATTATTTGAGATTTCTTTTTTAAAATCTCAAGTTGTTTATTGTTAATCCTTCTATGCACAATTTCATCACTATGTACTTTTATTCAGTTCTGGGGAATACATAAGCACAGAAAATGTCCTTGTCTTCAAAGAGTTTTTAATATATTCAGAAAGTTAAGTTAACTTACATGGAATAGCAAAGCAGTGAATGATACAAGCAAATGACACACAGCCCAGGACTACATTGTATATAGTATGGTGCTGTGGTACTACCGTATTTCTCCGAAAATAAGACCTAGCCGGACGATCAGCAAAAATTAATATAAGACCCAGTCTTGTTTTATTATGGTATAAGACTGAATCTAATCTAATCTAATCTAATCTAATCTAATCTAATCTAATCTAATCTAATATAAATACCGGGTCTTATATTAATTTTTGCTCCAAAAGACGCATTAGAGCTGATTGTCCAGCTAGGTCTTATTTTCGGGGAAACAGGGTAAGATGAGAAAGAAGTCAGAGCATTCTTAAGTTCAAAAAAGGTTATTTGGAAGAAGTAGGTTTGGGAAAGTTTTGAAGTTTACTTTTTTTTTTAACGTTTTTTATTTTATTTTATTTTTTTACTTTTTTAAATTGGGGAACAGTGTGTACTTCCAGGATTTTTTCCAAGTCAAGTGGTTGTCCTTTCAATCATAGCTGTGGAGGGCGCAGCTCAGCGCCAGGTCCAGTTGCCTTTGTTTGTTGTATGGGTCACAGCCCAACATCCCTTGCAGGAGTCCAGCCGGCAACCTTGTGGTTGAGAGGACACACGCTCCAACCACTGAGCCATCTGGGAGCTCAGCAGCAGCTCAGCTCAAGGTGCCCTGTTCAATCTTAGTTGCAGGGGGCAGAGCCTACTATACCTTGTGGGAGTTGAGGAGTAGAACCGGCAACCTTGTGGTTGATTCCCACTGGCCCATGTGAGAATTGAACCGGCAGCCTTTGCCATTAGGAGCACAGAGATCCAACCGCCTGAGGCACCGGGCTGACCCTGAAGATTACTTTTTATAACTAGATGAAAATCTCGTCGGATGAGTTTAATGTCATAAACCAGATCAAAAGTCAGGAATGAACCTAGAGATTTCTATTAAAAAATATAGCTAATATATCAGTTTCAGGTGTACACCATAATTTTTCAACATTGATGTACCTAAAGAAGTGATCACCATGATAAGTCCAGCAACCATCTGACACTATACCATGCTATCACAATATTATCGACTATATTCCCTACGCTGTACATTACATACCCATGACTTACTAGTTTTATACCTGGAAATTTGGAACTCTTATTTCCCTTCACCTTTTCCCCCCTTATAAAATCTTTCAGTTACAGTTGACATTCAGTATTATTTTATATTAATTTCAGGTGTACAGCATCGTGGTTAGACATTTATGTAATTTAAGAAGTGATCCCATGACTAGCTGTGTACTATTCTAGCACTATGCATAGTTATTACTCTATTATTGGCTATATTCTCTATGCTTTACATCCCCATAACTACTTTGTAACTACCAATTTGTGCTTCTTAATCCCTTCCCCTTTTTCACCCATCCCCCAACCCCCCCCCCCAATCTGGCAACCATCAAAATGTTCTCTGTATCTATGAATTTGTTTCTGTTTTGTTTACATTGTTCTTTAGATTCCACGTTTATGCAAAACCAACATTGCATCTGTCTTTCTCTGTCTGATACACTCCATTCAGCACAGTACCCTCCAAGTCCATGCCGCCACAGATGGCAAGAACCCATTACTTTCTATTGTTGGCCAATATTCCATTTTATATATGTACCACCTACTATTTATCCACTCATCCATTGTAGCATGAGCCAAGGCAGGTGGTTTGTACAGAAAAGCCACTGAAAACATCTTGGGTGTGCGTGAAAGTTGTGTGGGGCAGGGTCTAAGAATCACTGGGGTGTGACGTCCACCAGCTTGATGGAGACTCAGATATGGGTGTCTGCAGGCCGGGAAGGGGGAGGGTTCAACAAAGAAACAGTGGCTTCCATCAGTTTCTTCGTCCAGGAGAAAGCTGTCCCTCCAGCCCCAGTCCTGAAGCCGGACAGCTCAGTTCCCTTCTTCTCTCTCTCCTCTCCCCCCCAATATGTCCTGTTGCCTCTCCAGCTGCTGCCCCAGCACTGGAGCTCAGAGCCAGTGATTCCACTGGTGAGTAAGTCTGTCCACAGTCCCTTTAAGAGGAGCACCTGGGACACCAGCTGCCCTCCGTCTGTCTCTCAGCCACAATCTTCGCTGGCTTTCACAGCAAAAGTTATGGAGACTTCTCTCCTTGGTATTGGAATTCTGGACTGGGGAGCCCAGTGTGGTGCTGGGACCCCGTGTTCTTTTAGGGGGACCCCTACAGCAGAGGTATCCCTCCCTATTTTTAAAGGTTACATATGGGTGTGGAACCAGCCTGTTGCATGTCTCTGCCCCTTCTGTAATACCAGTCTCCAGGTGGCTTCTGTTATGTCCTTAGTTGTAGGGCTTTGGTTCAACAAGATTTCAGCAATTCTCAATGATGGTTGTTTTGTAGTTTAGTTGTAATTTTGATGAGGTTGTGAGAGAAGTAAGCATAGCCTTTACCTACTTTGCCATCTTGACTGGAACCCCCACCTGAGAGTTTTCTAGTCTCTATAGTAGAGGAAGGCAAATGAAAAGAGTCAGTGAAATGGGTGACACTGAGTGACACTGTGAAGCAACAAATAATAAACCATTTCAGACCAATTGAGTTGGACTTGTAGTCTAAAGGCAGATATGCTTTGCATAACATCAGAATCCAAAAGAAATCCTGTTGCTGGTGAAATGATAGCTTAAATAAGCCAAAGGAGTTTCTCCTCTTGAACAAATTGATTTCTGATAACAATATTTACTCCAGAGAAATGGGAAATTAGCATTAATAGGCAAAACAGACATACTAGGACCAACTCTAGAAAGTTAAGTGACCTTAAATTTTATCTTTATTAAATCTTTCCTTTCAAAATAGAGCTTTCTAAACCCTCTCAATGGCATGACCTTAATGAAGGTAGACTTTCATCATTTGATTGTTCTTTCCAAATAAAAATAAACCCTGAATTAAGAAAAACAATTTTGTGCAGTAAGATATTATGTAGATTGATCTTAGTGGAATTTTATGGTTGGTTGGTTATATATGTAGTCTTGTGTGATTTATATATGACATCCTTTTAATTTATCTACAACAGTTACAGATTGGTACCTGGGAAGCAGGATGAATATGTAGGATGTTTGTTTGGGAGAACTTTTGGTATTTGTTCTTGTGGGGCAATGGAAGCAAGCAGGATTGGGCTGAAGGAGGAGTAGGGATGTGATACAGTGAGAACAAAGGCCCCAGTCAGTCCCATGGGGAGGCTATTTGGAACTGTTCCAGTTTGAAGGAAGGGGGCTAGGTCTTTGTACCCTTATATTGACCAGTCATCTAACGTTAGCTGCCCCCAGGAGGGGATGTGATCTTGAGCAAGGTGATCTATACAATTGAGAATAACTCCCAGAGAGGACTGAAAGCTGAGGACTGGTAGCAGTTGGGGAATAAAGTCTTCAAACCTAATTTAACATTGTAACTATGGGAAAATCAAACTTAACATGTACATTTTAGTTTTACATTATACTTTTTAGGAATATTACGTAAGTACAAGATCTATTGATATGTTCTCATTTAAGGTTCTGGATTTGGAGTATTAAAGGTGACTTATTCCAACTCAAAGAGGTGTCTTTTTTTTTTTTTTTAAGATTAATATGGAAGCTTCACTTGAGTGTCCCCCACCTCCAGAAATACTAAGTTAATTCTGTTAAATCACTTATCTGTAACATCATTCTGCATATGCTGAATACTGAATAAGAACAGTGAGTTGTTGTTCAGTGTTTTTAGTTTTTAATTCCATTTGTTCATGGGAATTTTAATTTCAGTACAGCTCTATGATGATCTTTGTAATATTTTGGAGGATTCTGATATCAGGCGTAATTCTCCATTCCCTCGTTCTGGCTCATACATTAACTGGCCTATATTAAAAGAGTCCCCCACCCTCACCCCCATTCTTTTTCTTGGAATGAAAGCTTAAAAAGAGAGAATCTGTCTTGGTTGTTATGCATGCCTTTTTTGCCTCTTGGATAGACTACTATGATTTATTTTCTTTTGGCCTTTCCCTGAAAGTCATCCAGAAGCAACAGTATTTATAGAACAGAGCAGCTCTACTACTGAACATGGCAGCGGGCAGGGGGCTGGGTTATCTTCTGGAGTTTGTGTTGTCTGCAAGAACAGCAGTCAGATGGATTGAGTTTAGATTTTACCGATTTAACACTTAGAATAATCTAGACTTTAAATCTATTACTTGTTTGTGAGAATATGGGATCAGTAAGATGATAGCTTTAGGAACATGGATTTTGATGAAGCTAGATTAGAACAGGCACACTAGTTATATATATGAGAATCTCACATATTCTGTATAGCAGAGTTACAATTTTTGAAATGTAAATCCACAAGGCTGAAAAAAATCAGGAGTGGTCGAAACATCATTTTACTCAGTTTCTAGGGGCATTGCAACTAACTTATGTTCATATAGTCCTGGTCTTGGATGAATTCAAGTATCATTGGTAGATTTTCATAGAATTTCTATATTGAGTATTTTCATCTTCCCTCTCTCACTCTTCCTTCCTCCTCTTTGGCTATTTTAAGACATAATCAGAATGGAAATTATAGGGATAGTACTTTTATAAAGCCTGCCAAACTTTTACCATTACCATTAACAATTTATATTAATTCATGTAGGTTCTCTGAATAATAATTCTCACTTCTACCTTTATGTAACACTGAAGGTTTTGTATCCCTTTGTTTCTTAGGAGATTGTATTTATGAGGTTAGTTGTGTTTATCTGAGATCTGATAAAATGATCTGGTTTAAACCTGGAACATAAAAGATTTTTGTTTTTGAAGTTTGTTGATGACTTTGTGCCTATGACATCCAAAGAGATGTTTTTGGTTTCATTTGATGACTATAAAGGTCAAAAACAGAACCAGAAACTTATCAGCTAACATTTGATTGTATAGGAATGCACATTCCCTGAAACTATACATGTAATGTATTAAATCTCTTAAGTGCTAAAAAGTCTGTTCCAAAGTGAAATAATTGACAAGACACTATTATGTCTTCTAATAATCTTTGTTTTACCTTGTAGAAAGAAATTACGTTGCATGCTTCTCTAATTCAGATTTGAACTAATTTTTCATAAAAAATGTGACCCATCTAAAAAATGACATGGCCCTTAGAACAAATAGACCCTTAGAAATTTTGTTCCAAATAACTTATTTAACACTGCTGTGTTCAATTAATATTAAGACTTTTTCATTAAAAATTTACCTATTTACAACTGATTATACTGTATTTCAGTATATAGAGCACTTTGGCATATTTTCTGGTCCTTATCATAATAATTCTACGGCATGGTTAAGATAGTTATATTATTGTCCCTAATCTATAGATGAGTGATCTGAGGCATATAATTAAAAAGGGTAGATCTCCTAATTCAAGTGGTCTTTCTACCACATTGTGCTATATCCCATGGATGATCATTTGTTTTGATTTTCATAGATGTGAAGCAGAATTTCTGTCTGTTTCTGCCACGAGCAGGCAAAACCTCTTTTTAAAAGGCAGGAATAGGTGTTGTAGGTTGTAAGAGATGCCGAACTTGATCAGGCTGGCAAGAACTATAAATTGGTAAGGCGGTCTGATCTGGTCAGCATATCTACAATAAGTAGACTGTATCAAAATAAGCCAGGATTCCATGGTCAGGAACTTAGCACGGAAGCAGGAGAGCTTTAATGGTGTAGGGGATAGTAGGGCTGTCAATCAGTTTCAAAACTCCAGGGGGCACACCATTATTGTATTCTCTGTGAGTGTTATCTTCTGTAGTTGTGCACCATGGCAGTACTCCATGATATATTAAGAATATTAAAAGAGCAGTTATGCAGTGAAGAAGCTCTGAAGACTGAGGCCTTTTATTATGGCTAGCTCTGATGATCAGTAAGTCATTTTCCCAGACAGAATCCTTTGGTCTTAAAAAGCTGAGGTCAACTCTCACAGCTGTAGTTTCTCCAGGGATAAATAGTCCTTGTGCTTAGCCAAAAGCCTTTCACATCAATATTTGAAGAAAGAGAACCATATCCTGAAGTCAAATTGAGGATTATTTATGCCCCTTTCCAAACACAGAGAGGTTGGCTTCTTAGATGGTGAACTGTGTTTGGCAAGGTGACAGGAGTTCAGAACACCAGAGTCCTTATCGTATCTTCATGTGCTTTCTGCACTTCAGTTTTGCGAAGTTCATAATAGATTGTGAAGATTGCTCTTAGTTATCTCTAAGAACTTTCAGTTATGGCTTAGATCAAATTGAAATATTCTGGGATGGTTTTTAAATGATTTATAGTTAGGTACTAGCTTTTCATGATGTTAACATTTCTATTTGACACAGAAAATCATTCTTTCTGAATAGTTGATGATTTATTTTGATTTGAAATTATAAATCCCAAAGATAATTTTCTTTCCATGAACATTGTGTTGTTTGGCAGGTAGTTTTCCCTAAAGATTATTTAAAAGTCTCTTACCCTTAATTGAATATGTTACACAGCATAGAAATCCACTAAGCAATGCTTCCAAAAAGTATTTTCATTTAGTGGATTATGTACAACCCCCTTTTAGATTTGATGAAAAGAGTCAATAATAGTAAAGTAAGCTCAAATGCATTTTCAACATGTTGAAACACTCAGTGCCAAAGAGAAAAATAAGTATTGTTCTGAAATGAATGAACAATAATCTTTGTATTTTATACCAGAAAGTATCATGGGAGGGGGGAGATAAGGATTTTAAAAATTCATGTGAATGCTAAAATTTTTCTTTTACTTTGCTAATGCTCACTTTAAAAATTTTCCAAGTTGCATTATTTGCAGTCTAGGCATAAGGGATATATAATTTTCCTAGTATAAAAAAGATCGAAGCCCTTGTTATAACCTGTTGGCCGTGAAATCTTGTAGTGTCTTACCATACTGACTTAAGTGTAGAAATAGAAAAAACAGCATTTGAAGCAACTTATGTTGAAATTATATCAGTAACATGCCATAGCAGTCTCTCTTTTTTTCCTTCAAAAAGATGGCGAATTAGATATTGTATTTACATGAGGGTTATAACATTTTTTCCCTGGATTAGTATGTATTCACAGAACTAGAGTACAATAAATACTTAGTAATATAAAAATACTTTGAATATAACTTAATATATGATGAATCAGAAACTCTGATAGGACCTTGCATTATCTTGGGTACATCTTTATAAATTATACAATTATACAATACCATGGAAAAATGCTAGTTGTTTCAATTTTACCTTTTGGATTTTAGATGAAAGGGTTTGTTACATATATTCCTTCTACATTCTTTAATGCCAAATTTTCAGAAACAAATTATTTTTATTCAGTGATATTTATGAGTTTCCTTTCTTAAAAAGTTCTCTACTGAAATAGGAGAGCTCAATTTGGTTTTGAAAATTACATTTATGAATGACTCCTCTACTGGCGTGAAAATTGTAGACTAGGTTATGTTTGTCTCTCCCCCCAATGAAGGCAGAAGTCTTTTTCTGAAGTCAGTAACAGTTTAGAAAGAGAGCAGAAAAATATGTGATTGAAAGAATTGAGCCCAGTAATTCCTGCTATTATGGTGACTTTCATCTGAAACATGTGGAGTGCTCTTCAAGCTCTATTTCCCATTGTTGAATTAATATAACAAATATAGAATATGATTTTGAGCAGTGTGTTTACTTTCCTAGATTTAAATTTGTTTTTTTAGGAAACAGTCTGAGCAAAGTACATACTTAGCCTTGAATAATTATTTTTAGAGGACAAATAATATTCACTGACAGAATACTCTCTGGGTAAAAAAAACAAAAAACAAAAATGAAGTTATTTTATTAACTTTGGTTTAGTTATTCAGTACTTTTCTGTTCATGTAGAATATTTCATCTGGCTCTCCTGGCAATGCCGTGAAGCTAAGAGAGGCAGTTGGGGAAAATAATGGCACAGTGAGATGACTTGCCAAAGGGAATGTAACTGGTAGCTTCAGTACTAGAACTCAGATCTGACAGGCTAACTGTGTGTTTTCTTCAGCCGACCACAGTCTCATTTTATAACCTGTTGATCATGATGCAGCCAAAATTTTAACATTATAAAAATGAGCACTTTCAAAAATCTACCAGAATGATTCCTTCAGGTACTCTACCATTACTTCATACAAAGTAGGTTTTTTTTGTTTTTTTTTTTGAGTGATAAATACAAAATCACCATGGTAAAAATAATTTTTACTCGAGAAGATAGAGAATGGAAATAAGGTGATGTAGTGGGTTAAGGCACCAATTTCTAGCCCAACCGACTTAGATCTTTATCCTGGCATGAATTTGGTGGTACCTCCTAGTCCCTCATGGATTTTTCCACATCAGACAAAACCACTGAATGGTTTTGTGCAGTCTGGCAGGATTGTTAGTTGCAGTGGTGTAGAAACGGAAACAATTTGGGAGTTGTAGGTTGAAACTTAGGTGCCTGGTTCTATGAAGTGGTATTGGTACTGAACTTTGAGTACCAAATTTATGTATATATTTAAAACAATTTTTTTTTAAGGTGGATGGTAGTGGTGGCTATTTGAGTGTCTTTGGAATACTGAGACATTCAGCATAATTGTACATCTTATAAAGAGGAATTTTGGAGCAGGATGGGTTGTAAATTCACTGCAAATTTAGAATCCAAACAAAACTCATTTCATGTTTGTATAAACTATTTTAAGCCATTTTGTTCTTACTAAAATTTTTTTCTCTAGTCTGTAGTTTTTGTTTTTAATGCCAGCTTCCTCTTTTTCTCGATGGGATTCATATGCATGGATCTGAAGAATCATTTCTAGATGGTCCCAAAAGAGATTAATGCCACTCTACTTGCTTACATACATTATAATCTTTTTTGCAAATCATTATTGAAGATCCACAGAATTAACTAAGTTCTTCGGAGAGCTTATATGGTAGAGAGATGATATGATTGACATCTTCCAAAAGTTCACTTTAAAGAGGCGTTAGACCAGCATAGTAAACCATTAAAAAATGTGAAACATTTTATGAAAGAGATACAGCATTAGGGGTGTATTTTAGCAACTTCTCTACATGAAATAGATAAATTTGGAATTGTTTCGAGGACATACTCTCTTTCTTCCCTAAACTCTTTTAACATTCAGTCTTAGTCTGTGGATTAAAGGACTAAATCACAGTACTTTGTAACAGCAAACTCTCAATGTGTGAATGAGATTAGGAAACTGGTTTTGAATTACAAAATTAATATTGCCTTAAAATCTACAATTTCATTATTTTTTTACAAATTGATATTGTGTAGTTGCTTCCCTAGTAATTATAACACATGGAGTCATTTTATACGCAGTTTTGAGTGCAGTAAGTTCTATTAATCATGTTTTTATTCTTTGATCCTCCTCTCCTCCTTTACCTTCCCTCTAGCGCACACCACAGCAAACTCTATCCCAGACCCAGTTAATGTATACCAGTCTACACTAGAGGCTACTTCATTAATAATCTTATCACTCTTGAAAAAATATGTGATATCGTCATTGAAAATAAAAAGCTAAATAAAAGTGAGTTTAGATATGGAAGGAAAGCTAGAAAGTTCTAAACATCTTCAATGTTTATTCTCCAAAACATAACAATTTTAACATACCTTAAAACTTCAGGGAACAGCTGCTGCATCAATATTTGGTTGGAACTTAAAATCCCTAATAAATTCCAACTTCCCAGCAAGCTAGAGTTTGAGCAAAGCTATAAATGTAGTGTGGTGTCATTGGCTTGAATTAATTTGAAGAAACATACGCAGAGGGTATCCTTCACAGTGATGAAAATGCATATAAACAGAAGATATTAAATGCTTAACAAGAAAAGGTGCAAAATATTTTTTCCTAAAACAAGAATGGAAAAGCATGGCTTTCTGGGGCTAGCCAGTTGCTATCTGGATCCTGGAGGTGAGGTCCTGTTGTTTGGCTGTTCCTTTCATATCACATGCCTTCCATTCTTATGGAATATGCTTTTGATATAAACCAGGTGGAAAGAATAGTAGTCTTTATTTGACCTAATTGTAGAGAGTCATAATTGTCACACTACAACCACGAACAGGATGCAGTTCTCCTATTTGCTGAGATCAGGGCTCTTTCTTTTGAGGACAGCTAGTTAGTAAGAGATGTACAAAAATGTTTTATTTTCAAGATAAAATATTTGCAAACTGACTATTTCAGTGGATTATTATTAGATATGTATCTGTCTTGCTCTAATTTTTTGTGAGTCCTTGTATTTTTCTGACTATCAAGCTTACAAAATAAGTTGATGAATTGGATGTATGAAATACATTGACAAAACCTGAAATGATGTAAATTTTTAACTATTTAAATGTAAGCTAAACATATGTCTACTAAAAGTGGGAGCCCTGGTACTAAAAAAATCTCCTCCTAACATGAATGGTTTCTTAGCATTAACTTATTGTGTAAATGTGTGTGTTTGTGTTTCAGCTAGGAGTGAGTAATGGAACAATGAAATTAGGGGATGGAAGGAAGCAATGTAAAAAATAAAGAAACAATTAAAATAAAACCCAATGTTATGACGGCAATTATAAATTCTAAACATATTTTCTGAAATAATCTTATACCTGAAGAGTACATTATTAGTTTTACTAAACATGCGTCTAGTCCTATTATAATTACTAACACAGACTCTAAAATTTTAATTAAAATGAAGCTGATAATGTTAATGGAATTGAAATAGAATCTTGGCCATGGTTTAGAGAGGGTGTTTGATTTCCCATGTTTAACCTTTGTTTTACTATTTCTCATGAGTAGAGTAAACCCAGTTCTATTTATCCAACGATGGCTTTGTGTTTTATCTCTCAAGTAGTCACTATTTTGAAACCTAAGTGGCTAACTGCCATGACAGGCTAAAGATGGATTTAGAGAAGGAATTTGATTTGAGTGAGAAAAATGACTATCTTTAGTTTGGTCAACCTTTCTTTTCTTGGTTCAGTAATGCCAGATGTGGGTGTCACAGTTCAATTTTCATTTTGCCATAATGATTCCTTGGTATGGGTCCTATATAGTACAGGGACTGAGTAAGTTGATAATGGAAGTTGAAACTTTCGGTGAAGATAAATTTTCCAATTATCTTGGTATTTGGAGAGTTATTCTGAATTCTAGAATCTTGCTCTTTGTGTCTAAAAAAAGTCCCCACCTTGGATTATTGCCTTGTCTTTGAGCAGTTTTAACATAACATTGTCATCACATTTTAAAACTATTCATTCACACAATGATTCATTTCACATAATATGTTGATATTCACATCAATTACGATGATTTTGTGACAGAACATCACCACTTCACATTGCTACACACCCTTGGATTATGATGAATCCACAAGAGTGGCCATCAGGACTTTTGGTCAGAAAAATTTTTAGTTTTGGAAGCAATGTGAGTGGCAAGGAATGAGAGGAAAAAATTAGAAGATATACTAGATTTGGCCAACAAACAGCAAGAGCACTTTGGGGATTTCGAATTTGATTTATAACTATTCTTTTAAAAAATTGACTACTTTTACAGTGCTCCCAAAACTAAAAGAATAGTGTTTTTGGAAGAAAGGTTGAAGAGTCTTTAAATTGGCAGATGGAGAAAATTTACCAGCCAAATAGGCCTTCATACTTGCCGCAAAACCTTTACTGACACTTCATTTATCTTAACTACATTAGGACTAATAAGTTTTTAGGTTAGCAACCTCCAAGGAAAACCTTGTTGAAGATTCAGAATAAACTGTGAGGCAGTTCTCAACTTTCAATTAGTTACATTATAATACTATAAATATCATCTTTCAGTGGGAATCTACAGAAAGTAGGATAACTTTAATTGCTTCATAATCTTTAGTAAAAGAGTTGTTGTTATTTCTATATTATGAAGTTTACTGGTGTGAAATTTAGAATTTGTGCTTAAGTTTTAATACACAGATGAAAGAAAAAAACAAGTTACTAGTATTATCAAACATAATTGCAAAAGACCATTTCCCATTAACTACTGAGTGGGATTAACCTAATCAATTAGTTCACAAATATTTTTCACAAAAGCAATAATAATTAAAATATTGATAACATTTATTAAGCATTTATTGTGCTAAAATGCACAGTATGTATGCAGTACCTAAGTTTATCCATAATGCAATTCTAGGAGCTTTAGTTACTGTTATTTCCCCAATTTTATAGATGAGAAAACAAGTTATACAAGTAGATGGGGGGGTGGGATGGTTCTAGAACTAGAATCTATGTGAGAACCCTCCTAGGAAGATACAGTAGTGGAAACTATTGCCTTTGCTCTCAGTAGGCTTACAAACTAGTTGGAGAGATAACTTGAAAAAGAACAACAAAAATAGGAGGCAATATATAATTAATCAATAATTTAAGTGCAGCTGGAGCTTTAAAGAGAGATCAACAAGAGTCAACAGAAAATGCTTCCTAAATAAGATGAATCTTAGATTTATTATAATTGTATAGAAAGAAGGTAGAAGAGATAAGGGGAAAGAAAATTAGAACATGTATGGAAGAAGCAATTAACTTTGCATTTGAAACCAGTCCAAAACGAACAGTGAACTTGTATGCATTAGTCATAAGTAGCATAAAATTTCTTAATTATCTCACATATAAGGATAAAACATTTTCATCAAAATTTAGAATATCTTTATTATTTTTTAAATAATTGTTTTATTTTTCAATTACAGATGGCATACAGTAATATGTTAGTTTCAGGTGTACCACATAGTGATTAGACATTTATGTAACTTATGAAGTGGTCACCCCAATAAATCTAGTACCCACCTGACACCATACATGGCTCTTACAATATTATTGACTATATTCCTTATGCTGTACTAAATTCCCATGACTGTTTTGTATCTACCCATTCGTACTTAACCCTGGCCTTCTTTTCACCCATCCCCCCAAACCTCCCCTACTGTCTGGCAACCATTAAAATGTTCTCTGTATTGATGAGTTTGTTTCTGTTTTGTTTGTTTATTTTGTCCTTTAGGTTCCACATATACATGAAATCATATGACTTTGTCTTTCTCTGTCTGACTTACTCCACTCTGCACAATACCCTCACGGTCCTTCTATGTTGTTGTAGATGGCAAGATTTCATTCCTTTTTTATGGCTAATTAATATTCCATTGTATATATGTACCACCGCTTCTTTACCCATTCATCCATAATGGATACCTAGGTTGCCTCCATATCTTGGCTATTGTAAATAATACTGCAATGAACATATAGATGCACAAGTCCCTTCAAAGTAGTGTTTGGGGTTTTTCAGTTAAATACCCAGAAGTAGGATTACTGGTTCCTTGTCTTTTGTTATAGCCTTTGTTGTAAAGTCTATTTTATCTGGTGTAAGTATTGCTACCCTAGCTTTTTTTTTTTTTTCCATTTACATTTGGATGAAATATCTTTTCCATCCATTTACCTTTGGTCTGTGTGTGTCTTTCGTTCTGAAATGAATCCCTTGTAGGCAGCATATGTAAAGGTCTTGTCTTGTTATCCATTCAGACACCGGCTGTCTTTTGATTGTAGCATTTAATCCATTTACATTTAAGGTAATTGTTGATAAATATATAGTTATTGCCATTTTATTATTTGTATTTTTGATCTTCTCCTTCTTTCTTAAAGAAGTCCCTGGAACATTTCTTGTAATACTGATTTGGTGTTGATGAACTAACTACTGTAGCTTTTTCTTATCTGGGAAGCTCTTTTTCTCTCCTACAATTCTAAATGATAGCTTTGCTGGGTAGAGTAGTCTTGGTTGTACGTCCATACTTTTCAACACTTTGAATATTTTGTGCCAGTCTTTCTGGCCTGTAAACTTTCTGTTGAGAAATCAACTGTCAGTCTTCTGGGGGCCCCTTGTGGGTAACTAACTGCTTTTCTCTTGCTGCTTTTAAGATTTTCTCTGTGTCTTTAACCTTTGGAATTATAATTATGATGTGTCTTGGTGTGAGCCTCTTCGGGTTCATCTTGTTTGGGACTCTCTGAACTTCCTGGGCTTGTATGTCTATTTCCTTCCCCAGGTTAGGGAAGTTTTCTTTCATTATTTCTTCAAATAGGATTTCAATTTCTTGCTCTCTCTCTTCTTCCTCTGGAAACCCACTGATGCAAATGTTGGTACACTTGATGTTGTGCCCTTTGGGTATTTTTTGCTACCTGATCTTCTAAATCACTGATTCAGTCCTCTACTTCCTCTAATCTACTGTTGATTCCCTATAATATATTCTTCATTTCCATTATTGTAGTCTTTATTTATGACTGGTTCTTTTTTATGTCTTCTATCTCCATTTTTATGTTTTTTATCTCTTTGTTGAAGTTCTCCCTGAGATCTTTGAGCATCCTTATAACAAGCGTTTGGAACTCTGCATCTGATAGATTGTCTCCATTTTGCTTAGTTCTTTTTCTGGAGCTTTGTTCTGTTCCCTCATTTTAGACATGTTTCTTTGTCTCCCCTTTTTGGCTGACTCCCTGTGTTTGTTTCTGTGTAGTTAGGTAATGCTGCTATGTCTCCTAGTCTTAATAGAGAGGCCTCATGTAGCAGGTGTCCTGTAGGGCCTAGTGGCACAGTCTCCCTGGTGACCTGAGCCAGGTGTTCCAGATGTGTCCCTTGTGTGGGTTGTGTGTGCCCTCCTCTTGTAATTGAGCCTTGGTTTCTGTTTGTACCTCAGTATGAGGGATTGACCATTGGGCTAATTGGTTATGAGGACTCGCCATGACTACAGGGGAGGACCTGCTAAGCTGGGACTGACCCAATGCAGCAGGACTCACATTAGCAGGGCTCTGGTGCCGCCTATTCTGCCCTTTGTATGTTTCAGCTGTGAAGGTAGCTGTGTGGTGCTCCAGCTCAGTCTGAAGCTGGCCATCAGGTGTGCTGGCCTGGGGCCTCTTGAGAGGAGTCCCATCCCAGCCAAGTTCAGCTGCAGCTTGTGCCCTGCCTAGGGCCGCATCGCATGAGCCATAAAGCAATTCGCAGATGGCAGCCACCTGTGCTGGGTGTGGAGGTGCCTGGGAGAGGCCAAGCTGTGAACCAAGGCCAGCTGCTGCTAGTGCTGGGCTTGAGTTGCTCGCAAGAGGTATGGGGCATGCCTAGGCCAGATGCTGCTTGTTTGGGTTTTGTGAAACTTTGAGAGATTTTAGGAAAGTCTGGAGCATGAGCCAAGGCAGTCAGTTTGTATGAAAAAGCCACTGGAAGCGGCTTTGGTGGGCCCACAAGTTGGGTGGGGTGTGGTCTCAGAATTACCATGGCTGGGTGAATGAATGGCATCAGCCAGGTTGATGGACCCTCAGACATTGCAGCCTCTGTCTGCATACTGGGAGGCAGTAGGGCTCAACACAGAAATAATGGCTCTGCCAGCACTTCTGTCCGCAAGAAAGTTGCCTCTCCAGCGCTCATCTTGAAGCCAGACAAATCATGTCTTCCCCCTATGTTCCTAGTTGCTTTCCAGTTGCTGCCCAAGTGCTGAGCTCTAAGAAAGTGAGTCTGTCAGTGAGTAAGTCCTTGTGCAGTCCCTTTAAGAGGAGTGCATGGGACTCCAGCATCCTTTTGTCTCTCTCTGCCGTAATCTCCCTGATTTTCACAGCCAGAAGTTCTGGGGACTTTTCTTCCTGTCACTGGAACCCTGGACTGGGGAGCCTGGTGTGGGGCTGTGACCCCTCGCTCCTCTGGGGGACCTTTGCAGCCAATATATTCCTCCTGATTTGTAGCCACCACTCCCGAGTGTGGGACCAGCCCTTGGGTGACTCTGTCCTTCCTACCATTATCAAGGTGGTTTCTTCTCTGTGTCCTTAGTTGTAGGACTTCTGTTCAGTTAGACTTCAGGTGATTCTCAATGATAGTTGATCTGTAAGTTAGTTATAATTTTGATGTGGTTGTGAGAGGAGGCAAGCTCAGCATTTACCTATTCTATCATTTTGACCTGAAATCAGAATATCTGTAAATATTTCCTAGTGTATTGTAGGTGCTCAGAAGAATTTTGGTAAAATGTCTGACATGCATTAGTTGATTAAAATTAAATATTTAGTGTCTTAATATTCCCTATTAGGTTTTTTTTTCAGTGAGAAGTAAATCAACATTATTTAATTACTTATTTTCTTTCAAGAATCTATTGAAAGAAAAGATTTAAATACTCTTCTATATATATTTTGAGGTTTTTTTGGTACATGTTATTGCTAGAGTATCAATATTTACTAAAATTTACATTACCCAAATTTGTTGTAGGGAGACTAACTCCCTTTAGAAGTAAAGAGGTAAAGAAATATAAACTATACATATTTTTTTCACTGCTGTATTCACAGAACTTAGAACAATTCTTAGAACCATGTGCTTAGAACTTAGCACATGGTAGGTTCTCATTAATTATTTGTTGAATAAATGAATGAACACATACACACACACACACACACACACAAACACACACAGAGAATTTGTGAGTAACATCACAGTTTTTAATCTGAGAATATTTAAGCATTTTCCAAATGCTATTCATTGGCAATATCACAGTCATTTTGTTTAACTAGGAACTAAAGAATAGTGAGAGTTCATGTTTACTCAGTGCTCCATAGTGATTCAAATATTGGGGATAAAAATCTTCAAATTTCCTCCCTCACAAACGTAAAAGTTTCCACTGTGTCACCTTCAAGAAATGATAAGGGCAATAAATTATTTTTCAAAATTGGTGGGTTAGAATCCCATAGTTATTTAACTTCTGTAAATCTCAGTTTGCTTAATCATAGAATGAAAATAATACCATTTTGCTTCCTGTACACCATGGACGTAGTTATGAGGTCTAACTGAGAAAATTTCAATGGGAACTATTAACACTGTACAAATGGCATATATTTTCAATTGTTTTTTTAAATACTAACAGTGTTTCAAATCAACACATGCATTGTACAGAACAGTGTAATGTTAAGCCTGTTATTACTATGGCACTGATTATGGAATGCAGGTATATATTAATAAGGTAAGTTTCATTCATTCATGTGAAGATCTAGGGATGAGTCCTCAGGTTGAAATAAGCCTTCCATATTTGGGGAAGAATGTAGGTCAGTGTGGTCAGTTCAAGTGAGTGAGAAGGAACATAGTGCTGGAGACGTAGGCAAGGCCAGATCATTTAAGCCTTACAGAGTATGATGACTAGTCTGAGTTTTTTGTGAGTGTAATATTATCATTATGCTTATTTGAAAACAGTGTTCTTCAACTGAGAACGGCATCGTTACCCTTCCTTATAGTTGCAAGTGGACTCAAGATAAGAGATCTTAAGTTTCACATATACTCTAGTGGATTATAAGAGAAGAACAATTATGTATATGCCGGGAGGCATCCTGCACATTATTTTAGACTAACAAAAACCATTAATGGTCCCCTATGATTATTGAATACTCTGTCTTATATTATTATTTATTGGTATTGTTGTCGCCTAATCTATTCTAAATTTCTTTTGGCCATGGATTGTGTTTTAAACAACCTTGTATAGAACAGGTTGTTTTTTGTTGTTATTATTGTTAAGTTTTTTTAATACCAAAATAATATATTATTAGGTTAATAAACAAAAGTCTCTTTCCCCATCCCTTCCCTACTGTTATTTCTGGAAGTTAGTGCTCTATCTCTAAATTAATATGACTTTACGATAGTTTTTTGATTTATCCATTTTATATATTTTCTTTTATTTGCTTCTCTTGTGGATAATAATTTAGCTGATTTATACCACTGACTCTATCCTTGTCTTTCTATTTAATCATTTTAAATATAAATGAAATATAATCATTTCCTCTTTTGGTTACCATTTAAAATTTAAACAATACACCTTTGTTTTTTATTTTATCACATATAAGCATCTTTTGTTTCTACACCTTGCAGAGAACAATGTAAGTGCTGACCAGATATTTTTAAAAGCTGGCTGGAACAGCTTTGTTCATATGGAGCGTAGAACAAACACCCTCATTACTTTTCTTCTCCGTAGCAATTAAATACTGATCCTTGTCTTACATCTCTTAAGTGCATTTGCTCTTGAACTATATACGATATATAATTCATGTCTGTGGGATAGCAATAGATGACTTGATGGATTCTGTCTGGCTATACATACTTTCATGTTAGTCAGTTGTTTAAGTATCTAGTTCCTACACGGTAGAAACCAGGTCAGTTTAATTTTCTTGGTATTTTATCTGGCACAGCTCCACGTATAATGAGGGCATTATGAAAATGCTTTTTTGATATTCATCAGTAAACTTATTCAAACAAATCTTGTTCGGTTATTAACAGCACAGAAGGCCTAGTAGGGCAAAGTAACCCAGATAGTTATAATATGTTGTGATCCTCCAAGCTTTTCATTGTTTCCTGCAACGGAAACTGGTCAATATATTGGGAACTTTTAATCTAACTCTTTGAGACTTTATGAAGTTATGAAAGCATTTTGGGTTTTTATACCTTACACCCTCAACCCTCGAGACTGCCAGTGTTTGGCTGGGACCTGAAGGTGATGGAGCAAATTTAGCAAGACTTCCACAATTATACTTTTTTTTCAGAGGGTGATGAATCCCGGCACCCAGTTTTTTAGAGCACTTAAACCTTTCTTAGTAGACATGTAATGATTAAGTGTTCTAATATTCTGAATAAATTATTTGCAATTTGAATTGGAAAGCAGTATAAAAGGAATCAAAGCCTTATGTCACCTTATTATTTTTGTTAGACTAAAATTATTTGACAAATTGGAATATTGACTAGATACTAGGATAAGGACATATAATGGCAGACAAATACAGTGCAGTATGTTTAGAGAAGAAAAATAGTGTAGACTCCAGAGGATGAATAACTGACTATATTTAAGTGAATTGGAAAGCCCCTGAGCAGTAAAGGAATAATAAGATTAGTATGAGTTAACAATGTAGTGTTTTGGTTAAAGCCAACAAAGTACAAAGTCATATAAATAAGAATGAAGAATGTAGGAAACTTGAGATGACCTTCTCATTGTACTTGCCACTGGTCAGACCCTTATGAGAGCATTGTTGCTGGTTCTGGGCTCTACCACTAAAGGACATGGTGAACTTGGAGAAAGTTCAGAGGAGGACCACAAAGATGATTAAAGGGTTGAAAAAGAAACCTAAAAGAAAAATTTTTAAGTAGTAGAGATTATTATTATTGCAGAGAAGAGAAGATTTAGAGGTATTTAATTTGTGCATAAAAGATAGAGACCAGATGTTCTGAATCTTCTCTGAAGGTCAAACAAAAAGTAATCAAATTAACCTGCAGCATGATGGATTTAGATTAGATGGGAGGAAAATTTTACACTTAATGTTAGAGTAAGTGACTATCGGGCATGTGAAATCTTTTCTAACACTGTAGGTCCTCATTGATAACCTCAAACTGCTCAAAGGGCATTTGAAGCATTTATCATTCTAGTACCTCATCAGGTAGATCTACATTTTTAAAATTTTTTTCTGACTGTGAAAAATTAACAGTTGATGGCTAAATTATGACTTATGATCAGTCCTTGTAGAAAATGTATCTGGTTGACTTGATAGAGGTGATGTAATTTGAGTTGTAGTCAATTCTGTTAAATAGTGTAGTATAATGTTGCATTAAATCAGCAGGATAGTCAATATGACCTCTTCCCCTACTTTCTTTTAACTAGACCATGCTTTAGAAGACAAATGACAGTTGTTGCTTATTAATGAGATTGATGCTAAATATCAGTAAAAAGGAGAAAGGATTATGTTGAGGTTTAAACATATTTTTATTTAAAATTTTAACTTTTATATACATATTTACAAATGATAAAGTGCTGTGGTGGTGTTTTTTCTAAGAGTAACCCTTTCATATGCAATTTTAAAATGCAGCCAGGCTTTCACAATCAATGTTGTTAAATAGTTTCACCATAAATAAAAATTATTTGTCTTTGCAAATCAACTACCAAAGTACTGCGTAACTAAACCAGACTACTGGTTGTTTGTGGCTAGATTTAAAAAGCCTGTACACTAACAATAGAAAAATTCTTCTCCCTATTGAGCAATGCGCTACATGTATATTATGCTTTTCCTTTTTTGCTTTAAATAGCTTTGTTGGTTTTGAGGTTTTTGAGCAAGAAGACAAAATAAGCTGTGTACTTTATTTTAAGGCAAAGAGCTGTTGTGGTCTGCCATGTTCTGTAAAACTAAAAAGATGCTATAGTAAAATTTTAGAAAAAAAATTTTAAATGTAGTAAGTAAAGTTATTTGTATAAACTGTCCTTATATTATAAATAATATAAAATGACTGATAATTTTTTCATTGCCTATAAAGCATTTCCATTACATGTTGATGTTAAATATAATTTTTTTCTTAATACTGGAGGAAGTTGTATTTTTTTTTTCCTTTTTTCCCCCCTCCTTTTACCCCTCTCCTCCTCCCGGTTCAAGCCGTTGTTTCTCAGTCTAGTTGTGTAGGACACAGCTCCCTGGCCCATGCTGGTATTATGAGCCTTGTGCTCCCCCCCGGCTGAGGCAGTCAGTGGTCAGTTGGCTGCCCAACCACCTGAGCCACCAAGCTGGCCTGAGGAAGTTGTATTCTTTATAGGTAATTTGTTTTCAAAGCAAAGAATAACCTGGTAATTATTTTTTAGAAAAAATTTTTCATTAAAAAATTTTAGGTAGTTTTGTTCTAGGTGCTGTAATTGTTGTAAATATTTTAATATTAAAAATACGTGGTGTGCTTGTTCATCCAGCTATAAGGGAATATTGGGATTCTTGTTACTTACTCCATAAGAAGACAATATATTTTTCAGGGTGGCATTGATTAATTAGGTGAATGTAGTATACTTCCTCTCCTTCCCCACCCCTTCCTCCTCTTTCATCTAGTGATGGGAAGATATTGTTATATACCCTCACTACTGCTGATGGTATTTGGGAGGAAAATGAGGCTTATGTGAGTAATTGAATGTGAAACACATGAATGCTGTGATAATTAGAGAAGGGATAGATCACTTCAGGTTTCATGAAAGATGAGGTCTTTGAACTGACCTTAAATGATGCTTAGAATTTTACAATAGAAATAGCAGGAGGATATTGCATGAACAAGGCATGGATACAGGAAAGATTAAGATCTTAACAAGTGGTGAATATATAGTCAAATTAGAGTAGAAGGCATATCTAGGGAGAAGTAAGCTAGATTTTGAGCTGTATTGAGCTCCAAGCTAAAGAGTTTAGATTTTTGGAGACAACTGCAGTTTTGAATGAGAGAATGGCATGATCAGATCTATGCTTTAAGAATAATAAGCTATATATAAGAGATACAGTTGGATAAAAGATACTTGCATTCATCCCAACAATACTTAAGGATATAAATTAAGAAGTTGTAAGTAGGGTTGGAAGTGAAAGGATGAATATATCTACACTGAGGAAAAATTATCCAGTTCATGTGAAAGAACAAAGGAAAGGAAGGCACAAAAATAACTCTAAAATGACCAACTTCAGTCCAATAAATTGTACTCCAGTGGTAGAAAAGTGTGAAAATGCTTTCTCTTTCTGGTAATGGTAATGCCTGATTAAATCTTTACTGATCTTAGAAAAGTTTCTAAACTTCTTAAGATGAGGGGTATGTTAGTCTTGTACATGTTTTTGCCTACCCCGACACATGATAGCTCTGAGTAAATATTTATTGAAAAACTGGCTTAATTTTTTGATACATTAATCTGAGCTAATCTTTTAGTAGACAAATTTTTAATGAGTCAAACCTATTCCATTATCTGCTTTTGAAGGCAACACTGTATTAAATATACCTTTAAATATTTTTTGCTTTCCTGACAAACACACAGAAATTTCATTATCCAACTGGGTTTTGATACCTTAAAAATAACTTTCTTTCTACTAACTGTTGACAAAGGTATTGGGAAGTGGGCTTGTGGAAGCATAAATAGATAAACAGCCTTTTTAGAGGGCATTCGTTCTGTAAACACTGAATACCTACTGTGCTCCAGGGATTGTGCTGGGTGCTGGCATGCAGTAGTGAGCAAAACACACCAGTCCCTAATCTCAAAGATTTTGCAATCTAGTGGGAAAATACATATACACGAAATTACCAATCTGTTTTTAAGAGTTATGAAGGAAAAAAATTGGGGAGCTCAACAAGTATTTATTAGGAGAACCTCATCGAATCAGGGAAGACTTCTCTCAGGAAGTGCATTGACCTAGGATCAAAAGATTAGTAGGAGTAATCTAGGAATCTGTAGGAAAGTTTCAGATGGAGGGAGTAGCAAGTCCAAAGTGCATGAAATGGGAGGAAACATAGCATGTTTAAGAATCAAAAAGAAGGCAAATATGGCTTGAGTTTGCAAAGAGGGGATAGAGGTGGACATAAGGCTAGAGAAATGGGCAGGGGTGAGATCATGACAATATGAATGAATGATAATCCTTAAATGTGTTTCACTTCTAGGAATTTATAATAGAAAAATTATCAGACAGATGTGCAAAGATATAGTGATGGTCACTGTGTTTAAGTTTGTATCAGAAAACTTGGAGACACTTCAAGTTTTCAACAATAGGGAATTGTTTAAATAAACTTTGCTACATCCATACAATGGAATTTGCATATGTCATAACTGACGTAGATTGATCTTCAAAATATATTGGTAACTAAAAAGGGGGAGACAAACAATGTAATATTCCATTTTTGTGATGTGTGAAAATATAGTAACAATATACGCATTATAAATAAATATATTATGATTTCGTGATAAAGCAAAGAATAAATTACTTGGTTAATGAGGAAATGGAAAAAGACTGAAATAGTAATGAGAAAAGGCCCAGCGGATAAATGTAATAAGTAATCTGTTGAACTGATGATTGCAAAGTGGTGACAACCCTATATTGGTAGGCTTTTTAACTTAGATGTGAAAGTCTCAATCTTAGCTAGACCAATATTTTCCAGTGGTTTGGGGACAATTTTGCAAGGGCAAAAGACATTGCTGGCTAACTATCTCTATGTTTCCCAATAGAAAATCCCTACGAGAATGAATGGAAAATTCATGTTATGATGTGAATAGCCACCAAGGTATTTTACAAACTAATGGTAAATCTTTAATTTATTCCATGAACAAAATCATGGGCAGTCTCTGACATATGTTAGGAATTAGTAGCTAAAAGTATCCCAGTATTTATTAAGCAAATAACCATGACATATCTTGAGAACTATTGTATAAAATGTTTACATAATAATAAATAATGTTGCCTCATTAGATAGTATACATATGGTTAGTCTTAGGTTTTAGGCATTCAAAAATATCAGCAAGTAACTTTCTTCAGATAATAAATGTCATTCAGATAAACAGATGAATGTTATTAAAGATGTAACCTGTGAAATGAGGTACATAAACTTAACCAAATTGACTGTGTAAAGTGGTGTTATGGACTGAATGCTTGTGTCCCCCTAAAATCCGTATGTTGAAACCTTAACCCCCAATGTGATCATATTAGGAGGTGGGGCCTTTAAGAGGTAATTAGATTTAGATGAGGTCATGACGGTGCAGCCCCCTAATGGAATTAGTGCCCTTCTACAAAGAGAATAAGAACAGAACCCTCATTTTCCACCCTGTTAGGATATAGCACAAAGGTGGCTGTCGGTAAGTCCAGCAGCGGCCTTTCACCAGACACCACACCTGCCAGTAGCTTGATTTTGGACTTCCAGAACTATGAGAAATAAATTGTTGTTTAAGCCACACAGTCTATGGTATTTTGTGGTAGATGTCAAAGGTGACTAATTCAGCCATTGGTACTAAGAAGTTGGGTGCTGCTGTAGCAAATACCTAAAAATGGGAACCTTCGGAACTTGGTAATGAGTAGGGGCTGGAAGAATTTTGAGGTGCATGCTAGAAGAAGCCAGAATTGCCTGGAAGGGACTTTTAAAGGCAATTCTGGTGAGAGCTCAAAAAGAAAAGAGGAGAGTTGCAGAAAATCTTTTATCTTCTAATGGAATAAATAAATAATTGTGAACAGAATGTTGGTATAGAAATATGGATGATAAAGGCCATTTTGGTGATGTCTCGGTCAGAAATTAGGAATATGTTGTCAGACGATAGAGAAAAGTAGGATTTTCAGGTGGGAATTCCTGCCATTTCTCAGGAATTTTTTTCACTTTCCCGTTCCCGAATCCCGAGAAAAGTTGTCGGGAAATCGGGAAAATCGGCTCCTTGAACCCAAGTGGTTGGCAGTATTGGCCGTCACTTTGTGGAAACGATTCATTGTGGAGAACAGAAAACAGTTTATATCTCGGGATTAGGGAAAGTGGAAAAAAATTCCTGAGAACGAGCGGGAATTTCCGCCTGGAAACCCTAGAGAAAAGGTGGTTCTTGTTATAAACTGGCAAAGAACTTGGCTGAATTATGTTCATATTCTAGTGTTTTGTGGAAGGTAGAACTTGTGAGTGATAAAGTTGGATACTTAGCTGAGGAGATTTCTAAGCAAAGTTGAAGGAGCAGCTTGGTTCTTTCTGACTGCTTATAGTAAAAATGTGGAAAGAGAAATGTATTGAAGAAGGAATTGTTGAGCAAAAAGGAATTGGAACTTCAAGATTTGGAAAATTCTTAGCCTGTCCATATTATAAAAGGTGAGGAAGCATATTCAGAAGAGAACACTGAGGATGTGGCCAACTGACCCTTTCATGAGGAGATTCGTGTGGGTGTGAACTGCAGACATAATCAGCCATCTCAGCAGAGCCAGCAATGGAGATAAGATTATAGCAGGAGAAATACTGCCACCTGGGACTAATGCAGAGGACATAGTAGGAGGGAATGAAGGAAGGCTGTGAACAGACGTTACATCTTCAAAACAAGGCAATTCAGAGATGATTTCTGGGCCTGCTACTCCCCCCCAGGCTCAGCGTTCATGGCCTGGGAGGCAAGACTGCCTCCACCTTGGTTTCTAAGACAGGATAGCTGCCTGGGAGGGACTTTGCAGACAGTCACGTGGGCAGTGCTCTGCCAAGCTAAAGGCATGGGGTGATGTTCCTATCGCAGAGGGTCCAGAGGGCAGCACATCACCCAAAGAGGATTATTCTCAAGCCTTAAGATCTGTTGGAATTTGCCATGCTAGGGTTTGGATTTACTTGGGGACCCTTTGCTCTTTGTTCCTTTTGATTTCTCCCTTTTGGAATGGGAATGTGTATAATATGCCTGACACTCCATTTAGTTTTGGAAATACATAGCTTTTTGGGGTTTCACAGCCGAAAAGGAATTTTGCCTCAGGATGAATTATACCTGGAGTCTCATGAATATCTGATTTAGATGGTATTTAGATGAGACTCTGGACTTTAGAGTTGATGCTGGAATGAGTTAAGATTTCTGTGATTGTTGGCATGGAATAAATGTATTTTGTAGGCAAGAAGGACATGAATTTGGGGGGCAAAGGTGAAATTTTATGGACCGAACATTTGTTTCCTACCCCCGAAAATTCCAATGTTGAAGTCCTAATCCCCAGTGTGTTGGTAATTGGAGGTGGGACCTTTGGGTGATACTTAGTTTTAGATGAGGTCAGAATGGTGGACCCTTATGATGGGATTAGTGCCCTTATGAGATGAGGAAGAGACACTAGAGCTTTCTCTCTCTTCACGAGCAAGCGCCAACAAAAGGCCATGTGAGTGCGCAAGGAGAAGTTGCCTGTCTCCCAGCTAGGAAGCAGGCCCTCACCTGACACCACATCTGCCAGCACCTTGATCTTGGACTTCCCAGCTTCCAGAACTGTGAGAACTACCTGTCTGTCATTTTCACCACCCAGTCTATGGTATGCTGTCACAGCAGCCCCTATGAACATAAGTCATCTTATAATCTTTTTCATTTATCATAAAAAGTTGTGTACATTCTTGCGTGCATTGAGTTAAAGTAATTTTTTCTGTGTGTTATTTTATTACCATTGTTTTTATAACTGAAATCAGTTTTATAATGCTGGTGCCTCAGTGAGTTTAAGAAAGCAGAAAATCGCTGTGTCACTATCACTTGGCTTTCACCACCACATCTAAGAGAACGAAATGAGACAGCACAGTACCCAGGACATTCTGTTTGGAAGTAAGTCCGTGACTCAGTGTTAAACAAATGAGTCTCAGAGTTTAGATTTTGATTTATTCCATTTCAAAACTAAATCACTGAAAGGAATGCTTCTTTGCAAAGACTATTGCTCTTGCATAAGAATGGAATGTAGTTTTTGGAAAAGGTTTTAAGAACCCATCCAGGTATTTCATCATTGTAAGGTAGTGCTATGTTTTGCAGATCTTAAAATGGAACTTAATCGTATGTTTTGGTCAGTTTCTTCTGATAGCCATGCCTAGCCAAAAACAATTAGGAGATTAAAGAGTTGAAAGTATTCACGGCAGAAAAGTATATTAATGTTATAGTAACAGATATTCAGCCAACCTCTTTGGTTTTGATCTTGCTCAATCAGTCCTACCTTGTGAATTTAGGATAAGGGAATGACAATGTATACATTTATCTACTTATCCAAAAACAGAACTCTTATTTCCTTTAGGTGCCTGGCTTTATGTAGATTCCTAAGGTCACATTTCGTAGCATTTTTTTTTTATCTGCCCAGAGGCTTTTATTATTCTTTCATGAAAAGAAAATAAAACAAGTACTACAGTGACAAGGTGGTGTTTTTCTATCTAAATTCAGAATCCAGCAACCTTTTCTAATCATATTTCAGCTTTTCTGCCCTTTCTTAGGACCCTGGTACACTTTTTTAGCCTAGCCTAAGTTTAGACAGGCCAAAGGTTAGGGACTCCTGCCACATCTGGGATGGTCAAGATTTAGTAGAGACTGATTTGTGTAAAGGTGGCTGAGAGCGGGCAATGGGGAACTCCTTTTACTTAGTCTCTTGTTTTCAAATCTTATGGCAGCAAAATAAGTCCTAAAAGCACACCAGTTGTATCTTTGGAGTAAAGCAAGAATCCTTGCATTATTTTTCTTCGCAGTTTTTTCTGAACTGGCACAGGTCTGGAGGAAAATCAGGCAAAACCATAGTATGGCAGAGAAAGTTTATAGGATATAGAGTTAATATGATGTAAGGTAAAAATGGGAAAGTCAGGAGAAAGAAACCATTTCTCAAATTAGGCCAAGTATGAATCAGCTTCTTTTACCTCCTGTATATATCTCTCAGTTTTCTCACATCTTATCTTTAAGCATCATTTTTCAACATTATGCCATATAATCCTCACAAATGATGTTTAAAAGTAAGATGTGAGAAGACTGAGAAATCCTGGTTTAAGTATAATGTGGCTTGAATTAGATAACTTCTCAAGATTTTTGTCATCTGTAGAATATGGCACCGACAGCAAAGAATCGTTTGTAGGAAAGAATCAGGAATTCATACATGAAACAGAAGGAATGATAGTATTGAGAGAATGGGTGGAATCAATAACACACAAAAAAGAAATTAAAAAATAAAACGTGAAAGAATAGTATGTTTATAAAAATATAAAAGTAAATGAATTAAAGCAATTTTTAATTTTTTAAATGTCTCAAATGATTCCCTTGATCTTATGATGAATATTTTACTATGTACAGGTAACATAGTGTTGAGCAAACACACACAATTGAGGTTTGGAAAAATATTTGTATTAATCAGTCCTGTATTGAAGTTGAGGAAGTTTATCTTGAACAGAAACTTAGGTTTTTTTAGATTTATCATTCCCAATTTTGATATAAATACAACTTGATTCTATATTACAATTCATGGGTAACTGTGTAAAGTTTTTAAGCCATGGCGAAAGTCTACTCATAAATATAAGAATAGCCTGAAGAAGAGTAATCTTTTAGAGGTATGTATCATGATGGATATAGCCAAATATAAATTATTTTTCTTGTTAACCATATCAACTCTTCCTTCCATCAGTCAGGAATTTCTATTGTTTCAAACTGAACTAAGCTAACATGGCCAGGCAAACCCTTAGGGTTTGGTGTGTGAGCATTGCTATCAGTTATAATGAAGAGATGTTTTAGATCAAATTCCATTAAGCACACAAATATTTATTAAACAAACAAGGAGGTACAAAATAGTTCATGCTCTTTCTTTTCTAAGCTTGACATTCCAGCTGTCTGTTATTTAGGTGCTCTGACAACACTTTGCGTGAAAAATGAACTCAGTGGGTATGTGAACATATTTTAAAGCAGAATTCTGTTACCCTTATATGTGTCATCTGGCACCAGGATCCTCCAAACCAATGAATGGACACACAAGACCAATCTCAGATGCTTTATCTAAATGTACAGCCTACATAGTTTGCTGGATCCTTGTATGTGTTCATGCAGAATTGGGGAGTGCCTCTGAAATATTCTGGCCAATTTACAGGTCTGGAATGCCACTAATTTCTTCCTTTAATGAAAAACACATTTTCAGGATTTATTAAAAATTCATTAGGCTAATTATCAATCATTTCTTGTGTTGATCATCAGAGACAGGCATAGCTGAAACAATTTCTAATTAAACGTTGGTTACATAGAAATGTATATAATAGAGTAAAAATCATTATACTCTCCCTACTCTCCCACTTCTTTCTTAGATACCCACCATTATCCTTTCAGGCTTTTATCTATATACAAACTTAATTTGTATACACCCTCATATAAACATACTTAAAATTTTTTTCCTACTTTGCAAACTATTTTCGATGTTTCTTTTCCCTATAGGAAAAAACAAATTAGGTTTGGCATTCAAAGTACTTAATAATCTGTCTCCCAACACCAACTTTCTAAGTTTATTTTCTGATATTTTATTCTGTACAGTCAATGTTCCACTCAGCCTCTGTGGACTTCTCATAGTTCCCTGCATATGCTTTACCCTTTCCAGAACCTGTGCCTTTGATTATTCTGTTCTCTGCCTGGAATGCCTTTCTTTACTTTTCTATTTTATCTGGCTAAGTCTTTAAAATATGTTTCAGATATTATGTCCTATATGAGTCTATTTCCTAGTTTTCTATTGTGGAATCACTCCTTCCTCTGTATTTCCATGTTATTTTATATATAACTTAACTGTGGCAACAATCATCATTATAATAGCTAACATGTATTGGCTCTGTTGTAAGTAAGTTTAAGGGTTTTTTTTTTTTTACATTTACTTAACCATATTTACACATTGTTTTGTAACTTACCTGCTTATGTGTCTTTTCCCAAATAGACCATAACTAACTTACTTAGTCATCTTTAGATTCTAGTATATGGCACTACTCCTGGGCATATGATAGGTGCTCAGCAAATCCATAAATGAAAGAATGAATATAAAAATGTTACTCTTTGGTATTTTGTATTAAAAGTAATGCATATATCATAATGATGACTCTCCCTGAGTATAGAATAGGGAAGGATACAGTGTGAACTGAATTGAATGCAAAAGTCACTAGGGAATGGCATCCCTTTGCACTATAGAGTACCCTATAGAGGATTCTATAGGAATGTTAGAGGATTGGGGAAAACTGAGGAAAATGCGAATACAATTGTCTTAGTCTAAAATGCTTTCGCTTGCATTATGTGTTGATGGCTTTAGCCTTTTTGTAGGTATTCTGGGCAGTCATGATAGAAGGAAATAATATTTATTAGAAGTGTAACATAAAAGGTGTAGGCAAAATGAGACCAAAGAGAGGAGAGGAGAAAGGACTGCTATGGGGTCGAAACACCAGTTGTATTTGTTTGTGATCTTTAAACTTTTTGCTTAATTTGCTTCATGAAATCATTTTGAAAAATTATGTACCACTTTGCATATTTTAAAGTTGATATCTAAAATACTTTTTATCATAAGTTAAGGACTACAGAGACTATAGTTAAAAACATATTATATGTAGTATATATGCTTTAAATAAATTTTGTCAAAACTTTGGAGTTGCCTATTTCATTGAAGCATAAAAAATGTTCACCATATAATTTAATTGGCTAAATCAGCCCTCATTGCCAAACTACTTAGTTATGTCAGACTTATTGTTTGTCAATAATAAGCCTGACTTCATTTTTTAGATCAAATGAACACGTTAATACATTCCATGACAACCATATCATGTCTGAATTCTAATTGTGAGGTAGATGTATAAGCAGTCCAACAGACTGGTGGAAAGACATAGAGTCCTGCCAGGATGAAATAAGCATCATCCCCTTCAATTTTTCTTTCTTTGTTCATAAGAGATTATCCCCAGGATCAACATGTTCCTGAACTATCCCTTTGCATATGCTCTGGAGACTTGTATGCCTAGGGAGCAATACACCACAAGAGGTTTGGGATGGGTGGGTGAGAAGTAAACTGGAAACGGCGGTTGTGAAAGGTGAAAAGAAGGGAAAACTGGTGGCTTGCAGATACATTCTCAGACAGATGAGTTTTAGGAAAGAGCACATATAGAAGTTGAGGATTTGGAAGTAGATTCCACTTAAACATTTATATCTGCATTACCTGTGAGAAGTCTTTATTTACATTTTCTTTAATACTGCTGGTATGTGTTGTGTCTATGTAACATCACAGGTATTACGTACATATTATGATCACAGGATAAGTTGATTGTGACACCCAGAATATACTTTCTGGTGCTTTGGTAAATATGCCAAGTACCCTCTCTACCATGTTTCCCCGAAAATAAGACCTAGCTGGACAATCGGCTCTAATGCATCTTTTGGAGCAAAAATTAATAAAAGACCCGGTCTTATAGTAAAATAAGTAAAGTAAGTATAGTAAAATAAGACCGGGTCTTATATATAACTATATTTTATTATAACATAAGACCTGGTCTTATATTAATTTTTGCTCCAAAAGATGCATTAGAGCTGATTGTCCAGCTCGGTCTTATTTTTGGGGAAACATGGTATGTCTTATGTTCAAAAGTGTACCAGATTCTACAATCACGTGATTTACCAATTGCAAGAAAGAGAGAGGTTGAGTGTCTGAGTGGTCAGAAAAGCAAGTTACACAAGAGGAGAAGAAATCCCTTTCTTCAAATGTAAGGAAGCAACATTTGTAGAGTTTGAACAAGATAAAGATGAAGAATTGATTAGAGATTAACTAGCAACCCTCCCCCCAGTAATATGGACTAATCATCATTATATACAGTAAGAGAGAGCTTTTACAACTTGGATTTTCCTGTAGTTTGTGAAATTTTATTTTTTACTTGAAGAGCTTTTTATTTCTAGAATGAGTCATAGGCAAATAAAAATATTCAGTCTTTTGAAGTTTATTTTTTATTCTCACTTTAGAAACTCTTAATACGTTTGGTTTTAAAAACTGGTTTACAAGAATATTATAAAATGCTTAAAATAAATGTTCAAATCAATATTGATTCAGCATTCTCAATGTAGTGTGTTTTAAAATACACAGCATATTTATGGACTCCATCATTTGTATTAAGTTGTGATGTGACACAGCATTAGGATAAGTCTGGCCAACATTAGGAAAGTTTCCCATTGAACTATTTATTTAACTGTCTGTGAAAACCACTTAAACGTGTGTGTGTGTGTGTGTGTGTGTGTGTGTGTGTATTTTAAGGAGGGCACAGCTCACAGTGGCCCATGCGGGGATCGAACCGGTAACCTTGGTGTTATCAGCACCACACTTTAGCCAACTGAGCTAAACGGCCACCCCAACATATTTGTGTTTTAACCACACTAAGTTGCTGGTATACAACTAGGAAAACTATCAATTTCATTCCCATTGCTGTATTGCACTAGTTTTTGTTTTGTTTTTTGTTTGTTTGTTTGTTTGTTGTTTTAAACAAGAACTTGTGTTAGAGTTGAAAGAACTCCAAATAGTATTTGTAGCTCAGAAGTATAAAATACAGTCTGTGGCTATAATAAGAAAATATCCCAGCAGTTTCATTGGGAATAAAAAGCCACCCGTTTGCTGTTTGCAGAAGCAGTAGCAATCTGCAGACAAGCTATTCTAGCGTCAGAACAGTCAGGTAGATGGTTTTATGGAACTCGCAATTACAAAAATCCACTTTAACCTTATTTTCTTGCTGGCAGGTGTCCCACTGGCTTCCAGCCAGAGGCTGCGAGTGTAGTGCAGCCGGCGGTGTTCCCCCAGAGTGCTGAAAATGCCAACACTCCAGCTGGCTGTTCATAATTGCACTGATTGTGGTCTGACAACCAGAGCTCCAAGAAAGAAATGTGACGAATATATGACAATATTTTACAAATTTGATCAGATTACAAATTTCATCTCTCTTTTTTCTCCTCTATAGATATGATATCTGCACTTATAAAAATAAGCCCTGTGGAACACTGGGTAAGTATTTTTTTATAAAGGGAGGATAGTTCAGATTGTCTCTTTGGTCCACTGGCTTTACTCATTATTATTAATTTGGTCATTTTCCTTTGTGATACATCTGAAATTATTCCTATAAATTGTTAAATCTAACCTTTGTAGGTATGTCACTTACTATGAAACAAGTAGAGTGATGATTAAAAACAACTTAGAAGATGATTCAAAGTCATCAAACAGTAAAGATAAATCAAAAATTTCCACTCATTTTCATATAATCCATCTCTAATGTATTTTCCAAATAAAGCATCTTCAAATCTCAGGCTAGAAAAGAAAAGGAGAAAACAACAACAACAAAAAACTTTGGAGATACTTTAAGGAAGAGGCAATGAGAATAGTGCTTTTTTTGATGCAATTTGATGGCAATAGTATATCCCCATAAATTAAGATATTATTGGAAATTTTTAGTACCTAAACAAAAAAAAAAAGAAATTTTGTAAAATATTACAAACAGTAGTAGAGAGAGAGGACAGGACTGTATTTCTTGTGCTTCCCAAATATCATTTGTATTTTAAAAAGCATTTCTGTAGTATTCTAGAATTTAAAAAATCACATTTTGTTGCCTAGCGTAACTTCATACTGGTAAAAGTTAACTGCAAATACAAATGGCTGGGAGGAAATGGTAGCTTTCAAGTAGACTAAATTATTAAGCAACTAGAGTCATTTTAAGAAACAGGAACTTTTTTTCTTTGATAATTCTTTAGTGTCATTAAGACTTATTAAAGGCTCACAAGTTAAGCAACTGAAGCGGAATTCTGTAGTTTCTCTATAACAAGTCTCAATTTTCTTATCTGTAAGGGGAATAATTATGAAAGCTATTCCTATGCACCTCTTACGAATTTGGGGAAGATCAAATTAAAGTAGAAGTGGAAGAAAAGGTATTACCCAACTTCCTGGGGAGTTCAGTGAATTATCTCTTTAGAGTTTAAAATTTCTCTTGATGATTTTACCTGCCTTCCAGTCTTCTCCTACCTCATTTCCCTCAGGATTTATGGCCAAAGAAGAAATCCCAATTAGCCAAGGATGAGTATTACCATGGAGAAGTTTGCTAGTTAAAAAGTGTAATGCAGAAGGAGCTGTCTGCTGAGAGAGCTTACATCATAAAGATTTTCTTTGTAGTATTTTAGGTTAACAAGACCGACATAATCCAATGGAAGAGACCCTGAATTGGAAACTAACAACTGTGCATTACCTTTTATAGTTTATTTAACTTTTTGTTCCTCAATTTCCTTATCTATGAAGTAGAAGTAGTGTCTGCCCTTATGCTGGAGGGATATTGTGAAAATCGTTTAAGAAAATATAACAGTGTTTAGTAAAGAAGTACTATAAAAAATGAACTTATACTATTTAATGTGGAATCTATACTGTTTAATTTACCCTCTCTATTATTGTTCAAATTCTGTAAGTACTTACTAAGTGCTTAATCAGTTTTAAATGCAGTAGGCACTAAGCCTCAAAGAAGGTACAAGCTAGAGCTTGAATTTCTCTATTGTATGTACACACACACACATACACACACACGGAAATATATGCATATATATGTACATCCATATGCATATGTCTATACATATTCTATTCTGCTTTATGAAGGTAGATTATTTACAGTGAGATGATATGTTCTTCATTGGGATATTACTAATAACACTGTCTAGTGCTTTGTCATTTTTGCCAACGTAGATTTGAGGTGTTTTCCTAATCTACCTCCTTTATTTTTTTCAAAATAATATGTTCAAATTTTTATAGTTTATTAATTTCTAGAATCAATACATGTTAATGCATTTTTAAGCTCAATGTAAATTATTTTTCAAATTACAAATCATTACAAATTATCTTTTATTACTGTCTCAGTGAAAACTGAATGAACTACATAAATACACAAGCTTTGACCTTCTGATGTGGAAAATATATTATTGGTACAGAATTGATGAGGTTTTTTCTTTTTGATTGGTCATTCTGGTATTTTTCGCATTGGTTAGTATGCTGATACTTGCATATTCTCTTTCTTAGTACCTCTGACAGGCAATTGTAGCATGGCTAAGCAGATTTAAGGGTGCAAACTGTGGCCATCAAACTGAGGAAATCTAAATGACCCAAATAGTAATCAAACCCCTATTAACACAATCACACGTAACAACTTTGACAGCTTCAATTTTATAGGAATACAGAAAATGGTGGGGGGTTGTGAAAATACATTAGCTTTTAGATTGTTCTTTTATTTTACGTAAGATTTACCTTTATATTTTCAATAAATAGTAGTTATTTCCCAAATAAGTTCTTTCTTAAGTTGAGCTAATAATTTTATATCACATATAGAGATAAATCTGTGTTTGCAAATACTCCTTGGGGAGTCATTGAGAATTCTCAATTAAAGGTACAGTCACATGGCACATACCAACAACAACCACAACAAACAAAAAGCTAACCGATAGAATAATATATTTGAGGAAATACAAGGAATGTAATTTAATGATAATTATTTTTAGTAATTTTTTTTTTTAAACCAAAGTGCATAAAGCTCAGAACAGAAACAGTTTTGGCATTGTTCTTCCCATGTCATGGACGATATTCAACCCAATAGCTTAAAGCCAGATAATGTACTGCAAACTTCTTTTTTCTCTCTCTGTCTCCCTTTCTCTCAGTGGAGTTTGAAAGTAACATTTATTTTTGATTTATTTTTTATTAAAATATTTTTGATTAATCAAAAAAATTAAGTCAACTTGCCCCTCTTTTTACATCTTCTTCTTCAATTAGTCCCTCTTTACAGCCTCTACTTCAGGTTCCAAGACTTCTAAGTGAATGGAAGGGCAACACAGGGTGACACTAGTTATTTATAATAACTCTATATGGCACAAATCAACCCCTCCCCCAATTCCTGCCCCATCCACATAAAACAGTAGGAAAAGTAAACAATCTAATAGCAAATCCAGCACTAACCTCATCTCTGTTCCAGTGTGGTTATTATGTTGATAATTTATATTAGAAGATACGGAAAAACAATTTCTAGAGATTTCTTGTTAGTAAAAATATAAATTGAATAGCTTTTGCTGTTCCAATTTAGTGTAACTGGGAAATTGTACCTAGCACAGAACATTGTTTATTGTGCTAAATAAATATTCATTGAATTGGATTAAAATCACTTTGGTGGGAAGATAATTATTAATAATTGGATGATGATAGTAGACTACCAACATAAAGTGTTTTTCCTACTTTTCCTTTAGTTTCTTCTAAGTAACTTTCATCCCTATGTGTGTTAAGTATGATTTGGTATCTGTTTCCCTATAACACATGACATTTTATCATTTTGAAATAAATCTTAAAGCTTTTACATACTAAAATTCCCAAGGGAAGAATACTTTGAGTAACAACATTTCACTAGAATCAGCGAATTAACACCATAGTTTTTGCTTTATTAGTAAAACTCTAATGCATTGAAGAGGGATGGGAGAGGGGAGAACTACACTGAATATGTGAATGACTTTCCTACCATTAAAATATTTAAAGAAATTGTTGCATCACTATCAGACTAATTTCAGAATATTAAAAAAATGCAAAAACTTCCCATCTTTAACAGTTCTCCTTTTTCTCTTTTGAATCATTCATTTTTGTTTTTATAAAAATGTCATTTTTAAAAACCATTTGGGATTCCCTTTTTTTTTTGTAACTAAAAAGTTGCTTGTATATTTTTATGAACCCACTAAATTTAAACAGATCTCTTTAGAAAAATAATGTGGATATATTTTGCTTTCTACAGCCTGTAGAATGTTAAAATAGAAATGCTTTCTTGAATTCCCTCTTCTGGCTCAAGTTACTAGGTGGTCCCAAGTTACCAGAAGTAAAATTTATAAATCTAACCCCTAGTCTAGACATTTTCCAGCACTGACTGCAGTTCAAAAAATATTAATGTCTAGCCGGCAAAGTGAAACTCCCCCCAGTGATTTTGCAAATGACTAGAAAGTTAACCTTTTGCCAACTGCTCCTTCTGTGCATGGAGGTTATTAAAAAGAATCCAGGCATTTATAAGCATGGGCTTTTTAAGACTGAAACACCTTGGCTTGACCCTTTGTGTCTCCTTGTGTTTATTCAGGCTTGGCCTCTGTGGCTGGAATGTGTGAGCCTGAAAGGAGCTGCAGCATTAATGAAGACATTGGACTGGGTTCAGCTTTTACCATTGCACATGAGATTGGTCACAAGTGAGTGAGTTTAAGAAAATCAAAATAAATTTTAGAGCTCCACTCTTTTGAGCAAACTCATAACTACTGTGTGGAACGCATGTGCTCAACCATATTTTACTGCCTCTTTTGTCTGAATTCAATCGAGAATGTTATCATTCTGGGTGTTGGGATAAATCATCTTAAGAACTGGAGACTTGTTAAATAATCTTTCTAATTCAATGACTAGTATTCTCGGAGTGGTGAATGCACCACACTTAAGTTTTGTTATATATGTACATTTGAAATAATTTAACTTTAGTACGGTCTACTCAACACCCTGTTCCTCAAAGTCAAATGGTTGAAATGATCTTTCTTTTCCTCAAGTGACAACACCTATATATTTTAAAATCATCATTGACACCACTACCATAAAATGTATTTTGAGTTTTCACGCTTTACACAGCTGTGAGAGTATCTTTTCCAGGCCTAAAATTTGTGTGATCATTGCTATGTTACTTATATTTTCAGGTGTACTTGTATGTTATTGGGGAAAAAAAATACTGCTGTTATAAGAGTAGTGAGATATCATCCTCACTATTTTTTAAGAGGATGTAGAGTTTTTAATGTTTATTTTAAACAAGTGTGAGCCAAAAACTGTCCTATGGCTCCCCACCTTCCCTCCAGCAATAAAACCCTTATTTTTGTATTTCAAATAACAGACAATAAGTAAATGTAAAAGCCTGTTTATGTGGAGGAAGAGAGAAGTTTGAAAACTTTAAAAGGATAGTCAAACATTTTTATTCAAACAAACAGCCTATTTGCAAGAACTCCTGACATTTGTATGATTTAAGTTTTACAGTCTGCTTTTTTGGTAGAGAAATGGGTGAGGGAAAAAAAAACCCCAATAAAAATGAATGTTTATTATACACTTGCCTCAGAGGTCATTCCTGAAATAAATCTGTAGTTCAGCTTTTTTTTTTTTTTGAAAGTGGAGAGTAAAATTGGGTCAATCTGTTGCATTATTTTGAGAATTGCAATTGAAATTTTACCAAATTGGTATTGATTTATGTGTAACTTCAAGTAACCAGCAAGTTTCAAAGCTGATTTGATTCAGACATTGGGAAAAGTCAATATTATATTCTTAATGAAGTCCTAAAACTATCGGTATCCTAGTTCCCGTTGCAATGCGGGGAACAAAAGGGAAAAGCCCTGTGAAACGGTCAGTTTATCTTCAACACACTTAAAAATCTGGCTCGTTAATGACTGTCATAATCTTATGCAGCCAGACTGAATATAATAGATTCTGTTAGATTCAATTAAATTGAAAGGTCAAGATAAGTAACCCAGCGGATGAATAATGTTTGTATGAGAGCACTGTTACTTCCTGCAGTCACAAGTTAGTCTATGCCAACATATGCCTATGCATTGCGAGCCCCTTCTGGTATGGACTTAACTAGCGGGGTGAGGGTTATCTCTGTATCTTTGAAGATTCTAACTGAGCTGCTCTCAGCCTTCCCAGCTTTTTTCGTTGGCCTCATGGGTAATTCGTTTTAATTTTTCCTATGATAAATGGTTTATACCTTATGTGTAAGCATTGTGAAAAATGTGAATGTACCTCTTAAGGTTTTATGTGCCTCGGAGTAACTTTATCTTAACAGCTAATTCATGTTTGATAGTGTGAGTGTTAAATATGGGGGGGTGGGGCGGGGGTGGAGAATCTATTATATATTGAGAGCCAGAAGAAATATTTCCATCGAAAATGTTATTTGACAGACTAAAAATTAGCTTTCTTTCCATGTCCAGTTGATTACTATGTGACCATTCCAACCCCCTTTTCCCCAGATCACTAGGCAGGATGTGTTGTTTAACATACTATCTTTTTCAATATGTTAAATTATTATTTGGTCAGTTAGGGAAAATCTATTTCATGGATAAAGATTCCTTTACTTGCATTTAAGATCTTAGGGTTTAGCTTTGAGGCACTTAGCAAGTCAACTCTGGCACATGTCGTAATCCCTAAAATACAGTGCTCTCTATTCTTCCTGAAACAAAGTAACTGAATTTTTAGGTAAAGTGTACTGAATTTTTGCAACTTTTATTGTTTAGTAGGGTAGATGTTAAGTGATGTGATGATACCTGCAGATTCATCGCACTGAAAAATGTTTGACCATGAATTACTGATAAGTGTCCCTGCTGAGGCACTAGAATGTGATTATTGTCCATCTTGCAAAAAACTGTGTAGAATATGGTTTTGCACCCACTGTATACTTGTGTAGGGATATAATACCCATTTTAAACATTATGTGATAACTTTCTTCTTTGGCTGGGCCTTAGTGACCACTTTTATTTCTCACCACGCCTTTGTGAAAACAAGAAATTAGTTTTCTTGTCAAATGAAAAAAATGAGGTTTATGCTGTATTTAAATGACATGGCTAACTTTAATGTAGGCCATAACCAAAGGCACTTAATGAAACTGTATATAAAAGAATGTTTTCTGAAAGATATTTTTGAATTATGTAGTTGCCATAGGTTTTAGAAGTGGAAAAAAATATGATGTTGGAGAGGGGTTGCAAGGATTCAACCAGACCTCTAGTATATTGAGAAAGTGATCTAATGTATCCATACTGTACAAAAATAATCTTAAAAAGAGATCTTAAAAATATTCATGTTTTTTAGGGATGCACATTGAAGTATGCAGGACTGAAGAGACAGGACGTCTGAGATTTGCTTTTAAAAGAAAGGGAAAAAAGAGAAAGATAAAGCAAGAATAGCAACATATTGAATTTTATAATCTTGATGTTGTGTGGATGGGAGTTCATTATGCTTCTTACTCTCTCTACTATTGTATATGTCTGATTTTTTTTTTCACAAATAAGAATAGGACCTAAGATCATAAATCTGTTAGATGTGACAACTCATTTATTAATTGATAGTGATTGCGAGAACTAGGACTGTGATTCTGAGAAAATTTGAAGAAGTGTTAAAAGAAGTATTGAAAACTGCAGGGATATATTTGGTCTTGCTTTTGGAAATCAGCATTAGTGTTTGATCTTACCAATAGGAATACACTTTCTGTAGAAGATTGGCTAGGAGATATATTTTTTTAAAAAGAAGAAATGTGGCAAAACTTCAGGATAAAATTGTTAATTAGATTACCTGTGTTAGGAAGCTCCTATTACTGTTTTTTTTTAATCCAAACTTCCCTTCTGCTGTAAGTACCTAAGTGCCTTTATATGCTTGATCAGTGCTGTGTTTTCATAACAGAGGGCTAATTATAAACATATACCAAGGTATTTGCAACTTTAATCCCTTTGTCTAGTTTTGGTATCAAAATAATATTAGTTTTATAAAATTAGTTAAGGAGTATTCTGTTTTCTGGAAGAGTTTGCTTTCTCATGAGTACATTTTAAAACATACTTAGGCATAATTTACATATAATAAATGTGCATCCATTTTGTGTACAGTATGAAGAATTTTGACAAATGTATATAACCATGTAACCACCACCACAAACCACGTATCCACCACCACAATCAAGATATCAACATTTCCATTACAAAAAAGTCCCCTAGTTCTCTGTACAGTCTCCACCCTCCTTCCCCTTTCCCTGGCACCAGACAACCACAGATCTATTCTCTATTACTATAGATTAGGTGTGTTTTTTCTATAATTTCATTTAAATGAACTTAAATAGCGGGTTCTCTTTTGTGTCTAGGTTCTTTCCCTCAGCACCTTGTTTTTGATAGTCATCTATGGTGTTGTGTGTCAGTAGTTTTGTTTTGTTTTGTTTGTTTTGTTTGTCTGAATAGTATTTCAAATCACGTATCACATTTTAGATTGTTTTTAGTTTGGGGCAATTATGAATAGGACTTCTATGAACTTCCATGTACAAGTATGTGTATGGTCATATGCTTTCATTTATCTTGGGTGTTACTGCTAGTAATATGATATGTGTTAGTTTCACTTTTACATTCCCACTAGCAATCTATGAGAGTTCTGGTGACTTCAGATACTTGCCAACATTTGTTATTATCCTCTTGATTTTAGCCATTATTATGCATTTTAGTGGTATCTCATTGTGGTTTTAATTAGTTGATCATTTATTTTCTGATAAACTAATGAAGTTAGTGATGATGAGCATCTTTTCATATGCTTATTTGTCATTCATTGTCTTCTTTGTCTATTCAAATCCTTTTCCCATTTTTTTTTAAAAAGATGCTTTCTTCTTTTTGAGTTGTAAGACTTCTCAATATCTGGGTAAAAGTCATCATCATATATACATAATGTGAATATTTTCCCCAAGTCTGTTTCTTGCTATTCATTTTTTTTAATGATTTCTTGTGAAAAGCAGAATTTTGATTAGTCTAACAAAATTTTTCTTTTACGATTTGTGTTTTTTTGTGTCCAAATAAATCTTTGCCTACATCTAGGTTGAGAAAATTTTCTTTTATATTTTTGTCTAGAAGTTTTATACTTTTAGCTTTTATGTTAAGATCTGTGATTCATTTTGAGTTAATTTTTTTTTGTATGATGTGAGGTAAGGGTTGAGGTTCCTTTTTTTTTTTCCATAGGAGTATCCAGTTATTTTAGCACAATTTGTTTAGGAAAATTGGTTGATTTATACTTTTCTGTTATGTTTTTGTCTAGTTTGGGTATTAGTATAAAGTTAGTGTCATAAATTGAATTAGGAACATTTCTGGTTTCTGAAAGAGTTTGTGTACATTAGATGGATGTTATTTCTTCCTTAAATGTTTTCTAGAGTTTACCAATGAGGCCATCTGAGCCAGAAATTTTCTCTGTGGGAAGATTATAAATTAATAATTTTTATAACATGTTATCTAAATCTTTTGTCTTTTTTATTATGTCTTTCAAAGTATTAGACTGTTTTAGCTAAATTGTCAAATTTATTATGATATACTTGTTCCTTATATTCCTTATTGTCTCTGTAATATAAATAATAATTTTCCATTATTCATTCCTGATATTTGTAATTTGTGTTTTCTCCTTTTTTCTTTTTTCCAGTTTTATTGAGATATAATTGACATACAGCATTGTATAAGTTTAAAGTGTACAATGTGATGATTTAATACATGTATATATTGTGAAATGATTATTGTGATAAGGTTAGTTAAAACATTCATCACATCATGTAGTTACCCTTTTTTAGTATGTGTGTGTGGTGAGAACATTTAAGATAAACCCTGTTAGTAACCCTCAAGTGTACAACACAGTATTGTTAACTATAGTCACCATGCTTCTTACATGAGACACTCCAGAACTTATTCATCTTATAACTAGAAGTTTGTACACTTTGAACAAAATTTCACCCACACTGCAACACCTGACAACCACCAATTTACTCTGTGGTTTTACGAATTCAGCTTTTTAGATTCCCCATAAAATGAGACATACAATATTTGTCTTCTCTATTTTATTTCACTTACCATCATGCCCTTAAGGTTACTCCATGGTGTCACAAGTGGCAGGGTTGCCTTTTTTTATGACTGAATAATATTCCATATATACAATGGAATATTCTGTTACACACACACACACATAAACACAAACACCACATCACTTTTTTTTTTTTTTTTAACCATTGATCCATTGATGTACACTTAGGATGTTTCCATATTTTAGAATTGCTTTTTCCGTATCCCATAAGTTTTAGTATGCTGTGTTTCCATTATGTTTGCCTCAAGATAGTTTTAAGTTACTCCTTTGATTTCTTTTTTGACCCATTGATTATTCAGCAGTGTGTTGTTTAGTTTTCATGTATTGGCAATTTTTTTTTTGCTTTTTTCCTGTTTTTCATTTCTAGTTTCATATTATTATGATCAGAAAATAGATTTAAAGTGATTTCAGTCTTTTTAAATTTGTTAAGACATGTGTAACCTATTGTGTGATCTATCCTGGAGTATGTTCTGTGTGCTCTTGAGAAGAATGTGTATTCTGCTACTGTTGGATTGAATGATCTATATATGTCTTTTAGGTCCATGTGACATAAAGTGTAGTTCAAGTTCAATGTTCATTGATTTTCTCTTTGAGTGATCTATACATTGTTAAAAGTTGGGTATTGTAGTCTCCAATTATGGTTGTTTGTTTCTCCTTTTTGTTCCGTTTGTATTTGCTTTATATATTTAAATACTTCAATGTTGGGTACATAAATATTTACAACTGTTATATTCTCTTGATGAACTGATCCCTTTATCATTATATATGACCTTCTTTGTCTCTTGTTTCAGTTTTTGAGTTAAAGTCTATTTGGTATGGTATAAGTTTAGCTACTCTGTTCTCTTTTGGTTTACATTTGCATGGAATATCTTTCTCCATTCCTTCACTTTGAGCCTATATGTGTCATTGAGATGATCTGGTAGGCAGCGCATAGTTGAATCTTAATTTTTTTCTTTTTAAAAATCCATTCAGCCACTCTATGTCTTTTGATTGCAGGATTTAGTCCATTTACATTTAAAGTAATTATTGATAGGTAAGGACTTAGTAACACCATCTTATCAATGGTTTTCTGGTTGTTTGGTAATTTTGTTCATTTTTCCTCTTTTGTTGTATTTCTTTGTGAATTGATTTTCTGTTGTGATGTGCTTTGATACCCTTCTCTTTATGTTTTGTGTATCTACTATAGGTTTTTGCTCTGTGATTACCATGAGACTTACATAAAACATGATATAGACATAACAGTCTATTATAAGTTTATAACTTCAATTGTATAGAAAAACTGCATAATTACTCCCCATTTGTATTTTAAATGTCACGATTTATATCTCTTTATATTGTATATCAATAAACAAATTATAACTATAGTTAGTTTTATATTTATATTTTATTTGTTCTTTAACTTTTAGTTGAAAGTTAACTTCTTTAACTTTTATAGTAATTAACACACCTCCATATTACAATATTGGAACATTCTGAATTTCACTTTATACTGTCCTTTACCAGTGTGTTTTATATTTTTATTTGTTTTCATATTACTTGTTAGCATCCTTTCATTTTACCTTGAATAACTCCTTTTAGGATTTCTTGCAGGTCTCGTAGTGAAGAACTCCATTAGCTGTTTTTAGTGTGGAAAAGTGTTTATCTCTCCTTCATTTCTGGACAATTTTGCCAGGTGAAGTGTTCTTGGTTGGCAGCTCCCCCCCCAACATCCCTCCCCCCTCCGCTGGCACTTTGAATATATACCACTTTCTCCTGGTTGCAAGGTTCTGCTGAGAAATCTGCTGACAGACTCTGAGGATTCTCTTGTATGTGAGGAATTTTATTTTCTTGCTGCTTTTAACATTCTCTTTGTCTTTGATTTTAGACAGTTTTATTTTCATTTATCTTGGAATAAGTATATTTGGGTTGAAACTATTTGGGCACCTATTAACTTCATTAACTTGGATGTACATATCTTTCCCTAGATTTGGAAAGTTCTCAGCTATTATTTCTATAAATAAGCTTTCTGCTCCTTTTTCCCTTTCTTCTCTTTCTGGGACTCCAATAATGCATAGATAGTTTTGTTTGTTTGTTTGTTTGTTTTTAATGGTGTAATTGTGTAATTGATATAACCTTTCTTCACTTTTTTTCATTCTTTTTTGTTTTGCTCCTCTGAAGGGATAATTTCATTGACTTCTTTGAATTCACTGATTCTTTTTTTCTTCTTCTGCTTTGTCAAGTTGGCTGTTGAAGGTCTTTATTGAATTCTTTAGTTCACTCATTGTATTCTTCATCTCTAGGATTTCTTTTTTCTTTTCTTTTTTTTTTTTTTTGAATGGTCTCTATTTTTCAGTTGTTGAACTTCTCATTTTTTCCATGCATTGTTTTTCTAATTTCATTTAGTTGTATATTTGTGTTTTCCTGAACTTCACCTAATTTCTTTAAGAGAATTATTCTGAATTCTTTGTCAGACAGTTCATAGAGCTCTATTTTTTTAGCGTCAGTTATAGGAGCTTATTAGTTTCCTTTGATCCTGGAAGGTTACCTAAGTTTTTGAGGTCTTTGTATCTTTGCATTGGTATCTGTGCATTTGCGGAAGCCATCTCCTCTTTCAATCTTTTACAGCTCTTGTGTAGTGCTACTAATGTACTTTGTTGTCATAGCTGGTGTCAGATGTGCTGCATTGCTGCTGGGAATCACTGGTTGGGCAGGGTTGGAGGCTGTGCTCAGCAGTTGGTTTGGATCAGTGACTTGCTGTGTGGGTGAGGTTCTAAAGTGGGTGCCGGGCTGTGATAGACTGATGTTGGGAATCCAAACCTGACAGAACTGCCCAGCCGGAAGGGGTCATTGGCTGAGCTTTGCAGATGAGGGCAGCCACTAGTTGGGATCTTTGCTGTGGTACCAACATTAGCAAGAATGTGAATGCTCATTACTGTGAACCTTGCCTCCCTTCTCTGTCTTTAGCTAATTTGCCTAGTGATCCCCGTGAGGCAGTATCTAAGTGGGCCTCCTGGTAAATGTCATAGAATGCTCCAGAAACTGGATGACCACTTTGGGCTTTCCTTTTTCCATTGGAGAAACCCTTGGTGTGGTACTTCTCTGGCCAGGGAGAGGTGCAATATTGTCAAAGTGAAACTGCTTCTCTTACCTTTCTAGTGTGGTTTTTGTCATTTTTGTATGTGTTATTTAAGGGGGTGCTTCTGCCTCGCTCCCAGGTTCTATGATCTTCACAGAGGTATCTGATTTGTGGATACTTGTTAGTTGCTCTTTCTGTGAAGGGGAAAAAATTGGGAACTAACCTATTTTGCCATGTTGGTTATATCACTTCTCCTTTTTTCTTGATCAGTATAGCTATAGGTTTATTACTTTTACATCTACATTTTTTAAAACCTTGCTTTTGATTTCATTGATTTTCTCTATTGTTTGCTCATTTTTAAATTTCATTGCTCTACTCCTTATTTTTTCCTTCCTTATGCTTACTTTGGGTTTAATTTCCTGTTTTTATCCTTTTAAAGTAGAAGCTTATTTCATTGATTTTTGCATCTCTCTTCTTTACTAGAAATGGGACTTAGAGCAATAAATTTCTTTCTGAGTCCTTCAGCAGCATCTCACAAGTTTTGTTAGTCTGCATTTTTATTTTCATTCAGTTAACAATGTATTATATTTTTGTGATTTCTTCTGGAATTGTGATCAGATAATATACTCTGTGATTTTAATCCTTCTATATTGACACTTGCTTTATGGTCTGTCATGTTTTACATGTTGTTCAACGTATCTTGCACCCTTAAGAAGAAAGTGTGTTCTGTTCTTGTTGGGTGGAGTGTTCTAGCATTATCAACTAGATCCATTTGATTGATAGTGTTGTTCAAGACTACTATATTCTTACAGCTTTTTAAAAATAGTTGATCTATCAATTACTACTAGAGAAGTATTGAAATTTCCAAATGTATGTGCAGATTTGTTGATTTCTCCTATCATTTCAGTTTCACATATATTTTGAAGTTTTCTAATTAAATCCATCCACCTTTAGGATTATTATGTCTTTTTGATCAATCAGTCCTTTACCTTTTTGTACTTAGTAATGTTTGTTCTGAAATCTACTTTGTCTCATTAATTAGCAACTCCAGCTTTCATCTTATTTTTTGCATGGAATATCATTTTTTATTTTTTATTATGAACTTACCTACGTGTTAGTATTTAAAATGGATTTCTTTTGAACAACTTATAGTTGAGTTTTGCTTTTTTTTATCCAGTCTGACAGTTTTTATCTTTTAATTGTATTGGCTACTTACATTTAATGTAATTAGTGATATAATTGGGTTTTGTCATTAAACTGGCTGCTTGGTTTCTAGTTTTCCGATTTTTTCCATTGTTTTCTATTTTAATTAATTTAATATTTCAAAAAACATATTTTTTTTCTTTTTTATTGCCTTTTTTAATTAAAATATATTCGGGTGACAATGGTCAACAAAACTACATAGGTTTCAAGTATACAATTGTATAATACATCATCTATATATTGCATTATGTGTTCAACACCCAGAGTCAGTTCTCCTTCCATCACCATATATTTGATCCTCTTGATCCTTTTCTACCATCCCCCCATACCCTCTAATAGCCACTAAACTGTTGTCTGTGTCTATGAGTTTTTGTTTATTTGCTTGTCTTGTTCCTTTGTTGCCTTCGGTTTTATATCCCACAAATAAGTGAGGTCATATGGTTCTCCACTTTTTCTGTCTGACTTATTTCACTTAGCATAATAATCTCAAGATCCATCCATGTTGTTGCAAATGGCACTATTTCATCCTTTCTTATGGCAGGATAATATTCCATTGTGTGTGTGTATATATATATACATATATATATATATATATCACATCTTCTTTATCTAGTTGTCTATGATGGGATACTTTGGTTGTTTCCATGTCTTGGCCACCATAAATAATGCTGCAGTGAACATCAGAGTACATGTATCTTTACAGATAAATGTTTTCAGATTTTTTTGGTATATACTCGGGAGAGGGATTGCTGGGTCATGTGGTAATTCTATTCTTAATATATTGAGGAACCTCCACACTGTTTTCCACAACAACTGTACCAATTTACATTCCCACAAACAGTGTATGAGGGTTCTTTTTTTTCCACAGCTTCTCCAATACTTGTTATTATTTGTCTTGTTGATGATAGCCATTCAACAGGTGTGAGGTGGTTTTGATTTGCATTTCCTAATAGCTAGTGAGGTTGAACATTTTTCTAGCTGTTGGCCGTTTGTATGTCTTTTTGGGAGAAGTTTCTGTTTATGTCCTCTGACCATTTTTTAATTGGATTGTTTGTCTTTTTGTGTTTTTGTTGTTGTGTTATATGAGTTCCTTATATATTTTGGATATTAGCCCCTTATCAGAGGTGTTTACAAGAATCGTCTCCCATTCAGTTGGTTGCCTTTGTTTTGTTGATGATTTTGTTTGCTGTACAGAAGCTTTTTAGTTTGATTTAGTCCCATTCATTGATTTTAGCTTTTACGTCCCTTGCCTTTGAGGTCAAATTCATAAAATCCTCTTTGAACCCAAGGTCCATAAGTTTAGTACCTATGCTTTCTTCTACGCAGTTTGTTGTTTCAGGGTCTTATGTCTACGTTTTTGATCCATGTTGAGTTAATTTTGGTACATGATTATTGGCTATACCTTTGTGGTTTGTTTATCTATTTTTCAGTGGTTGCTCTATGGTTTACAATGTTGCACTTCACCTGTAATATAAGGTATTATATGTTTTTTCTTCCCTCGCATCCTTTCGTTATTATTGCCAGAGACTTTTACTTCTTCATATGTTGTAAGTCCTACAAGTCTGTGTAATTTTTGCTTTAGGCAGTCAATTATCTTTTATAGAAAGTAACAAATAAAAAAGCATATTTTATACTTACACATATATTTACTATTTCAGGTGCTTTTTAAAAATTCCTTCATGTGGATCCATGTTTTCATCTATTATGTTTTTTCTGCCTGAAAAACTTCTGTTAGTATATTTTATAAATTCCTGGCAACTTTTTCTCTTAATTTTTATTTTTCTGAAAATTTTTTATTTTATTTTCACTTTTGAAGGATATTTACATTGAGTTAAAATTTGCTGTTGGAAGTTTTTTGGAGCAAAGTCACTGAAATATAAAAGAATATGATGCATCATGATGACTACATGGACTTTAATGATGCTGGATGGTGAAATGCTTAAAGAATTGTGAGATGAAACTGGTGAGGCAGACAAGTAAATGATAAAGATAACATATAAGGAGCTTGCATGTTATCTCTTAGGACAGTGGAAAGTTACTGAGTAATTTTGAACATAGATGCCATGTTCAGATTTTCATTTTTCGTAGTTCATTCTAGAAGCGGCAACAGATATGACTTTCACATGGGAAACATGGTCTTAGTGATTAGTTCTTTTGCTACATTACTGAATTTGATTTGCTAATATTTTGTTGAGGATTGTTGCATGAGAAATATTGGTCTTTATTTTCATTTCTTGTAATATACTTATCTGATTTTGGTATTAGGTCATTCTTTATTCTACTGCTGGTATTCAATTTACGTGTGTGTTATACCTTCAGATAGTGCCCTAGAGTTTATGGATGTTGTATTCTGTTTGTTTGTTTGTTTGTTTTTCCTTTTCATTCTTTTTTCTCTCTGCAGTGCAGTTTGGGAATGTTCTATTGACCTATTATCAAGCTCACTGATTCTTTCCTTGGTAGGCTGTACTGAGACCATCAAAGGCATTTTATAACTCTCTTACAGTTTTGATTTCTAGCATTTCCTTTTGATTTTTTCTTATAGTTTTAAACTTTCTGCCTACATTACCTATCTGCTCTTGCATATTGTCTACTCTGTCAATTAGAGCTTTTAACATATTAATCATAATTATTTTAAATTCCTTGTCTGTTGATTCCAGAATTTGTGACATATCTGGGCCTAGTTTCGATGCTTGTTTTGTCTCTTTTTACTGTGTTTCAAAATGCCTAGCTATTTTTTAAAATTTAAAACCAGACATGATGTATTGGGTAATAAGGACTGAGGTAATGTGATGTGTCTTTTAATGTGACATAATAGGCATTCTGTCAATAATTTTTAATGAATGGATGAGTCATGAATGTTTATATTGTGAGGTCTAAGTCTAAAATGAAACTTGAAGTTCTTTAAGGCTTTCTACCTTTTGAAGAAGCAAATTAACTTCTTTTTTTTAGCTTGGAAGCATTTTTAGTCAATGGAACATGACAAGCATTTTACTCTGTCAGTTGATTAAGCTTCAGAGCTGTATAGTACCATTGTTATTTACACAAAATACTTATACCATGCATGATATTATTTTCTTATTTTTCCCCATTTACATTAGATTTTGTAAATCTATTATAAAATTTTATATTTTTCAAATCATACCATATTGCTATTATTATTAATATGGTACTCATTATTGTCTTTTCATAAATATTACATTTTGGGCAGGCCCGTAAGATACCAAAATTATGTTACTAATGTGTCCACATACATACTGTGTGCACATACATACACATGTATATTATATATACAAAATATATTTTCATATATACAAGTTGGCAGTCACATATGTAAGCATGTTTCCAAAGTAGCTAAAACAATGAAATTAGTTTTTTAGGAAAGTTATTATAATAAAGTTTAACAATCAAATTATTTCAGTAATTAAGCCTTTGCCACGTTATCCACTAATGACCAATAATAGATAAGTCCAGTCAGGTAATTACTGCATTAAGTATCTTGAATTATAAAGTATGTATATGTATATGTGTTAAAGAAGTAATAAATCTACTGAAGTAGAATTTAGTCAATATCAACTTTATTAAGGGATTCCCTTCATTTTGCTGGAAAAACAAAGAAATCAATTTGTTGGCAGATAATATCGTACTAATTGGTTGATATGAATTTCAGCTGCCATAAGCTAATTTAGTTACATTTTCCCCGTCGTACAAGGAAGATCATAATGGCAAAAGTTCCCTTTTTCTAGCTACCTTCCCTATCTTTGCTGTGATTATTATACACACACACACACACACACACACACACACACACACCCCAACACACACACCAACACCACACCTAAAATCTTGGTATATCTCTAATAGTCTGTTTCCTCTGGTCCCTTCCATCTTTACAGTTTGATGAAAGGAAAAAAGTACAAAGTAGTAGTAGAAACGATGTAATTGTATTACAGTGATTTCATCATTGGCTTTGGAAACCTAACTTTCAACTCAGAAGTGATTATACAAAATGCAAATTTTCTTTATACAGGTATGGAAAGAGTCTAGATTCTGCTAGGCACACCCCTCCCCCATTAAATATTTTCCTGAATAAGTTCAAAATCTTGAGTTCACTTAGTTTAGTAAATTGTATATAAAGTCAAAAAGTAGAATTGAGTTCCAAATTCTGTTTTAGAAAACACATGAGCAAATTGTAATAACTATCCTATTGGGTAACTATTAAATCTAAAAATGTTTGCCAGATGTGGGTATAGACGGCTCTGAGTACACCCATTAAATTTTGTCTTTGCTTTATTATAACAAGTGATTCATAGCCAAGATAAGTTATAAATAAGAACAGATCAAAGCGATTACAAATGGAAAATAATTTTAAAGAAAGATGTCTCGTTATTCTCTTATATTTTTCTGCTACAATGTTAGTTTTGAGCTTTTATAGTTGTCATAATGTAGACTATCATTATCTCATCACTTTTTAGAATGAAATTTAACAATTTTTAAAAATTAGGAAACTTATTTAACTCTGTAATTATATATGTGTTATCTTTTTAAAGAACTGAGTCAGCATCTATTTTTTTCCTTTAGTTGCTGAATTTAAAAGTACATGCTGTATGTACTAGTGATTGTTTAACAATATGCAAGACAGAGTTTAAATACCATGATTATTTAACAAAAAAAAGATGATATATTAGCAACACAGTAAAATTAAGATTGTTTACATGCAAAAATTGAATTAGACATTTTAAGATTTTCCTTCTGTTTGGTTTGAAAACATCTGTTATGATTTTAAAAAGAATCTCCAGACTAAATGCATATTAAATTTATACTCAGTAGTCTGTGTTTACTCTTTTTAATTTTACAAATCTTCCAAAAGAACCAATAAGAATTGTGTACCAAAATCAGGAGTAAGCTATTATTTTCTAGTGCAAAATATATTATATTACTTTTGCAGTAAGTGGTCATATATGGTGAAATGATACAAAATAGAATCATAAATGAGCTGCCTCTTTTATATGCTAAAAAACAAAAGTAAATAAGGAATTATCTCCATATATATATATATATAAAATCTCCATATATGTATAGAAAACTATGTAATTTAGTATAGAAAAATATTTGAGAAAAGCAAGTTGTGTCAGTAGATTGATACATATGATAGACTCTGAGTCACAGAAGCTTAATTTAATGAATAACCTTCATTGCACCATCTTTCAGTGTCTATATAGTAACCACTTTGTCTCTGAGTGGTGAAACAACTTATTTCGACCCAAGCTCTGCCCTTTCCTCCTTTTTATTATTTATCATATGATTTTACCTATCATTATTACATTATTCACCATCAAGAAAGGTATGTACATAGGATGCTTCCCAAATTCTCTCTTATGTTTTACAGTTGATCTGTAGTTAGTCTTTCCCTTATGCACAATGTGATTCAAAAGATTTAATGAGTACCTGCTGTACTTACCTAACATAAAGTATATTGTGGATTCAGTGATGATGAAAACAAAGCTCCTATCCTGAAGGAGCACCTCATTTTTGTTCATTTTTGCTATATCATACGGTTGATCAATTGCCCAACTGATGAGCAATTACTTCAAGAACAACTTCTGACTAATTCTCATCTCATGAATTAAATAAAAAGCAAAACCACTAGGCTGGGGTTATGTAGTGATCATGGTCTATCTTTATGAAGGAAAATGAGAAAAACTCAAATTTTTGAATTTAGACTTAATATAATAAGAACCATTTACCTGTAGAACTTTTTGGTAATACTTACAAGTCCTTTTTAGAACTTATTCAGTACCTTTCACTTATCTTTTCCTTTATTAAACTAGCTTTTCTCCTAGTAATATTAATTGTGCGGAAAAATTTAAGTATGTTCCATTTTGTTTAGTAGTCAATTCCAACAGTGTTGTCATATACTATTTTTCATTTCAGAGGCACAAACTTAGTCTGTAAAATAAGTCAAGTAGGTTTATGTGGAGGCTATCCTAGACATATAATAACAATGCGTATACCATTATTTCTGGAGTAAAATGTTCAAAATCCCAAAAATCAGCCTTAAAACTTTAGAAGTAACATTTTACAGTTTACAAAACTCAGCTATCTTGTGTCACTGGGCTGAGAGGAAAATTTAGTTGCTAAGTTTTAGAACAAAGTATTCTGTATCTATTCAGATACTTGTAATTATATAGACATTTTATTTTAAAATGTTTTACTTTGAAATACTTTGTGCACACATGTATGTATATGTGTGTATATTTTAAAATATCCATGTGTGCACTGTTCAGATTTAACCCATCTTAATATAGTCCCATATTTGTTTAGGAGCTTTTATTGTTGTTATTTTCAAAGGTTCCCTGTTCCAATATCATGTTGTTTTATTTACCATGGTTTTATAACAGGTATTGAAGGTCTCTCCTTCATCAAAATTACTTTGGCTCTTTCTGGTCCTTTACTTTCCTATATTAATTTTAGAATCTTGGTGTCATTTTCTACAAAAAGCATCTGCTAGGACTTTAATTAACCTTTTTATAAAATGGCATTGATAGGTTACCAGGAGATTTGCATGATTCCTGAGTGTTTCCCCATGTACCGAAGTTAAACTTGCCCTCACTGGGATAAAGTCCAGAACCTAGGCGGAGTTTTAGTGAGAGGGCCATCCAGTAAGGATTGTGCCCCGAGAAGATAAATCCTGCTGGATAGGGTAGGTGTTGAAATCAGGCCTAATGAACAGAATAGAATGCCTTCCTCCCTATCTCTGCCCCCTTTAATGGGATAGTTGCAGTTCTTAAGATCCTATGTTATTTAAAATTGTGTTTTAAAATATTGTTTGCAAATGAAAAATTGATTAGCAACCAGAGTTTCAAATTCATAATATTACAGTTATTTTCCCTACGTAAATTAAACTACTAAAGGCTTTGATCAAACCTAACAAAACAAACCTAATTGTGTCATCTTTTTCCTTTTAAGCCACAATCCACAGTCACTGACTTCTGTATCCCTTTGGCCTTCACCTTTTATTTTTGAGTGGAGCATAGTCCATAAGCATCCCTAGTTCTTAGCAAAAGCACACAAAATCATGAGCAAAATTAATAAGTAACTAATAAAATAACTATGTGTTCCTATGCTACATAGCCGACACAGCTTTATTTCTGTAAATTAATCTAATTCCCTATACGCCTTGTTGTATAACCAATAGGGGTCTATTTAAAGCAAATTATATTCACTAATTAATTAAGCACATTATATCCAGTCCCCATTATGAGAACTTGACTAGTTTAGTCTGGCTTAAGTAAAAATCCGATCAAGGAACTGTCACTATCATGAAAGTCCTGTGCATAGCTGTGTATATCCCAGAAGGTAGAGCAGAAGGGAGCCTGGGTTGCATATCCAGGACTTTGATTCTCCAAAGCCCAGTGGAATCCCTGCTCAACAAGCACTGGGATACTTACTGTTCAGGAGTCTCAGGAGCAGGTGAAATAAACAAGGGATGGAGTTAGTGAGACTCGGGTATAAGGTAGTGTCTTCTTCACAAAAAACAGGACCAGAGCCAAACTACAATTACCTCAAAAATTAGCATACCATAGAACTGGACCAACAATCTGTCATTAATGCTGCTCCACAAAGCTATTGGCTTCAATCTCTTTAAATTCTCCCTAGCAGTGAACAAAACTGGTCCCAGAACCCACAGGTAGCATTGAGCCTTCCCGTAAGTGTGAGCTATGTAACTCCAGTTAGGGGATTTACAAGAGCAAGGGAGGCGGGAAAGAATGAAGTTCATCATAGTGAATGTAGAACTCACATCAGCTTCTATAGATCCCATGTTTACAAGAGAATGTTTATTAGATCGGCATTTTAACCTTGTGAGTTTCCTCAGTTAATTCAAATTAGGTCTCAAATGATAGATTTTTCATCCACTTCACTAAGCCCCTAAGCACTTCATCACCAGTTATTAAACTCTGATAATATGGTACTGTGGCTAACGTGAAATATGAAAAGTACTTTCTGCTCGGTGAAGTAACATAACTCGTAGCAAAAATGGATCCCAGTGTCAAGCCATACATAAGCTTAAAGATTTATTATTAACAGCCACTTTGGAAGACAGTCTGGCAGTTTCTTACAAAACTAAATATACTCTTACCATAGGACCTCAAAATGCCTAAATGTGGAAATCAAACTATTACTGGTTTTAGAACATAATGATGGAAGTAAATTCCCATGACCTTAAGGCAAAGAGGGATTTTTTAAAAACAAGACATAAAGAATACTGATCATGGAGTAGTATATGTTGACCATTTTAACCACATTAAGATTAAACATTTAATCAGAAGACAGCATAAAATGAAAAGGCAGGACAGTGTCAGAAAAGATGTAACTCCTACAAATTAAATATGCAAAGTACTTGAACATTTTACAAAAGAAGAAATCCAAGTGGCTAATAAGCATATAAAAAGATGTTCAACTGATAAATAACCAAGAAAGTGCTAATTATATCCATCATGATTAGCACAAATTTAATAGTCTGACAATAGCAAATATTGGTGAAGATCTCATGCAAAGAGGATTCTTATACACTACAGGTGAGAATGTAAACTGATGAAACCACTTTGAAAAGCTGTTTGGCATTGTCTAGTAAAGTTGAAATTTTACATAAACACATATCCTAGAGCAGTGATTCTCAAATTGTTCCATGGACCCCTGTTTTGAAACTATTTTTAGACTGAACTATTTTCATAATACTAACACTTAATCTGCCATGCATTTATCTGTTATTTTATTTACTTTTGGTTTTTAACTGTGTTGATGTTTACAATGGTTGTCCAAAAGCAATGGTCATTGTGCCAGCACCTTCGCGTGAATCAAAGCAACCATAATTGTAATTTGTCACCACCATGTCAGTTGTGCTTAAGCATGTCCTTGACGAAGCCAAAAAATGATTAATTTTATTAAATCATGACCCTAAGTACATATCTTTTAAAAACATTTTGTGTGACAAAATGGGAAATACGTAAAGCACTTCTTGCTCCATATCTTAGTCTGATGATTGTCACAAAGAAAAGCAATTGTTTGAGATAACCTAGCTACTTTTTTCCCCTGGAACACAATTTTTATCTGAAAGAACTATTGAGAAACTACGAGTAACTGGCAGAATTCCACTTGAAAAATAAGCAAATTAGCTTGTTATTCAAGGAAAACAACAAATACTATATTGCCAATGATAAAATTTGAGCTTTTGAGCAAAAGTTAGAATTTAGGAATGATTATATCTATTATTGTGACCTTGACAGCTTCCTAAGACTTTTCTGATTGGATTGGTGATATTAATGAAACAGAATGCATACAGATCATTGATGTGGTTTCAGAATCCACATTGCAATTAACATTTAAAAAATTGCTAGTTGTCAAGTTTTATTGCAATATCAAAAAAATCTAGTTATCTGAAAGGGCTATGAAAATACCCTTTTTTTTCCAACTGCATATTAGTGTCAGGCCAAATTTTTGACATATACTTCGACCAAAACAAAATACCAGAACAGGTTGAATAAAGAAATAGATATTAGAGTCCAGCTATTTTCTAGTAAGTCATACACTAAAGAGATTAGCAAAAATATAATTATATAATTCTACTCTTCTCACTGCAGTCCTTTTGTTTTGGAAAATAGAAAACGTTCAATTGATATGGTTATTTATATTAAATATGGGTTTCTTATTACTTAAAATGAATTACTAACTAGTTTTAAATCTCTCGGTTTTTATTTTTAATATGATGAATGTCGCTGCACACAACCTCATAAAGAAAAGGTCTTTGGGGTCTTCAATATTTTTAAGAGTGTGAAGGATCCTGAGACCAAAAGTTTACGAAGCTGGTTTCTAGAGATACTCTTATGTATATGACCAGGAGATGTATTCAAGAAAGCTCATAGTAGCAGCATTGTCCATAGTAGGCCCTACAAAGAACCATCCCAAATCCATTATCATGGAATAAATAATTAAATGGTGTATTTACAGTAGAAATCAACATAGCAGTGACAATGAATCATGTACAACTAGACAGCTCAGCAGAGATCACTCTAACAAATTGTGTAATGAAAGAAGCAAGTTATAAAAGAATGTATACAGTGTGGTTCTACTTCTATTGATTTTAAATCCAGGCAGAATTAACATAAATTATTTAGAGATGCATAGGGAATGGTTACAACAAAAGTCAGGATAGTCATTCTCTCTCAGGTGAGAAGAAAAATGCTGGGGGTGCCAAAAAAACATATACATAGAAGAAAAATGCTGGGGGTGCCAAAAAAATGTATACATAGACTTGGGTATTCATCTTTTGTTATCGGCATGTATTATTACAATTTCAATACAGTTTTTTCCTTTCTTAAAATGTGTATACTTTTTTTTGGCACCCTCTGTAGATTGTGAAGTTGAACACAAGAGACAAGCTTTTATTATTCTGAAAATGTTCTATTTCTTAAGTTTGGTAGAGATAATATGGATGTTTCTTTATACTTATCCTTTAAAATGTAAACATTTTTTATTTCTTAAGTATGTATGATATAAAATATCATATGTATGCAAGAGACTAAAATTAACCTCACAAAACACAACAGCAAAACATTTAATTAAGAAGTATAACAAGGGAGTTAATCGGGCTGGTGACCAATTTCACTTGTGTTACATGCATTGCCTGCTATGAAACTCAAATAACCATCAATAAACCATCAAACTTTCCCATTATTTTTAAACAAAACTGACATTTATCTTTTGGCAATTTTTTGTAAGAATGATTCATGAGACCTCTATTCCTTGAGTTCTTGTTGAAGATGATTTTATACTCACTTTGGCTGGATGCAAAATTCATGCTAGGCATTGCTCCAACGTGTGCTCGTTCGTTTTAAATGTCACCAGGGAGAAATCGGAGGTTACTACTGTGTTTCCCCGAAAATAAGACCTAGCTGGACAGTCAGCTCTAAGGCGTCTTTTGGAGCAAAAATTAATATAAGACCCGGTCTTATTTTACTTATATTATAATATAATAAATGTAATGCTGGGTCTTTTATCAATTTTTGCTCCAAAAGACGCCTTAGAGCTTATTTATTCCAGCTAGGTCTATTTTTGGGGAAACATGGTATGACTGTTTTACTATTAGATAATTTGTTCTTTTGCCCCAATTACCCCAAATATATCTCATTTTTGAAGACCACTAAGTTTAGTAGGATGTGTCTCAGTGTGGATTCATTCTGTGACAGTTTTCCCTAGGACACATACTAGTGTACTTTGATCAGATTGTAGCCATTTTTATTTCTTGAAAGTTTTCATTAATTATTTAATCATTTTTATTTTTTTTATTTTGTATTTTGGTTCTTTTGGGACAACAGTGATGCATATGTTGAATTCCTTTACTTTGATCCTTTTAAGCTTTTTATCCATTTTAATATTGCTTGCTCTTTTTACTCCTGTGAGAAATGTTTTTAGCATTTGCCTTTTTTTTTTTTTTTTTTTTGCTAACTCAACATGGCTTTTTTCCTGTGATGGGTTTATTTTTTCCCTTTACTTATTTCCTCTGACAGTTCATATTTTCATCTCCTGCCTTGCCATATCTTCCCTGATTGCTTGTATCTCTGTGTTAAATTCTTGTTTTTATAAAGTGATAAGTTTGTTCAAAGTCACGTGCTCAGTTTTTATCTTTTCTGTAGCAACATTTTTTTCTGCCATGTCCATCTTCTATTTGCACTTTTCTGTTATTTTTTTTTAATTTGGTGTATTTGTAGATCCATTTATTGTTCCTTTTGAATCACACAGCTTTGCGTATGTTTGATTTTTCTAGATAAACTATTTCTAGAAGTTTATGTTGGATAGGGGCCAGAGCTACTTTCTCAGCAAGAATTTATTAATGATAAACAGTATTGTATGGATTCAAGTTCTTTAACCCTGTATTTCTTTGTAAAACTGCTAGTGAGGTAGAATCTTTCATCTTTTCTCACTGGCAGAATGCTTCCTACAAATACGGTTTGTGTCACTACCAGTTAACTCCGTCCACATTTCTGACAACTAGAACAAGGGAGTATATTTTAACAGTTTGCACCCTTGTTCCAGTTGTTTATAAGAAGGTATTGTTAGTTCTGCCCCTCAGATTGTTGCACTGAACTTTGGAGAAGCATGCTATGTTCATTTTATCTTAAATCATAAGTTTTGTTGTCTTTTTCTCTGAGTCTTTCTGCATTCCTCTTTGATTTTTCTGTATTCAGTCATACTTTCACATACATTATGATATTGTGGTTTATGGTTTTTGAAATTTCCTGCTTCTCATTAAATATAGTGTTTGTATATCTTTTCCTTATATTTTTTTCTTTTAAATTAAAGTTTATTGGGATGACAATTGTTAGTAAAGTTACATAGATTTCAGGTGTATAATTCTGTAATACATCATCTATATATCACATGGTGTGTTCACCACCCAGAGTCAGTTATCTTTCCATCACCATATATTTGATCCCCTTTACCCTTTTCTATCACCCTTCTCCCCTTTACCCTCTGGTAACCACTAAACTATTGTCTGTGTCTATGAGTTTTGTTTCTTCATTTGTTTGTCTTGTTCTTTTGTTATTTTCAGTTTTGTGTACCACGTATCAGTGAAGTCATATGGTCCTGGACTTTTTCTGTCTGACTTATTTCTTGTTGCTTTTGGGTGATATCTTAGAGGAAAAGGGGGAAACCTTTTTATCACAATGTAGAAATAAATGTCCTTTCAACTTTTGAGATAGGAATAGAAATATGAAGATATGAAAAAGTGAAAGGGTCTTTTACTTGTATCCACTGGGAGGTTTAATTGAAAATCTTCAACACTATTTTGGGGGAAGGCAACAAAATAGTTAACTTTGTTGTAACAGATATTACTGAGAATTTGGGCTTCACTTTTCTGAAAAATTCAGACCAATTTGTAGTACTTTGCTTTCAGGATTACTTAGCTTTTCATATTTGGTATGTTATACTAATCAACTGCAAACTTCTCTCTCATTGAATTTGACATTTGATTTTATGTACTTACGGTATAGGCTAATAAGTGAGTCTATTACTATAGCATGGATGCTAGCAAAAGACATGAAATTTCTGGGTCAGAAACAAAGGATGTTATTAGTTAAGAGCGCAACAAGCAGCATAAGCATCAGCATATTTATTTTGATTCGTCTTGGCCCCAAATCTCACAGGGGCAATACAGTATGGCCCAGGTGAATGCTGCACATGCTATGGGTTTGCATGAAAACTGAGAAATACTGAGCTTGGCGAATCTACCACTTTTATTGCAAATACATTAGTCCCCCTTCATCTGAGGGGGATACATTTCAAGATCCCCAGTGGATGCCTGAAACTGTGGATAATACCAAACTGTGTGTGTGTGTGTGTGTGTGTACACACACACACACACACACATATATATAGACATATACATACATATATATGTATATATACATACATACATACATATACATACGTATACATACATATATATGTATATGCTAATAAGTGAGTCTATTACTATTGCATGGATGCTGTAAATATACTATGTATATATAGTATGTTATTTCCTGTACATACATACATACCTACGTATGATAAAGTTTATTTTTAGTCACAGTAAGAGATTAACTCAATAACTAACAATAAAATAGAACAATTATAACAATGAGAGTTGCTTGAACACAAGCACTGCCATATCACGACAGTAGATCTGATAACTAAAATGGCCACTAAGTGACTAATAGGTAGGTAGTGTATATAGTGTGGATACATTGGCGTAAGGGATTCTTCATGGCCAGGGTGGGACAGAGCAGAAAAGTGCAAGATTTCATCATAGTACTCAGAACAGTGCGCAATTTAAAACTTATTATGAATTGTTTATTTCTAGAATTTTCCATTTAATATTTTTGGAGTGTGGTTGACCTCAGGTAATTTAAACTGCAGATAAGGGGGACTCCTGTAGTCAGTAAACCTGCTCTTTATCCAGGAGTATATGTTCCCTCATTTCTTGAAGTTGTCCTGAGAAATGGCCTGCGTTAAGAGCCAGCTTTGTAGACTTAGCATACCCAGCATAATGTGGGGAATCACAAGAAGCCCAAGGAAGACTGTCTCTCCTAATCTCCCATCCCCCACGTCTGTGCCTAAAACCCTCCATGAATGAGAACCATTATTACCTTTATGTAATCTGAAATGTTTTATTAAACACATAACATCAACCATAGAAGTGTTCTCTTGTTAGTACTGTTCACTCATCATGGTGGGCCACAGGTTCACCAAACTCTTTTTTGTTCTTGTTCTTCTTTTTGTAACTATTATTTTTGAAACTCAAGAGCAGAGAGTTCAGTTTATTTTATATTTATCCATCCATCCATCCATCCATCCATCCATCCATCCATCCATCCATTTATATATCCACCCTTAGTTCTTGGCACATCATTATCAGTCCCAGTAAGGACCCTTCTGGTTTAATATATGCAGATGTGTATTTATTTCTATATTCCCATTCCCTGCTCCCATAGATAGCTTCTCTAGTAATTTTGATAGTATATTTGATTCCATATGTATCCTTGTAAAATATTGAAGGTTGTTTTGTATATGTATGTGTTCATTTTTAACTTGTTAAGTTTAAAATGATTTCACACTTATAGAAAATTTGATATAATATTTCCCATGTGCTCTTCACCCAGATTCAAAAATTGTTAATATTTTGCAATATTTGCTTTATCTCTCTTTCTGTATATGTACTTGTATTTCTCTTCATTGTTTGAGAGTAAGTGATAGGAATTTCTCTTATCCCCAAATATTTCAGCATCTGTTTCCTAAGAAGGAGAAAGATAATCTCTTACATAATCACAGTACATTATGAAATTAGAAAATTTAACATTGAAATACTTCTATTATCCAATACACCGTCGTACTTAAATTTCATCAATTGTCCCAACAATGTTCTTTATAACCTTTTTTACCCCTTCAAATCTTGTTTTCATTGTACTTAGTTATGTCTCTTTAGTCTTTAATCTGAACAATTCCTTGGCCTTTCTTTGTGAGATGAAAGTGTATATGTAATTTTGTTTACATATTTGATATAGTGTAATAGACATTGTTCTTTATCTTATTGTTGCACTATTTTTAAGATGAACCCAAACTTATGTAGACATCAATCTTTTTTACTGCTTCAAACTTCTGTTTAGTATTCCACAATATGCATCTGCCAAAGTTTACTTATGCATTCCCCAGGGACAGACACCTAGATTGTCTTCAACTCCTTGCTATCATAAATAATTCTGTCACGAACACCTACATATGTGTCCCCTTTGGGAATATTTCTAGGGTATATATCCACAGGATTGCTGGATCATAATATAGCTGCCTATTTAATTTGACTAAGTACTGCTGAATTGCTCTCTGGAACAGCTGCCCTGACCACACTACAAATGTGAACTAAGATCCCAGTTTCTCTACAACACTGCCAACACTTAGTTCTAGGTAACATTCTAATTTTTGCCAGTGTCATGTTTTTAAAGTAGCCTCTTGTTTATTCTCTCTGATCACTAATGAGTTTCACTTCTTGTGTTTTTGCCAAACCCTTCATTGATAGAGTTCTCTCAGCAGGGAAAAAAATCTTTTCCCTCATATACGTCAGAATGATTTTTTAAAAACTATGTACCCTATTGTGTTTTTCAGTTGATGTCTAAAATTTTTTATTTTTATTCTAATTGCAAAGGACAGAATTTCTTGGTGTACTGAAAATGTTAGTTTGTAAAAGATAAAATTGTTTCATACCTCTTTTAAATATATCCAGTTGAATCTAAATGCCATAGCAATTTGGTAACTATTGTTATGCATTTAAGAAATACACAGATTCTTCTTTTATAGTAAAAATTTTTATCATTTTTTTCTCCTTTAACTCAATATGTCTACTTTTTTCTCCCTCCCAGAATATTTCCCTAATGTATATTTTACTATTTTTAATATATTTAAAAATATATTTTATGCTTAAAGGTGTTTTTAATTCTATCAAATGTCTTCAAAACAAAAATATATGTAAATTGCAATTACTTGTAAAAATTTCCTGTAATCAAAATGGAATTTTTTTCTGGATTATATGTTCATTACAGTACTTATTAATTAATGATTGCTCACAAGAGCACATATATATTAGAGATTTTAATAAATAATTGAATATAGAAATAAAGTTTTTATTAGGAGATGTATCTTTAATTAGATGTATTTTTTCAATTACTGTATTTATCTCTGTATTGCTATAGAATGAGGCAGGATTTCAGCACCAATTCAATTTATTTTGTGTCTATAGATGAATGCTTTGTTCATATAAGTAAGTAGATGAAATGAAATGAGTTTATTATAAAAATATCACTCAATCCTTTAACTTCTTTTGAATTATTTGTCAAAACGTAGCCATGGTGATCTATGCTCAAAAAATATTTTTGACAACCCATCTGTTAATTTTATTATAGCCTCCTGTAAATTTGATGAAAGCAAGAAACTACATGATAAGTTATTCAATCATTGAAGTCATTCTCTTTCTCAACACTGACACCAAATTCTTCCAATTTCTCTTTTCTCGACGCTCATGTTTTTAAACACCAAGGCAATGAACTATTGTAAAATTATGGATGGGTGAAAGATAAGGTTTTCTTTTGTAAGTGGAAGAAATATGATTTCAAAAGGAGAAGCCTGACTTTTTTTTTTTTAGAAAAGTACATAAGGAAGTTGAGGATCTCAAAAATGATTTTCTAGAAGGCATCTTTGCCTGCCTACACCTGTCTTAACATGACTCAGGGATATTTAAAAGGCCACTGCTAAAAGGAAATAATGTTTTTAAAGTTATCATTGTTTGAAAAGAATTATAGTAGTATTCACACAGTACCACTAACCTTTGAGATAAATATAGACTACTAAATTTATTGAATTAAAAATTTGCAAAAAGGAGCCTTTTATATAAATTTGTGGCTGATTTGACAGAATATATGTCTAATTTAACAAACTGTAAACTCCATCATCATGTTCCTAGCCATTCAAACAGGTTGGCTCCAGTGTGTTGACATAAAACAGGAAGATTAAATAGTGGTGTTCTTGGAAAGTTATTTGGTATTTTAACATAGGGCTCTGGATACTTTCATACACTTCTCTTCCTTTGCTTATGTTACTTCCTCCACTTGAGTTACTGGTTCCTCCTTCCTGCCCCCCATATATGAACATATTATATGTCTTCTTTATAGCTCTTTTATGTTGTATTTATGAAGACCCAATTCATTCAGCTTCCTAAGCATGTCTCAAGTCTAATTCTACCTCTCTATTCAGTACCCTAATTCAGACCCACGTCATTTCTCAGTTTCTCAGTCTTCTATCTGCTCTCCCTGTCTCCATTCTCTTCCCACTCCAGTGTCTCCATCACATAATTACTATAATGACCTGTCTAAAACATAGATCAATTCCATATTCTCCCACTGAAAAATCTTCAGTTCTTATAAATCTTCAATGTCTCTACACTGCCAAAAGTGTTAATATTTACTTTCATTTATTATCTTGTAGTTATCTGTTCTCAACAACATTTCCAAAGTTTTCTCCAGCAACTGCCCTCATCTGTTTTATACTCTTGTTACACAAATCACTTACTTCCTTGAACACATGGTGCATTTATTAGAATGTCACAATGGAAACATAATTTCTTTTAGTAATAGTCAACCTAAACTTATGGCTACTTGTGAAGAAAGGCTAAAATTTATTCATAGGCAGTGGGTATATTCTTTACAGAAAAATTTTGATTTATCATTGAAATATGTTTTTAGATCTCATTGATAGAGAGGCCATGGTAAAGAAAAAGTCTGTCTCCATAATCCTTAAATGTATTAAGATTTTTCACAATGTGTTTTGAAAACATACATACACACAAACATAAATTTCATATGTATTTAATTCTCCTTTATTCATATTAGTACGAGAAAGGACTTCTGTGTTTGGCTTATAACCTAAAACTCAGTGGATTATAACCATCCTTTTGTAATTCCCTTCTGGATTCAGCATAATGAAGTAATGCGAACTCGAGCATGTTGAAAGGCAGGTTCTAACACTTTCAACACTTAATTTTATGATCTTTAATAGATCTTTTTACTAAATTTCTGTTTTTCTCATCTATAAAGTGAGACTTAATTCATATTCCCTATCTGTTCAAGGAGAGATGGTATCATATGAGATAACGTTTGAGATGTATGATAAATTTAAAGAGATTTAGAAATATATTGTAACATTGAATTATTCCTTAGTCTCTTTAGCTTTAATCCTATATTTCCTTAGAGGATCTAGTCTATCATTATGGGAGGCATATATTGATAAGGCTAATAAACGATCAAATAAGGAAATAAAGGATGTATTGGAGGTTTGTTTGTTTTATTTTTTTTCTTATTTCTTTTATGTTTCTTATGTTTCTTCCTTGTTAAAACAGTTTTGGTATGAACCATGATGGAATTGGAAATTCTTGTGGGACGAAAGGTCATGAAACAGCAAAACTTATGGCAGCTCACATTACTGCAAATACCAATCCTTTTTCCTGGTCTGCGTGCAGTCGAGACTATATCACCAGCTTTCTAGAGTAAGTAATCTCTGGAGAGTGATGATGAATTACTCCAGAAGTAAGCCATTGGTAGAAGCCTAATATGTAGTGCTTCAAATTTTGCATAATGAGTAACTTTTATAGGGCCCAGTGATATTTCAGGCAGTTCCCAAAATACTTTAATGTATCATTGTGCCAAATGTTTTCCTTCATACTCAAACAGAACTTACTGAATAGATCAGAAGAACTGGAGTGAGGATTTAAGTGGGGTTGATGATGTGAGTGTTAGAAATGTTCAATAAATGGACAGCAGTGTCAGGAAAAAAAATGTAGATTTACATAATTTAATAGAGCATAGGTCAAACTTTAATTCAATGATTACATCTTTCATTTTGTTGGTGAAAAAAACTGAGTTCTATAAGAATGCCAAAGTATCTAATAGTAACAAACAACAACAACAAAAAATCAAACACTCAGGAAATAAAAAGGAGAAAATGAAAATTTGTCTTCAGCAATTTATTAAGTGACTCATCTTTTCTACAGTTTGGGACCTTTTTTGCTGGTCCTTTTTAATGTATAGTCCAAGAGTCTGGTTACATAACTGTGAAGAATATAAATTAGCTAATGTATAACTATGTTTAGAAAAGCAGATGTTCATCCACATCTCACCTGCCATAGGGCTTCAGTATTGAACTTTGGAAACTAATACACTTAGGTCTCACTTTCTAACTGTGTGACCTTGGGCATGTTGCTTCACCTTTATAATCTTCAGTGACCTCATTTGTTAAATGAGTTTAGGTAATAATACATCAGGTATGTATATAATTATGTATAATGCTATAATGCATTAAAAACACTTCAGAGGCATTTCATTAAGTGGTAAATATTATTATTTTAAACAATATCAAGGTTTTAAGCTTTACTGCTCTATCATTACCTTCAATATTTTGTGCCATTTTTTTTCTTGAGGAGGAGAGGTTAAATACTCCATGAAAAGTGAGTCATACATAAAGCACAGGCAAGCAACAGAAATCTTTTTAAAAATTGTCGTTGTTCAAAGTTCACGTTAGCATGATGATAGTATAAAATTTTAAAAATTCCGCTATGTTATGTAAGGTAACATTATTCATTAAAGTTTTGGTTCATCTCTGTGAATGGCCAGATCATATTCTGAAAAGTTATAATTATATTGTTTTAGAAGCCTCAAGCAAGAGATTTTAAATTACCTAACACAATGCTTTGCTCAATCACAGATCAAAAGATAAATGTTTAAAACCGTCTCTTTTGAATTAACTTATATAATAATGAAATTGACAGAATTGGAAATTCATTTTGGAAAGTAGCTCTTCTGTAGAACCTAACAATTTTTAATCCTAGTAATAGATAATTATGACACTGTACTTGCCCAATGCCAAAACTGGGTGAAGGGCTAGAAAGATAGACCACAGATAATTTGTTTGACATCTTTTGGTAGTTTTTAACACAACGCACTAGCAATAGCATTTTCCAAGATGTTTTTAATGAGATCCTATTATCTAAATGGGGAGATCTGCTCTCCCCAGAAATCAAGGCAGATCTGCAATTTCTCCCTTGACTACGCTCATATTTTTATAATGGAATCTTAGTGTCTGTCACCAGATAAAGGCAAACTACATAACATGCTCGGTATTCCTGTGCATTTTCAAAGGCTTCCGTACTCTTGTTCTCTTCAGGTACCATTTTCTTGCTCCTCTGTCCTATTTCTATTGCACAGCCCATTTGCTAGGACTGTCTCTGTATGCATAGTAAATACAAGGACCAATTTTTCGTCTTTTGCCAGCGCCTGCCTACCTGAAACCATGTCAAGGCTGTTAAAACACTCCAAGGGGGAATCCTGAAATTGCTGATAAAACACAGTTAAGAAATCACCACTGGTTTGGTGAGAAATGTAAAATTATTGTTAGTTGCAATAAAGTGTTCCATTGAATTAATTTAAATAATCCAAAAAGCATTATTTAAGTGTTATTGCCTGTTTGCATTTTATATGTGTAAGCATGATTAGAGTTGACAGGGTTCTGATGTGCTTATTTATCCTGTAATTTATAAAAATATTTCTGTTGTGTATTCTCGTGGGGATACTCACAAAATTAAAGGCATTTGTGAAAGGTAGATGTGTAAGACAATGGGTAGAGATTTGGGGGAAAGTTGGCTTTATTCCCTATCTTTAATAACAAACTAAATCATTCTGATCATAATCTGACCAAGCAATAAAGGTTCTTAAAACACAAGGCCCTTCAAAAAGGTCAGTTCATTGGAGCACAAAGACATAATAGTAACTTTCTTGAATTTCTTTGTTCCTTTTTACTAATGCAGTGGACTTAATTGCTTTACCAGCTATGTGTGATATTTTTTAAAATCCAGTGATATTTTGATCAGGGATTGAGGTTACATTTATGTTTTATAGTTGGCTCAAAAAGACTCATAACATTTTATTTCAGTTTTTCCTCTCAAGAAAAAGAAATCTTGAAAGATGAATTGTTTAGGAACTGCAGCCCAGCCAACAAAATGCATACCTTTCTCTACTTAGTGACTGTATAGGCCAAAGATGATGGTGGATTTTAACAATGAGCTTTCTATGATTTATAGAGATTCACTATTCACTATGTTCAACTGAAAACAATTCCATGGCCTTTAAATGCCAATAGAGTAAAAAGTCTCTCGTGTCATTCTGAAACACTACGTGCTATTGATCAATCAGGAGATGGTGTTTACCAACTCCCAATATTTTTTTTCAGATTTCTTAAACTCGGTGATTCAATAAGTGGTTCATGAATCGCCCAGAAGCCGTCCTGATTAAATAATAAAGAACCCATTTCCGTTAAAATGGACGTGTTATGCCAGCTTCTGATGTTTTCGGCGGACGGCTTTGCAGGTAGTGTCCTTCCTATCTGCCTGCGGGACTTATTTATTTATTTACTTACTTAGAAAATAGAGGAAACTGAACCTGGTATGATGGCTCACTCTCACTGATGACAATGGGCTAATTGACCAGGCAGTGGAAGGCAGCCGAAAGTCATTTAGGCCAGTTTTTTTCATATATTTTCCACCACTTAGTGGTAGTACAGAGTAATTTCATATAGTTTTCAAAAATTCCGAGGCCTCTGTGAATCAATTCTTGCTCTATTTAAATTAAAGTCTGTTAAATTGTTTGAACTGTCAAAGATCCATAGCAAAATTTCCTACAGTTCCAAATTAAATAGAGACCAGCCATTTTCACAGAAAGGATGGAAGCTGGAAAAAGGCAAGGCAACGTTATGATTGAAGGTGAACTAGGAAGAAAGGTGAGTAGTAGAGCTGCAAGTGATACAAGATGAACAGGATGACCAAGGCACTCACATTTTCTCTATAGCAATTACGTTTGAAGGTCAAAATCAATAATCTATTAGACAGAAAACAGTTTTACCAATTAGGACCTTTTTTATATATCTATATATGGAACCCATGGAACAGCTTAGAAAAAAGGTTTCTTCTTCTTCCATTTATCTGACACATTTTGGGGACTTCATTCAAACCCATAAATATCTTTGGTAAGTCATAATTACATGTGGAGAAAAAGAGAATATAACTAAGTAAACTATTATTAGCACAGTGTTTGTATATTGGAAGCCTCCAGTTCAGTTGTGTTCAAGCACCGCAGTCTACAGAGGGCAAGAGAGAAAGGTCTGACTTAAAGTAACTCATTTTAGGAGGTGATGCATTGTTAGTTTTGTGAAGACCAATAGAGCAGTTTATGAGAACATAGTAGGTAAGACACTTGATTTGCTATAGACGATGCCAACCTAATTCATTTTTGCTTAATTTAGGTATATTAGCATAATTTTATGGGGAAAAAATAGGAGATGGCATTAAATGTTAACTTTTTGTTGTTGTTGTTAAGAGACTGTTAAGATATGTATAGGGTTATATAGAAATGTTTGTTTTTAGTTGACCAATTGTGTGGTATAATGACGGTCTATACTTTATAGTATAATAGAGTGAAAAATAAATCTAAGATTACAATTAGGAGTATGTCCTCATGTGTTCTGGAAACAGAGCCAAGAGTGCATATTTTACATAGGGATCTGTAAATTTTAGTTGAAGACTCAACCCTGGCTCATGTTCCTATTTTCAAGCTAACTTTTGAGCTATGTAAATAAGACTTCTCTAAATTAGAAGTAGAATACATAAAATACGACTTTGCTATCATGCTGCAAGAATTTCTGGAAATGTAAAGATACTTTGATTTACTAAGAATTTCATAATCAAGGAAAAAGCATATTCTCAAACTTATATACATTTTATTGCCTTGTCTTAGTAGCATAAATGAAAATCGAGTCTATGAATTCAATAATTATCTATATTGCTATAGATTTTAACTAGGATTGGGTTTTTAGTTGTGAAATATATGCTGCTAGGGAAATAATCATAGTTCTACTTTTTGTGTATACAGTTTTGCTCTGGACAAGAATATCTGTGCTTAACAATAGTAAGTTGTATTAGCTTCTCATAGATGGAAACTACTAACAGTATCCTTCATTTTATTTATTAATAAATGAGGTTTATGTTTTCTGGGTAGAAAAATGCTCATATGACACTAAGGCACAAACTATGTTTAAAAGTGGTATTTGATGGGAAAATTCAAGGAGATTTATATATAATATCACTATTATCATTTTGATAATAGTAGCATAAATAACACTAGGCTCATCATAAGAATTGTATGGTTACATCGATTAGCTAGAACCCTATATTAAATAAAAATTACAACTTCCATTTTGTTAAAAGGAAACAATTACGAAATATATGAAAATAACATATCTGATATCTTTAAGAAAGAGAAAACATTTGTACCAGGAGACCTATACAAAAATATTTATATCAGCATAATTTGCAATTTGTAGAAATTAGAAATAATTCAAATGTTCACTTCATACTTGTGGCATAGTCTTAAATGAAATATTAAGGAACAATGTATCTATAGTTACACTCGTCAATATAGATATATCTCACAGTCATAATACTTAGTGAGTGAAAGAATCAAGTCACACACGCACAAAATCTACAGTATGTCTCCTGTTTTATAGAGTCCAAAAACATTCAGATGAATAATTGGGAGGTCAAACTACTAACAAAAACAAGGAAATTATTACTTATAAAATCAGGATATTAGTTACTTCCTGGGGGGAAATGAGGGCTGTGATTAGGGTACAGCACTTGCGAATTTTTTAAGGGAAAAAAAAAAAAGACAGGGTTAAATATACATCTCTCAAATCCATCTCCTCTACTTTCTGTACCTATATCTGTGATATTTGATGGTAGTAATTGATGACTCAGGAGCATGGAAATACCCAGAATTGTTATTTTCTAAGAGTTAGTTAATAATTTATAATGGTGATCTATAGATTTAACTTAATTGAAATTAGCAGGAAAGTGGCAGACAAATTTTAGTAACATTATGCAGAAAGCATTTTTGTTGCTTAATCCTCAATTAAGAATTAAAATAGAAAACTACCCCACCCCCCAAATACTTTAAACAAGGTTTTATTGTACAATATATACCAGATATGGTGACTAGGAAGAAAATATGTAATACATTCTCTACCCCAAATGTAGAAACAATTGAAGTCAACCTGTCCCACACTTGCTTTCCCAGAGCCATTAATAGTAGGTAAGACACTTGACTTGCAAGCATTATTAATTTGTACACATACTACCAAACCCATCTCAAAATGCCTTTGTGGATGCCATGTTCCTAAATATACGTGTTCATTTTTTAAAGATCTATATGATTTTTCATTATTTTACTTCATATGGTTTCTTCTTCTGTAAAAATATACTGGAAAAGGGAACAAGACTTGTTTAAATATTTAATTAGACCACATTAATACAAAGTGATAGGTAATTCCAAAGAACTGAAACAAAATCCACTTTGGGATAAATTCTCAGAAGAATGTTTCAGAAGACCACAGTACAGGGCATTCTTCATAGTCCGGAGGCTCTTGCAATGGTCATCTGATTTGGTATTTTTAAAGAACATGAACCATGATTGGAAGACCATTAATACCTGGGAAGAAGAACTTGAAAGAAGTAATTATTCTTACTTCCTCCTGGATGAAGTCAATTTTCAGTTTGCTAACAAGAAAGAATGTTTTCCTCAGAGTATTTATTCTTAAACCTTGAGGTCCTCATAATTCTTCCTCTACATTTTTAGATTAATTTTCTGTATTTTTAAAGGTAATTATGTATAACAATTTTTCATAGATTTTGAGTTGATGCCACTTAGGTGAATATATCTTATACTTTCTTTGTTATGCTATTGGCATATATTTTTACCTATAGGATCCTGTATTTAAGTACTTCAGTCCTTAAAATTTTCCCACTGATTTTAGTAGTATTTAACTTGATATTTAATTTTTAGTACAAATTTAACTCCTCTCAGCAAGACTTTATTATTTGGTATAGATAGAGATGAAATTGATATTTTAAAAAGAAAATTAAGGATTTAAGCTACTAATTCAATTATTTCACAAATATTCCATATTATCAAAATGGACTGTCTTCTTCCATTATATTTTTCACGTTGAGCGTTTTATCATTAAACTTAATATATAATTTCGAATTTACTAGTAGAAATACACTTGCCTACCATTTATGTACCTGTATAGATTAAAGATATTTTAAATTTTAAAATAAAAAAACTTTCTATTGTGAAAATTTATCAAGAAAGGATTTTTCTTACCAAGGTACATGTCAATTTCTAAAAGTACAATAAACAGGAAATAAAAAGAGTTCTGAAATGAAAACTGGGTAGCTGGGTGAAAAAAAAAAATGTTCTCTTTTAGTTAGATACCTTGAACAGTGACAAGTGAAATAATTGTAGTAGCCAAAAGCAAAATTCATCTATATTAGTAGCACTTTTAATATTCCATCTAAATATTTTTATTGATTAAAAATTAATCAAGAGGTGCATAAATGAAAGGAAAACTGTGTAAAGAAGACAGTATTCTGTCCCCTGGGTCTTTGAATCTATCACTTTATAAATAATATTGTTCTGTTTTTAAAAAATATTAATTTGCTGCTGTGCAAACACACATTTTTATGTAGCAAATTAACTTTTACATTTTAAGATATGATAAAATTTTAAGTAATATGAAACTCATTGTTATGCATGATTCTTTCTTACTTATCTATAAATGAAAATTTGTACTGTCCTAAATAATAGTTGAGGAACTTCTACTTGTGAAATTATTTTCCTTTGGCAAAGTAGATGGAAAAGATTTGGAAAAAAAACACAAGTGCTGGCACAATTGACAGGAATGTTGGAAAAAATTTTTAAATGTTGGCATAGGAATTCTTTAAAAATTCTAACTTACTCACATGTGAAATGAAAGTAAAAAAGCATCTGTCCTATTTTATGCACACTGACTCAATAAAAATGAACAATTATATTTAGCAAAGTATAAAGCTCTTTAAACTAAGGTATTCTGTCTGGTTTTTGGCGATCTTTATGTTATTTGTTCCACTGAATTAAATATTATGTTTGAGTGCAAGCACACTTTGAAAAGCAGAAATTATATAGAGAGAACATTCCCTTTCCTAACTCTGATGACCCTAGATGAAATATGAAATTTTTGAGAGACTAAACATTTCTAATATACTTGAGAGCAGAACTTTGGATCTTGGCCTCATCTGTCATTCAGCCCATTTATTACTGAAATATTTCAAGAACCTTTGGACATGTCTTACTTACTACAGCACCTATTGTTCTACTCAAGGTGGAAGTATATAGATTAGGTCTTTAAGGATTACAACCACAATTTTTTATTTTAATTTTAATTTTCCACATTTTATGTTTTTAATTCTACTACCAGATGTGGTTATATTTTCACTGAAAACAAACAAGAAACTTAGAGCAATGTGAAATTCTGTTTTGATTCCTTCAGAAATTAGTTGAAATCAGTATTTTAAGGCCAACATGACATTTTTATATTGTTGCCTGAGAGATGCTTTTATTATGTCTTGGTTCTGGAAAAACTACTGGAGCTCTTATTCAGGTTTCAGTAAAGCTATTCTATTTTGCCATGTGATTATTTCTTGGTAGACTATATTGTTTTTCATGCATCAAGTTATTAAAACAAAGAGCTCAACAATGGTTTCATAATTGTGATGGAAATCGTCCATAGTGTTCCTAATTTCCTTTGATCCTTTATGTTGAACAGTTCAGGCCGTGGTACTTGCCTTGATAATGAGCCTCCCAAGCGTGAATTTCTTTATCCAGCTGTGGCCCCAGGTCAGGTGTATGATGCTGATGAACAATGTCGTTACCAGTATGGATCAACGTCCCGCCAGTGTAAATATGGGGTAAGAAGTCTCAATCCTTATGTTTAGTTATTTATACGTGTTCTTTCATGACACACACATTAGGATGGAATTTTGATGAATATAGTTTCCCTCTGGTAACATCATGGATGCTAATGTGGCCTTTGAGAGTGCTCTTTTTCTGACACCATTTGTATAGTATCTATTTCTAAATGTTTGAGTAATCCTAAATTAAATAATTTTCAAATGTCTTGTGAAGGGTGCTGGTAGAATTTTAATAATTTCGAATGTATTTCTTCTTTCAGTCCTGAGTTTATGATGCCACCTTTAGTTTGTTTTATGAAATGTTACGGTTTTGAAACCTCTCCCCGCACGTCCGCCTTTTCTGGTTCTCTAATTAATTGGGTTAAGGACATTTTATATTGGCCAGGAACCTTTACTTTAATTTATACTTTCTCGTACTGAGTCATTTCAAGTTGCTTCCATCCACTGCACACGTTCCTACACAACAAGCAAGTGGGGACAAAATGACGTTAACTCAAATAGAGAAACAAAATGACTGTGGGGGAAAAAATAGGTATTATAATTGATTCTTCATGTCTGCTTAAAGATGTCTCAGTGTCTATTTCAGAAGATTCTTCTTAAGTTTCATAGAGAAAGATTTCAGTGTCTAGGATAGGGATGTGTTCATAGTAGGTGCGCAGTATAAGCATGTTGAAAGAGAGAGTAGGATTTTTAAATAAATTGTCAAAAAATATTCAGGAGTCAAAAATACATTTATAAGTTGGTTCCTATTTTTATGCAAATAGTGTTTAAAATCCCTTTTTTAAAAAAAATAGCCATAAAAAGAATTAAGTTTTAAGGTAATTAAGACAAAACAATGTATGCATTGTACTGTACTAATTATTCCTCATGGGTACAATACAAAGGAAAGTGATTTTTAAAATCTCCCTTGGGTGACAAGTCTCTTATTCATGGTTGGCTTTGGTAGTACATTTTGTGTGCTAGATTTAAAGAATGTGTGCAACTATCTGAATATCTAGAGCCTTGAGTAAAACTTTGGCCTTTCTGGTCTCTCTGTGAAACGTCTTTACTTCTAATTCTCATTTCTGTATGATTTTAGTTTGTTTTTTTCTTGGGTTGCTTTTTCCCTCGGAAAAAGTCAGCCAAACTTTAATCCTAGTCTTTGTATATACTGTTAGATTACTCTTATCTATGGTCTTTCATTAATTTGTTAGCAAGTGAAATAGTTAATCTATGTTTAGTTTTTCTATTGGAAACTTTGTTTTAGCTCCACCTGTATATTTCCATATTAGATAATTTATGTATTATCAGTTTTACAGGATCTATGAAAGCACTTTTTCCCTTCAATAAATTAATGAAACAATTTAACCCGATTATCCTATTTCTATATAAGTATATCGTTTGTTTCATACTCTTGGTTTGAAGTGAGATAAATAGTAATGAAAAATTATACATTTTCAGTTTATAGTCCTTATATTCACCTTTTAGGTTCTACTTCTTTATGTGTTATATTTATAAAGACTTTTGTAACAGATATGAAACAAAATTGGAAAACAAGGGAAAGACATTAACATCTTACAATCCTATACAATTTCATGTTTTTTATTATGAATTTTTTCACATTGATTTGCAGCAAAATGATTTCCTTACACTCATGTACTCTTTGAACATGCTTATGTTACTTTTTTATGAAGTGCTATATATTACTAACAAAGTTTCTTGAGTCATGGGAGATTCTTTATAATCATCCCACCTCTTAAGGTTGTACCTAAAAAATTGGGTTTATATAATTGCTAACACCCAGACACACACCATGTTTTATCAGATGAACCCTGAAGATTTTAAAGGATTCAGAGTACTACTTTAGAAAACAGTAGTGACTTGGAAGGTGAGTGTTCAGTCGGTAAACAAGTCATGCTTGAGATGGTAGCTAAAGGGGAGACAAACCAGCCCTGATTTAGATAGCTGACTGTCGCATCCTGAGATGAACACTAAACATAAGTAAGACTGGAGGCTTAGGAGAGCATTGAGGGCATACTTCTGATGCTGTAGCATCATGAAGTGATCCATCTTTCAACTGGAAGGTCCCTCATGTTGTCAGGGAAGAACTACAAAATGACCCATAACTGAAGAAGCAATCAGCTTCCCGTCTCTCCTACTGGTCATCATGTGGTCATTGCTGAGGTTACCAGGGATTACATGCGTACTGATGAAAAATCTTGCCTAAATTCTCTGTGAGTAGGTTCATTACTTACATTTTGGAATTTATGTGAGAACTTTGCTTTTTTGTTTTACTCCAGACAACATTTTCTACCATTATCCTTGTATATCATCCATTTATCTATTCCAGGTATACCATAATTCCGTTAGAAGTATGAGGAGATTGTAATGGCTTTAAATACAAAGAACAAAGCAGTATAGCACAACATACAGAGTAATATAGGTGTATAATGTAATAATTTATAAATGATGTATAGTTTCTGTTAATTACACTCTTTTTTTCTGAGATACTTCAGACTACTTTGATTAAAATTGTAATTATGTTTTATAGCTGGAGAAACTAAAAATACAGAATATCATTTACCTACACCAAGGTAAAACATAAAAATGTACCTAAATCTGTCAGTTCTGCTTTCTATTAGATATAGTAAATATGTTAATAAAGATAGCAGACATTGTATTTCAGGAGACACTTTTATCGATTTTCATCAGGTGATGCTTATTTTTAAGTATCTCCTCAAAACTCTCCATTTTGTCCCAGTTTTTTTTGTGAGAGAGATGATCAGAAGAGCTTCCCTAAACTTATTTTCAGGATCCTAAATTCTCAGGTGTCTGGAACCCTGAGTCTTGGGTTTGAGTTTTCTTTTATTTTACCTCATACAAAAGGTTAGCACCTCTTCAGGGCAAGATACAGGTACAGACAAGCAGCATGCAAAACCAGGTTCCTCCTAGATCACCAAAAAAAAAAAAAAATCCGTTAGCAGTTTTCTAAGAGGGCACTGATTCATCCTTGATGAAAATGCAGTGCAAAAATAACGGTATCAGTTTAGTCCAAAAAATATTTCTTTGCCTATTTAGAGGCAAATTGCTTCCTATAAATCTCTGTAGAATCTATTGTCTCATTCCTCTTCCATTTTCTATTAGTCTACTCTCTCTTAGTGGAAGAGAATTATTAAAATTAGATTAACAAAAACATTTCACAACAACAACAATAAGTTTAAACATAGGAAGGAAGTCGCTGATGAGCCTATATATTGTAAGACTGTGAGATGATCTTTTGACTGCTTTCCAGAAAGCACAGATTAATTCAGGGATCAGTCTCACACATAGCTCTGTATTTCTTTCTTTCTTTCTTTCTTTAATTAAAGTTTATCGGGGTGACAATTGTTTGCAAAGTTACATAGGTTTTAGGTGCTCTGCATTTCTTTATTCTATCACTTTAAATCATATCCCAAATGTTGTTTTCAAATACATTTAATGGTTCGATATAGGTTAACAATATCCAGTACATAATTTACTGGTAGCAATCAAGAGGTGATTTCCCCAATGCATTTTTTAACAGATAGAAATAAAATATCCTGAAATTCGTATGGAACCACAAAAGACCCCAAAAAGCCAAAGCGATTTTTGAACAGGGTGCCAAGAATACACAATGGGGAGAGGATAGTCTCTTCAATAAATGGTACACCAGGGCTCTCTTGGGGAAACGGGGAAAACTGGACAGCCGCATGCAAAAGAATGAAACTGGACCCTTATCTTACACTGTATGTATGACCCCAAACTATGATCCCAAAATGGATTAAAAACTTGTACGACCCCAAACTATAAAACTCCTAGAAGAAAAGAGAGAAAATGTTTCTTGGCATTTTGCTTGGCAGTGATTTCTTGGATATAACACCAAAAAGCACAGGCAACAAAAGTAAATAAAAATAGACAAGTGGGACTACATTGAACTAAAAAGCTTCTTCATAGCCAAGGGAACTGACTACAAAATGAAAAGGCAACTTATGGAATGGGAGAAAATACTTGCAAGTGATATATCTTATAATGGGTTGATATCCAAAGTACATAAGGAACTCTTACAACTCAATGCAAAGAAGCCCAAATAAACCAATTAAAAACTAGGCAGAGGACCTGAAGAGACATTTCTCAAAAGAAGACAAGCAAATAGCCAACAGATGCATGAAAAGGTGCTCAATATCACTAATCATCAGGAAAATACAAATCAAAACCACAATGAGAAATCACCTACACCAGTTAGGATGGTTATTATCCAAAGGACAAGAGATTACAAGTGCTGGCACAGATTACAAGTGCAGAAAAGAGAACCCTTCTGCACCGTTAGTGGGAATATAAATTGGTGCAGCCATTATGAAAAACAGTATGGAGATTCCTCAAAAATTAAACATAGAACTGCCTATGATCCACCAATCCCATGTCTGGGAGTATATCCAAAAGAATTGAAATCAGGATCGCAAAGAGATATGTGTACTCTCGTGTTCACTGCAGCATTACTCACAGTAGCTAAGATGTGGAAGCAGCCTAAATGTCCATTAACAGATAAAGGGATAAAGCAAAGGTGGTTTATACATACAATGGAGTACTATTCAGCCTTGAAAAGGGAAATCCTGCCATTTGTGACAACATGGATGAACCTGGAGGATATTATGCCGAGTGAAATAATGCCGACACGAAAGGACAAATACTACACGATACCACTTATATGAGGAATCTAAAACAGTTAAACTCACAGAAGCAGAGAGTAGAACAGTGGTTGCCAGGAGCTGGAGAGAGGGGGAAATGGAGAGATACTAGTCAAGGAGTACAATGTTTAGTTATGCAAGACGAGTAAGTACTAGATATCTATTGTATAGCATAGTGCCTGTAGTAAACAGTATTGTATTGTATTGTATACTTAAAAATTTGCTAAGAAGGTAGATCTTATGTTAAGCGTTAATATTACATACACAAAAATAATAATCAAGAGGATGGGAGGAAATTTTTGGAGGTGATAGATGTTTATGGCCTAGTTTGTGATTATGGTTTCATGGGTGTATTCTTATTTCCAAACTTACCAAGTTGTATATGTTAAATATGTACAGCTTTTTGTATGTCAGTCATACCTCAATGAAATGGTTTAAAAAAGACAGAGAGATGATGCTTAGCCACAGATAGAACTGAATATCCAGGACAAAACTAGAGAAATTTTATAGACATCATAGCCTTGTTTAATTTATGGAGAATTATTAATTTATGGAGAATTATTATTATCTATGAAGCTTATCACATCGTATAGACTTAAGAGTTAGCATGTAAATGTGTAATAGTGTGTTCTACATTGTTATTACTTCCTTTAATGGAGAACTGTACAGGGTTTTATTAATGGGCCATGTATTCTGAACCATAAGTGAGAATACATGATCTAATATGTGGTTTTACAATGGAACAGAATATTTTTCGACAGTATTTTAGATAGAAGATCTGTTTACTATCTAAACATAGGTAATAGCGATTACCTATGACCTCAAATCGATCATCAAAAGATTTTACTCCGACACTTTTTCCAGTGAACAGCAACCAACTTGTTGTTGTAAACTTCAGAGAGCAAATGGGTATGACAAGCATGCAAAGTGCTTTTCATTTACCTGGCACATGGCAGACATTCAATAAATGTTTCCCTTTCCTCTATGTGTATCTGATATCCATGATACCATTTCTGTATAGCTGGTACGCTGGTAATGCTTTAGGAGAATCTGAGCCATCTGTACTTTGGGAGGCATATTAAGATATTTCAGGGGTCACATTTTGACTAATTTTCATCCTTCAATCTCAGCTCAAATGCAATTTCTCTTCAGACAGGCTTTCTGTCTGACCAATCTGTATGCAAAGAGTTCTCCCAGTTACTCTCTTTTACATTATGCTTTTTATTTCCTCCATAGGTCTTATAAGAATCCATAATCGTTTTGTTTATTTGATTACTTGTTAATTATTTAAATGTGATCTAGGTATGGCCTTCCCTAACAACTTTATCTAAAATGATCTGCACACACATGTGAACACACAAACATTCTTACTTCCTGTCATTTTTCCTTGCTTTATTTTTCTCCTTAAAATTTACTCCTTTCTAACATACTACATATTTTACTTGTTCATCTTGTTTATTGCCTGGTTTCCCTACTAGAATCAGTTTTCCTTGTGGGGAGAGATTTTGCCTCTTTCATTCACTGTTCTATCCCTAACATTTAGGACAGTACCTGTGTCGTGGCAGGTGCTCAATAAATATTTGTTGAATGAATGAACTGATAGTTATAATGAAAATATAAGTTTTATGAGAGCAGGAATTCCACTTTCCTTGTTTATGGCAATTTATATAGTAGTACAATGCCTGCTTCATAATAAGAGCTCAGAAAATACTTGTTTAGTGAGTAAGTCAGAAGAATGATCTGGAGAAGAGATGGTGGGGAGAGGACCTTTGTGAACACCATGTGGCTGTGTGTTTGAAGAATTGAGAGAATGCCTATGTGGCTGAAGCTCTCAGCAAGCACCATATAAATGAGACAGGAAAACATTGTAGGAACCAAATCTGACTGCACTTTATAGGCCACGTTAAGAATTCTAGGTTTTTATCTTAAGAGCAATGGGAAACTATTGAAAGGTTTATAATGAATGAGACCAAGAGTGATTATTGAAGTACAGAAGATCACAGAATTTCCAAGACACATTGTGTCATAGGAAACAAATATAATTTTGTAACCTGGGAAAACCATATTGGAAAATTGAATACTTTTGTAACATGATCTATGTCTTCCTCGTTCCCCTTTTCTCTTCCCCTCCGAACACACCTGACACAGAGAGTAACTGAAGCAATTCTGACACTGATGATACTCTCTGGTAGCAATGCCCTTGCTTTTCTAGGTAAATGTAAATTTATCCTTTTCGTAGTGGAGGGTACTGCACCATAATTCTCAGGTGAAATGAATAGAGGTGTTTAAATGTAGAACTGTATGGGCTCCATAATTTCGACTTTAAGATTGCAGAATACCATGTATTGTGGTGGAAACAGAACATACAAGAAGAAAATATGACATAACTTTGTAAACTTTAAGACTTTTCATTAATGTTGAATCTTTCCAGGTGAAATGTATTTGTATCAAGGGCTTTATTTTATTTACAGATCATCAAACTTTTTAATGTTTTCTCTTCTACATTCTTCAATTAAGTGACTAATGACAGAATAATCTATAAGTGGTCAAATATATACATTTGTTCCATACTTCAGGTGTTGAAAGATTTTTTAGGATCTAATATTAGAAATGAAAGGTCAAAGGGAATATATGTTTATATATAAAATTATATTTATTAATTTATAGTAAAAAAATACAGCTTCCCAGTTTATATTTAGTCAACTCTACTAAAATCTGAAAATTTTATCACCCTAATGAAATCTACCCAATTAGGTCAATTTGTTATCAAACAATTGTTTTGTAAGCATATAATTAAAATACGAGACCGTATTTTTATTAGCATGCTAATGAACAACTTTAATAAGAATTCCATCAAGCTACGTCTGCCGGAAGTATAGCTCTTTGTAGTCAGGGTAACCTGCTAGAGATAAGTTAGTTGAGTTCTCTCAGTAGATTATCTTCCTCCTGCAGAGTGCTTTATAAAGACTGACATATTTTGTCTCTCAGATGCTAGTTTTTAATGTCTTCATGCTTACTCCCCTTTGTTTACTATTTTATCACTACCAATTAGCTGAGTCAGGTCATTATTGCTTTCTTATTGAGAATCATTCCAATAAAAAGACTTGATTAGTCTTTTTTAGGGTATTGTTAGCGTCTACACTTTTTTTTTTTTTTAAGAGACGCAGATAACTTGGGAGAGGATAAGAGTGAAATACTTACAAGTACATATAAGGAAAGTTTAAAGAAATTGAGTTTGAGTGGCCTGTAAAAAAGAAAGCTAAATGTTGGCCTCAAAACCATCTTCAGGCTTTAGAACATTTGTTATAGTTTAATTGCTGGTAACAAATTGTTCTCTTTCCCTACCAAGAGCATAAAAAAACACAGTGGCCTTAATTTTTACAGCTGGAAGGTTGTAGATTAGGTAGTAGGAAGAATTTCAAGCTATTAAACATTGGAATTTTGCACTGAGAGAGATTGTAGAATCATTTTGCTTGAAGATTTTAAGGCAGTATAAATATTCGACAGTGTGGTCTGATATAGGCTTAGGGAATAAAAGGCTTGGAATTTTTTTTAGCACCTCAGTATTCTTTTGGATTCCAAATATGTATGTTTATCAAGCACATACTTGACAAAAAGTTGACTTGATTTTTATTTTCCCTTAAATTTCAAGTCAAAATTATAGGTTGATAGTCACTTGTATCTTTAAAGATCAGTAATTTTTACTCTGGGTTTACTTCTTAGTGATTTATATTTTTAAAACCATTTAATTGTCTTTTTAACCTCTTCCAATTGATGATTATTTCATCGTATTTCTATATTAGTTTTTTGTTTATTCATATATAACAAAAACATGTATATATACCTACTTTTGTGTGTGTGTGTATGTGTGTGTGCCTTTCTAAGATCTCTTGCACTTAAATTACTCACATCACAGAATTAAACCTATTTAAAGGTGAAATAAAGGTATATTATTCTCTTTCTTCAGATGGCCAGTAAACACCTGGAGCCAGGCCACGGGGTCACCATATGTTGGTTTTCAATTTTCCTTTGTGTGATATAATGATAAGTAACTTTTATAATCATTGATGCTCCTTCTTGACCTCTTCAGGACTCTGCTCTCCCCCTTGGTCATCAGGATCCTTTATTGCAAACAGCTGTTGAGAGATGTTACGGATAGGGTAATGAGGACAAAGAACGTTTCATATCCAGAGCCAAGGACCCAAAATGGCATAGGGTTTAGGGTTTCTCAAGGGCAGAAAATTTGTGTATCTCTTTTAAGGTCTTTAAGTGGTTAAAATAAAAATAAAAAATAACACTATCTACATTAAAGATGACATTTTCTCTCCATATACTGTTTTACTTCCTTAATGATATAATAATTATAAAATCATCTTGCACTTCTATGATATCCCTTTCCCCTTAAGTAAACTGCTAATTTAAATTTCCCCAGGTACATCAAAGAGCTTTTCTTCCCATTTTAAATATCATTTAACAGCTATAGATGCTTGAAAAGGATGGAAATATTAGAAACGATAATTCCAATTTCTTTTATTGTTCTGAAAGGATCTTTGACTATAAAATAATCAGTTATTCCATTCTGAAGAAAGGAGCCCTAGTTCAGTTCTTTACAAAGTTATTTTCTGAATATCAGGCAAATTATTTTACATTAGATAATTACTTTAAAACTCCACTCTGTGTACATGCTTTTATTATGATTTATATTTTTATTGTTAATATTTGCAAACTGTGCTTCATCTGAAAAATCAAATAGACTAGAAATCTGGAAGTTGATTTTAAAATTTTAAATAAGTCGGAATATTTTAAATATGAATATGCTTACAACTGTAGTTGACAGTGTCCCCTGAAAAAGTGTTAGTTCCTTTCTTTTTTCCCTACCTACAACATCACTTCTAAGAGGTCATGAAGTACATGCTAGAGTTTTTCCAGTGATGGGAAATTCAGTTTCATTTCATCATTATTCAGCTCTTTCAGGGGATATTTTTATACATTGAACTGAAATCGACCGCCTCTTAGCTTTTTTTTAAACTTTATTTTTTTTCCAGTTTTATTGAGAAATAATAGACATATATCACTGTGTAAGTTTAAGGTGTACAGCATGATGGTTTGATCTACTTGTGCTGTGAAATGGTTACCACAATAGGTTTAGGTAATATTTAGCAGCTCATATAGATACAGTAAAAAGAAAAGAAAAAAATTTCTCCCTGTGATGAATACTCTTAGGATATATCCCTTGGTTGAACTGACTTCTCTTCTAAGTTGGCATGTATATTTTGTCTCCAATCCTTTATATAATTGTATTTTTAAAGTATAGGAAAAGGGTTTCAGTTTTAAAACCATGACGAACAGCAAACACAATCACTCCTCCAGATATAAAAATAGAAAATGCTAGATAAATAAAATTAACAAAACAATTAAGTATCATTTATTTAGCTACAGCATGTATTTCTGTGATGAGAAGAGACATAGATATAATTGACAGATTGTGAAATGATGCCAGCATAATGCATAAGTCTCGTTGTTCATATATGATTGTTTACGAATGCATTAATGATGTAAAGGTATCAGACAAGCTTTCTCAGAAAGAGAAAATCTATAACACTATATAAAGACTTATAGAAACAATTGAAAGTCCTATAGAAGGTTCTTTATTGGAATAGTGGGTAGCTTACTGACTTCATTTCCAATCTTTTGAGGTTATGAAGGCAGATAAAAAAATCTGTGAAGCTACATCCCTTTGTGATATTTTATTTTAAGTTGATTGTGTCAAGAAGCTATTCCCTGAATCCAGTTTTTAATTTTTTACAAAGTGGTCTCTGTTGGAGGCAGGTACCCTCAAAGACCTACGTCTCTTAAGAAGGAAACATCACAAGCCACAGGGTTAAGGTCACCAAGGATCCACTGATTGGGATGCTGAGAAAAAATGCCAGCAGAGATTTAACTGTGCAACCATTTAATTAGTACTGTTGATGTTTTGTTTTTCTTTTTTTTCTGGCTATAAAGTTAAACACAGTTTTTAAGTGGTCTGCTCCAACTCTTATTCTTACCCACCCCATAAGCCCTGTTTTTTTCATAAGTTATTTTGCAGAATGCAGGGTTTTTCACAGAATGCATTTATCATCTTGCAGCAGAAAGTTTCTATATATCCGAACCGAAAAAGGGAGGTAGAGGTATGCCAGAACTGAAAGGTTTTAGTTCAAGTGGTAGCTGGTGAGCTGACGTTGCCCATGTGGGAATAGGAGACATGGCATTGGCCCTGCACTGAGAAACTGCAACTGAGACCCTTTCATAAAGTCACCACGTTAGAAGGGTCATCTCTACTGGGAAGAAAGAACTAAATGGAAGTGACAAGCAAGCTTGTCTGCCCTTTACTCTGGGTGGGGAAAAATAGCTCCCATGGGAAATTGAAGCCCTAAGCTTGAGCCTCACATAAGAACAGAGTAAGACTTTATATAGTCTACATACATGGTGCTCACAAAATAAATCAACATGAAAACTGACTCAGTGAAACCTTGGAGTGTATGATAGAAACAAATGGATGAGCCTACACTTCTACCACTCAGGAAGGCACAGGATACTCAAAGAAAAAGCAATATTCATTGAAGGTAAGTTTGAATACAAAATAACAAACAAAATGAGGAAACAATCCACCATGAAGTCAACAAGCAGAAGGATTAGCACCCCAAGAGAAAAAGATATGGAAAATATGAAAAGAAATCAAGAGAGATATGGTGGTTAGAACGAGAAGGTCCCATATAAATTGAACAGGAGTTCCAGAAGAAAGGGAAGATGTATATTAAAAGAGATAACAACTAATAATTTTTCAGACTCAAAGAAAGATACGAATTCTCAAAGCATGAATCCCAAGTATAAATGAAAAGAACACCTAGGTAAAGTGGTGAAAATGCACTAAAACAGACAAAGAGAACTCTTGAAAGCAACTATAAAGACTTTCTCACAAAGAAACTGCAATTAGACTGACAGGTGACTTTTCATCAGCCTCCATAAAGTTTCCAGATGACAATGAACTTAATACCTTCAAATTCTGAGGTAAGATTAAATATCAGCCTGGAATTCTATATTCAATTAAAATATCATTTTAAAAATGAGGGCAAAGTAAATATATTTTCAGACAACTAAGAACAAGAGTCCCTTTGCTAAATTAACTACTAAAGGATGTATGTCAAGAAGAAATTGAATTGAGAAGATAGTGGTGGGATACAAGAAGCCACTGGTTATTAAAGGCATTGGTAAACACATAGGTGCATCTAAACATACATCGATGATCAAGTTTTGGGCAATGAATGGTTTACAAACTTTTAGATTTTTGTAGGCAAGGAAAATTTCTCTCCAAAAATTAGTGTATTAACACAGGACTGCCAATTTTTAATTTTACCAAGGAGAAAACATTTTGTAAATGCTGCCATAAGCAAACACACCCTCCCCAAAAGAAGCTTACAGTCTACTGTAACACTTAAAAAGTAAAAAGAATAAGACTTCATAAATAATTGCAGTCCATTAAAATACAACATTTAGTTTCCTGAAAAACCTAACCACGTGGACATCATTCTTCTAATTTTGTCACAGAATATTACAAACTTGATCACAGAGCAGTACCATTCCATGGCATTTGGGCTATGTGTCTCATTATACTTGACCTTCTCCCTGGTTCCCATAAATTCTATGTGACAGTACTTTTTCCAAACACTAACATAATGCCTGGTACACTGTTGAGTAGCTGCTCAACAAATATTCTTGAATGAATGGGAAATAATGCCATTACTTTTGTTTCACCAGGCAATTCTAATTGGTTAGAAGTTGATCCCATGAAATTAAGAGATTCCATTTCTAATTTTCAGCGGCATGTGAAAGAAATTTCCCTTAGTGGAGATTGTAGGTAACTTCTCTCTCCTTACTTAAACTCAAAGACAAGCACAAAGATCCAAATTTCTCCTAGAGAGTCTTCCCAAAATGAATTGTAGGATTAGAGAAGACAATTAATTGCCCTAATATATAGGCAATGATTTATTAGTACCTAGAGGTCCTGAGACTAATCCTAATAAATCTTAACTCCTCCTATAAAGAATCACGGGTGTGTGAAAGGTAACTATGATTTTCTAGAGCGAAGCAGATGGGTAGACAAATCATTAATCCCTCTCACTAACTATACTCCATCACCTTATATATTTTATTTAGAGAAATCAATCCACCTACTAGGATGGTTGTTACACAAATTCCTCAAGAGGCAACACATTTTAGCTTGCATTTAACTTTATTAGAACTTGGGACCTACCATAGGGTGCTCATTTAACAACTGATAATACATGTGCACTTGAAACTGACACACCCACGCAAATGGGTCATCCATGATCTGGGATCCAGCGGTTTTGAGAAAGAAGGGTGTTTCTGAAAGTAAAGTTCTTCTCAGCTTCTTTCAGGAAGTGTACCTCTTGCTTTCTTGGAATGAAATGAAATTTTCTTGGGTTTTATCTTTCAAGAGAGTTTTTTTTTCTTGGGAAATCTTAATTGGGATATCAAGATGTTTATTATCGAGTTGATATATGTTAGATGAGAGATCAATTTGAAAACTCTTCAGAGCCTTCTCCAAGACTAGTTTAACATCCTGGGAGATTTTCCCATACATATAAGCAGACTTCCAGTCCCATACTTTACACAGTGAGAAGTTAAAGCCCTAGCAAAATTTGAATCCATAGAAACCTGCTAAGGTAATAAAATCCCGTGAAAATTGGGAATCTACATTAGAAAATGTGTCATTCTCTAAAAGGTAAAAGGCCTCACTCAGAGGGTTCTATTGTGAATTTTGAGATTAAAGTTTTGGAAAAAAAAATATCTTGAGCGCTTGCCTTTGGGTAGAAATTTTCAAGGCTCTTTTGGAAAATAGAGTTTCTGTATCTTGACTAAATAGTATGTTTTTCCTTTCAATGATAGAATTTTCATTGCATAGTTCTATCTAAAGTAAATGTTAAGCTTTTACTTCTGTCTAAAGTAATATTTAGTCCTAATAAAAAAGTCATTAAAGATCAGGAGTATGGTCCAGGATTATGGATACATTTTTATCTCTTAATACATTGTTCTAGCAATGCTTCTCTCTTTTTCTGAACACATTTTTCTTTGAATGTGGGTATTTTTGATACATGGGAACAATATTTTAAGACCCTAAAATGTTAGTCCTACTGCTTTTTCAATATCAAACTAAATGAATATATTTAGGAGCATGTATTAAGAAACCATCTCTTATAGAAAAGGAAAAATAAAGTAGTGTAAGTAACCTGTCTTAAAACAGAAATGGAAGCTTTGAAAGAAAGTAGAATTTGAAATAAATCGGATTATAAGAATAGGAAGTTTTATTTCTTTTTGTAAATTTAATTTCATATATTTTTTATATTAGTTTCAGGTGTACAAAACAACATAGTGGTTAGACATTTATACCCCTCACAAAGTGATAACCGCCCCCCCCAACTCTACTACCCCTCTGACATCGTATACAGCTGTTACAATTCCATTGACTATATTCCCTATGCTGTCCTTTCATCCCATGAACATGTATACTATATACTATATACTATAATTACATAGTCAACTATACAGTTATATTTGACATTCAATATTATTCTACTTCAGCTTCAGGTGTACAGTGCAATGGTCAGGCATCTACACAATCTATGAAGTGATGCCCCCAATAAGTCCACCCACCTGATACCCTACATAATCTTTATAACATTATTGATTATATTCCCCATAATGTACTTCACATCCCCTTGGCTATTTTGTGACTACAAATCCCTTCACCTTCTCCCCCATCCCCCAACCCCCCTCCCATCTAGCAACCATCAGTTTTTTTCTCTGTATCTGAGTCTACTATTTTTTGTTTTGTTTGCTCTTTTATTCTGTTTATTAGATTCCACATATAAGTGAGATCATACAGTATTTTTCTTTCTCAGTCTGACATATTTCACTTAGCATGGTATGTATTCAATAGGCCCATCCATGTCGTTGCAGATGGTAAGATTTCATTCTTCTTTATGACTGAGTAATACTCCATTGTATAAATGTACCAGTTTCTTTATCCAATCGTCTATTGATGGGCATTTTGGTTGTTTCCATATCTTGGCTATTGTGAATAGTGCTGCAATAAATATAAGGGTGCATATATATTTTTCAAATTAGTGTTTTGGGTTTTTTTGAATAAATACTCAGGAGTGGAATTGCTGGGTCATAAGGTAGTTCTATTTTTAATTTTTTGATGAACCTCTCTACTGTTTTTCATAGTGGCTGCACCAATCTGCAATCCCACCAACAGTGCACGAGGGTTCCCTTTTCTCCACATCCTCACCAGCACTTGTTGTTTGTTGATTTATTGATGATAGCCTTGCTGACAGGAGTGAGGTGGTATCTCATTGTAGTTTTACTTTGCATTTCTCTAATGATTAGTGATGTTGAGCATCTTTTCATATGTGTATTGGCCATTTGTATGTCATCTTTAGAGAAATGTCTCTTCATGTCCTCTGCCCATTTTTAAATTGGGTTGTTTGTATTTTTGGTGTCAGGAAGTTTTATTTTTATATTGTGATTGACAGTACATGTTGTTTTTCTTTTCTAATGTTTTAACTCTCGCCTAATACAGTAGTGCTCCAAATGGAGTTTAAAGCAGATAAATAAAGTAAAATGGAGTTTAAAGTAGATGAAGTAGATAATTCTTTAAAAGTATTTTAAAAGTCTAATCGAAATTATGTGTCTCATTCTCTGCCTGGTGAGAGAGTAGGAGGAGAAAGGGTCTTAGAGAAAGGCCCAAAGAGATCCCTTTAATTTGCTATTCTCTGTGGGGCATTTCTTTTTGTAGGAATGTTTGACTAAATTCAGTATTTTGCCACATTATTTCTGAATTGTGTTAATGTGACATGTTATTTTTTTAATTGAGATACAATTGATGAATAATATTATATTAGTTTCAGGTGTACAACATAATGATTCAATATTTACCATATATTGTGAAATGATCACCACAGCAAATCTAGTTAACATTCATCACCATACAGGGTTACAAAAATTTTTTTTTTTGTAATGTGTCACATAGTTCTTATGTTTTGAGAGTTTAAAGAGCAGTTGAAGAATAATAGCAATAGAATTGAATGTTATATATAAATTTATCTTTGCATCCCAGATTAATATGTTTTATACTAAGTGGTCCTAGTTTAAATTAAAATCTTGTAATATTATTAATGATGCTAGATGGTGATCCTATAAAAAGTGAAACTGAAAATTTTGAGTATTTCTTCAAAGTAAGCTTTTTTTCTTTTCTTTTGGCTGTTATTTCAAACACTTTAGTCAAGGATATGTTGGACAGCTTATTTGAAAATTTGATAATGCATGAACAAAATGAGGTATTTTATATTGCCAATATTAGAATAAATGTTGTAAGTCTCCCACGCTGAAGTAGGATAATGAGAAATCATAGTGAAGAAGATAAGGCAACTCCAAACAACATCTGAGATAGGTCAGCTGTGAAAGTGGCACATAAATAGCAGCATTTGTTTAAAACCAAATTTCCTTTTTATGACAGTAGGCTATGTTGATGCACTGCAAATAAAATTGCTAGATTGTTCTTGAGTCATCTTTGAATTTTACAAATTACTCGCTGCCCATTCCTATGGTCTCTTTCTTCTTCTTCCAATGGTCCTTATTTGAAAATTACAGTAGATCTAGGAAGTCATCTACCAGGCAACACTCCATTAGTAATTGGTAAGTTTGTGTTATTGTATATTCTTGAGAATGATAAACATATTTCCTTTTTACACATTCATTCTTTTTCTCTACTCGTCTTCATTAATGAAATTTCTGCACATTATTTTTAAAAGATCTTAATCAACATTAAAATCTAAGATATACTGTCCCCACTAAAGTAAGAGTTATAAAGACAAATGGTTAAATGATTCTGCAAAATGGGTAAGCCACCTTCCATCAGAGCCTTCTCCAAAACCCTCATCTTCGGTGCTTCAGCACCAGCAACAGACAAGTAATGCTGAGTGACTGTGGGTATATTTTATGGAAGAGTGGACATGATTTTAGTCTTTACTTCTGAACAACTTGCTTTTGCCTTCTTTCCTAGGAAGTGTGTAGAGAGCTCTGGTGTCTCAGCAAAAGCAACCGCTGTGTCACCAACAGTATTCCAGCAGCTGAGGGAACACTCTGTCAAACTGGGAATATTGAAAAGGGGGTAAGCTCAAAAGAATTATTAGCTACTTGATAAATTTCTGGTGTTGATACTCAACCACTAGGAAATCATGCATACTAATTAAAATGTACTTGAGAAAATAATAAATTCCTAGTCTAATGAGTTAATTGTCATATCTTGATATCTGGAAATATGCATTGTTTAGGAAATTACAGTAACTTTTTTGGGTCAGTTTCTCCTTTCTGTATGTATGTGTGTATTATATTTGTACAGTAAATGTCTAACAACAATCTTACATAATATAGTCTGCTTAGTCATATGTCTGTTTTTTTTTGCTGATAAATAATTCCCAAGAAAATTATGTGACCCCGAAATATTTTATACCTATAGTCTAACTAGAGTCACTTTTAAATTGCTGTATGGAAGTGCTAATAATGGAAGAATAATTAAACAATTTATTGAGCATAGAAATTGGAGCTAAATGATGTTAGTTTCATCAGTCTCATTTTCAAAAATATTATTAAAAATTGTTGAAACAGATAGGAATAGTTTATGCTATTCCTGAAGTTCTTTAAGAATTGCTATATGTGTGAATTCTAGAATTTATTGCTGTGTACTGAATTTACAATAACTACTACTGTCATCTGTTCCCAGTTCTGACTTCTTCCATGTTAGCTGGGCTAGTTTCAACAAAGATTACACTGAATTTCAGCTTGCAATCTGATGTTTAAATAAAAAGAATGAAAGCTTTTGGGCAGCTGTCACAGTTTATTAATCCTTGCTGACGGCTTCATTCAAGACCCATGACCTAGTGCCATGTTGATGGCTTTTCCATACTGAGTTTGGAAATGTTGGTAAATTATGCTAAATGTATGAATTGATAGGGTCATTTTTAAAGGATTAAGGATCTTTTTTTGAAACTATGTAAGTAGCCAATAAAAATACAGAGACCTTCACACACTACCAAAAATTCCTTCTTTTTTTTTTCTCCGAAGTAATAGAAAATATTAGGAACCACATTCTTGAAACAACAGTCTGGGTTTATTTTGGAACCAACAATTCTTGTCAACGACAAGTAGCAATTTAAATCAATCTGTACTTAGAAGAAATACACAACTGTAAGGAGGGAAATTCATAGTGAGAATCTGCTTCTTTTTTTGCCATTGATTGATTATCATTCTTGTAATCTAGTCCATTGGCCACAGTTTCTGTTTGCTTGCAATAATACTGTCACGAGGCCTGATGGCTCCTTTTATTTTACTTTATGTTTTCACCTAAAGCATACAATTTTATTCTTTTAAATACCTCCTAGTTCTCCTAAAGCAATCTATAAATTACATAATCACTCCAAGTAAGTAAATCACAAGTAGTGGCTATCTGAGAAGACATAGCTCAACCCCACCAATCATTTACATGATAAACACATATTTAATATCTTATCATTTTTGCTTAATTACAGGACCCTCAAATGGAATATTTTATAACTATGTGCATATATGTGATGGAGATGATATATTTCTTGAAAATTACAGACAATTTTGAGTGATATATAGAAGACTCTCTCAATAATAGTGAACAGTATTGAATTTCAATTTAGATAAACAAATGGAAGGGAAATATAATTCTTCTAAGCATAAATAAGAATAAACACAGACAAGAGAAAGTGAATAAAATAGGCCAAAATATATTTGATTTCTAAAGATTCATATTTTTAATTTAAATCAATAGTTGTCAACTTTTTGATCCCTAACTCCTTTTTTAAAATGAAGTCTACATAATTTTGATGTGTGTGTGTGTGTGTGTGTATATATATATACACACACATATATATATATATAAATAATTTATATATAAATTATTTTAACTTTTTATTTATTTTAAGTGTGTTTTTCCAGGACCCATCAGCTCCAAGTCAAGTAATTGTTTTCAATCTAGTTGTGGAGGGTGCAGGCTATTTTTTAAAATGGAAATGCTCTGGTTAAAAGAACCCCTTGCCTACCTCCGTACCCTGTCTTTGGACCCTTGTCACCTTCTGACATACCTTAACAGAACATCTGGACTCAATGAAAAATTGTTTAAGAGCCTTATAAGCTTGTGTACCAAGAGGTCTTTCATATACACAACATTAGAGTTTAATTTCATAAGTCAGTATGTTGGATTTCACCATCTAAAATTAATCTACAAAACAAATCTTAGCTATTGTTTCAGGGATGTGGAAGTTCAGTAGCCTGCTTTAGGAATGGCACTAAGAAATTTTAAAATGAATGAATGAATGAATGAATGAGTGAGTGAATGAATACAAACACATATGTAGACTCCTAGAAAGAAAAAAGATAGCATGCTAGGAGAAAACTCTTAATATATTCCTATCATTAATTTTGAATTAATGAATAGTCTTTCAAAGAACTAGATCAACCTATATTTTTAAGGAGAAAAAAAGTACAAAGAATTAGACTCGTGAGCTGAACAGATCTTAATTTATTTTTTACTAATTGCGTTTGTCATACTATGTATTTATGAATTTTTGTTGTTGATTTCGGTTTTGTGTTTTTTAAGAGAGAAGTGTGTTTACTGTTGCCAAATGCACATTTTCCACCTAAGGCTATATTTATCTGGAAATTAAACCGGAGTTCAGAATTTTGACTCAAATCAAAAACCCATGCAAAGAGCTAGTGACAGAATTAAAGTGGAATTTTCAATTGGTGAGGTCAACTTTGTGTGGCCAGCCTGTATTCTTTTTTTTTTTTTTTTTTGGTAATTAAAGTTTATTGGGGTGACAATTGTTAGTAAAGTTACATAGATATCAGGTGTACAATTCCAATCTGTATTTTTGTCATCTAAAAATAGTTGGCAATACCAATAACAATGATGATGATACTGAATATTTTTAAAGTACTTACACTGTGCCAGGCACGTATTTGTTCTGTTTAATGTTAACAAAAATCCTATGAGGTGGGTACTGTTTTAACCCCATTTTACAGATGAGAAAGATAAGACTTGAAAGCCCAAGATTACACAACAATTTAATAGCAGAGCTGAGATTCCAGCCCAGGTCTTTCTAATTCCAAAGTTGAAAACTGTGCCCCTCTATACTGCTTCTGGTTTAACTTTACCTTTAGATGGGAAATTTTGCAGAGAAAAAAGCAAATTTTCATTGTCACAGGAATAAAGTGAGTCACTGAGCTTTGGATGGGTGGTGACAATGTAGTTTACCCTTTAATACTAAGTGGATTTTTCACTTGTCCACCTGTAACAGTTTGTCTCAGGAATCACAATAAGAAGTTACTGTGGACAGAATATTGAGCTAAGAAAACATGATTGTGTTACAATTGGCAAAATAATGACTCTCCACTTTAAAATGAGAGATAATCTATTTCTGCATTTTTCACAGAGATATTGTTACGATGGAATGAGATAATATCTCAGTGAGATTTTTATGGGCTTCCTCCAAGGGAAGGTGCTAGTATATATCACTAGGAAATCATCACTACTTTTGATTATTATTTGCCAACCTTAGGTGATTGTGGGCAGAACATTTTTTTTTTTCAGACTGTCTTAACTGACAAGCACCAGAGGGTATAAGCATGAGTTTCTCTCAGAAACATGAATGGAATAGACACAACTTCTGATCTTAAACTGTAAATTTCAAAACTACTCTCATCAGAAGAAACACGCAAGAACCTACATCCTGTCTAGCCAGAAGGATAAAACCAAAGCTGCTCATAGTTTTTTGAATAAATCTTTTTTTGTTTGTAATGGTCGGGGGAGAAGTATTGCTCAAGTGATAGCATAGACATATCCAGAGGACTGGATCCACAATGATCTCGTCAAACTCTGGCTGCAAAAGATATGGGATCCCTGCCCGAGGGCGCAGTTCCACAAATGTTCCATGTAAGTATGGGAACCGTTCCATGCACATTTAGCAGATGGAGTAAGAAATATGGCCAAAAAATTAAAAACTGATCTTTGGGTGAGTCCTGGGGGGTCTGACATTGCTATTACAGCCATTGGATGTTTGCCTGAATAAGCCATTCAAAGATTGAATAAGAACCATATGGTCTGAATGGATGTGTTTAGGGACAGTAGCATTAACCAAAGGAGGAAATTTGATGAGCCCAGACAGTGCGCTGGTTGGTACTGTGTGTCCATGGACCAAACTCCTACATATCAATCAATATAACTTTAAGACAAAAACACACTTTAGACATCGCATCAGCAATAGCACTTTGGACAACAATCGGAGGGATGCCATATTTGATGATATAATAAACAAAGATTTAGACTGTAAAAATTTTGATAGAAGTGAAAGTGTTGGGATTGTTACTGAACAGGGTATTAAGGATAATCAAAACCCAATCCTTGCAAGCTCCGATGGTGACTACAAAAAGGGTTTCAATTGCTTGGTTTATTGCTGAAAGATTTATTTAGTGATTCTACAACACCCAATTAGAGATATAGCCCAGCATTTGGACTTACATATATATGACATTGATTCCTAATATATTTTCATGGGAAATGTCGGGCTGGATTAGAATAGGACGATTATATGCTCTTCTAAAGCACTGGATATATAATAGGATATTTGCAGGCTTAGATCTGAGAGTAGAATATAATATGTTTTGACTGGTTCCCAAGCTATGAACACAGCAATTAAAAAAAGGAGTAGCTCTTCCAATTGCTCTAGAAATTTAAATAGTATGGGATGACAAGTTCTGATTTAGGATTTGGGCTGAAAGAAGCTTCAGCATTCCAGCACCTGCACAGCGGAAAGATAAGGCTTTTAATAGCGCTGTCCTCCAACTTTCAGCTTTTCTGACTTGGGAAGAATGTTCTATATTGAATCACCAATATTACTTCCTTTAAAATCTTAGGATTTCTTTAGCGGCCTCTCATTCCAGATGCTGGCTTGACCCAGTGCTGGCTATAGTACAAGATCTACCATAATCACATCTTAAAATTACTCTAGTTAAAAAATATGTATATTTTAAATATTTTTAAAAAATGTTTACAGCATACTCATCTTGAAAATTTTTTTTGTGGAATTCTGACAAATTCTCAAAATTAGATTTTTTGATTTAGAATGTCTTTTGCTTGAAGACAATTCCCTGATGTGGATCATGAAATTCAGTGGTCTGATAGCAAGAGATGTGTTTAATAATTGTTTCTTAAGAAAACTTTTAAAAGCCTCACTGGAATATATCATCTTTCTAGATAGTTTTAAAAATACATTGTTTTATTTATAAGGAATGTGAAAAACAAAAATAAACAATCTAAGATTTTATTCTTGGAATGCAATAGTTTCACCTTTCTGAATCTGATTAACTACACTTGAACTAGCCAAAAAAAAAAAAAAAAAAAAAAGCCAAATTTGTCCAATCTATATAAATCATTTGGGCTGAAGTAACGTTGTTGATAACTTAGAATATATTACTTGATATAATCTTGACACATATAATCTGTCAAAACAAATATTAGAAACTAGTTCTCATTGAAGATTTAACTCTTCTAGTTTAAGAAAGGAGGTAAAATTCTATGCCTATGGAAATAGAGCTTTTACAGGTTTGGCAACTTCAGACAAAAAAAAAAAATTAAAAAAGAAGAAGAAGGATAAAAATAGAAAACAGAATCCCCGAAATTCTCACCTTTCTGTGCTTATAGGATTTATCTACTTCAAGTTGCCTTATTTGGTATAATTCAGTCATATTACTTATGACTTAAAACCAGCATGTATTGATTCATGTAGTCACCTAGAAAATTAATTCAAATAACTTGATCCACATGAAGTCCCTATGGATTTCTCAAAGCACTTATTATTAAGTTAAATAAGTTTCTTCTCTTAAAATCATGTGCTACATCAAGATACTACTACCAGAGGAGGGAAGTAGTAGGAATTCCAAAGAGGTCCTTTCCTATAAATACAAGGTGGGGGAGCTAAACAAAACATAAAAGAACACTATGCCAGAGATCAAAATCAAACAAGTCCTTTGATAGATTTTTAACTTCTTTGAAGGTATGTCTGCATAGAAATAATTTCTAAAGTTGTCCTAATCCAAAGCCATATTGGAATCAAAAACTAAAGGTAGTCGTCATTTCATATTTAGGGAAACTAAAGAAAAGAAATAAATGACTGACTTTGGACTAAAGATATTGTTAGAATGAGAACTCAGGTTTACAACACAGACTGAAATTGTTAGCTTGTTAACTACTTGACTAAGTGTGAATTAGTTGTTAAAGTAGACAGTTTCTTGTCAACTGTTAAATGAATAATACTTATAATATTATTATGAAGTCTTCATTTTTTACCTATTTGTCTTTGTTGCTTAACTTTCTGATATAATTGTCTATTATGTTATAACTCCATGGAATAGATATAATCAATAGTGTGAATTTATACAGTAAAAGGTTCTAGCAAAGCGGTTATGAAATACTACTGCTGTATAGGTGTTAAATAATGATGAGAACTGAGCAACAGATTGCAAACTAAATATTGCATTTATCTTTTACCATAAGAATTTTAAAAGGAAAACGAGAATTTTTTTACTTTTTTCCCTGTCCATCACTTTGGGAAACTCCAGGAAACATGTATAACAATATTGCTAAAAACTTTGGAACCTACATCTTTCAGTATTCTTATGGCCTTCACAATTTCTTTGTCCTCAGAAAAATGGAAAAAGTGAATGTTTTTCTCTACCAATTATGAGTAGTCAAGGAAGTCTGAAATAATATGTGGGTGTTGCAACTAAGTGGATTTTTTTTAGTCTCTAGTGTTATTTTGTATTTTATGTATTAAAAATAGTCCAGTAAAGTATATTAGAGTATTCTTTAATGTCTTCAGATATATAATTCTACACCTCTAGTTGATTTTTTTGTGCTGATTTTTTTTTTTTTTTTTTGTAATTTTGGATAGATAATCCCTTTTCTACCAGTAAGTGACCTTGGGCAAGTTACCCTCCTTCAAGCTCTGGTTTCCTCATCTGAAAAATGAAGTACTTAGACCACATGAATGCTAAAGTTCCTTTGAGTTTTAGATGCAGCTCAGTGATTTCATAAAATATAAAATCAAGTTAATGTTAATTAAAATCAGTAATGCTAAATTTCCAACTTGAAACAAAGTAGGCAAATTTTTAAGATTTGGTATTTTTTTAAGTGTTGTCATTAATTGAAACCATGGAAAAAAATGAGTAATTGCTGGTTAATACAGCATGACTCAGTATTCTCACAGGAAAATAGATACAGGCATAAATATTCTTACACACAGCTACTTCTAATACCAAAAATGTAAAACTGGAGTTTAGTTGGCCCATTGTTGTGCCTTTTATATAGGTGAAGGTCTAACACAGTTGGTATATCATATACAAATAGTTGGTCTTCAAGATCGATTCGGTAAGTCATAAGCTGGCAGCTGGATGGAACATTTTCTCCTTCTCAAGTGTACATTATCAGCAGCCCTACTCTCAGAGTTGATAATGTATTATCGGTTCGGCCAACTACCTCTGCTTCATCGTTTTGGACAGATGGTTTTTGCATGGTAATTTTCATTGTCAAACCTCCTAATATGCCTTAATGTCCTACTTAAATATTTATTAGATTAGGGGTCAGAATGTTCTGCCTTATAGCCAACCAAATTTTGACTTTCTCTTGCCTAAATTTTTATGGACAAATAATAACTGCTCAGCACTTCTCTAAAAAGTCTTTCATGTTACAACTATTCAAACGTTTACTGAGTGCCAACTACCAGGGAAACAAAGATGAATTGGACTTGGTTTACCCTCCAGTATTTCCAGTTCCTTCCTGACATGTAGGAACCAAAACAGGACACAGAATTTTAAGATTTAACTAATGTCTTCATTCATTCAATACATTTTTGTTGTTTATCTACTACATGCTAGGTACTGTTCTAGACATTTAGCATTTCCAATAGAACATTCTGTGATGATAGAAATGTGCTAGATCTGCTCTGTCCAAAATGGCCACTAGCTACATGTGGCTATGAAGCCCTAGAAATGTGGCTAGTGGGTCTGATGAACTGAATTTTTAATTTTAATCAGTTTAAATGTAAATAAGCACATGTGGCTTTTACATACCAATGAGAGGAGACAATGAAGTAATTTGAAAAATAAACCAGGTAATTTAAAGTAGTGTGAAGTGGAAAGACCGAACTAAAACAGGAAGATGTAATCACTATAACATCCTGGAGTGGGGGGAGCAGAATGTAGGGGGCTTGGCGAGGTGTACTACTTCAGAATAAAGGTGGTCAAGGAAAGACCTCACTGTTGAAATGACACTTGACATGAAACTGAATGATGAGAGTACAGCAGCATAAGGAATTGTGAGAAGAGTATTCCCAGAAGGACCAGCAAATGCGTTCCCTATGGAAGGAAAGCTTAGTGTATTAAGGAGGAGAAAGAAGGCCAGTGTGTCTGGAGCAATGTGTGTGTGTATGTGTGTGTGTGTGTGGTGAGAGAGAGAGAGAGAGAGAGAGAGACTGAGACTGGAAAAAGAGGAGCAGGGACTAGATCCCAAAGGCCACTATTAACCAGAATTAAGGGAAGTAGGAAACCACCACAATCTTTTAAGCAAAAATAGAGACATAATGTGATAATTTGTTTTTAAAAGATATCTCTGAATGCTTACTGGAGAATGATTGATTATAGGTAGAAAAATGTGGAGGCAGGGAGACCAGGTAAGAAGCTATTCCATTTGCCAGTTTGGTCTAGAGTGGTAGCTGTGAAAAAGGTGAAAAGTAAAATAATTCTGGGTATATTGAATTAGTATAATAAACTGATTAGTTTCTAAGCATCACATGTCATAATCTCTTTATGTTTCAATATGAGGTTGAATTTGTATTTAACAGTCTAACATTGCTGACAGTTATTCAACTCTAATAATGTTGCCTGTTGTTATTTATATAAACTAATGACTTTCATAGCATCAGTATGGTTTGTCAACGTTCGATGATAATTCACAAAAAAATGTACCAGTAAAAGCCTAGAAATGCTTGTGTTTTTTTTTTAAAAAGTCTTTCATTTTTACCATATTCTGCAAGTAAGATTTATCATGTTAGAGTTATGAGCTGATTATTTGATGTCTGCATCTCGATAAATTATTCCTGACTTTCTACTTACGTGCAGTATGTGTGGTTTATTGCCGAGGGTAAAGCTGAGAAGAATTCCAGGACACATGTTCGTGTAGGGGCTATACACACGGCTAGTCAGCGTATATAAGGGTTTTTTTGTACCCAATCCCTAGTGTCTTGGCATTACTTTTATTATGTCTGCAGTACTCATGTAGATGAAATGCCACAACACATTCTTTTACTATTGTAGCCTCAACCGGGCCTTTTTTTTTTTTTTTTTAAAGAAAAAGCAATTACCATCATAAAAATTCCTTACTGGGGAACTTTCCATATTGCGTTATCATTCCATGAGCCTAATAATAGTGGAATATAAAGAAAAAAATGTTTAATACTAAAATATCTAAAAAAGACTTTTGAGGTCTCTGTAATGAGAAACACTAAAAGTCTGGAGTAGGAGAAAAAAGGAAAAAGAAGTCAAGTTTTTTAGACTTCTGGTACGTGTCAGAGATTTATAAATCATTGCCTAGCTAAAGATAATTTGCAAATCACATGCACCTTCACCAATGTCTAAACACAGTTAAAGAACCCTCAGTCTGTTATCTATTGGGAGAATGCTAATGCCTATAATTGGTCATTGCCTGACCCTTGTGTATTTCTATCCTGATAGGTCTATCTGCCTAAAAGCTAATTCTGTGTTTTCTGTGAAATCTTGCAGTGGTGTTATCAGGGAGATTGTGTTCCTTTTGGCACTTGGCCCCAGAGCGTAGATGGGGGCTGGGGTGCCTGGTCACTATGGGGAGAGTGCAGCAGGACCTGCGGGGGAGGCGTCTCCTCATCCCTAAGACACTGTGACAGTCCAGCGTAAGTAGCTAAAGTAAGCCGGAGCCAACAAAAAGACACAGTTGGAAATGATTCAAAGCTGTGGTTTCACATGTTATCTGTAAAAACGTTTCACTAGGGAGCCAAGTGCTTGTCTTCAGAACAAGCAATAGGCACAGGAAAGCAAGAGTCTTGTTAGACAGACTTTCCTTTTCTTCCCTGCCCCGTACTATGTAACTTAAAACAAAAGAAAAAGAAAAAAGAAAAGTAGTGTGTATCTATCCCAGGTATAGCCAGACTTTTTAATCTAGTACTAATCAGATAGATTTCCTCCTCTAAAAACTACTGAATTATGGATGAATTGGGTCTGGTCTTAGCTACCCTACCATTATTCCCAGGAAACCTAAGGTCTTTGCACATGTCACATAAAATTATTACTGCTACATTAGTATTAAAAGGACCAATGAGAGCACTTCAAGGGTTGAAATGCCTTGATTCGCATCACAAATCACAATGAAAAGAATACTGCCCGTGTGTTAAAATAGTTTCCATTCACATGCCCCCGTTAATCATTTTCCGGAGTTGCCACCACTTTTCTCCCCGTGAGAGCTTTATGCAGGTCAGACTGCTCCTCTCCCACTCCTCTTTTTCTCCAGTCAGAGCCCCCCTGGAGTAAGGCTGTCCCCACCAGTGCTCATTGCAGGCAGACTGTTCCTCTGGTTGGTCTTCCCCATCCTTCCGGAAGCTAAACTGCTCCGTTAGCAGCTGCAGGTCAAGTGCTTGCATTTTTGTCTAGAGCTCAGGTTGAGAACCTTCTTTGCTGACAAATACTTTGGTGCAGAATGATGTTCTGATATCAATTCTGCCTTTCCCTTCCCCCCCACCCCTTCTGGGGTAAAAGATGGTCTATTTTTTTTTCCTCATTTTAACTCAGGATCCCTCTCTTTGCCCACTACCTTGTTTTCCTCATTTTAACTCAGGATCCCTCTCTTTGCTTCTTCTCTCTAAATGTCTCTTTCCTGTTCTTTTTTCTCTTTTTAGCTTGAAATTGTTTCCCTTTATATCAGTTGTGTGTTTCCATTCTCCTACTTTTTATCGTTATTATCCTCCTGCTAAATAAAGCTCACTGTTACCCACTCATAAACTAGTCATGCTACCACCATCTTCACTACCTTGTTTTCATCTGACCAACCCATTTTTCCTAAGCTGGTTCAAGCTGGGACATCTTTTTTCTTTGCTTAGAGTCAGCATTCACTGGCATTCAAGATACATTCAAAATTGTAATTTTAATTACCCCATTGATACCAGTGAGCCAAAATTATAATTTAGACAATTCTTTTTAAACAAGTACAGAATAATTAACCTAAGTTCAAATGTAGGTTACTGTAAATTAATAACTAAATACTTAAGATACCTAAGAGAATGACTGGACCTCTTTTAAAAGGACAAGTTAGTTTTCTCCATTCAAAAATAGCATTCAAATAATAACATATGGTTTTCCCTAATGTTAAGTACTTCAAAAATTAACTTATGTAAATCAAATATTTGACAACTCACTTTTTCATTGATTTGAGTATAATATAAAGTATTAATGTAATGCAAACCCATCTGATGTTTAGATTTAATTTTTTAAAACTGTATGTTTGAAATGAAATAGAAATTCATTTCTGCATTAATTACTAAATTCCAGAGAGTTATTTAGTGTCCTCTCCTTGTTTCCAGTCTGGAAAAAAACAAACTTTACATTTCCTACTTGGTAAATATATAGCATCAGATTATGGGTTTTGTTGAATATGATTCAAATGACTTTTCATTATAAATAAGTGATTTTAAAACTCTCATTGAACTGATCACCTGTTTACTATGATAGTTAGAAAATATATTGATTTAATTGAATTATCTTTAGAATGTAAATCATGATGAGTCTCATAACGTTACTCATAGTAAATTGACTTAATTTTAAATTCAACAATCATAATAATTATTCCTAACAATCACCAGCATGATTATTTGAATAACTAATAAATTGTCAAATTTTGTATTTTCTTAAAGTAAATATTAATATGTTTTCATCAAGCAATAATATATGTACTCTCTATGTGGATAGATACATTATATTCACATGTTAAACAAAATGTGTTTTCAGACCTTCAGGAGGTGGAAAATATTGCCTTGGGGAAAGGAAACGGTATCGCTCCTGTAACACAGATGTAAGTAAAACCAAACTCTGCTATGAAAAATTAGCTTACATTTCACTCAGAGTAGGGAACTTTTTTTTTAATTGTAAGCTATTCGAGCAGAAATCCACATGTGTGATGGTCACATAAATTTTTATAATTGTTAATGATGAAGGGAACTGGCTTCAGGTCCATCCATTCCATCAACAAGAGTCAAGAGGAAGCTCCAGCACTAGGAGAAAATACACTCTCCTCCAATAGGAATCAAGAGAGAGCTACATACCTGTTGAGCTGCCCTGGTCCTCCAAACGCTCACAGCTTTGCCATCATTGTCTTTCTTGAGCCCACCGAGAATGTCTTATTATGCTTTATATCCCATGTTATGTTTGCCACTGCAAGAAGACCCAGACTCCCGCATCATTCTCATCCCTGTTATCCAAGCCCAGAAAGCTATTTCCTATCCCTGTCCAACTGCTAAAACTTTTGTGTCCTCAGGAATTCCTTATTCATCATCAGCAAAATCACTTATATCCTGACATCTCTGAATTTCCCTTCCCTTCACCTTCTTGTTCTAATGGAAACTGGCTCTCCCCGAGGATACTGAGTCCTCTGTAGCTCTTTGAAGTTGGGGACTTGTGTTTTCCCCCTTAGCTCTTGAATGACTGGGCCTGAAAGTTGATTGCCTATCTTTTTTATATCTCATTACTCCTTCCAGATGATTCTTCCTCTCTCCTATCTAAAAAGCCACAGCTTTTAATTTCGAGTCATCAGACTATTACCCACTATCTTCACTCCCATGCTCTCCAACCCTATTACCTTGGTTATTTCATAAGTATGTAGATGATTTTTCCAACATCTTCTCTTCTGGATTTTTCCATAATCATACAAACATATTGTTATTTCTCCTATCTTGAAAAAACAAAAACCTGCCAGTTATTTTCCCATGTCTTTTTCTCCCCTTGAAACAAAATTTCTCAAACGAGATATCTGTACTTACTATATCTAATTCCTCTACTCATTTTTTTCTTAAAATCAATCCTGTCAAGTTTTCACCTCCATCATTCTACTGAAAATGATTTGTCACATCATAGGTGACTTCCATATTGCTAAGTCCAATAGTCAATTCTGAGTGTTTGTGTAACTTCATCTTCACTAGACTTCCATGACAGTACAACTTCTTGGTTGTCCTTTTATTGTACTACTATTCTTTCTCATTTGCCTTTGCTCATTCCTACTCTTTTCTCTGCTGTCTGAATGTTAGAGTACCCAGGACTTAGTCCTTGGCCTTTTTCTCTGCCCTACTAATACTCATTTCCTTAATGATATCATCAATTTTCATTGCTTTTGATATCATTCATATCTCATTTGAGCCACAAATTTATATTTTCAGCTAAGACTTCTATGGATTTTAGACTCATATCTTATTATTGATTGAACTTTTAATAGACATTTAATATTTAACATGCCCAAATGTTATCTCCAAAACATTTCTACAAACCTGGTCTCCCAGCAGTTTTTCCCATCCCAGATGTTAACTCTGTCTGGCACAAGCCCCAAACCCTCAAGTTATTTTCAATTCCCTTCTCTGTCTCACAGCCTAAATCCATTCCTCAGAAAATCCCATTAGCTTTATGTATCAGAGATCTGACTACTTCTCACCGCCTCCACTGCTACCACTTTTTCACTGGATTACTCTATATGGCTTTTTTAGATTTCCACATGCTACTCTTGTTCCCTACATCCTTAATAAAGGAGGCAGAGTGAATCAGATTATATCCTTTTCTCAAAACCCTTCAATACATCCCCATTTTTACTTAAATCCGAAGTCCTTGCAAAAGCCTGCAAGGCCTACACACACTGGCCTTCCATTACTTCTCTGAATTAATCTCTTACTATTTCTTCCTCATTCTCTCTGCTACAGCCATAAGGGCCTCCTTCCTTGTGCATGGTGGATGTGTTCCCAACTTAGAGCTTTTACATTGTCTTTTCCCTTTGCCTTGTATACAGTCCCTCAAAATATCTACATGCTAACTCTCTTACCTCACCTTTACTCAACTGTCACCTGCGCAGTGAGGCCTAGCCTGAATACTATGTTTAAAATTGCAACTCTCCCTGCTCCCTACAAGCCTGGGAATCCTAATCTTCCATACCCTGCTCTTATTTCTCCCCACACCACCTTCTAACACACTCTCTAGCTTATTTATCACATTTAATTCTGTTAAATTTGCATCTTGAAATAATGAAATATAGCCTCAGTTACAATGATTATTTCAAGTTACTAGCATTATTTTTGCATTCATTCAACAAATAAGTGAGTGCCTTGTGAATATCAGACTGTGCTAGAGTGAAAAAAACAATTTCTGCCCTCAAGGATCTTATAATTTCCTGGGAAATCACTTACATGCAGAAAATTACAATACAGAGTGAGAAGTGATATGATATGATAGAACAAGTATGCGATGCTATAAAAGCATATAGAATTGGCACATTGCCTAATTAGGGATTTAGGGATTACTTTTCATAGGAAGCTAAAGATCTGTGGGGCAAATACGAGCTGAACAGAAAAGAAGAAAGTGACAATGAGCATTTTAGGCAGAAGGAAAATTAAGTGCAAGGTGTGGAGGTTAAAGATCTTTATCTTGAGGCATGAAGAAACCATTGAAACATTTAGCCCCAGGTTTATGCTTTATATGAGAATGGATTGGAGGAAGGCAACCTTACAACAGAACAACAATCAAGTCAAGAAGAATGTAAGGATGCTGGTGAAAACAACTGAAGTGTTGAGCCATGTGTTCTATATTAGGAATGACAGTGGAGTCTAAAGAGGGCTAACGGGAGAAAGTTAAGGACCTAAATTTTAAAAATCCATAAAAATCAAAGAGCCAGTATTGTAGGAAAAGCAGAGTGAAGGAGGTAGTAGGTGAGGGGATCAGAGAATGGAGTGTGTTTGAATTTTAAATGTGAGAAGTGAGAGTGTCCTCGATGACAGATCTGGAGTATATTCATGGTAGTACATAGCTAACCTTGAGTGGAGGTAAAGGAGTTCAAGGAAGGCCAAGGCTGGGTGGTTTGGGGAGTCTTCCACGTGGATGTTGAAGTCACGCGGTGATATTAGAACTTGGAGCACATGGTGGAACTATGAACCAGGTATCAAACTCTTTAATAAATGAGGGGGAAAGATCATCGTGAGATTGGTAGGGAGTAATGGTGAAGCCAGGTAATGATTTGGCTGAATAACATGAATCTCAGAAAAAGAGAAGTTTTAGACAAGGGTAGAATTGAATACTTACTATATGTCAGACTATATGTTAGATAGGAGTGAGAACGCCACACCTACCTCTCAGTTTCCATTGTTACATAATTGTTTGGGTAGGCACGCACTTTGGCGCTGATAACATAGGTAGTATATAATATGAGTAATGTTTGATAGGTAACAGAAAAAGAAAAAAACATGCCAGACATCTCAGGATTGTTGCATTTTACCCATCAACTATTTTTTAGATGCTCAAATTATAGAGCTTGCTGTTGGCATTTTGACTTTTCTATTATTATCTTTTTCTGTTTCAGCTTTTATCAAATGATAAGGCGATACAATTAACATGACTATATCATGAATATACAAATAATTAACTTTTTTCCCATTAATCTTGACTTTACTAGTTCAGAATTTGAGGCAATTCATTTACCTCACTGAAATTTATTTTCATGTTATCCAAGTTAATAAAATTGTCTGAGCATAAGTTGTGTAAGCTGGGGCCTTTTAAAATGTAATCTGACATGTGAAAGTTTCAACTTTCAAAACACATAATCTAGCCTGGCGCTGTCCAAGAGAACTTTCTTCAATATTTCTTCAAATATTTTATATGTGCACTGTCCAGCTTGGTAGCCACAAGTCAAATTAGCTATTGAGCACTTGAAATGTGGCTAGTACAATTAAAGAACATAATTTTTAAGTTTAATTCATTTAAATTCGAATAGCCACATGTGGCTAGTGGCAACTGTATTGGATAGCACAGAGCTGGACCGTCTAGCTATGCAGTAGAAAAATAATTGTTATAAAGAAGATTGTAAATATTATATATAAAAGTTATCAAAATAAATCAATCTTAGTTCATTTTAGAAACAAATGTAAGAAGACACTTCCATTTTTGGTAATGACAGATTAGGTTATTCTGCCTGAAATTTTAAAAAAAATTGCTAAATAAGATTTGTTTTCTTTTATCATTTTAAAATCAACAGGGAGCTGACAAGATAGTGAGGGAAATGCCAAAAGGTTAAATTGTTTGAGACAGGGGAATTCAAAAATAAAAGGGGAACATCAGAGCACCTAAGGTATTTTTGCCCTACTAGTATTTAGAGGAAAAGAAGAGATAAACTGCTCTAGTATCTCTTTCTTAAGTACTGTATAAAGTTTTCCCCAAAACTACTCCCCTGGTCCCTTAGCTAACTTCCTTCACGTTTTATTGGCCAGGAGGACACATGCCCTTAAACCAGTCACTGGCAAAAGGAATGGAATTACTATAATTGGTTTAGACTAATCCAGATATGCTTCTAAAATAGGTTAAGGTAACCTTCCCTGAGAGGTAGATACCTGAGTAAAGATCGGAATTTAGTTAGCAAGAAAGCAGGGAGTGATAGATATTGGATATGCTACAGATGTCTGCATCAGAGCCCTTTTAAGTTCCATCTTTACAGTAGTCCTCCCGATGTTTGAATGGGATACATTCCAAGACCTCCAGCAGATGTCTGAAACCACGGATAGTACCAAACCCTACAAATATTGTTTTTTTCTATACATGCATACCTATAATAAATTTAATTTATAAATTAGGCACAGTAAGAGATTAACAACAATAAGTAATAATAAAATAGAACAATTATAACAATACACTGTAATAAAAGTTATGTAAATGTGTTCTCTCTCTCTCTCTCTCTCTCTTTCTCTCTCTCTCTCTCAAAATATCCTGTTGTACTGTATTCACCCTCCTTGTGATGATGTGAGATGATACGCTGGACAAAGGGATGATTCATGTCGTGGGCAGGATGGAGAGGGGTGATAAAAGATTTTATCATGCTACTCAGAACGGAATTTAAACTTAAATTTAAATGGAATTTAAACATAATTTAAAACTTATGAATTATTTCTGGAATTTTCCATTTAATATGTTCAGATTGCAGTTGACCTCGGGTAACTGAATCGGTGGAAAAGGGGGACTACTGCACTGGCAGAAGTAGCAGCAACAGTAGTAATTGTAGCGGTAATAGCTACTGCTAATTTACTGAGCACTTGAGCATATTAGAGTTATTATTTTAACTATATTTTCTTTCTATACTGAGAGTTCTCAGTAGTGACTTGGGTTGCTACGATATTTTTAATTTCCATTTTTCAATATAAATCTAGAAAAGCTATGATATTTTAAAGTTTTGCTATACTCTGTTCTGTTACAACCTTGTTTCTATAATACAAATTGACTCATAAGTGATTGAGTTGTTTTGTGCCACTAAGCAATACAGCTGCTGAAGTCAAACTACATCGATACAGCTAAATAACGGAAAAATTGTACTGTACATGAAGACCATTCGTCCCAAATTCTTTTTTGCTCTGTTGTAGAAGCCTCTATTGTGTATTTCTGCCTGTTCTTTGTACATTGGCCTCTTGTTCTTACAACCCAGACCTCAACCCTTCCTTTAACTTCCTTTAACTTTTTTCACCTTTTTTTTAAAAGATTTAAATCCTATGTTTACTCCAGTTATATCTTTGTTAAGAATGTGCCACGTGTTTTTGAAATTGTGCTACTGTTTTCTTACAATTGTTACTGTTTTTGTTAGTGTTCTGTCTTTGAATTGCCTGCATCTAATGCTGTTTTCCCCATATGCCTATAATTTTTAGTGTGCAATTTTGCAGAAAGAGGTTTTTCAGGAATGTATATATATATATATATATCACATTAAAGCAGAAACTCCTGTATTTTAAAAATCTATTCTAAAAGTTTCTATTATATAAGCTACATTATAGAATAGAGAATTTTATAATAAATCATGAAGGGTGAATTGACTGGAGTTAAGAATCAGTAATGCAAAAAAAAAAAAAAAAAGAATGAGTAATGCAAGCAAGACTTTAGTATTTTCCACTTAGCATGGAATGGATGTTGCTATAGGAGCAATATAGGGTTATTTGTTTGTATCCTTTAGGTTAACCTTGGGACTTTTTTTCCTAAAGTTACAATGCTTTAAATGTTCTTTTATTTTATAATGAACTGGTGTCTGTTCTGAGCTATCCTACTTTAAGGGATTCAAAAGAGTATACTTGTCTTTTATCAGATCAGCCTCCTGCCTTAGCACATGTTTTACACAATTTAATACTCATCATATTTAGTGACTCTGTAAATAAAATCTGGGAGAAAACTTTCCAATTAGTTAGAATCAATTTGAAAGTCAAGAACTAGAAAACAATTCATACGCATTTTTAGCTTGGTCATTTGTGATCTAAGAGCTTTTCTTAAGACTTAAATAGGGGTAATATAAAAGATAAATTTCAATGACACTGGAAGAATTTTCAAATTAGTGCCCAGGATGAGATCATGTCAGGACGTAAAACCGCAGGAGGAGTAGGGCTCTTTATTTAGTGGCATGAATCTTTGCTCTGTGCTTTCTAATTTGTGCCCTCATGTATTTGATCAATCTTACTTACATTCTTTTTAAGATCTTTACACATAGCCTATCAGTTTCCTGACCCTCTTGTTTCTATGGTTGACCAGATGGTACTATAGATTACTGTTTAGTTCTCATGTTTTTATGCATAATAATAATTATCATTATAGTAACTCTCTGATAAGAGTTGAGTTAGCTTCATTAAAATCACAACTGAAAAACAGAATAAATTAGAAAATCACAGAGAAAGGAAAATAATAGAAAGCAGGGGTCAATACCTTAAATACCGTGTTTCCCCAAAAATAAGACCTAGCCGGACCATCAGCTCTAATGTGTCTTTTGGAAAAATTAATATAAGACCCGGTATTATATTATATATTATATTATACCCAGTGTTATGTTAATATAAGACTCGGTCGTATCTTAAAATAAGACTCAGTAGTATATTATATTATATTATGCTATATTATATTATATTATACCCAGTTTTATATTAAAATAAGACCGGGTCTTATGTTAATTTTTGCTCCAAAAAATGCATTAGAGCGGATGATCCGGCTAGGTCTTTTTTTCTGGGAAACACAGTATGTACCACAAATTCCTTCCACCTACTAAAGGTGAGTTACAAGTTTTGCTCTGAATTTTCTAGTAACCTGAGTAAAGAGGCAAACACTATCACTTCTAAGATTCATAATGCCTGGTAGCTGTGACAATAGGAGATATAATCACAAAGGAACACTCTACTATTTTGAAATTTTGTTCACTCCTCTTGTGTGGATCCTACACGGTGGTAAATCAGATTGAAACATACATGGTGGATAGCACTCCTTTTGCTTAGGTTAGAGGGGAAATTAGTTCTAGGTTAGAACCTAGAACCAATGTAGGCCAAACAAAAGTGACTAGCACAAAAAATAAGATAGTCACACTTTCTCCCTGATTTCATTCCCACCACAGATATTTGAGAGGTATAGGAGTGGTATGAAAAAAAGAGCTTTCCAGCGGAATGGCGACAGTGTTCCCATAACTTCCTGTCCCACTTACCCCAGTTTCAAAGAGGTCCATAGAGATAGAAAGGCAACTTACAAAGAAAAAAACATCTCAGTCTTTAAAGATTTTAAAATAGATTCGAAAAGGGTCTCTAGTTGTAAAATTGGCCTGACCACTCTCAATAACAACACAACCGGTCTAGAGGCCCAAGGTATTTACACACGAGACTCTGAGGCTTGATTGTCTGCAACAGGATGTCTTGGATGGGCCTCAGCATTGGTCATACTCAAAAGCCTTTGAAAGCATCTACACGAGGACTCTTTCTTTGACATCCACATGATGGTCTCCAGGACAGAAGAGCAGATAAAGACAATAGCTGTGGCAGGAACAAATGACTATGCTTTTCATCTTAATACTACTGAGAAACCAGGAGCATTTATTAAAGACACTTAGGAGAATTGGATGAAGTTTGGTCTTACCATTAAACCAAGAACTACAAAGAATATTTGGTATCATAAGGCCATCTCATAGAGATGGCCTTGTGGAACTATGGTTTGGAGAGCAAAGTTTTATGCAAGTAATAATACTATGAGTTCATTAGGTGAGGACATGGTTCCCCTCTTTGGACACAGAGATAAGGGACTGATAAGGTCCTGACAATTTTTATAAATGTGCATATGTAGGGTCTCAAATGCCGATCTGATAATGCCATTATGAGAAGTAAAGCCCCCAGATCTGTACCCAGTCGGCTGAAAAGTTCTCAAGAGCTGCTCAAAAATATGATTTTGATTCTTATGTGTATGGAATCTCCTTTTTACTGGCCTAAGAGAATATTGACTATTAATCAGGCATTTCTGCTTTCCTGAGCAAGTTTTCATTCCAATGACTTAAAAGAATCATGCAAAATGTTCTAAAGGTAAGCCTTTGTGGACATAGTATAACTGTTTTAAATAGCAGAATTTATAGGTGTTGTGAATGAATACCTTACTTGATAACTTGATTTCTGTAAAAAGTAAAAATATGGCTATACCTAAGTTTATAAACCAAATTTTACATCAAAGCCTACAGAAGAAATATTAGTTACTATGAAAAGGACTTACCTACATTTTAAAAAGGAATTTTCTGATGTGCTTAGCTGTTTTCCAAAACTGAGAAAATCCTTGTGTTTTTTCTGTTCCATATTATTTGTGATTTGTGTATCTGCTTGATAATGTGACTAGGATAATACTTCTGGTGGAAAACCTAAGCTCCACTTTGGCTGAGATGGAAAGTAATATTATTCTTGCATCTTAAGTATCTCATTTTCCTCCTTTACTTTATGCATCAAAACTATAAAAAAATTATGGAGTAAAAAGGTGTTTTCCAGGTCATTGGTGGTCTGTTCTAAAATTTAAACATAGATTGTATATTAACAGGGTATTTTCTCAATCAGCTTTGCCAGAGTTACCTGCTATTCTGCAATTATCTTCTCCTTTAGTCATTGCTTGAGGTCATTAAACAGTGTGATTGTTTTGGCTGTGATGCACAGGAAAAGTACAGCCTGCAGTTAGAGGTAGAATTATAGTGAATAAAGTATGGACTTTGGGTTTAGATTGGTTTAAGTTTAAATCCTGAACGTAACACTTGTTGCTATTTGACCTTGGCAAGACACCTAATCTCACTAAACTTCAGGGAACTCATACGTAAATCTAGTATGATTATATCAGACTTGCAGGGTTGTTTGAGAATTACAAAGAGGTGACATGTAAAAAATCTGGTGCTGCTCCTAGTACTTAATATGTACTCAATGCACTGTAGCTGTATTGAGTTTATATTATTATATACATTTTTGTTTTATAGATTAAAAAGTACTTTCATGCATGAGCTCATTATATCTTCAAATCACTGTTATAGAGAGGAAGGACAAGTATTTTTAAAATGAGGAACTAAAGCTCAGCAACAGGCTAGTACTATGGAAGGGATTCAGTAAGGTATAGCATTTGTGAGTACTGACCTAGTGCTCTTGTAACAGATACAGCTCTTAGAAGGTAGGTGTGGCAAGGTGAGCTTCTCTGAAAGAGTTTGGTCACCTTTGTCATTGTCCTACTTCCAGTCTAACCTTACCCTGCCTCAGAACCAAATAGCTGCGGACATTCTGAAACTATACCCTTTGCCCCCAGGGGGAGGTGTGAAGTGACAGCAAGGAACAGAATAGATCCATTAACTAACAGCGTTATAATCGTATCTCAAGTTACAATTAGAAACAAATATGTATCAACCACTTTATTCTTATTACTATTATATATAATATAATATAATACATATATAGCAAAAAATAACAGGAGCAGTGTCATTACTTATCTTTAGGTTGGTATGAATTTTATGATATGCATCATGTTTGGAGAAATAAGGACTAGCTTTTAAATACAGAATAGAGCTTGCTTATTTTGTTCTTTAAAGGGATGTTTAAAAACTTACAAAATAAATTTTTGTTTCTTAACCTTTTTATAGGCTTAGGAGAAAGGGTCATGCTATGGATAGATGGCGTTTTAATTAAATTCAGACTATACCTGGCATATTAGAAACTAATTTTGAAAACTTGCATAGAAGATTATCATTACCAAATATGTCAGCTAGAATCAAGCTTGTCTGGACAATGTAGGTTTATCGGGCTTTTGTTTTCTTTTTTCTTTCTAAAAAAGAAATAAATGTACAGTGAAACTCCCAAAAACAAATCAGAAGCTATGTGGGAGAGAAAAGATAAAGAGGTTGAATCAAAACTGGGGTTACAATGACTCAGTACTTTCACGGAATACAAAATTTATCCTTAGAAGTGTCCTTATGAATTACTTTAATAAGATAATCACAGTACCTGATAACTGGGAAATCAGAAATTTTGTTTGCAACTTGTAAGAGAGAGTGTGGAAGCAAGGCCTTTGTTAGCCCATGTGGCAATTTTTGTGTAATTTAGAAAAAGATGCCTTTCTGGGTGAACAAACAGAAATATGTCCCATGTCAAATGCATAACTTGCTAGGGGTTGGATTCAGACTCCACTTATTCTTCAACTAATGGGGCATAACTGGCTAATAATATGTTGCTATCCTGGAGAGGAAGAAAATAAGTTTGGGGATTGTAGAAGGTTAGTCTAGTGTAATAGTCTAGAAGTAATAGTGCATTTGGTGTGAAAACAAAAAAGTAGAAAGGAGCACATGGTGGAAAAGAGACAAAGAAAGGATGTAGAACAAAATGCCAATTTTGCTCATTTTACAGTTTTCCCTGAGGCATAAGAATCCTAGTATCTTCCCCTTGCTCATCTTCTTTCAGAAGAGGAGAGGAGAGGAAGAGAAGGAAAAGAGTTTTCATTCTCGGCAACTCCTCACTCTTTGTTATCCATAAGACATAGTACAGTATTTTCCTCATTTGCAGAACATTTGGGGATGTATTTCTCTTAAAGGTTAGGGCATTTGGGGGGTGTATTTTGTAAATGAAAGAAAAAAGACACAGAGGGGTTCCAGGACAAGGTCACCCTATTCTTTGGGACAAAACCAGGATTAGAATCCTAGTAATAGAAATGCCACTGGAAAGTTTGTCCGAGAAGCTGAGATTTCTTTCTATAGCAACATTCATGCCCAATGAATTATTGTGTTTTAGATTTACCTACCCATAAAAAGTTTTAAGTTTAGCCAAAAGGAGATGTTTTTAAACCATCAGTAAAATTGGAAGCACGAGATAGTCTATAGAATCTGCTAACAACACAGATCCCTGAAAAAAAAAAGGTGATAAAAATGATAATATTAATTTTTTATTTCTTTGAAAATACTCAGATCAAAAGATGCTGAGACCTGCAGCTTTGCTTTCTGGATTTATTTGGGACCCTGCTGGTCACTTTTTAAAAGGAGAGGATGCTTGATTAGTGTTAACACTAGGAAGCTCATAACCTGTCAAGTTTTACAAAAAAATTTTGTAATGCCCACTGTTTTCTGTTAGGATTTCTGCATAGTGTCAGCATTTATGATCCCTGAGTAATTTAAAAAGCATTACTCCTTAAACTCTTTACTATTTTTAAACAAAAACAAAAATACATTTTATGTAATTTTGTTTTAAGAAATTGCTCTTTTCTTTGATCACTCTCATTCTTTGGAACCGGCATTTACAGCTCCTGCTGAGCTTCTTTCTAATCAACACAAATTCAGAGCATTCACTGAACAAAACATTGAAATCAGGAGAACAGAAAGACTAGAACACTAGCTTGGTATATTCTAGAAACAGAAAGGCGTGGGGTCAGGTTCCCAGGTCTACAATTCTATTAGGTCTTTCCATCTTCCATGCTGCTCCGTGGACATGCTAACACACTCCTGCCTAAGGGCCTTTGCCTTTATGGTTTCCTGGGACATTCCTTTCGCAGCTATGTACATCAGTCACTCCCACAGTTTCTTTTTAACTCTGCTGAAGTCTTAAAAAAGCCTTAGCACACCATGAAACAAAAGACTCTGGAATCTGGAAGGCTGTATTTCCGCATGATATACTATGTAGCCTATGGCTAGTAGTTATTTTGCATTTTTTAAAAAAAGCAAGAAGGGTAATTTGACAAGCAGAATCATTAGATTTGGCATTGTAGTGTCATATTTTAATGTGCAGAAAAATATTTAAAACGCAGGGCTCATAACAGAATGTACACCTGCTGCCACTAGTTTCAGAATCTGAGGCTTTGGACTTGATATGGTAGAAATTTGAACCACAGTGTATAGGAAGTAATGATGACCATGCAAATAGTGTACATTGTGGTCTATTATTTTTGTTCGTGCTTCAAGGGACCGTTTACTGATCTCAGAAAACTACGAGTATAAAGTAAATGTAGAGATCTAAGGGAAGGTTGTAAAACAACCTCAAAATTATCTCTGAGAGTGTAACATACTCCTCATTTATTCACAATTAAAACTTTTATCTGATGATTTCCTCTGTTCTTCCATATTTAAGGGGGATTTTTCTCAATCACTGTTTCAAAAGTAGTAGCTTTGTGTTTTAGGTGCTACAAGCTGCAGAACTCCAAAAGATAAGTCAAATTAGGTCATATTGCTCAAACACTCAGAGATGTTATACTTTTAATTCTTTATGAACTTAAATATTGAATTTAGGATAGCCCTGTGGTATTTGGAAGCTAGACCTAGCTACATTGGCAAGATTTCCATCTCAAAAAAATTCAGGTAGAAGAAGCATTCCAAATTTTTGAAAACAAATAATTCTCTCTTCACCCTCTCAACATCCTTCTCTCTCCTCCATCCAACACATGTACATGCTTTAAACCAAATTAGTGTATTATTTTCTGTGATGTCAGAGATTAAATGTAAATCTTATAAGTCCAAAGTCCATGAATTTGAAGGTGTTTAAACTTGAGGCCTAGCGTTTTGCCCAGTTCATTCCATGTCTTAAAATATGGTTTTTGTCAGGGCTAGACAGTAAACAGCTATAGTAGTAGTGATCCAAACCACAATTAATAGTGCTGAATGTCATGTTACAAACCTGCCTCTTGATTCCTTAAAATAAAGAGTTGGGAGTAGCTGTGGCAACTGGACCTCAAATACTGCTCCGAAAAAAGATTCTGTGTTTTAGTTTCTTCACCTAGTTTTTATGTGCATTTATAAGGAGATACCTGATGGATTGATTGCAAAGTGGGCTATGACATACATCTGAGTATAAACTTATATGGAAACTGTCTAACACTTAACTTTGTTTAAATGACTTCAGTTATTTCTTCTGTGGCTAAGATTACAATTCAGACACTTCAGTCTGAATACTGGTTGTAAAACAGTAAAGCAAATGCCAGAATTATGGCCAGAGAGTAAGGCAGTGAGCTAATGTGGTGGAGTTCAGGCAATTTTAATTTTAGGGACATTGTCCCTTGGTTTTGGAATTTTTCAACAATCGTACCATTTATGATTTTATTTTATTTTAGCCATGTCCTTTGGGGGCCCGAGATTTTCGAGAGAAACAGTGTGCAGACTTTGACAATATGCCTTTCCGTGGAAAGTATTATAACTGGAAACCCTATACTGGAGGTAATGTATAACCTGGCAGAGCATTCATCATGCTTGAGAGCTTTGCAAACATAAAAGAATATATAAATACATACAAACACACACACACATACATTCATACATGTACTAGTAAAAATTAGTGCTTGCTAATGAAAGCAGGAAAGTGCTTACGATTCTATAAAGGTCTCATGTTTTAGTTTCCCTGTAATAAAGTTTATATGTTAGTACAAAACAAAAATCAGTTTTAAAAACCTATTTCTATTTAACCATGTACAAAGGTCCTAGAAAGGATATAAAACTAAATGATATTTTTGAGTTTTTGAAACTCAGGGTATACGGACATTACATTATAATCACTGAATATTTGGAATTATCACCCTAAAAACAAATTATAACAATATAAATCAACTCAAAAGAGGCCAAAGGAATCTATCCTTTCTTGGGGAAAGGCCAAAGATCTTTTCATAGATTTTTATTATCCTTGTTTATTGTTGGAAAACATTTTTGCTCTTTAATTTGGGCACATACCGAACACTAATTGTTCAGTAAGCACAAGAAGTTTTCTTCTACTTTCAAAATACAAACTAAATTTAAAATTTTCTCTTGGGAAAATTGAATGTATGTTTAATTCTTTTTGTTGTTTATTTTATGAACATCTTTGAAAATTTTTCAACATAGAACAATATTAAAAGAATTTTACAGTAACAACTGTTTACCGACCACCACAATTCTACCATTAAAATTTAGTATATTTTTTTGTATTGTATGTCTAGTCATCTCTCTATCCATTCATTAATCTATCCTGTTTTTTTGGATGCACTTAAAATAAATTTTAGTCATTAATATACTTTCTCTAAGTACTTCAGCATGTGTAACATTAATCACAGTTTCAATATTTATTTACCTTTTTTCTTTTGAGGTAACATTATGTACAATGAAATGCATAAATCTTAACTATGTGTTCTCTGAGTTTTGTCAAATGCATACACCTGTAAAACCCTACTGAGATATAGAACATTACCATAACCTCCAAAATTCTCATACACCTCATAGTCTTCCCCAATGAAGAGCTGCCTCTACCTAGTTCTTCCAAGAGGCAACTACCGTTATGATTTTTTTCTTTCCATAGATTAGTTTTGCCTATTCCAGAACTTTATGTAAATGAAATCATGTCTTATTTACTCTTGTGCAAGTCTTCTTTAAGCCTAATGTTTTTGAGAGCCATCCACATTATTGTATTTATAAGTAGCTCATTCCTTTTTATTGCTAAGCAGTATTCTATTGTAATAACCAGTTTGTTTTTCCATTCTGCTATTGATGGACACCTGGGTGTTTGTAGTTTGCAGCTGTTATGAATAAGCTGCTATGATATTTGCATACAAATCTTTTGTGGGCATATGTTTTTATTTCTCTTGGATAAAAATTTAGGGGTGGAATTGCTGAGTAATAGGGTAGGTATGAATTTAGTTTTAAAAGAAACTGCCGGGTATTTTTCCAAAGTGATTGTACCATGTCACACTCCCACCAACAACATATGAGAGCTTTGTTTGTTCCACAACCTTACCAACATTTGATATTTTCAGTCTTCTTCTGGTGGGTTTATGTAGTTTTAATTTGCATTTCTGATTATTAATTATGTTGAGCATGTTTTCATGTACTTCTTGACTGTTTATATTTCTTCTTTTGTAAAGTGTTTCAATCCTTTACCTATTTTTAATTCATTATTAATCTTTTTATTCTCTAATGGTAGTCATTTATCAGTTAACTTTTACAAATATTTTTCACAGTCTGTCGCTTTCCTATTACTTTTTAAGTTATATTTTAGATGAGTATAGATTTTAATTTTTAGGAATTCTAGTTTTTCAATTTTTTTTATTTTATGTTTATTATGTTCTGTGTCCTGCCTTAGAAATCTTTGCTTACCTCAACTGAAGAAGATATTTTCTTATGTTTTCTTCTAAAAGCCATGTTTTTTATCTTTACATTTAGATCTACAATCTAAAAATAATTTCGGGTGTATGGTGTGTATATGTAGTGTATTTAGGGACTAGATTTTGTTTAATCAATCTATTTGTCAACTCTATGCTAGTACCACACAGACTTAATTACTGTAACTGTGTAGTCTTGGGCACAGGTAGTTCCTCTAACTGATGTATTTTTCAAGAGTACTTTGGATATTCTAAGTGCTCTGCAATTCCATATAAATGGTAGAATTCGTTGTTAATTTCTACAGAGAAACATGCCGGGCTTACGGTTGATGTTGAATCTATAGATCAATAGAGGGAGAACTGATACATTCAAATATTGAATTTTCCATTTTATGAACATGGTATTTATTTTCTTTAATTTCTTTAATTTCTCTCAGCTATGTTTTGTAGTTTTAGGTATAAGGTCTTACCTATCTTTTGTTAAATCTTTTCCTGAGTAATTTATATGTTTTGATACTAATCATGTTTTTTTATGGTTTTTTGTTTTTTTGTAGATTGCTTAGGATTTTCTGGTAAATAGTTATGTTATTTGGAAATAGAGTCTATTTCAATCTTTATGTCTTTTATTTCATTGTATTGCCTTAATGCACTGGCTTGGCCATTCGGTACAATTTGTTCATGTGCTGATTGTATGTGATTTTCTTCTTTATTCTGTTAATATGGTGAATCACTTGATAAATTTTATAATGCCAAACCAACCTTTTATTCCCAGGATAAACCCCCTGTGATTATGATGATTTGTTATCTTATGATATGTTATTGTGTTGGATTTAATTGCTAATATTTTATTTAAAATGCTTGCATCTATGTTCACGAGGAATACTAGTTTCTAAATTTTATTTATTTTTATCAAATCTTTGATGAGTTTTGGTATCAGAGTTACTCTGGCTTCCAGAAATAGAATCCTTATTTATTTTGATTCTAGGATTGGTATTATTTCTTCCTTAGAATAATACATTTCACTAGTAAAACCATATAGGCTTGGTATTTTCTTAATAAAAAAATTTTCATTACAAATTCAACTCCTTTAATAAACAAAGAGATATTCAGACTTTTTTATTTTTAAATCAGTTTTTGAATTTGTATCTTCAAGAAGTTTGTTACTTCCATGTTGTCCAATTCACTGACAGAAAATTGATCATAACAGTCTGTTATTATCTTGTTTAATATCTGTAGGATCTGTAGTGATGTATGCTCTTTCATTTCTGATATTTATAATATGTGTTTTATTTTTCTGGATCAATCTTACTTGAGGATTATCAATTTTATTAATCTTTTCAAAGAATCAACCCTTGGCTTAGTCCTTTCTCTATTACTGTCTTTTTTCTCTTCGATTAATTTTTGCTCTTATGTTTATCATTTTCTTTTTTATTATGGGTTTTTTTTACTCTTTTGCATCTCCAAAATTTGATGTGTTTTTATTTCCCTCAGTTCAAAATATTTTCTTATTTGCATTGTGATTTCTTCTTTGACCCATATTTAGAACTATGTTATTTTGTTTACAAATATTTGATATATTCTAGTTTTTTTTTGTTGTTGTTACTGGTTTGTAATTTAATTCCGTTATGGTCAGAGAATACTCAGTATGATTTAAATTTTTAAAATTCATGGAGTTTTTTTGATGCGGCTTATTATTCATGTTGGTGAATGTTCTATGTATATTTGAAAAGGATGTGTTTTCTTCAATTGTTGTATATAGTGTTCTATAGATATCCATGAGGTCAAGTTGTCTTGATAGAGTTGCTCAGATCTTATGTGCTTTCTGAATATTTCTGCTCTAGTTCTATGAATTACTGAGAGAAGTGTGTTAAAATCTTCAACTACTATATGGTTTTGCTTTCTTTTTTAAAGGTTTTGTCTCGTGTATTTTGAATCACTTTTATTAGATGCTTATACATTTGGGATTGTTTTGTCTTATGGTAGAAGTAAATGTCTGAAATAATTCATGGAGTTAATAATTAGCATCTAGGTAGTTGTGTGCTGAGTGAATTAACCCTAAATTCATAAGCTTTACCTGAAGTTAATTGATAATGTGTACTTCCATTTAGCCAATCATCTTAAATCCCTTCTTGAAATAACAGCAGTACGTCTTCTGAAAACTCACTGTAGCAGAGGAATCTGAAAACATTTTCAGCAGTAAAAACAAAGAGGAAATTTATTCCTATTATCACATACTGTAGTGGGCTGAGGAATACAACCGTAGCATTTTATGTCTTGCCTATCAAATACTACCTTATGTAATTAAAATTGAGTAAACAAAAGACTCATGTTCTCTTTTTAAAGCCTGATGCATAAAAAGCTACATTAAATTTCAAAGAATTACGATTAAAATTGGGAAAAGAAGTATATTGGATAGTAATGAAAAAAATCCCAGTAATGTTCATGAAAATTTAGAGTACTTTTATTCATGACAATCTTTCAAAAATATAAATATTTTGATTATCAGTTCAGTAAGAAATTATTCTATTTATTACTTGTTATTCCTGTGCTCAGTACAGCAAAATGTATGATTAACCTAAGCCTAATAATAACATTATAAGTTATACAGAAGTTCTATAGCCTGTAGACAAAGAAAATGGAAGAAAACATGAACTTAGGCCAGAGGCTGTAAACTGGCAGTTCATGAAGTTTTTACTTACCGTACATGTTTTAGCCTCCACAGTATTTTTGAAAACTTTGAATGAGTTGCCAAGAAGAGCTTACGTTTTAAAAATCCAGGTTTTCATTTTCTCTTATAAAACCAGGATGTCTGACAATATTGGGCAATCTTCTTGTAAAACAACAATCAACTGTAACAATGATCTCCTTTGGTAGAATGTTCTCTCTCCCACTTATCAATGTCTTTACTACCCAGTTGGTTTCTCTCTTTTACTTCACATGCCTTCACCCTTCAGCAGCCTGGTTTCTATCTTCACTGAGACCTAGGCATAGCATTTCATCTTTCTGCTTTATTTTCTTTATTAGAAGTTGTCTTTATTTCAAAGAGAAATTTTATCACCATAATTAAAATAAGACCAAGTATTTTAAACTTCATGAGACGAAGATCCAACAGAAAGTATTCTTTAGTCATATTTTTAATCAATAGTTACATGTTTGTAAATAGCTTTTTCCTGCACTGTTTATTGCTACTTTTCTAATATACTATGGTCATGATATATACTCTGTTTGTCGTTTTAAATTGTTACTATTTATGCCTATTTTTCACATCAACCTTAAAAACTACAAATTTCAATGACAAAATGAAAATGCTCGTTATTATATGCGTTTTTTCACAAAATAAAATTAGATAGTGTTTTAATAATTCAACTTTAATGCTATGTGTAATATTTATCTTTGATTTATTAATCTCACAAGAATTATTCAAATTTAATGCTATAAAACTAATTTTATCTTTGATTTGCTGATCTGATAAGAATTTATATCCACGCTAAAGCCATGTTCATGAAATATGGTATGTTTAAAATAGGTACAAATTTAGTTTTATTTTACAACTACCATATTCCTGCTTGAAGTAGCAGAGTTTTTGTATCAGCTTCAGTAACAAGTTACATATGTTGCGGGAATTCCTATTTGTCATATGAGGTTATTGTCTCAAGCCTCGTTTAAACTTTATTTCCTTAGTTGACTTTTTAAAATAGTTTTAACTTCATTTTTTCAATCAACATTCAGTACCTTCACTGTGCTCCCTTTTGACCTAAAATATATTGTAAATATCTATTGGAAATACCTAAAAATTTTAAACTTTAATACTGCTTAGTGTGTCCTTCATCAAGTTGCACAAGCAATGCAAATAAACATGAGCTTTTAGCAAAAGAGGAAAGAAACCTACACATCTAGGTATATAGTCAAGGAATGATGTCTATATGAATTACAAATTTGCTGTGAGTAACGTTGAATCACTGTTCCGTAGGAGAATCACTGCATCTATTTATTCCTTTTCTACAATGTTTGTCCAGGTGGGGTAAAACCTTGTGCATTAAACTGCTTGGCTGAAGGTTACAATTTCTACACTGAACGTGCCCCGGCGGTGATTGATGGGACTCAGTGCAATGCAGATTCACTGGATATCTGTATCAACGGAGAATGCAAGGTTGCTCAGATTATGAATTTCACTTCTTCTTGTTGGGGGAGTTTGAGGGTTTTCTTTTTTTCTTCAGATAGTAGCTCCTAATTAATACCCTGCTCAGTTTTAGTAAAGAAAGATACAATTTCCAATAAAGATGACAATATACATTTCACTAAATGTGAATGTAGAATGTAGAATGACCCGTTGATATTCAAGCACCATGCAAATATGATTTATTCTGGTGTTTTAGTTATGTTTATAATGGTGGCTTGAGCTATGAAAATATTTTGGACTTTAATTTCCATTACTCAGATTCTGTTGTGTTTATAAACAAGATGATAGAGAAAGAGAGGGAATGAAAATTCAGCTCTTATTCATGTAGCTCCCATATGTTCTCATTGGAAGATTGTTTGAAAAATTTCGTAGCATAATTTTTTTCTCAAAGTGTCAAACAACTATGTTCCTCATACTTTGTCTCCTTTTAAAGCATTTACAATGGTTTTCATTATAGACTTAGTCTTTATCTTATTAAAGAATTTACTCTGGAGAAGGAGCCAGACTAGTTTGAGTTGTAGGAGCAAATTCATGCTATTTTCCTACATCTGTGTAGGAATCTCATCATAAGCTATAAAAACCACCGTTCTCAATTTTTTTTCTTGTTTTTGTTTTACTTTAAAAAGAAGCACATATCCCTAAAACTGAGAAGGAAGAGATAAAAACATTGTCTATTTTACTTAGTCTCATTATTTCTTACAAAATTTTCTATCCTTCTGACTACTGGCTTCCAAATGTATCTGATAATTGTGTGTGTGTGTGTGTGTGTTGGGGGGGTGTGTGCTTGAGGGAAAAGTTGTTTTGTGACAGTATTAAAATTTTTTTTTTTGATAATTAAGACCTAGGTACAGGTTTTGCTCAGAGATTACATGCCTGGTGTTTATAGCTAAATGTCAAATATACAAATTTAAGTACCAAAATATATAAAAATCCACATTTCTATGATTAAATGCAAATTTGAAAGGTAGAATTTCAGCTTCTAAAATTTTATGCTTTTATCTCCTTTTTGTTTATGGCAATTGTATTCAGTTAGTGGATACAGGTATTCATTTTTAAAGATTTAACTAGACATGAATTCCACGCCTAACACTTGACGCTAACAATTGATATCTAAATGAGCCAGTGCTTTTATTTTAGAAAGGGCAAACCATAATACTCAGTCAAGAGTCTTGCTTTATAAACCCTGCATAGGACCAAATACCATTTTTCTTATTTCTTGCATTTTTCAATTTAAAGTAAGAGCCCACTGTTAACTGATTATAATATTTTAAGAATTGGAGCATGAATTCTATAAACGAAGAAGAAATTTAGGTTAGAAATATAGACATACATTCCTGGGGAATCAGAAATTTTTTCTTGAAACTTATATGTTGAGAAATGTGAGCTAGAACTTACTGGAGAGTGAAGGTAAAAGTGGAAAGAGGAAAATATTTCCTGTTTTGATTTCCTTTACTGGAAAAACAAGTAAATAAATAAGTTATATTTATTTGGTTAGTAAGAATTCCTCTTTTTGACACACTGAATATTCTTCTCTGTTTTCAGCATGTAGGTTGTGATAATATTTTGGGATCCGATGCTAGGGAAGATAGATGTCGAGTCTGTGGAGGGGATGGAAGCACATGTGATGCCATTGAAGGGTTCTTCAATGATTCGTTGCCCAGAGGAGGTGAGTGTGTAGAAAGAACTCTTCCTCACACCTCTGGTGTATTTGGAATAGCCAAAACATTTGATTCCCCTCCCCGCTTATTTAAATTTCTTTATTTAGGTAGACATTGTTTTTCCCCCAAATTGCTTTCCGTTCTTTAAGTATTAAATGTGGCTACGTGTAAGATATTTCCAATAAATGTTTTTCCCTTTCTAGTACTTGACTTCGTTTAGCCATGTTTCTTTGAGATGGGAATTCCCACAGAGCATTGATGTGAGGATCGTGATTCAGAAAAAGAAAAAAAACACGTGATCTAATAATATACATGTTGAGGCTTTAAAGCTATCTTGAGATAATTTTAGAGAAAAAGAAAAAATATTCTAGAGGTATTCTTGAACCCAAAGGGGAATTTGCCCATATTTCATAATTTATAAAGTGAAAAGTCAAAGGAAGCATCGAAAACTAAGGAAACTGCTGTTATTGAATGGTTACTAAACACTCATTTTCTGACTGAGGCTGCAGAATCTACTTATTCCTGGCTATCTTCTGTGTTCCAGGCTACATGGAAGTAGTGCACATACCAAGAGGCTCTGTTCATATTGAAGTCCGAGAAGTCGCCATGTCAAAGAACTATATTGGTAAGTAGCGCATTATTTGCCTTAGCAGTCAAATTCTCCCAGCCTTACCCTAGGCAAACATTCATCTCTTGTCTGACTTGCGTATTTAATTTTATTTGTCTGGAATGCCACATAAATGGGATAATACAATATATACTGTTACATCTGGCTTTTCTTTCACTCGACATGTTTTTGAGATTCATCTGTATTGCTGAGTATATCCGAAGATCATTCCTTTTTATTGCCAAATAAGGTCCCAATATGTGAATATATCGTATTTGTCAGTTCACTTGTTGATGGATATTCAGATCATTTTCAGTCTTTGACCATTATGAATAAAGCTTCTTTGAACATTTATAGACAAGCTTTGTGTGGACATGATATTTTCATTTCCCCTGGATAAAAAGCCTAGAAGAGAAATGGCTAGGTTATATGATAATTACATGTTTAACTTTACAAGAAATTACTCAACTGTTTTCCAAAGTGGTTGTAGAACTAATGTAGAAGAGTCCCAGTTATTCTACATCTTTGTCAAAATTGTCAGTCTTTTTAATTTTACCTATGCTGATATCTTTTTTTTCTGTGGGAAGTGTCTAAACAAATATTTTGCCTATTTAAAAAAAACGTTATGAAGTTATGAGTCATTTATGTATTTTACACCAGTCTTTGTTCAAATATATATTTTAGGAATAGTTTCTCACACCCAGTGGCTTGTTTATTTCCTGTTCTGAATGGTATCTTTTAATTTTCATGAAATCTAACTTACTAAATTTTTTATGGTTTGTACTTTCATGTCCAACCTTTGAAATTTTGCCTACCCCAAAGTTGCAAATATTATCTTCAATGTTTCCCCCAAGAAATTATACTTTTAGCTTTTACATTTAGATATATGCTCCATTTCGAGTTTATATATAAAGTATATAAGGGTTGAGGTTCAAATTTTTTTCATGTGGATACTCAATTACTATAACACCATTTGTTGTAAAGACTATTATTTCTCCCATTTTATGCCTTAATACTTTTGTTAGAGATCAATTGAACATGAATGTATGGATCTGTTTCTGTTCATTCACGTTGATATATATGTCTATGCTAAACCAAAACCACTTTGTATTGATTGATAGATTTTTCCAGTAGATTTTGAAAATAGCAAGTATTAGGTCTTCAAATTTGTTTTTCTTTCCTCAGAATTATATTTGCATTTCGAGGTCCTGTACATTTCTATATACATTTTAGAATCAACTTGTCAATTTCTACAAAAAGAGAATATATGGAATCTATAAATAAATTTGAGGAGAATTGACATCTTAAAAAAATATTATCTTCCAATACATGAAAAGATTTAACTATATTTATTTAAGGTTTTGCATTTGTTCACCAGTGTTTCTTTTTCAGTGTATAGGTCTTGCACATATTTTTTTCTTTGTCACTAAATATTTCATGCTTTTTGATGGTATTGATATTTTAATTTTACTTGTCAATTGTTTATTGTTATTACATAGCAATACAATTGATTTCCTTTGTCATTGACCTTATGTCCTGTCACCTGGTTATACTCAATTAGTTCTGATCGTTGTTTTGTAGATTTACTTTTCAACATAGACTGTCAAGTCATACTTGAACAAAGGCAGTTTTAGTTCTACAGTTCCAATCTTTATGCCTATTATTTCCTTTTTCTTACCTTATAATAGTGGTCAGGGCCTTCAGTACCATGCTGAATAGAAGTAAGGAGACTGGATATCCTTTCAATGCTACTTGTCTTCACAGGAAAGTGTTCAGTTTTTTTTACCATTAAATTTGATTTAGCTAGAAGATTTATGTAGATGCCTTTCATCATGTTGAAGAAATTACCTTTTATTTCAAGTTTACTGAGATTTTTCTTCATGAACAAGTGTTGAAGTTTTCTGAATCTGTTGCATGATTATGTTTTTTTTTCCCTTTTTCCTGTTAATATAGTAAATGCTTTGATTCATTTTCAAATGTTAAATCAATCTGGCATTCTTGGGATAAACACCACTTTGTCATAATGTGTTAGCATTCTTATATATTGCTCAATTGATTTTGTTAAGCATATTTCCATCTATGTTCATGGGTGATATTGGTCTGTAGTCTTTTTCTTATAATGACTTTATTAGTTTTGATATCAGGATAAACTTGGCTTCAGAAAATGAAATGGGAAGTGTTCCTTTCTCCTCTATTTTCTGTAAGAGTCTGTGTAAAATTGACATTACTTCTTAATGTTTGATAGAATTCAACTGTGAAGCTTCTGAGCTGGAGTTTTATTTGTGGAAAGTTTTTAATGAAAAATTCGATTTCTGTAATAGCTATAAAGTTGTAGAATTTGTTGGTATAAAGTTGTGCATAATATTCCCTACTATCCTTTTAATGTCTGTAGGGTCTGTAGCAATGGCTTTCTCCCCGCCCCCCACCATGCATTATTTTTTTTAATTAGTTTTAGGTGTACAAAACAACATGCTGATTAAACATTTACACTTCTCACAAAGTGATAATCCCAACAAGTCTACTACCCATCTGACACCGTACACAGCTATTACAACACTGTTGACTATATTTCCTATGCTGCACTTTACATCTCATGACCATGTTTATATATATGCATACATATATATATATATATATATATATATATGCATACATATATACTTTACATCCCAAACCATATATATTTTTTTTTCCTTAACTCCTCACGTTGGTAATTTATGTGGGGTTTTTTCCCCATGATCATTTAGTGAGGGCTTTATTAACTTTATTGTTCATTTCAAAGAATAAGTTGTTGGTTTAAATAATTTTTTCTATTATTTTTCCATTTTTGTTAACAATAATGCCCACTCTTTATTATTTCCTTTTTTCTTTTCACTTTTGTGTTAGCTATTTTTCTAGCTTCTCAGGATAGAAATTTGGGTTACAGATTTTTAAAATCTTTTTTCTACTCTAAAATAAGAATTTGCACTATAAACTTCTAAGTACTGCTTTAACTTCATCACATGTATTTGGATATGTTGTATTTTTATCATTCAGTTTTAAATATTTTCTTATGTACCATGTGACTCATCGCTTAGAAGGTATTATTTAATTTCCAAATATTTGGGGGTTTCCCAGATCTTCTTCATTACTGATTTCTAGTTTATTTCTATTATTGGTAGAGAACATACTTTGTACAATGTTAGTTCTTCAGTTGAGGTTTGTTTTATGGCCCAACATTCGGTCATCTTAGTGAATGTTTCATGTGCACTTCAGGAGAATGTATATTCTCGGGTTATTGGGTTTAATGTCTCATAAATATCAGTTAGATTAAATTGGTTGATAGTTGTGTTTCAGTCTATTATATTCTTACTTATTTTCTGCCTTTTTGCTTAAGCAGTTTCTGAACATGTTGAAATCTCCAGCTAGAATTGTGAGTTTGTTTATTTCTCCTATTATTTTGTAAGGTTTAGTTTTAGAGTTTAGTTCAGAGTCATCTTTATGCTAGAATCTGCTCAGCCTTAATGATAAAACATGATTCTCTACTGAATGCCCTAGTGATTGAAACTCTGAATTCTCACTCTGGAAATTTTTCTGCTAATAGCTCCCGAGTAGGTGTTTGTTTGTTTTTGTTTTTTTCCCTGGCTTCACAGAATTTTATTCTATACATACAGAGATTACTATTCAGCAACAGATTCCCTCCTTCTACTCTATTTCTCTGATCCTGCAAATTCCAGATATCTTAGCCTTTCCAATTTCTGATCTCCATCTTCTGAATGAGACCACTATGCTCTACTTGGGTTCTCTTGTTCTACACTAATAGAAAGTGCCTTCAGGCAGAAAGCTGGGGAGATTCTACAATGCACCTTGTTTCCCTTCTTGCATACATCACAGTCCTGGCCAGTGTCTAAGAACAGCTGATTCATGTATTTTGTGAGTTTTATACTTGTTTACAGTTGGAGGGCAAGTCCACTACCAGTTATTTCAACAGGAAAAGAAGTGATGTTTTATTTGATACTTGATCCTTTGCGTTCATTTTAGACTCTCCAGAGACCCTTAGACTCTTAGTGAGACCTGGATGAATTCTATTCTCTTTATAATATCATCCCCTTTTTGTTTAAGCCTTTTAAAAATATAAGAATACATCTAGAATGCATCTTTAGATAGCACACCAGTATAATCAGAATCTTCCTTCCTTTATTTAAGAAGACCCCTTTATTTTTACATCATAATTTTGAATTCTTTACTGCATTAGCAAGACTCAAAACAAAAATATTTGTAACATCATACTTTTCCCCTTTTATAATTCTGTGTTCCTAAGGCCACATCTTCCTCCCTTAGTAAATTATTATTTATTACTTCTTAAATGCTTGATGTTTTCCGAACTACATTATCATACCAGCAAAGATATGTTTGGATTCAGTCATTGAGTAGTTGAGAAAATGGAAATGGAGAGCTCAAATTGAAGGAGAATACAAAGCTGTGGGGTGGGGGTTATTTTTATTTTTATTGTTTCATATTATACAGTCTCAGATGTCTTTATATAATCTAAGTAATTTTGATGTTTTAAATGAGACAGAAAACCACTGTGAAAATTGAAAATACAAATTTTTAAATATAAGAAAAATTTAAGACTAAATAATTCTTAAAATTGGTTGACATGTTCCTATCTCAAAAGGTTAGATTTATTTTTGATAAATGAATCTTCACAACATATCTGAAATCAAGAAAGTATAAATATATATGCCAGAAAGTACAAATATATATGCCAGGCAGCCTAGAGTGGGGATATGAAAATGGTCTATGCTATTGAGGACAAGTAGTAGAGGTACAAGGAGTCAGAGACTGCACTATTACCCTTTTAGTCATTTTGGGCTGCTTGTTCATCTGACCTGATAGCGTTTTTGAGGAAGCTAGAATAATAACGAAAAAATTAAACTGACATGTTCATCATTGTGAAATCATGATAACATAATCAAAATTATCAGTCTTATTTTTTTATGGGAATTTTATTATATAGGAATTTGGTATAATAGTGCTAATAACCTTTTTCTGTCACATATTTTAAACATTTTTAATAATTTTTTTCCTATAGAGGTTTAACAATTATGCATGCATATTTATTAATCTTTTCCTTTTAGTTTCTGAGGTTTTGTCATGCTTAGAAAAGCTTTTTATATTCCATTGTTATTTTTTGAAAAGTTTTCCCTCATTTCTCCTAGCATTTTATGATTCAACTATGTTTATCTTTAAATATTTACCCACCTGGCATTTATTCTTTTTCTGTTTTTGTTAAAAAAAATTCATTTTTGATAAAAAATTTCAATTACATAAAGTAATGTTCAGTAAACGTTTAGAGTTGCCATACACCCAGCACCAAGATTTAATAACTATTAATATTTATGTTAATGACATAATTTGCTTCACTATCTTTATGTAAACATATAAGTATTCTTTTGGGAAATTATTTTAAAGAAAGAACAGGTATAAATCACTAAGTATTTTAGCATTTATCTTCAAAAAGTCAGGACATTTTTCTATATGACTACAATATCATAAGAGACCAAAGCTTATTAAAAATAATTTCCTCAAATCATTTAATGCCTAGTACTTATTCAAATGTCACCAACAAACTGACCTCAAAATATGAAGAACCATTGTTTTTTTACAGAGCTTTTTTTTGCTGTAGTATTACTAGCATAAAAGAAATATTAAAACCTATATCTAATATCAAAACTTTAAAGTGTTTATTTTTTGTTTTGGTTGTCATTTTATTTTATTTTTTGGAATTATATTTTATTTTTAATAATTTTTAAATTTTTCAGTTATAGTTGACATACAATATTATAGTAGTCTCTGATGTACAACATAGTGATTAGACATTTATATAACTTACAAAGTGATCACCTTGATAAATCTCGTACCCATCTGACAGCATACATAACTATTAAAATATTGCCTATATTCCTTAGGCTATACTTTACATCCCCGTGACATTTATAACTATAATACCAATTTGTACCTTTTAATCTCTTCTGCCTTTTCACCACCACCCAAACATCCTACAAGCTGACAACCATCAAAATATTCTCCGTGTCTGAGTGTGTTTCTATTTTCTTTGATTGGTTCTTTTGTTCTTTATATTCCACATATGAGTGAAATCATATGGCATTTGACTTTCTCTGTCTGACTTACCCTCGAGGTGTATCCAGGTTGTTGCAGATGGCAAAATTTCGTACTTTTTTATGGCTGAATAATATTCCATTGTATATATGTACCACCTCTTGTTTATCCATTCATCCATTGATGGATACCCAGGTTGTGAACATATTAGCTTTTATAAATAATGCTACAATGAACATATGGATCCACATGTCCCTTCAAAGTAGTATTTTGTTTTTTTTCAGATAAATACCCAGAAGTGGAATTACTGAGTCCTTCTTTGTGTCTTGTCATAGCCTTTGTTTTAAAGTCTATTTTGTCTGGTATAAGTATTGCTACCCCAGCTTATCTTCTTTTTTTCCCACTTCCATTTTGAATGAAATATCTTTTCCATCGCTTTACTTTAAATCTATGTGTGTCTTTCTATCTGAAGTGAGTCTTTTGTAAACAGCATATGTAAAGGTTTTGTTATCCATTCAGCCACCCTATGTCTTTTGATTGGAGGATTTAATCCATTTACATTGAAAGTAATTGTTGATAGATGTGTTGTTATTGCATTTCATGATGCATATATATTTTTTTTCTTCTTAAAGAAGTCCCTGTTACATTTCTTGTAATACTGGTTTGGTGTTGATAAACTCCTTTAACTTTTTCCTGTCTGGGAAGCTATAATCTATTCTTCAATTCTAAGTTATAGTTTTGCTGGGCAGAATAATTTTGGTTGTAGGTCCTTGCTTTTCATCACTTTGAATATTTGGTCCCAATCCCTTCTGGCCTGCAAAGTTTCTATTGAGAAATCAGCTGATAGTCTTATGGGGGCTCCCTTGTAGATGAATGTCTTTCTCTTGCTGCTTTTAAGACTTTCTCTTTGTCTTTCATGTTTGGTATTATAATTATGATGTGTCTTGGTGTGGGCCTATTGGGTTCATGTTTGGGACTCTCTGCGTTTCCTGGGCTTGTATGTTTATTTCCTTTGCCAGGTTGGGGAAGTTTTTGTCATTATTTCTTCAAATAACTTTTCAATTCCTTGCTCTCTTTCTTCTCCTGGAACCCCAATGATGTAAATGTTGGTACTCTTGATATTGTCTCAGAAGCCCATTAAACTCTCTTCATTTTTTTAAATTCTTTTTTCTTTTAGCTCTGATCAGCTGTTTTCTGCTACCTTAACTTCCAAATCACTGATTCGATCCTCTGCCTCATCTAATCTACTGTTGATTCTCTTTAATTTCATTTCAATTATTGTATTCTTCATTTCTGACTGGTTCTTTTTTTATATTTTCTATCTGCATTTTTATATTTCCTATCTCTTTGATGAAGTTCTCCCTGATATCATTGAACATACTTATAACCAATGTTTTGAACTCTGCATCTGGTAGATTGCTTGTCTCCATTTTGTTGAGGTTTTTATTGTTTTGTTTTTTGAGCTTTGTTCTATTCTTTAATTTGGGACATATTTCTTTGTCTCCCTATTTGGCTTCTTCCCTGTGTTTATTTCTATGTACTAGGTAAAGCTGCTCTCTCTCTTGGACTTGGTATACTGGACTTATGTCCGGTAGGGCCCAACGGCACAATCTCCTTGGTTACCTGAGCTAGGTGCTCCAGGTGTGTCCCTTGTGTGGGTTGTTGTGCCTTGCTGTTGTAGTTGAGTCTTGGTTGCTGTTTGCTTGACATAGGGTGGGATTGACACTCGGGCTAATTGGTTGTGAGGACGGGGCCGTAACTACAGTGGAGGAGCTGTTATTCTGGAGCTGACCATATGGAGATTTTACAAAAGACTGCACCATGAGCTAAGACAGGCTGTTTGGATGGAAAATTCACTAGAAGTGACTTGGGTGGGCCCACAAGTTGGGTGGGGCCAGGTCTCAGGGAATCACCAGGGTTAAGCGAACATTGTTAGCCAGATTCATGGAGACTCAGATATGGTGGCTGCCTGCATCTACATGCTAAATGGAAGGAGGGTTCAACAAAGAAATGATGGATTCTGTCAGCTCTTCTGTCTGGCAGAAAGCTGCTCCTCCAGCCCTCACCCTTAGCCAGACAATTCAGTTCCTTCCCGTATGTTCCTGGTACCTTTCAAGCTGCTACCCCAGTGCTGGAGCTCAGAGTGAGTGAGTTCATCAGCAAGTAACTCTGTGTGTGGGCCCTTTAAAAGGAAGGCCTGTAACTCCAGCAGCTCTCCGTCTCACTCAGTCATAATCTCCATTGGTTTTCATAGTTGGGAGTTGTGGGGACCTTTCTCCCTAGCACTGGAACCCAGGCTGTGGAGCGTGGTGTGGGACTGGGTGGGACCTCTCCTCCAGGTGAGATCTCTGCAGCCGATATATCCCTCCTGATTTTTCACCACCACATGCAGGTGTGGGACCAATCTGTTCCATGTCTCTGCCCCTCCTACCTGTCTCAAAGTGGCTTCTTCCATATGTCCTTAGTTATAGGACTCTGTTCAGCTAGACTTCAGTTGATTCTCAGTGATGGTTGTTCTGTAGTTTAGTTGTAATTTTGATGTAGTCATGAAAAGAGGCAAGCACAGCATTTATCTACTCCAGCTTCTTGACCAGAGACCTCTTTTTTTAAACTGTATTTTTATTGAGGTGAAATTCACGTAACATAGAATTCAACCATTTTTAATTGAACAATTTAGTAGCATTGGATACATTCCAAAATATTTTCAACATCCCAATAGGAACGCTGTGTCCATTAAGTAGTCCCCCTCCCTTCCCCCCCAGCCCCTGGCAACAACCAATTTGCTTTCTTTTTCTATGGATTTACGTATTCCAGATATTTTATATAATTGGAAACTTACAGTATGTGACCTTTTCTGTCTAGCCTTTTCCACTTAGCCTGATGTTTTTGAGGTTCATCATCACTGAAACATGTATCAGTACTTCATTCCTTTTTATGGCTGAATAATATTTTATTGTATTTGTTTATCCATTCATTCATTGATGGACATTTGGGTTGTCCACCATTGGTTACTGGGAATAGTACTACTATGAACATGTATGTACAAATATTTGTTTGAGTACCTATTTTAATTTCTTTCGGATATGTACCTAAGAGTGAAATTGTAGTATTTATAAAGAATGAGATATAAATTCAGCATTTTTTTCCCAAAAGACTAGTCTTTTGTCTTAGTTTGATTTCTTGTTATCTATACTAATTTAAGATGCTTCCTTTGTCATATACTAATTACCATATGTGCTTGGGTTTATTTCTTAACTATCTGTTTGGTTCCATTGTTAACTCTCTGTGTGTCAGTACCATAGGTTCTCCCCAGCACATAGTCATACAACTACTATTTTAATATTTGGACAGGAAAATCACTTCCTACGCCTCCCCCATCCCTACTTATTCTTTTTGTCATAATTTTCCTTGCTGGTTCCATATGTTTATTTCTCCAGATAAACGTTTTATTCCTTTGTATTGATAATATTATAAATACTTAATATCTTCTTGACACTCACATTGAAAATTACCATTTTGATTTGCACTGAAGAAAATGGTCAAGAATCCCATTTCTAAATGGACATGTATATTCATTGTATACTTCAGTGCAGTTACTAATCAGTGACGTTGTGGTAAATGAAGTTTCATATTTTTAGGTAGACTGTCATTTCTTTTCTTTTTTAGCTTTAAAATCTGAAGGGGATGATTACTATATTAATGGTGCCTGGACTATTGACTGGCCTCGGAAGTTCGATATTGCTGGGACAGCTTTTCACTATAAGAGACCAACTGATGAACCGGAATCCTTGGAAGCTCTAGGACCCACCTCGGAAAATCTCGTTGTCATGGTAAATGTGTCTTTGTCACTTTATTTTCTACTGTTTGTCATCTGTCCTGTGAGGTATGAAAGGACAAGCTTTATTATCTCTGTTTTATAGGTGGTGAAATTAGGTGAATAAAGGTAAAATGGTTTGCCTAAGGGTGTAAAATCTGTGTAAAGTTAAGGCCGTAGCGCTCTTTGACTCTTTGACCATTTTCCATATGACTCTTTGACCATTTCAATGCTTGCTTGAATAACATTTTTATAACCAAATAAGTTATATGAGAAAAATGGGTCTAAATTATCCATGAAAATGGAAAGAGAAAATTCAGTATAAATGTATGTGTTCTAAAGTTGTCTTAAATTTCCTATAAGACTTACTCTATGACATTTTCTTCTTCAAAAGAAATAATAAATATCTGAATGGAGGCTCATTGTATTTTAATTATCTTCACCAGTTGTTTTCAATGGCAGGTTCTGCTTCAAGAACAGAATTTGGGAATTAGGTATAAATTCAATGTTCCCATCACTCGGACTGGAAGTGGAGACAGTGAAGTTGGCTTTACATGGAATCATCAGCCGTGGTCAGAATGCTCAGCTACTTGTGCTGGAGGTAAGACACCCACTAGGCAGCCCACCCAGAGGGCAGGATGGAAAGTAAAACATATTCTGAGCTATGCTTTGTGTTTGCTAAAAAAGCTAATTGGAAACATTTCTTGCAGGTTTGCTTCAAGCTGTAATTTAGCAAAAGAAACTTTGCTTTAATTATATTATATTCCGTTTGTTTTTAACCTCATGTAATTTGTACAGATTTGTTGGTAAAATACATCTTGGCACAATGAGTGTCTCTGCTGGTGCTTCTCCCAAGACTATCTTGAAGGTGGGCAGTTTGCTTTTCGTGAACGCATTCTTGGTAAAGAACATCAAGAGTTTTAAATAAGAAAATGAGCAAGAATCAGACGACACAGATACTTCTTGTAATGGGGGATGAGAATGTATGTCTGTGTGCTTGTGTGTTTGTGTTTGTGTGCTTGTGTGTTTCCCACAATCCTATTCAGACTCCCTTCTCCTGGCATCAAAGTTTAGGGGCTATATACTGGGATACTACAATAATTTCTGGTGTCTGGGTCTGTGGGTTAATGGTGTATGCTCACCCCCATGATAGTCCCTCAGAAAGGTAGCTGCTAGGCGGTGGTTGGTGATGTGTTGGTTGTCCCATGTGCGTTTTTCATGGGTGCCTTTTCCCACAATTTACTCTATTCCTAATCCTCCTCCCTCTAGTGGCCACCAATGCAATTCTTTACCTCTGGCTGGGAGAGCAGGACAGTTGGCTTCCTTCAAAGCCAACACCCTTGCTGCTGCATGGACTGGTGAGTAGAAGTGCTGTGCAAGCAGCATCTTCCTTCTCTCTGGAGACTAAATGCATCGCCTCCACCGTACACCTTGATTGCAATAGGCAAGGAAACAAACCCATCCCTCAGGCTTAGGCTGGACTAAAGCACCTCACCATTCTGAAAGGAAAGATTGAATTTTGAATAATGACATTTAGAATGGGAGAAATTGAAATAAAATGAATTATCCCATTTTACCCCATATTCCAATGTATTACCTAGTTTTACTTTCTAAACTTCTTGGAAACATGTGCTTTAACATCCCATCTTGTCCTATACTCAGTGAATCTCTAAATACCTATGATCCTTAAGGCTCGAACCAGAGAAATTATTTTCACAGAAATGATGATCAAATAATAGACTCAGTATTTTTAGACTCATATAGAATTAATCATTGATTAACTACAACTCCAAATTCAGTAGCAAAACACCATACAAAATAAGAAAACATAAAGTAAACGAACAAACAATAATGTTTTCTCCTATGTGAAGTATCATGAAACATGGTTATGTATAATTTGTGGTATATTTAAAAGGATCTCTAATTCCCATCCATTTTATGTGTGAAATGGCTGGTGATTTGTAATGTAAAGTTTTTAAAACTGTAGGGAATTACTATTTCTTTTAATAAAATAAAAGATACTTAAAATTAATTTTTCAAGTGAATGCCATTGTATTATTCCTTAGTGGCATTTATAGATAGATATTTCTTTGTTTCAATTAAGTTCCTTTTTCTTCAACCTATAAGTTAACTTTCCCCTTTTCACATACCAAAAAAAGTCTTCCTGATAACAGTACATATATAATTCAGGCCCTGAGGTAAAGTGAGATAGACTTATTAAAGAAGAAGAAAAAAATAATTTAAAGTTTAGGAAATCTAATGAGGAAAGTCTAAGTGTTGAGGTTGATTAGCTTGGTGAAAAGAAGGCTAAGGGGAAAGTGTATTAGTATCTTCAAGTATGTGACAGAATGTTGAATGGAAAATTCTTAGTGCCTGTTCATCTTTGTACTGAAAATTGCTATATTTGGGAATGGTTTAGACACAGTCTTGTCTGAGGCCAAGGAGGGATTAAGTGAATTCTTAGTGTTCCTTCTAACCCTATGATTCTTTTGTTCAAAAAGGGGATAGTCCAACAAAAAAGAAAAAAAGGGCCATAAAAAATGAATTTAGAAGAAAAACAATGGTTTTATTAAAGTAAAGAAATATGAAAAATCTAAATGAGTGTTTTTCTTTTCCGTAACACTTGTATTGAGAAATCATAATAAAAAAGTGATTTCTTGTGAGATGGGATAAAAGAAAAGGAAGAAGAAAAACCCCCAAAAGGAGAATTTTTCTCTTCTTTTTATTTATACCTCTTTCTTCTCTTCTGAAGTCACGGACCCTAGACATTGAGGTGGTTCTGGGAATTAGAATTGTGCTCAGTTAAACGTGATTATGACAGCATTCATGGGGCCATTGCCTTCTTTGGAAGAGAGATGTACAGTGCTTGAAAGTTGGCAGGCATAGTGTGAAGAGCTCCCATTTGTCTTGATGAGTGGTTCTCAAAGTGTGATCCCTAGACCAGCAGCATCAACATTGCTTGAAAATTTGTTAGAAATCCTAATTTGCTCCGCCCTTCGCATCTCAAATCTACAGACTAGAAAGTCTCTGTGCTGGGCCCAGCGAGTTGTGTTAGCAAGCTCTCCTGGTGCTTCTGATGCTCACGCAAGTTTCAGTACCACTTGTCGTGGTTGACAGAGAAACTGAAACCTAGCACTCTAGATACATAGAATCCATGTCCTCCTCACTGGAGTCTGTGCATCTTTCCAGACTCATTTTGCACCTATGACAAGATACTGGAAGATACTAGGCACTCAATAAATATGCATTAATGAGTGAATGAACAAAAAGAATTAATAATTTTGGCAATTATATATTTGCGCTAGTTCTTTCCAGTATGGAAAATGAGAGCTTAGAATTGCTGTTTTTTCTTAGGATGTGGGGCAAAAGGATTGCCAGGGAGAGACAGTATAATTTTGATTAGCATGGATAAGTAAAACCAAGCTTCTCTCTTTTGTTTTTTTTTAGTTTGAATAGGTGGAAAATCTTTCCTAAGACATAGAGTACAGGTATCAATTATTGGAGTTATTCTTCTTACACATGCCCCCACTTTTAACCCCAAGTTATTTAAATACAGGAAGCTTATGAATGAGGGAAGTAAAATCCCTTAGGACTCAGATATCTTGATCAAAGAGAGAACCTGAGTCATCTGCTTGGTAATGGTAACTGGAACTTCACCTATTTGAGGAATCTTAAAGAAAAAAGTCAATTCTACCTAGTTTTCACTAAGTAACTAAAGGTGAATACTAAAGTCAGTTCTCAATTGGGATACTTCACTCTCATCTTTCCAGGGTGGTGCTAGGTGTCTTGAGAACTTTTAAAATTGGAAAAAGAGAAAACAGGAAAGATCTCAAAGAACTTTCTATTGCAATCTCACAAGCCTCTCCAATGTCCTTACCTATCACTGTCCTGCATGTGTTTTATTTAATGGCAAGACCTTTGGACTTTATATTTGGGAGCAATGGTGATAGCTTTTTCTTATGAGAACTTTTAAGATAAGTTTTGAGACTGTTTTTTTGTTGCTTAGCAGACCCAATGACAAATCTAATGCTGCAGGAAACACTGCTGGTGATTCAATCCAAGTTATGGTCTTTTCTCTGAGTCAGTGATGAAACACTTCCTTAGCCTGAATAAGAACACTGAAATGCTGTGGGGTGTTGTCTTCAGGATAAATGTGATTTTTAATATACAGTTGTGACTCTTCCTCTGAGAGAAATCCATGCTCAGTGAATTAAAACTAGGCTATTTTCTGAACCATTATTACTCCTGCTAGAGTTTTCTTTTTTAATTTCTTATCCAAAGTATTGTATATTCTATAATTTATCTGGCTCCCAATTTTATACGCTGCCATTATATTTAAGATTGTGTTAATTGATAGTTTGGCTGGATAATGAGAATTGTATTATTTTAAAATACAAAGATTTGGGAGGATTTTTTAACGTACTAGTAATTTGTCCTACTATGCCTTTGCACTCTGATTTCTAAAGATTCAAATAACAAATTCTGTATATTTATCCTTTGATTTTAGTCATACATACTCTCTTTTTACTAATGTTTGGCTCGATGTGTGGTTCTCAAATTTTAGCGTGTAACAGAATTACATGGAGGGCTTGTTCAAACAAGATTACTAAATTCTGCCTCCAGTTTCTGATTTGGTAGGTGTGGCCTAGATTCCAAGAATTTGCATTCCTAACAAGTTTTCAGAGGATACTGGTGCTACTGGTTGAGGAACTATACTTTGAGAATCACTGGGTTAGACACCTAAGGTTTCATAAAGCTAATGTTTATTTACAAAGTGATAAATATTTTAGGAAATAATCCATATTATAGCTGTAATCCACATTATAGCCAGTTTTTTTAATGATAAATGGTTCTGCAGCTCAGCTGTGTAATAATAAATAAAATTTTACATTTTGTAAAACATTTTCTGGTGCCCTGTTTCATTTGATCATCCTCAGCACCAGGAGACAGGTAGTCATTGCTATTGTTGTTCCTATTTTATAGGTAAAACTTGAGTGAAGTAACTTGCTGAAATACTTAGAAATTGAATCTCTAGTGATTTTTAAAATGTAGCATTTTCTCTCATAATAAAAATGGTTCTTTACCTTGAACAGAGCTTTTTAAGTAGTTGGCAGCCTTAACAGAGCAATATGATATATCACCACTCAAAAAAATCTCCTTCGCTAGCTTGAAATTTCATTTTTTCAAATGCTTTCCCTAAAACAGTGCATCTCAACTGTGGCTGCACATTGCAATTGCCTGGAGAACTTTAAATAATTCTGATGTTTGGGCCCTGCCCCCAGAGATTCTGATTTAATTCGTTAGGAGTGTGGCCTAGGCACCAGATTTTTAAAAGCTCTGTAGGTAATTCTTCTGCACAGCTAAGGTTGAGAAGTACTGCCTTTGAGGCTGATTGAAAGTTTATTTAGTCTTCAAATGATTTACATTCAGATGCAAATAACTCTGGGAGCATTACTATTAATAACTCACATATTTGATATTAATTGGCTACTAGTTGAATGCAAAGGTTAATGAGATTTAGATATAAGTACCTGGGGTGGTAGAGAGGGCATCAGAAAAGGGCATGAAAAAGGTGGTAGAATGCCAATTTCATAATTTCATTTAGTTTTGTCATTGGCCTTGGACATGCCTTTAAAAAGCTGCTTCTGTAGTCTATTTACATGCTTTCTTCTTTATCTGATAGATCACTTATAAGCATCTAATTAATGCTTTTAAAACTGACTGAAATTGTGCTAAATATCGTTTCTTAGCTTTTTGGCTAAGATCAAGTGAAATTGTGCTAAACAGATTTTGCAAGCTCTTCATTTTTATTTCAAGTTTTTGTGGTACCTAGGGAGCTAAAATGAGTAAGTGATTATATACACAACCAACTTCAATTTAGACCCACAAGTCAGAATATAAGAGGCATGTGACCTGTTTTAACTCAATATTTATGAAAAATGATAACAAACATTTTTTTCTCTTTGTGACTTATAGTTTTAATCAGAGAAGCCCTTCTATTGTTTTAAGAAAATGTTTTTTTGTTGGAGAATGAATTTTTGTAAAATGCAGCAGTATTCATGATAATTTCCTATCTTTCTGAATGTCCCCTCATTTCCCAGTATTCAAACCATTCCCTTGTATCCCCACAACCCCCTAACCCCTTCTCTTATTTAATACAACTCTTAGGCTTTAAAGCAAAACCTTCCAAAGCAAATTAACTGAGAGTTGATGCTGTACTGTTGCCTTTAATTTTGTACCTGTCCTGTTACTAAATAAGCCTTAAGGATGCTTTCTTCGTGGTTCAAAGAAAGGTCAGAAATACATATTCATTCTGCATGTATTAGTTTTAAATTTATACTCTAAATATATACAGTTTTGTCCTGCAACCCACTCTATTGACATTTCTGATTACTTTCTCCGAATTGTTTTTTTTTCTAGGGTTTTCTTTCTTCCTCTTTGTGTAGAAGTACAAAAATTGTATACCAAAGAACTCAATTTGAAAACTGAAAACACACAAACCCATGGAGACTAAATAACATGCTACTAAACACTGAAAGAGCTAACATTGAGATCAAGGAAGAAATCAAAAGATACCTTGAGACAAAGGAAAAGGAAAACACAACGACTCAAAATCTATGGGACGTAGTGAAATCAGTCTTAAGAGGGAAATTCATAGAAATAGAAGCCTACCTCAAGAAACAAGAAAAACCTCAAATAAACAGTCTACTCTTACACCTAAGGAACTAAAAAAAGGACAGCAAATAAACCTGAAAGTGAATAGAAGGAAGGAAATAATAAAGAGCGAAGTGAAAATCAATGAAATAGAATCTTAAAACACAGTACAAAAGATCAATGAAACCAAGAACTCGTTCTTGGAAAAGAAAAACAAAATTGCAAAACCTTTAACCAGACTCATCAAAAATTAATCAGAGAGAACTCAAATAAAATCAGAAATGAAAGAGAAGTGACAACTGACACACAGAACTACAAAGGATTATAAGAAAATACTATGAACAATTATATGCCAATAAATTGGACAATCTAGAAGAAATGGATAAATTCTTAGAAACATAATCTTCCAAGACTGGGTCAAAAGGAAACAGAAAATCTGAACAGACTGATAACTACTAACAAAATCGAATTAGTAATGAAAAGTCTCCCCAAAACAAAACTCCTGCGCTGGATGGATTCATCGATGAATTTTACCAAACATTCAAAGAAGAATTAGCACCATCCTTCTCACACTATTTCAAAATAATTCAAGAGGAGGCAATTCTCCCAATTTTACAAGGCCAGCATCACCCTGATTCCAAAGCCAGACAAACACACTACAAGAAAAGTAGAGGCCAATATTCCTAATCAACATAGATGCAAAAATCCTGAACAAAATATTAGTAAACTGAATTCAACAATACATTAGAACGATCATGCACCATGATCAAGTTTGATTTATTCCTGGGATGCAAAGTTGGTTCAATATCTGCAGATCAATGAACATGACATACCACATAAGCAAAATGAAGGATAAAAATCATTTCATTGTATCAATAGATGCAGAAAAAGCATTTGACAAAAATCCAGCATCCATTTGTGATTAAAAACTCTTAGCAAACTGGAAATAGAGGGGACCTATCTCAACATAATAAAGGCCATATATAACAAACTCACAGCTAACATCATACTCAACAATGAAAAGCTAACATCAAGCTCAAAGATAAAAGCGTTTTCCTTAAGATCAGGAAAAAGACAAGGATGTCCACTTTCACCACTTTTACTCAATATAGTAGTAGAAGTCCTAGCCACAGCAATCAGACAAGAAAAACAAAAGGCATCAAAATTGAAAAGGAAAAGGAAAACTGTCTTTATTTGCAGATGACATGATACTACATAGAGAGAACCCTAAAGATTCCACCAAAAAACTGTTAGAAGTAATAAATGAATTCAGTAAAGTAGCAGGATACAAAATTAATATTCAGAAATTGGTTGCATTTTTGTACATCAATAATGAACTATCAGAAAGAGAAAATAAGAAAATAATCCTATCTACAATTGCATAAAAAAAGAAGAAACCTAGAACTAAATTTAACCTAGGAAGTAAAAGACCTCTACTTGGAAAATTAAAAGACATTGAAGAAAGAAACTGAAGAAGATATAAATAAATGGAAGCATATACTGTGCTCATGGATAGAAAGAATTAACATCATTAAAATGTCCATACCACCCAAAGCGATCTATAGATTCAGTGCAATCCCTATCAAAATACCAATGGCATTTTTCACAGAACTAGAACAAATAATCGTAAAATTTATATGAAGCCCCAAAAGACCGCAAATAGCCACAGCAATCTTGAGACAGAAGAACCAAATTGGAGGTATCATGCCCCCTGATATCAAACTATACTAAAAGACTATAGTAATCAAAATGGCATGGTATTGGAGAAAAAGAAAAACATAGATCAGTGGAACAGAATAGAGAGCCCAGAAATAAACCCATGCCTAAGTGGTCAATTAATCTAAGAGAAAGAAGGCAAGAATATACCATGGAATAAACACAGTCTCCTCAATAAATGGTGTTGGGAAAACTGGACAGATAACCTGCAAAAAAATGAAACTAGACCACCTTCTTACTCCACATACAAGAATAAACTCAAAATGGATTAAAGGCATAAATGTAAGAAATGAAACCATAAAACACCTAGAAGAAAACATAGGCAGTAAACTCTTTGAAAATGGCCTTTGAAATATTTTTTTTGGGTATACCTCCTCAGGCAAGGGGAACAAAAGAGAAAATAAACAAATGGAACTACATCAAACTAAATGTTTTTTGCACAGCCAGGAAACCATCAACAAAACATAACGATAACCTACTGAAAGGGAGAAGATATTCACCAATGATATATTCAATAAGGGGTTAATATCCAAAATTTATAAAGAACTCACCAAAAAAAAAAAAAATAGTCCAATTAAAGTATAGGCAGAGACCTGAATAGACATTTCTCCAAAAGGGAGAAATATGATGCCAACAGACATATGGAAAAGATGCTCAAGGTCACTAATCATCAGAGAAACCAAAATTAAAACCAAAATGATATATCACCTCACACCTGGCAGAATGGCTATCATCAAACAATCAGCAAACAGCAAGTGTTGGTGAGGATGTGGAGAAAAGGGACCCCTCATGTACTGTTGGTGGGATTGCAAATTGGTGCAGCCACTATGGAAAACAGTATAGAGATTCCTCAAACAATTAAAAATAGAACTGCCTTATGACTCAACAGTTCTACTTCTGGGTATTTATCCGAAGAAATCCAAAACACTAATTCAAAATTATATATACCTCTCTGTGTTCATTGCAGCATGATTTACAATAGCGAAGATATGGAAGCAACCTAAATGCCCGTCAATAGACGATTATATAAAGAAGATGTGTTGCATATACACAATGGAATATTACTCGGCCATAAAAAAAAATGAAATCTTACCATTTGCAACAACACAGATGGACCTAGAGGGTATTATGCAAAGTGAAATAAGTCAGAGAAAGACAAGTACCATATGATCTCATTTATATGTGGAATCAAAAGAACAAAATAAATGAACAAACAAAACAGAAACAGACTCATAGATACAGAGAACAAACTGATGGTTGCCAGATGGGAGGGGCGTTGAGGGGGCTGGGTGAAGAAGGTGAAGGGATTAAGAAGTACAAATTGGTAGTTACAAAATAGTCATGGGGATGTAAAGCACGGCATAGGGGAATCTAGTCAATAATATTGTAATAACTATGTATAGTGCCAGGTGGATATTAGACTTATCAGGGGATCACTTCGTAAATTATATAAATGTCTAACCACTGTGCTGTACACCTGAAACTAATATAAAATGATATTCAATGTCGACTGTAATTGGAAAAAAATTTTAAATGTCAATTTGGTCAAGTTTCTGCTTACAAAGAGACATCTCTGCTAAACATTCATTGCTCAGCATCTCAGGGCAAAAAAGATAGGTATGCTTAGATTGAGGAGAAGGAGGAAGGGAGCAGGTTTATTTTTAGAAGCAATTTTAGTTTTGTTTAAAGATCAAAGAGCACTGATTTTTCTTACATAAACTATGGGGTTATTCAAGAATGTGTATGATCAGTTGTCACTGACCATTTAAAATGTTATCATTATTTTTTCTCTTACATTTTTTTAGCCTAATTAATTTTTCTTGTATGTTCCCTGGATGTCATCTTAAGCTGTGTATGTGTGTACGTGTGCATGTGTGTGAATAGCACACAAACTTAAAAGATATTCTACATGTTTCTTCTAAGACATATTCTTCGTATTTTACTTTTTGTGATTTCACCTGAAACACCTGGATTCTTATACATTTTTGAACTGGTCTCTACTTTTTTAAAAGATTTTTAAGATGCTTTACATTGTTTCCAACTATTATTTTGTATTTTCCTGATTTACAGCCACGTTTTCCAAACTGTACCATGGGGGCACCAGGACATTGCAGCGGACTCACAGAGGCCCTGCAGACTAGATTGTACATTTTCAGTGAAAACAGAGTGACTTCGGTTGTACACCACACAAATCATTACTGTTAAGTTATTTGGACCTAGCTACTAATAAGTGAAACTTACTTATTTTCTCCTGCCTAGTAGGCTCTATGAAAAAATTCCTGGGGCACTAAGGGTGCTGTGAAAACCAAGAAAGTTTGAGAGCTCTTCATTTAGGGTAAAATGAGTGTCATTAAACTTGGATAAAACTTAATCATCTCACTTCCTTTTAATAGACATTGAATTTCATTTCATAAGAGGAAAAAATGCATATAAACTTCTTATTCAGGGTCTTGATGATGTTCAGAGTTTAAAAATGAGGCTCTTGCTGCACTTCCAGTTAAGGAACTACAGGTCTTAACTAATGTGTAATTTCTCCTTAAGTATTCCTTAAATATTTCATATAGGCATATCTATATTAAATATTCCTTCTGATGTGCCCTCCCGATGATGTTCCTTCCTCTGTCTCTGTTATGTTATTTCAGTTTAAGAGTTTAACATTGATGGGTGATTTAAGCAAAAAAAAAAAAAAAGAAAGAAAAGAAAAGAAAGAAAAAAAGAATCTATACATTTAAAAGAGCCCCGATAGCAAATTCTTCTTTGCAACTTACTACTACCTAATAAGTTATGTAATAATCTACACTATTCTATTTATTAATAACATTTTTTCAAGTTATTTTAATGAAGCTATCATGCAGATTATCTTAGCTCCTTTAAAAAGTTGGATATTTCTGCATTGTTTCTGTGGAAACATTGTATGTTCATGTTATATATTTTATTGTTTTCAATAAAACAATAAATGGTACAACAGAAACATAAGGTACACTTAAAAGTATAGTAAGTCCATTCTAAAGATAGCAAACTTAAAATTGTTTTTCCAAAGCAATTATTAGAGAAAATATAATGCAATCTTTAGGCCAGTTCTAGTACCTGACTAAAAGAGAACAGATCTTGAAGTACCAGATAAAACAGAGGCAAATCACAGAAATTATTTTTACAGCTGTCCTTTTAATTTCTTTGTTAGTTTTTAAGTGACTATCACATTTAACATCACTAAAAATGGTCAAGAAGGGTTTTGAGAGTTGACTTTTATAGACATAATAACAATAACAATGACTAACACTTGTCCAGCTTATAAAGGACATGTAGACTGTATGTAACTGTGACTAAAACTCAAAGTGGAGGAGGCTCAAAATGGAGCAGAGGAAAACAAACTGAGAGTGTTTATTAAGATACAAAATAGACTTGATTGAAATGAAGTGTGAAAGACATAAAAAAGTTGAATCTTATAATTAAGTTTGCTTCCATTTGATTTAGGAATTACCATCCAAAAGTTTTGTACTGTACTATGAAACTATGAGGGTCCTTTTACGTTTGATTCCTGTATATACCAAACTTAGACATAAAAAAAGATCATTGTAGTATTTTTAATAATACAAGTCCCTTGTAAAAAGTGACTTGAGTTATAACTTCATTTATTATTCCCTAATTTTCTCTTTGGTCTTTTAAAAAGAAAATTTTTGTAAGATTAGACAACAGTCTATCATTGCATTGACCATGGAATTCCCCTATTCACTCTCTCCCACCATCCCTTTCTTTCAGGTCATTTTCAATGTTGAAAAAGAAGAGTACACTTTAGCATACAGGATTAGTTGTACCAGGTATCATAGCAGGGCATCTGTGAACGTCACAGCTCCCAAAAATATACACTCGGTAGCCATCAGTTGCACCTGGCTTGATTCTCATGTATCATATACCCTTGAGAGGAGTAACCTCTAGATAAACTCATGCTCGTGGCTGGTTCACACTTCTGGAAGTTAATATGCTTGTTTGTTTATTTGTCCATAATAACTGTATTTATCTTTTTCCTTAAGCATATGGCTTTCCCTATATAATACCCTTTTTAAAAACTCTTGAAATTCTCCTGCGTATTTTTAATATAATTTAAGTTTTCTAACTAGTCTTCACTAGACTTCCTAACAAGTCTTATATATGAATGTTTAGTTTGATAACCTGACATTTTTTACTGTTTATCCCTGCATGTTGTGACTTGCATTTTCTCTAATGCCAGGATTTATAACTGAGGGCAAGAAATCTCTGCTGGCCTACAGCATTTCCCCTAGTGCTGTTTTCCTTCCTCTTTCATCTCATTTCTATTGCTTTAGAGCAGGGGTGTTCGAACTTTTTTCAACGGTTTTCACCAAGGGCCATGTGCGGTAAAATACACAAACAGCCGGGCCACTCACTGGAGGTGAAGTACGTATTGCCTCACCTGGTGTATTTAAGTAAACTAAATATATTTTTGGATTGCGGGCCGCAGTTGACCTGCGGACTGCAGTTTGGACACCCCTGCTTTAGAGATTATATTCTCTAATGTGATTAGGGTGTAAATATATATTTACTCACTAGAAAGCTTAAGTAAGACTGAAACCAAAGTTTGAGTGCCTTCTTATTGTATTAATGATCTATGTGTCACAGGGTATGCTTCACTTGACAAAAATTCTGTCCAAAATATAATTTTTAACCATCATAATATTATGTATCTTTACCAGATATCATGCATAAAAAACTTTTGGAAAAAATAAAGCTTTTTGTAATGATAAGCATCATCATCCTGACTTTATAGGACCTAATGATGTTACTATTTCTACTTTTTTTACTTGAACAAAATGAAGAGTTTAGTTTAAAAGCTATGTAGCTTGTTCATGATTGTGTCCTTATTATAACTCAAATTTGAAATATTTACTTTTTGGTTCCAAGAAAAGGATTTTATATATAATTAAAGAAAAACTTCAGTATTGGTAATAAATCTACAAGATGGCTTTCTTGTACTGTCAGCATTCTTCCTCTAAAAAAAGTTTTAATAAAGTATCAAAAACAAATAAGCTCCTACTAAAGATCATGGAGATTCTTTTTATTATAATTTGAGTTAATTTTTTATATTAGGAAGTTTGCCTCTCACATGTCCCTATTTCTCGTTAGTGTTCTGCCTCTTGACATGTCCAGCCCTCTTGATCTGTACCCCACACTGGTAAGAACTCAAGCTCTGAAACAAGAGTGTAAAACCAAATGAAATCTGACAAGTGCCTGTTTTCCAGATTTATTATTCTGTAGAGCACAGGGGGAAAGCAGACATAGAAGGAAAAAAAATATAGATATGTTTTATATATACATATATAAAATATATATAATATATATATGAAGTTATATATATATAACTTTATGGAACTTTCAGAATTTTGGATCTCGAGAAACATTAGAAATCATGTAATTTAAAAAAAAATCCTATTTATTTATTTTAATCTTTTAAAAAAATTTATTGGGGTGACATTGATTAGTAAAATTATATCGGTTTCAAGTGTACAATTGTGTATCATCTATATATAGCATTGCGTGTTCACCACCCAGAGTCAGTTGTCCTTCCATCACCATATATTTGACCCCCTTTACCCTTTTCTACTTCCTTCCCTCCCACTTACCCTCTGGTAACTACTAAACTATTGTCTGTAACTTGATTGTCTCCTTTTACAAAGGAGAATGAAAACTTGCCTTTCATCATTTACCTAAGCTGCCTAGAACTCAAAAGAGGTAACTAAACATAACAGAAATTGGAGTGAGGAAAAATATAGTAACAAGATAAAGTGAAAGGAAATAACATCATAGACATTTGGCTATGAAAAGAGTTCTTAGGATCGAATGAAGAGCAGGGAAAAAGAAATCAGACAACAATATAACAAAATGGGGGACTATAAAATTAAAAATATTAGACCTGGAATTCATTATTTTATTAGCTAAGGTAGCTTCTGTAATAGGATTGTAATGACACTTGCCTTACCTACCCCTGCTTTAGTGTAATCTTACTGCGGTCAAGACTGTCTCACTCTTTTTCCTCCATATGAGAATGAAAAAAAACATGCCTTAGACATAGTATGAATTCAGGGAGTTAAATAAAGTTAGATACTTTCTATGGAAGAGATTACTGTTAATATCTAATGAGTAGTAGGAATTCCTCCAGGGACAGTGTGAATTCAGATAAATGGAGTATATGTATGCTCCACATCATTATCACGAAACACCACTGCTCTAGAAAACTAACAGTATTTTTGGAGCCACGTTTTCTTTAGTCCTGTTTCCTTGGGACATCTAGTTTTGTTAGGACAGAAGAAAATACACTGGAAAGGCAGAGAAAGAAAGCCTTTGAAAGGTAAAAACTAGCAGGAGGCTTATTAGAAGAAGGAAGCATATGGGTGGAGCTGACTGGTACCCTGGATGCCAGCTGTTAGATCCAAGGCAGATGGGCTTTGCTCTGATCTGTCAATGCTTGTGTCTGGCCAATAATCACACAGCACAATAGCCAGATTCCAACAGTGAACGGCAGAGCGGAGAGACATTTTTTTCCTGGCATTTGTTGTTCTTTGGATGCTATCTGCACTGAAGATTCAGATTAAATTAATATAGCTGGCCATATGCTTTGTATACTGTGGTTATGTAGTATTGTCTTGGTTGCTAGCTACTTTGGATGCTGTAATTAAGCAAATTGTTGCTTTAGCCACCAACCACATTTTTAGTATAAGCTCTGACTTACTCACTACTTTCCCTTCTTCCACTTCAGAAAACTGTGCTATGATATAGTGTGCTACACCACTAAGTTCAAATTATCTAGATTTTGGTTAGCTCATCAATCCCAAGGATACTTTTATACCTTCCTTTCTTTCTTCCTTCCTTTCTTCCTTCCTTCCTTCCTTCCTTCCTTCCTTCCTTCCTTCCTTCCTTCCTTCCTTCCTTCCTTTCTCTCTCTCTCTCTCTCTCTCTCTCTCTCTCTCTCTCTCTCTCTCTCTCTCTCTCTCTCTCATTCTCATTGACTCACTCACATGGTTATAGACTGCTAACTTACCAATTCAATGGTCTCGAACTGAATTGCTGGGTCTTATGATTAGATTTGAGATGACCTAGAAGGTCTTCCTGTAGCCCTTAACCTCCCCACACCTTTCCTGGTTTAACACAATAACTGTTTTGAGTGAAATTCAAGTGGTAATTTCTGTGCATTTTAAGCACTGTCTCTACTTTTAGACAGTGAACTGCCCCAAGAAAAGCAATATATTGCAAATATTATTATCCATGTATATAAAATTATGTCATTATCTGAAAGAAGAGAGATAGGACATGAGAACATAAGCAGCTTACAAGGGAGGTAAAGGAGGGACTTGAAAAGGAGGTGAGAAATGAACAGAAACTGTGGTCTCTGAAGTGAGGACTCAGGAGTGGCCCTAGGGCTGTAGCTGTTGAACAAAGACCTTATGTTCTTCCCGTGAACCATCACTATCTCCCAGAGTAAGCACAGCAGATGGAAGGTTCCATCCAGGACTCACAGCATGGTGGACTTCTTGCTCATTTCCCTTTGGCATATGCTTCAAAATGTTAAAAGCCACTTCTTGTTGTGTAGCTAGTGCAGTGGTTCAAGCTGGGTACTTCTTCCTCCTATTGGACAAAAGAAACTTTGGTGGGCAAACAGGTCATCTGTAACTTTTAACTACTGGCAAAAAATTAAATCTAAGATCTGATCATTTTAAATTTACAGACAAAAAGTAAGGGTTACGTTTCCATAAGAGCCATCATATTTGTTTCTTTAAAGGTATGCAAATCACAAGATTCTAAACAGGATGTATCCATTTTAGAGAGTTTAAAGTAAATAGGAATTGGTAATGGCATCTTTATACTTAAATTTTATAATACGAAACCATTAATTTTTTTAAGCATAGTAGTGCGGCTGCATTTAATGAAAGAATAGGTATAGAGTTTGCATACCAGTAACTTTAGGCGTTTAAGAATAAAATACAATTAGTGCAGTTTTAAATTTGACTAATTAAATTCTGCAGAACATCTGCATATCTCCAGGGGATATATGGACACTAAAAGCCACTAGAATTTTGTTTTCAATTAGGCCTATACTGACTGGTCATGTGGACATTTTATGTTTTGGGTTATAAACTATAAGTCTTCAGATTTGAAAGCATAGTGGCTTTGTGTAACTGGGTGTAATTATTCCCGACAGGGTTTAAATCAACTTCATAGCAATGTTTTACAGATTACTTTAAAAGAAGCTATGTACAAGAGGTTTGGTCATAGAAACATTCTAAACTCAATCATTTCTCTCGTTGACTTAGCTTAGATTATTTCCAGTTGATCGGTATTTTCTACTTTCTAAAGCTAAAAGCTGCATTTTTTTTTTTACTCCAAAAGTATGTGTCTAAAAATCTGTCCAATTAGGTGCATTGGTTTAGAGAGTTATCCTGTTGCCAATGACTTAAAAGGAAAAGAAAAAAAGAAAAACAACCTGTAAACCTGCCAAGTGTGGGGGTAAAAGTTGGAAGGAGATTTGTATGGTGTTGGAGGAAGATAGTTCATTATTGTAGGAAGATTTGGAATAGATTACTGGTATAGTCAGTTCTTAAGTGTGAAATACCACTGTCTAATATAGCATTTTAGAAGAAAATTAATAAAAGATGAATGTGAAGAAAAATGCATCTTCCTAAAATATAGAGTATTTGTTTATTCAGTTGTGTATTCAAGGACTTTAATTTTTACTTCATAAAAATAGCATTCTAAAATTGTAAAACTGAAATGCACCCCAAAATACCCTAATTCCTAGTTCTTAAGAAGTCTGAGAGGCATAACCAAAATTAAGTCAATTTATAATTCTTAGCACCTAGCCCAGTATCTCCTAAGAAGCACAGTGCCTTGTATGTAGTAACTATTCTCTGTTGAAAGAATGAATGAGTGAATATATGAAGGACCTGCCAACCACATTTAGCTGGCATTTTTGGTTTGTGTAGTATGTAATTTTAAACTAATTATTGGATCCTATGAAAGAGTACAAATAGCCTTAAAAAATAAAGATCAAGAACGAAAATATAAGATTGTGGATAATTTTTCATTTTGTTCTTTGTGGTTTTGTATATTTTTTAAATTTTTAACAATAAATGTTATATAGCTATTTTTTTTCAAGATACATACGTGGCTAGAATTTATCTTAAAATGAAATATAAATCTCACCTCTAATAATATCTGTGATACAAATTGCAGAGGCCCTGCTTTTACACTAACATCTACTTTTAAAAACTAATGTAATTGTAACCAAACAATAATTATAGGGTTAATTTAAAGGAAGTAGTATTTTACCTTAACCTGCAGAAACTGAATGTTTTGGCCACTGATACAAAGCAACATCGATTCCATTTTCTAGTATTGAAAATGTTTATCCTTTTCTGAAAAAGAAGCAAGATACTAAACTGAATGCCAACTTTTGTTGCAAGTATAATCATATTGTTTTTATTATTAAACATAGTTATAAAAGTTGGGTAAAGTTGTCTTTTATATAAGTGGGTGGTTTGAGTCTCTTCTCTCCAAGTATAATCATATTTGAATGACTTAAATAAAAAGAGCTATGCTGACCAATAAAAATGATCCCCTGCCCTCCCTAATGTTGAACCCCAGTGGATGGATATTCTGAGCCAGTGTGGCAGTTGAGAGTTGAATCCTATGACTAATGGTAGAGATTTTTCTCTAGGTAGATCACATGGACTTAGTTATCTGCCCACTGGAATGACACAATGGGGAGATATCTGATGAACATTGTGGAACATCTGTGAATGGATCACAGCTATGCCTGATGTGAATCATTCTTCCCTCAAAAATCTAAAGTTTAATAGTTAAAAAATTCCAAACCGTTGTCACATAAACTGAGATGTTTGGCCTTTTCTGGGAGTTAGGAGGGAATGAATACAACACATACTCTAAGACCTTTTGCTAGTAAGTCATTTGGCTCTGTTTTAAACCTCTAAATTTAGGAAAACCCTAGAGGTTGTTGAAGGTCATTCACTAGTGAGAACCTTGGGTCACTCACACAAGTAATAAAATATACCTTCTTCAACTGACCTCCATCTTCATGGAGGCTCCAGGACTTAATAGTTTTCCCTAACAGGGGAATAGATTTCCTAGCTTTAAATTCAACAAGCTTAGTTAAAAGTGTGCAAAACATGGTGACTGAGGCATTCCCACCTCAGAATTTCCATGACTCTTTCGGGACCTTGGGGGAAGCAGTTGGTATGCACCTCTTTAGGTGATAGTTTCCTTTACTAAATGATCCTGTTTCACATTGGTTTTCCTAATTTGAGATCAAACTCTTGTCTCTAGGGTACTATTAAAAGCAATTGGAAAAAAACCCCAAAAAACCTAAAGGTTTGTATGGCACTAGCTAGGTGTGGATCTGTGGTTTCCTAAGTACTGCTAATGCTACTTTTACAACTCTTTCTGGGTAATGTAGCCTTCCTGCTATTGAGATGGGGTGGTGAGTAGGTGAATAGCTCAGTGTGTACTTTGATTTCAACCCCCGGAGTAACCTGCTACCTCTATATGATCTGAAACATTTGGCATTGTCTTATAGTTTGACTTTTTCTCTGACATCTTGATATACTTTACTTCTTTTGATTCTTTGAAACTAAAGAGAAAATGAGTCTACATGAAGTCTATTCACCGGGGATGTTTGCAAATAAGAGTGTTTGTGTGTGTCTTTGTGTTTTGTGAAATGTGAGCAAGTTGTGGTGGATGTCTCTGGCAATAAATAATAAACATATATTTAGAATTTGACAAGTTTTATAATGAGACGATTTTTAATTATGGCAAACATTTTAAAGTATTTTTAAGAATGAGATAAGTATTTTATAAGTTAAAATTTTAGGAAATATATACATACATATATATATATATATATATGACTATATATATATATATATATATAACAATGGTTTAATCAACAGGGGACCTTTTCTGTTAAAGCAAATAGACCAATGGATTGTAGTCCAAAAGAGCTTAACTGTAATCTTTAAATTCTAGACTTTGTGGGCTGTTAGAGATATAAGTCTATAAATGGGAGAAAAAAATAAAATGTCTGAATGTGATGTGTTCCTAACAAAGATTAAATTAATAGGATTTATCCTACAAAACATCAAAAAAGTAAATTTGTCCCTATCATTTTGTTTTTAAATAGATATACAACCATTGTTTTGCATTGAAACGTACATTAATAATTTTATCTGATGACATTTAGGGAAAATGAAGGTTTTGTTTTGTTTTGTTTTTTAAGGAAAGCACGAAGAAGATTATTCTAATGGGAATACCAGTTGTTTAAAATTACCAATAGTTTCTTTCCTGAAATTGAAAACAGTTGTTTCTAAATACGAGAACAATAATTTTGCCTAAATTTGCAGTATAATGACCAGGACTTCTCTCCTTTTTAGAGAAGCAGTCAAGTGTTTCGGGAACAGATAAGAGAGCCGCGATCCAGTGAGGTTGATTCCCACAGAGGAAAGCTATGCCTACCTAACTTAGTGGACAGTAAACAACTCTTCAGTTAATGATGTTCTCCTTTTCTCAAGGTGTCCAAAGACAAGAGGTGGTCTGTAAAAGGTTGGATGACAACTCCATTGTCCAGAACAATTACTGTGACCCTGACAGTAAGCCACCTGAAAATCAAAGAACCTGCAACACTGAGCCCTGCCCACCTGAGTAAGTAAGAGAAAGAAGTGAGAATTATTTTCTCCAATTACATAGAGAAAAACATTAACTAGTCACGTATGGAAACATATTCATTCACATGATATGAATAAATTAAATTAAGAAAAGGGGATAAAACATCACAGAAGGTAGAATTCTGACATCCCTTTCATTGAGCAAAGATTCCTATTTATCCATAGATTTCATTTAACTCCTTTAAAGCAGGAACTTCCGTAGGTTGATCCTGGTACAGTGCTGGAAAGTATCATATTTCACCATTCTACGGCACCCATCTTTTCACACTTTACATCTCTGAAATTGGGATTCATCTTGCAAATAACTTACAATAATACTCAGCATTCCTTTTTCTTTCTTAATAGTACATAAAATAATAGTATCTTAGATCAAGTAAAATATAGTAGGTTGGTGTGCAGTTCTGTCTTTTCCAGATATTTCTCCCAAAGGCCTAAAGACTTTTAAAATGGTTTAGAAAGGTTCTGCAATGGCATATCAGTGCTTTAATTTGCTGACCCACTTTAAAGTTCTGTCGTATCTTCTAAGGGTCGGGCACAGGCACAGAGGTTGACTTTAGTCTCTTTCTGTCCATTAATGTAGCAGTTACAGCTCACTGTAGAGGGAGTCACAAGGAGAGCATCGCTTCATCTTAGTTATGACTTTTAAAGAATTAAAATTTTAAACTATGAGACCTGCTATTAGTGAATCACACTTGATCATCTGTAAGAACAGAAAGGCTTCTTGATTGAGCAAAAGACGATGGTTAGGTGAAAAAAGACAAAGATGGTGAGTTGTTCATGAAAATACTGATCTTTGTAGGGATTTTGCCAATTTGACAACTGCAACACAGAACATGTGTGAATGGCATTTCATTCTTCTTTAAGAGAAACCATTATCTCCCCCAGTTAACTAATTGTCCCAACATGAAATTGATAAAGAAAAAGAGAGTAATCAAATGAATTTATATACATCCCAAGGTCTCTAAAACTGGAAGGGAAGCTCTATAATGAAGTAATCTCTTTTTCTAAAAATGACTACCGTGAAGTCACAAAATCCAGGGACTTACAATGGATAAGGAATTCAGTTCTTTAATACAGTTAAAGCAAGGTGCATTGCTTAATATTTGTTCCCAAACAATAATGCCTTATAAACTTTCATTATCCAAACTCAGTGTCTGCCTGAATATTTGAATCTCAAAGGGAGATAGATATTTACTACGAGTCTCTTGAAAAGGTTTCAGGCAGTGGCTACCAAATAAGGAGCACAAGGAGTCTAGTGTGATAGAAGTTTTTATTCTAAAACTTTTAAAATTTTATGTCTCTTTTTTGTTTTTGAAATGTGATCACCATGCAACTTATTCCTTAAAATCCAGACATGGGAAAGTATAGAAATATGACCTATGATATATATTAGAAAAACAAGATATTTAATTTTTTTCACTTTCTTTTGCTAATTATTTTTATGTTTATAAAACTATATAAAGCAAAGTGATGCTCATAAACCGTGGGGTAAATTTGGTTTCCAATAACGTCAACATATTTTCATCAAATTATGAGTCTCAACCCATCAACCTAATTCACTGACACTCAGGATTATAAGTATTATGTTTGGCATTTGATCAGCCATGTAAGGCATCTGAGTGGGCCTGATCACACCTATTCTATTTTGACCTTGGCTTTTTTATTTGTTTAAGCTTAAATGCTATTTGAACAGCCCTTGAGATTCAATGGTTGGCCATTCCACACCATATATTGTAGGATTGGGTATTACATGGGAATTTGGTGGGGTTTTTTCTGTTTTTGTTTTCCACACTTTAAGGATAATTGACATATTTGAATTAACACACATAATTAAAATTAGGTTTCCTATCTCCTTTCGTAGGAAATAAAAAGTTATTGACTTCTTTTTTTAAGTTTGGAGGTCAGAGGATAGAATTTGAAAAAAAGATAAAGAGAATATGTGAAAGAAAATTTAGGCTGACAGTTTTCTTTCTTGGAAAGAGCTAAAGAAATATATTTAACATATTACTCTTTATTAGTCCATGTTTTCTTAGTTCCTTTAAAATTTTTCCTCTATTACTTTGAATTCAGTCTATGCAAAAGGGAATGGTTGTCGTATAAAATAAGATTCCCAGTAGACACTGATATTATAGAGATAAAAATCATAGAAAGACGACTGAATTCAGTAAGACTTTAAATGAGTGTGGAAGATAGGAAAGGAGATAGGTTTTTCTTAGATTTGTTTTTCGTAATACATATTAAAGCATACATTTTTTTAAAAGCAGGTAAGGAAAAAGAATAAAATAAAAATCACCTATGATACTTGTAATGCCACTGTTAATATTTTTTTGCACTGTTAATATTTTGATATACATATTTCTAATTTATTTTTCTATGTCTACATAGGCATGTATATATAACAAAATGGTATTATACTACTTATGATGCTTTGTGTTCAGTTCTCAATGTATTTTAAACATTAATATCTTCTACAACATTTAGTAAATTTGTCATTATTTATTTAAATTGGCTTTCCACTGTTGAACAATTTTGGCTGTGTCTTAGCTTTTGATCTCTAACAATATCACAGCATTAACCATTTTTGCTACTAAAACTTGGTTCTCTATAATTACGCCCTTATACTAAATGCACAGGAACAGAATTTCTGGTTCAAATGGAAATATATTTTAGTTTTTGAGCCACATTGTCAAATTGGTCTCCAGAGAGAACATAGGAATGGATACTCCCACTAAGAGTATGTAAGAATGTCATTTCCCTGAGCTGAACAACACTGGCTATTATTACCTTAAAAACAATCTTTGCCTATTTTATAGGGGGGAAAAGCCTTAATATCTAATTATCTTTTATTTAGTATATCTTGGATTGCCGATGAGCCTGAACATTTAAAAATTATGTCCAGTGGCTCTTTGTATTACTTCTGTTTTGCTTCTCATCTTCATGGCCTATCCCATTTTTTATTAAAGTATTTATCATTTCGTTATTGATTTGTATTAACTCTTAATGTGTAAAGAATATTAACTCTTTTATCTGTGTTCCAAATATATTTTCCTAGTTTGTCATATATTTTTGATACTATTTATGATGTTATAATCTATTTTTACTTATAAGAGTCTTAAAATATTATATAGGCAAACAATCAAACTTTCATTCTTTCATTGGTATGTTTAGGAAGCCTTTACCCACTCTAAGATTATACTTTCAAAGTTTCTTTTTTCAATGTAAACTTCAATCTATTTTAAATATATTTGTCTGCTTTGAGGAAAAGATCTATATTCATCTTCAGATATTATTGTTTTTCCAATACCATCCATTTAAAATTCTAAATGATATTTATCAGAAAGTATCTTTTCAAATAATGAAATATTTTAACTGTCTTTTAGTCATATTGGAGACTTTGAAGGTAGAATATCGAAAAATGGAAGGCTGTAAGATGTATCCTTGTGTTTTATAAAGAAAATGACAGAGGACTAGAAGGAATAGACAAAAAAGGCATTGGTAGAAAAATAATAACAACAATAATAATATTTATTTGGAATATCTTAAAGGACCTGAGGAAGCCTTGCTGGGAAAAATTAATGTGCTCAGAGCAGCAGCTCTTTTATAAGAAAGAGTATGGTAGTCAAGATGGTGAGGTGACTAGGGACAGGAATAAAACAAGAATTCTAGAGACATTGAATAAAAATGGTGGGATTCATGACATAGGCTGAAAAAATTGGAAAAAAGGGAAGGGAGGAGTTGACATTAAAAAGCATGACTGATGGGAAGCATGACTGATGGGAAGCATGACTGATGGGAAGCCCCGCCATCAGAAAAGGGAGTAATGCTGAGTCGGAATCCAAAGAGAAAGGCCAAGAGTTCAGTTTTGAGCATGTTGTCTTTTAATAGCAAGACTATTTCTACATATGACCTCATGTGAAGAAACCTTGGATACTGAATATTATCCCTGTATGATACTTTGGTGTTTAAATTTGTGAAAATCAGAAAGGTGGAAACAATGGAGTACTATACACTCTGCTAATCCTGTGATCAAAAATGAAAAGACATTTTTAAAGTATCTGCAATGTGCAAGGCACTGTGTATGGGAGAAATGGTTCCTTTACCTAAGAACAATTTAATTGGGCAAATACATATAAAAATGACCATAGTAAATAGCAAAATGTGTAAAGTACAACTAGAGAGTTATAAGTAAAAGTGCTAAAGGATAACTCCCGACTGGGGAGAGATTTTTACCCAGGGGTTACGTTTAATTTAATGATATCTTTTATGATATACTGTTTAACAATTATTTTGAGTCATTGCACCTCACCCATGAACAATTATAATCTGTTGTTTTAAGTTTAGAAAAAGATTCATCCGAGTCCTCTATAACACTCCAAAATTTAAGACCTCAGAAGATGCATAGAAATCATGAAAGCCAACTCCCATTGTTTTACAGATGAGGGCATGCTGGTCTCCAGTAATGTTTTTCCTATTATACCAGACATCACTAACTTTGTAAGTTACAAATCAAATGTTTGTTGGCACTTTAGTACTTTGAATTTTGTTTCTTAACACATTCTCAATTGCCGCTTTCAGAGATGTTTATTACATTGTTGTTGTTTTAATTTAGAAAAATCTCAACTATGGACTAATTAGGGGATAGAGGATTCTACCTAATATTAGACTCACTTTCCAATTAGCTGAGGAATGAGCAGATTTTTCTTTTTTTTTTACCAACTTTTTGTTTTGAAAATTTTTCTGAAAACTACTTTAAAACTTAGGAAAGTTTTGGTAGTTTTAGTAACTAGTCAATAGGTTAGATACTTGAATCTCTGAGTAAAAATGTTATTGTCAAATTCTGAGGATTTTTTTTTTTTACTGTAATATTTATAAGAAAGGTTGACAATTACACCCTTGATTCTGGGACAAAAGCTGGGAAATTTCAATATCTATCTCAATCGCTCAATCAGTCTCTCTTCTCAATCTCTCTCCCTCCTGCTCTCTCTCTCTCTCTCTCTCTCTCTCTCTCTCACACACACACACACACACACAAAATCCCAATATCTAATGTCAGTTTATTTTCATACGCACTGCCATTTCCCTTTAAGTTAAAAAGGGAAAATAATATTCTGGTTTTATGATGGATTCTTCAAAAATATTCTGGTTAACCTAGGTTTGGCAAAAATTTTTATAGTGTCTCTCTTATTCCCTCCTCCCAATAGTATTACTATTTGTCTTATTAATGTACAGATACTGCAGATCAAATTACATAGGCTGCACCAAGCTGCTCTTATTTCAAACACTCAAACATGAATCCTACTAATTGTTAGCGTCTAATGGATATAAAGGCACATGTGAGGATGAAGACAATTTGATCACCAGGTCTTCAGCTCAGAAAGAAACAGCCCTGGTATTGTTCAGACTATCACAATTCAGCAAGTGATATTCCCAGTGAGAATTTTTGTGTTCATATTTTTACCAGTGAATCTAGAGGAAGAAAAAAAAAGAGAAATAGGGAGAATGTCATCAAAGGGTCAACTACGTGGAGAATGAAGGTGAAGGAAGCAGTCTGTCTTAAACTGGACAGAAGAGGGGAGAAGCTGAGACAAGTTGATGCAGTGGTAAAATTGCAAAACTATTTAAATAATAGAGTGTGATTTAATCCTTTAGAGGGACATGGGAAGGGATGATTTGCTGAGCAATAAAGATGCAACAGGAACTAACTGGGAAGCCTGAAGTCAGAGGTACAGTCAGAAGGGAAATTGGGAGGGTGGTTAATACTTTTACTTTCAGACCTTCCAAGTTAAATGCTAGAGTGATATATCTAGGCTAAGAGATGGTTGGCGATAAAAGAGAGGACAAAGTATAAAAAGGCGGAGGTGGCTGTGACCTCGTGCAGCAAAGAACAGCAACACCTCCTGAATCACCGCTGTTACTCTGGGCACCTGTGTTTAATTTGACGGCCTCCATCCCTCTTGCATTATGAGACCTAATGAGATCATGGCTGGAGGTGGTATGACTGAACTTTTTGTGGCTGAGTTACACACATTTCTGTTTTATCCCCTAATCTCGGTGATGAAATCACTGTTGTGAATTGAATCAGAGTTTCACTATGGCTGGCATGCAAGTTATTATTCTCAGTACACATTTTTTTCTTTACCAAAAATGGTACTAACAACTCAGATCATGTTCATCTGTGGAAAACAAAACAGAAAGAATATGAAAATCACTTTAAATCTCCTCTGGAAAATGACTTAGAAAAAAATATGGATGTCAGATTTTTAAAATTCAGCATGAAATTATCATTCTTTAACTGAATTTTGTATTGAAAATTTTTAGATTTTTGACAAGATATATTTTAATTTTAAGAAATTGGCTAATTACGATGTTTCCAAATGCTGGTTTCCCTCTATAAGTAAAGATAAGACAAATAACAATGAACAAAGCCCTTTGTAGCTTATTTAGCTAAATCAGGCTCAAATTTAGGCTACTAGTATGCTGAATTCACAAAGGCACTATCTCCCACATACACATGGCACAATTTGTTCTTAAGCTTTCATACTCCTCTCTCTGGATAGTCTCTCACCCAAGAGCATGACCATATCCACTGGGGACAGTTGCATGATTTATGATCATGGGTTGAAGAAAATGTCTTGTGACCTCATGCTTGTGACCTAGATCCTACTACTCAACAGTGTTAAAAGTGAAATACAGTGGAAATAGCAATGGGTGGGGGATCTAGTCCTAGTTCCATTATTGTTCTTCTCATGATTTTGGAGAACCATTTTCCTAACACTGGGTTTTACTTTCTTCTGTAAAACAAAGCACAATGCCTTGAGCATAGTAGGCATTCTGCATATATTTATTAAATTAAGTACATGTCAGCCAGGACTCTGGTTGGAAATAACACAACTTTAACTTCAGCTACTTTCTGCACGTTAGAGGATTTATTGTTTTATATAAGAAAGGTGAGGAAATGGTGAGAGTGGACCTAGCTTGAGGAATGGCTAGACTCAAGGATTCAGCTTCCATCAGGCCTCTCTAGCTCCTCTGTATGCTTTCAAATCAGCTAATGCCACTTGATAGGGTGTGGCCAACAGCATTTTGTATATCTTTATCCACCTTTGTGACCACAAAGGAAAGGGTCCTCTTTGCTCTAATCGAGATATAAAAATTCTAAAGCCACCTTCTCATTAGTCTTATTTGGATCATGATTTACACCCCATGGATCAATTAATGTTCCCAAAAGGGTGAGTTGTACAGAAGTATTTTACATACACACACAACAACAACAACAACAAATTCTGAAATTATATATATAAAAGTTCATTGAGGACTTTAGGAAAAGGAGTGATATACCTATAAATGTGAGACATGTTCATTTTATTAAGACATTTTAGTTTCTTCCCGCATTAGCTATACAGAAGCTGTTTTTAAGAGTGAAGGGGTCAAAGCAAGGGATTTCCCTGTTTTCACAGAGCTGGCTCAGGGCTCTGTTCTTGCTGTAGGTGTTTGAAGAGTCCCATGTCTTCAGGATGGCTACCTGGGCCTTGTCTGCCCCTGTAAGGACAGTTAAAGGCCTTCTATCTTCTGCAAAGTATGACGTTCATTTCTGGGAATCAACAACAGCCCTAGCTCCTATAGTGTGATTTTAGCACAAAATCCTCAATTGTGGCAGAACTTGCCTCAATTTAGTAATAAGGTAGCTCCTGTTTGTTGTGTGTCAAACACTCTTTTGGAAGCTCTCAGTGGTGTGCTGAAGCCAGCTGGTACTGGCACCTGAGACCCTATTAATAGCCTATTGTCTCTTGTTCATGTTTAGTATGTGAAGGTGGTAGCTTGAAATTGGTCATAGTGAGGTATTTATCCCACAAAAATTGGCAAATGCAACAAGTCAGGACTCCCTCCCATGACAATCTAGTCTTTAAGTATTTCCCCGCACATGACTGGCAACTTCATATATATTACCTTACTTAATCCTCATGACAATCTCAAGATTGATATTGTTATCCTCACTTTAGAAATTAATAAAAAAAGGAGAAATATCAAAAAGTTTTAAAGATACGTAGTGCAATACTTACTTGAACATGGTTCTGCCTGCTCCGAAGCCCATGCACTACACTTTAGAATGCAATTGACAGTGAGTTATCTTTTCCTTAGCAGTTTTTCCATTTGTCATTTGTCACATCAACCAACACTGAAATGTCCGTTCTTCTAGGAAAAGGATGTAGTTTGTTGATAAAAGTTCCTTCACTCAGCTGAAAATCTCTGGCTGCACTGAGGAAATGCTTTTCTGTGTTTCTTCCACTTCCTGCTGCAGGTGGTTCATTGGAGACTGGTTGCAGTGTAGCAAGACTTGTGACGGTGGAATGCGTACAAGGGCAGTGCTCTGCATCAGGAAGATTGGCCCTTCCGAGGAGGAGACACTGGACTACAGTGGTTGTTTAACACACCGGCCTATTGAGAAAGAGTCCTGCAACAACCAGTCATGTCCACCTCAGTGGGTGGCTTTGGACTGGTCAGAAGTAAGGAAATCTGAGGCTGTATGTTTTGAGATGTCTTAACTATCAATACCAAAGCATTTAATATTAAGGACACCTGAGCATGTGAGCATCTTAGAACTCAACAAGTAAGGACTACACAACAATGAATTTGGCCATGTTATATTTTGTTGCTGCTTGTCAGGAAGTAAGGGTTTTTTTGGGTCGGGGAGATCAACGAGAAACTAGTCTGATTAAAAATAAGCCTAAAGTAAATTTGCAAGAACATTATAGTGAGTACTCATATAAGTGGTTTTATACCCTTCTTTACTATTCTTGAACAGCATCATAGGCTCAGAATTAGTGACATATTATATCTTTTTTTGCCAAGTAATGTTCCAGCCTAACTATATAACTCTAGATATGAATCGATGTCAATTTATCATCACTTGTTATATATCTATCTATCTATATATTTAATTAATTTTATTGAATCAGGAAAAGAAACATGGAGTTGAAGTTGTAAATTTCCAACACATCACATTCATATTTTTATCATTACCTCCATTTATATGATCAGTGAAGAAGACCTGGCTAAGATAATGTTTTTTAGGCATACATGTATATAAAAGAGTCTAACATAATCCAGAGGCCTCAGAAAAATGGTCTTATGAAAAATGAGGTAAGAGGTAAATTCTTGACTCCTCATTCTGCATGAGACATACACATATACACTATACCATTCTCCACATTTCCCAAAGAAGAGCTGAATCCTTCTGTAGTGTTGGTTAAGAAAAATGAGTAACTGGTTATATAACTAAAGGTCATTCTTCCAAGTTAACAAACAGGATGCATTTTTTTTTTTTAAACATCGTGGTACTTCCTTTAGGTATTGCCTGTAGACCTCGTAAGTTTGTAAAAAAATAAACAAAAAACAAATTAAGCATAGTTCTTTAGGAACCTCTGGATGTAACTTTTCCCCCTGTGAATCTCACTGCTTTTGAACGGCCTTATCTTGCTGGAGGCATGGTGCTAAAAGAGGGACTGTGTTTAAAATGGTACGTGGAAATAGAGATTTTGACCAGTTGTGGTTATCCATGGAATCTTTGCCAGGTTTTGGGAGTGTTCTCCCAAGTTTCCTGGCCATAGTCCAGCCTCAGTAATTACATTCTGCCCACCTAACTTTTATTTGTGTTTCAATCAAATGTAGAGATAGCCTTGGTATTATTCACTCAGTGATTATGGAAAGTAGTATGAACTCTTCTGTTCCCTAACAGTGGGTGGATTAACTCCTAAATTCCTTTTGAAAGATAAAACTTATTGATAAAGAACAGGCATTCTAGAGAGTTGTCCGCCTGTTAGTATAATAATAATTTTTCTTGCAATTCAGTGCCCAAGACCCTTATAGAATCCATAAATTGTCTTTGATAATAATGACAAATTTATTATTGGAAAACCACAATGGGAGACCTGATGATTGGCTTCAATGATGTTAGGCTTTCAGGTCAAGTCAGTAAGTATAACTCAGTCTTCCTAAACACACTGGGGTAGGCACTGTGGAGAATACGAAAGAATCTTATAAGCTTGGGAAAATAAAGAATACCCATTAAACAACTAGAGAATAAGACAATGTTTAATAAGATGGTAGATTGTGTGGTATAAATGTATAAGTAATATAGAAATTCAGAGCTGAGAAGGTCAGAATGGCCTGAAGTAAGGTCAGAAGGCTTTTTAGTTGATGGGAGTTAAACTGAATGTTGAGGGAATATAGGATTTGAAGTAGGGAAGAAAATAGGGAAGCTGGAGAAGGTATTTCTGATAAGAGAAACAACTGACCAGAAACACAAAGACCATGTGGTAAAATAGTATGGGAGAAAAGCATCTTAAAGAATAAATGGAAGATAAGATTGAATAAAGTAGTGATAGGTAACAAGACGTCCTAAATACAGAATTCTATATCACATCATCTTTCTACAAAAAGTGAATAAAAGTAGACAAGTTCATGAGCAGAAACTAGCAAAACTTTCTGACAACCACTAAAACACCAAAACCTCATGCACAGACTCATTTCACATTGGTCTCTTACCTATTTCTGTATTATTATATTTTTTATTTTAACATAAAACAACCAAATATAATCACCTTGCGAGATAGCTTATGTATATTTTATGTTTCCATTCCAAATACCATTTTAAGGATTTCTTCCTAATTCAACCACATATTGGTTGTAGTTACCCTCCTTCTAGAATTTTGATTATCTAGCCAATCTTAGAAGTGACTTGCTTAAGTGTCTCTAAGAGGCTTTTAGGTATTCCTGGAGGCTTCCTAAAGAAATATGTGTAAGCAAAGGGAGCTTTTAATTACATTTCTGCTATCTTCTTCAAGATAGTTGAGTCAAAGCTTAGGGAAAAGAAGTTGTGCTGAGGGCATGAAATGTCTGTGTTGGGATGACAACCTCCAAGAAAGCATGGGTAGCTGCTGTTGTCTCTGCACAGACAATGCAGAAAAAGCAGTTCTAGGGTAAGCGTAGGTCAACAAATGCTGCCATTGCTGGCTCAAAAAATTCTAGTTGGACACCACCTGTGCCATCATCTTCCTCCTTTATTCAGGAGGAAAGAGATAATTTTGCCCCATGCAATCTGTCCTGTTTATTTTCCACTGGAGGGGTGCCATCTCACACTTTCATTTCCTTACTTTACCAGGAAGCCCACCTCTTGCCTAGATGGGTTAAAAATAAGTGAAAGTAAATACATTAAGTGAAATAAATGTCAGAGTAGCACTGGAGAACAAAGTGAGAACAAGACTTCCAATAAGAATGGAACACCTCCTACTAATGAAAAGAGGAGGTCCACGCAAACAGAAGCGCAGGCACTGTTCAACCTCTTTCAGTTTACTTTTGCAAACATTTCACACACTGTTCTTTTGATGTGCCCATGAACACTTCTCTTTCTGCCCTCTCCCCACTTCCAACTGTCAGCTGTCTGAGCTCTGCTAATCACAAGGGTGAGGTTCAACTGGTGAAAACATGTTGCTGCAAGAGGAATGTACCCTTTGACCTTTTTCCTTTTGTGCCGGCTGCTCTAATATAAAATTTCCATTGTTGCAAAGCCAGGAACCGTTTTTCGTTTTCCCCATCAGCAAAACCTACCAGTGCTGTGGCAAAAGGAAAAAAAAAAAGTAAATTATCTTGGTGGAAAATGGCTGTTTGGCAGCCTTTTGTGAAACTAATGCAGCCACGGCTTTCCCATTTCCTATAATTTAGCCTCACTCTTGGGGTCACCCATGCTATGTTGGACTTAAATCGTTTTCTGTTTTTGCCCTCTCCTGACATGTAACTCTTAAAAGCATTTCTGCATACTGTGGATGGGCTCCAGCAATCCTAAACCATTTTTCGATGTATCAGGATAATTTCTTTTGACTCCCACAGAGCACCCATTGAAAGTGGCCCATTTTTTGTACTTCCTCTTGGACAAGTGATAACAAGCATCGTACTCAGTTGACTTTACAGGACTTACATGTAGGTAGCGTTACTTTAGAAGGACGCGGGGACATCTACCCCCAAAGGGCCGTGCTTTGTGTTAGTAGATATTACCTTGTTTACTCCTAGGTTCTACTCTGGTGCTATAACTAAGTAAACGAAATCCACCTCTCCAGAGAGGATTTAGTCTAACCCCAAAACTTTAACATTTCTATCCTTTACAAGTGAGAGCCAAATTGTTTTCCCTGGTGTGGTTTCAAATACTTTTCTTCTGAAAAATCTGTTTTTGTTTCTTAATCATAGAACATTAAGCAAAAGCATCAATGCATCTCTTAACAAAAATCACCCCCTATATCCCACTGAGATGAAAACAAAACACAAATGGTGTGGTCAGACTTTAAATCATTGTGAAACACTGAATAATAAATAAAAGAGGCAAATAGATATTTGCCTGCAATAAGGAGAAATAAAAATAATTTTACTAAATGATTGCCCACTGAAATAATATCTTCCACCCAGCTATCTAATGGTTTATTATGAGAATGACTGGAAGGGATTTTAATATTTATAACTGTACTTTAATGTGAAAAATGATTTTTTATTAACTGAATTAAGTATTTAATTTCTGATTGTTACTAATGAATTGTACTGCATACTCAAAAAGCGTACAAAAGAATACCCTTCACATGGGTATAGACCGACGATTATTATCTTTGAGGAATGTTCTGAAGCATTCATAATTAAGTTAATGCACATCTATCATATACATAACCATGGCTACTGTTTGATTTTCTAGAATTTCTTTTTTTTTTCAGATAGCTAAATAAAAAAGAGGCTCTCAGATAGATGAACATATTTATCATAAGGCTAAAAAGAGGCAAAGATGAAATGTAGGCTAAATAAAGCTGAGGAAAAAAGTAAAAATAAAAACAAGCTGCAGGACGTCTCTGCTTGAACATCTCTGACATAAGGTCAGAAGAAATTTCAGGATAGAGTTCTACTGAGAACGAAGCTGTTCTAAGTGGCATCCCCATGCCCTCACTACTTTATAATCAGCCTTAAGAAGTACAATATTTATAGAGACCAGATTTGAGATTCTGGCTGTAGACATGTAATATTTGTGGCTTGATCTGCAGGGCTCAAGGGCTGGTGTATTCATTGAATCAGAATGTGGCACAAATGTAGTCTTTAGTCATTCACTATTTTGAGAATCCAGTTGATTATCTCTCTACTTCTCGTGCTATTGGCTAGAATATCTTTTGCTTATTTAGTGGAGTTCGGGCTGTAATTTTCTAAAATTGTTGTTTACCTCAGTAGCGTCATTGTATGTTTAGCTTTGCATATAACTGCACATTGTCCCGCAGAGGGTTTGTGTCTTTGTACATTTATCTGCCAGAACTTTATTCCAGTAGGAACCTGCCATCTGGATTTCTTTGCACCTCTCAGTGCTTCAGTGTCTCACTTGTAAAATGGATGTGAAAATAGAACTGAATGAAGTTCTGTGAGGATTAGGTAGTTTATGACATGCCAAGGACTTAGAACACAGTCTGACATACTAAATATTAGTGTTGCTTTCTCTTTTTATTCTTCTGTTCTTATCGGTCTTACTTGGGTTTCTTGTTTGTTTGTTTGTCTGTTGGTCTGTCTGTCTGTCTTCGGTTTCCGGGAGAAGTCTCAAACACAAATGCATCGTCAGTTCTTGCATTGTCTGCCTCCCCTAATTGTAAGCAGGATATTTGCATAGGCTCTTATGAAAGACTACTACAGTCTTCAAACAAAAAAACTGAAGCTTCTTGCTCCTGGAAAAAAGATATTAGAATAAGCAAGAGACATATGTCCCAGGATTTAAAATACGAAGCGGGAGGGGTGTGGCACAGGTGCATTTTTCAATGAATGTTCCCAATACAGAAAACTAATCATAGCCTCAAAATACTAAAACCAAATTCATTATACATCCTATGTGTTTCTGCCTGTATCCCTGAAGTCTGAAGTACCCTGCTATCTTGTACTTTACCTCAACTTATTTTTTATGGTAATTAATACTTCTTACGTGTTCTCATGCTTGGTTTCTACCAATGCTAAGAGCTAATATATATGGATCAGAAAACTTAGGACTTAGGTCCAGCTCTACCACTTGCTGTTTACCCTTGATTACGTTGTTTGAACTTTCCTCATCTGTAGCAATTATCAAAAAGTTGTTTAAGAATAATGTATTTGAAAGTATTTTGTGAACTGTGATGCTCTAATGGAGTGTAAGGTAATAGTGTTATTTTCAGTAATAATAGTAAGCGTTAAGAAAGTGATAGTAATCCCCTAAGGCTTTGGCTTCTTGCCTTGGTAGACAGTGGAGGTGTGAAGTCAAGAAGACCAGATACAAGTGGGGCAAGTTCAAGAGACTTGAATCAGCGCTTTATTCATTCCACAGATTGCATGATTGCAAGATATGATCACATGTCTTGCCTTCTTAAATATAAAGTAATAGTGTTGTTGTGACGATTAAATAAGATAATATATGCAAAGCACATGGGATAGTGGCTAATATCCAGGAAACAGTAGGAGTTAGCATTAGCTCTGCCATTTAATAGCTGCATGAGTTTCTACCAATCTTATTCTACTTATTCTAAGGTTGGTTCTTCATTTTAAAAACAGAATAATAATTGTCATCTCATGGGATTTTTGTGAGGACTATGTACATTATAGCATTTAACATAACTTTGTATATACAGTGTTTACTAAACGGTAGCTGCTATTATTATTATTATTATTATTATTATTAATAGTTGTAGTAGTCATAGTAGTAGCAGCAGCATTAACTTTGTACCTGGATAGGGAATACTGCAAATTATTTAGTATGGAAAGAGGAATCTGCAGAGATAAGCAAAAACTTCCTATCCGGGTATAGTAAGCATATTTAAAGATTTGATTTTTTTTTAAATTAAAGTTATTGGAGTGACAATTGTTAGTAAGGAGATTTGAATTTTTATCTTGAAGACAATAGTGAGCCATTGAAGGATTTTTTTTTTTAATCAAAAGAAAATATAACTGGATGTGTGCTTTAGAGAGTGGATTGGAGTGACGCAAAAGCAAGAAACAGGAGACCTGTTAGAAAGCCATTGCAATATTAGATGTAACGATGTTGTCTACAGTAAGGTTAGTGGTAGTGAAGACAGAGAAATCAACAGATGTGAGAGAGATTTATGAGTTGGTGTAATAGAACCTAGTGATTGATTATATGGGTAAAGTGAAGCAGCAGCTGGAAATAAGGATGTAGATTTGGCAGTCTAACGGAGTAATAGGGATCAGGAATATCTCTCTTAAGCCTTAAGTCCCTAACTGAAGCCTCTTCTGGAACCATGTTAGAAAGAACTGAATGTTATCCTCATTCAAAATGCATCTTAAACTTGTTATAATTTGGAGAAAGTGTATTGTTGTTACACTCATTGTGGTGAAGAGGATTCATGAGATCCTTAATTTTCACCTAAAAAAAAACAACAGTTAATATTTTACTTTCTTTGTATGGCGTGCACCACGCTCCAGGATTGCCCTGGGCAAAGCCACTCGGTTGTATAGTAATCATTAAGGCATCCCCGTCCCACAACTAGTACATCTTGATTTACCTGATGGTAAACCAAAACCATCATTTTCCAGATAAAAGACAATATATATTTATTCAGTGCATACTCAAAGCCCTGTGCTGGATCCTGGGGGTCAGGGTGGTGTCGGGGTGGTGTAGAAACATAAAACAGAAATGAAATAATTTTAAGGAGCTTATAATCTGTAGGGATGAAAAGACGTTTAAATACATAATTATAAAATAGGCAGATGGTGATTGGGGCACAAGAGTTTATATAGTCTACATCCCCTATTATGGTACTTAACCCTTGTGTTCACATGTCTATCTCCTACATAAAACTATGAGCTTCTAAACGTGTAAAGACTGTCTTATTCATTTTTGTGCCTTCTTCCCCCCTAATCTAGTGCAGTTCCTTAGGAGATCTGAAAATGTTTTCTAAATGATAAGTATAGAAACAGGGCTTCAAAATGTTGAAGGTAAAGTTCTCACTTGACTGAGAGGAAGTACAGATTTTAAGGAAGGGTTCAGACGTGCAGAGGAGACAGCTGGGGGACTTCAGTCAGCCACCATGTTAAATAGATGACTCTGGAACAGAGCACGCCAGTTAACCCCGGAGAAGAGGTAAAGAACAGTGTTTGTGATATAGGAGAATCACCTTTTCCTTAGTATGAAGAACAGATGGGTTCAACTAAAGCATAGTCAAAGTCATTACGTTTAACTGAAGGACAGGGAACCGTCCAGATATTTTCTGTGCAATAAACCATCACTGTATTCTTAGCTACCGCACTAAAAATACACATGTAAACCAACCCCAAGTTTGCTTCACAGAGACAAAGTCTTTGGTCTACTAATACCACAGTCTTCTTTTCTGAAGACTACACCTAGCATGTAGGAAACCAAGGATTCCACAGTCCAAAAATTAGGAATCTTATCACAGCTGAACGTGGCCAAGGATGGGGAGGAATCAAGGAATAAACCTACCCACAATAAAAGAAGAAAATAAGTTAGCCAAGAAAAACAAACTTTGGATTTAGCTCTTCATAAAGACCTTAGGGAAAAAGATAAAAGTGCTTCTGCTAAAAAACTTAAGGAATTTTCATATCTGAAAGACTTTGCCTAGAATTTAGTGTGTATGTGTATTGTATACCCAAACACACATTTACTTTAAGAAAGACTTTCCTCAAATTTTCCTCTGTCTTTAGACTGTTGTTACTCATTAGTATTTGTTTTCTTTCCAGTGCACTCCCAAATGTGGTTCAGGATTCAAGCATCGGATTGTTCTGTGCAAGAGCAGCGACCTTTCCAAAACATTCCCAGCTGCACAATGTCCAGAGGAGAGCAAACCTCCTATCCGCATCCGCTGCAGTTTGGGCCGCTGCCCTCCTCCTCGCTGGGTGACAGGAGACTGGGGCCAGGTAAGGCCATTGGACTGTGGGCTCCTGCTGAAGCAGCAGCACCTTGAGACACTTGAGGTTCCTGATTGGGTCACTGTAAGGGCTCAAGAGATGAGTAACAACACAGAGAAATCTAGGTATAAGACACGCATGTGAAACAATGCACAAACAGCAGCAGCTGCACAGAGACCTTAGCCATGTTTCTCCCACTTGTACCTATTCTTTGGTTCCTAACATTTCTATCCTAAAATTAAAAGCAAAATAGTCTAGATGGCCAGAGATTTGAACAAGTTATCAATCCTTTGGATTCTAGTCCCAACCCTCTCAACTGATTCAAGAATGAATCAGTTAACACCAGTATCTTAATGTTCTCACTTACAAAATAATTCCTCTTAATCTCTCAGAAAAGATGTGTTTGTGTGGGGGGGAGGGGTAATTAGCTTGATAATGTGATTGACAGTCTTTGAAGTATCATTAATACTTATTCTTCAATGGATTTTTCTGATGGAGATGATGAATTGTATTTTGAGATATATTTTTATATTAGACCCACTTCCATTTTATGTTCCAATTCCTATTTTTTTCTTTCTTCTTTTTCACTTACTTTTAAATTAAATTATCTTGCTGAAAGCCACCTTAAATCCTTTAAAAGCAAATTTGTATTTTTGGATAGAAGGAAAATTAGGTATTGTTCTTTTGAATGTCAAAAAAGAAATCTATTATGTTACACTGAAAAATAACGTTTCAGAAAGTAAATGTCTAGACTGTCAATGCCCTTTTGCTATGGTTTTATAATTAACCTTGTAGCTAGTCATTTTCTAATATCTGAGATCCAAATAAATTATAATGGCATGTGGTAACACTGGTATGATTTTGTCTGTGCTCTGGGCCAGCCATTACTTATTAAAAATGGCATTTCATAGAAGTAATTATCAAAATTCTGGCCAAAATTCAACATTGCTAGAGTATAGCAGTATCTATAGACCTCCTTTGTCACATTGGGGGAGATAAAAGAAGTATGATTATAAAATAATTAACATTTGCATTTGTATAACAAATAATAATTTGGTTTTATGTAGCATATATACTTTAATTGACAAAGTGCTTAAGTTGAATACACATGAGCATTGTATGCAATTAAGTGTTTCACTGTAGAAGTATGACAGTTTCACAATATATGATTGATATAATACTATTAAAGAATCAGAACAAACATGCTCTCATAATCTTTATTTAAACCAGGTAGGAATTTCCTTCCTTATACACTCTTCCTTGCAATGCACTGCTATATAAAGGTCAGTTGAAAACTTTTGCATGTCAGTGATTTCACCAAATTTACAGTTATCAATTTGAGATTATTTCCTTAAATGTTGTCAAGTCCTTTTCTTCACATCTACAGTTTCAATTCAGTTTCCTAAAATTGAAATTAGCCAATGAAAAAGCAAAGATGCTTTAATATGTTTTTCTGGTTCATTTATTTGCCATTATGTATTTAGAAACTTAAAAGCATCTATGAATGTCCTTGCAAGTCCTGTATGTGCTTTTAGAGTTTTGGCAAACAAATCCAACAGGGCCTTAGTTTGTTTACCTTGTAAACATCACGGTGGCCTGTCTTGGCACCCCTTCGCTCCTCCACCCTTTGATCTCAAAGCTCACAGGCTTTCTAGTATTCTGGGTGGCAGGGCCAAAGAATAGACCCCACTTCATTCTTCAGCCTGTACAGCTGATCAATCCCAGCTAAAACCACACCACTCAGAGAAACTTCAATCCTGAAATAACTAGATTCCAGAGTAGATTTACAAAAACAAAACATAGGGAGACATGCTAACTGGCTAACACCAGACCACTTCTCAGGTTTGTGTGGCTGACAATACCTTAGAAAACTAGAGGTACTGAATTTAAGCTCTTTTTCTTTTTTAAACTGGCCTTGTTGCCAGCTCCCACAGCAGTCCCTGCTGTTACACTGAACTAATATTTTGATCAGTTTCAGAGCCCACCAATAGACCATCATGTTGTTTGCCCACAAGCCTATAATAAACAGCAAGCAACAGTGATGTGCCTGCCCTGGAATCTCTGGTTATTCTACTTCTTCATGGGGATTTTCTGATTGTACTCCTATTAGAGTTCACCAGCACCGCCTGGAACTGTTGTCATAATAGTCCAAGAAATCTCCATCTGTTATCTTCTGCAAACTCTGTTGTTTCCATTTTTTAGTGTAATAACACTGATCCTTGAGTTTCCAAACCAATTCTATACAGAGGGACCTAATCACGCACCTCTCCAAGATGAACTACGTACAAGCTTTAAATGCTAATATATGTGATATTTGAAATGACACAGTATCTTTTTAACCTCCTCAAAACTGTTAAGATCAGTATTTTGTTTCTCTCTGCCTTGGGTTTAGTGTTCTGCTCAGTGTGGCCTGGGACAGCAGATGCGGACTGTGCAGTGTCTCTCCTACACTGGGCAGGCGTCTAGTGACTGTCCGGAAACCGCTCGGCCTCCATCGATGCAGCAGTGCGAAAGCAAATGTGACAGTACCCCCATTTCCAATACTGAAGGTGAGTTTCCCATGGAAAGGGGGCCTGTGGTTTCCAGTGAGTCACCTAAATTGGTTCCGAGGTTTTGAAGAGCCGCATAAAACCACCGTTGTAGTATAGTTTGCATAGAACATTTGTGAATGCTGCCTATGTATTGGATACGTAAGCAGAAAAGCGAAGTTTTTTCCTGATTCTTCCACCAACTATCTGACCTTAAGTCACTTAACGTTTCTGGAGCTAAGTTTACTTATTTATACAATGAGAGATTGGAGTGAATAATCTCTAAGGTCACGTCCAAACATTTTATGTTTGACTTGTGCTAGAAATGTAGAGATGATTTCTAAGGAACCATGCTTGACAGTGAAAATGTCTGTTTCTTTTTGGCTATAACAATGGATACCATCTTGAAGATAAAAAATCATACCTACTATACATATAATGAAAGCGTGTTTGAAGCTACTTTTTAAAGGAGAATTTTCTCATAGTAGAAAAGTAGAAAAAGATAATTATATAGTGGTTTATACAGGAGGACAAGTTCTAAAATATCTTTGTTATATGTTGGGAAATCCCTTTATTAATAGCAGATGCCCATCCAAATTCTGAATTTTCTTATATCTTCTTTAAATAGGTGTACTTTATTTATTCAGTTAGGCATTCATTTGAAATTTCCTGAATGCTACTATGTGCGAGGTGCTATAACAGAAACTGTGGGACGTATAGAGATAAACATGGCATAGGCAGGAAGATCAGAATGTCTTCTCATGAAAATTGAGTCATGATCAAATACATGCACACAAACATCTGAAGCCACGGATTTAAGTTATGTAAGAAATCCAGCTCTAGGGCTCTGCAAAAAACAAACAAACAAAAAAACCTAACCTGAATATAATTTATTATTTTTCAAATGAAAATGATATGTTCATAAACCTTTTACAAAGAGATCTATTCCTTTTGACTAGATTTATCTAGTTTGAAGAATTTTCTTTAAATCCTTTATTTTTTTAATTAAAGTTTATTGGGGTGGCAATTGTTAGTAAACTTACATAGATTTCAGGTGTACAATTCTGTATTACATCATCTATATATCACATTGTGTGTTTACCACCCAGAGTCACTTCTCTTTCCATCACCATATATTGGATCCCCTTTACCCTCATCTACCACCCTCCTAAATCCTATTTTTTAATGTTTCCATGGGAATTTTATGTTAGGAAGACCAATCATCTTGTATGACAGGATGTAGAAACTTTGCATCATTGCAAATGGTCTGGTGTTTATATCTGAGTCTCAACACAATATACTTATTCTGTAATTTACTCTTTCAAATAAGTATAGCCTTATCCTACATTAATTGAAAACCACAACTTTAATGATGCTTGTTAAGAATTGTGCATGTTCTGAGATTTTACTCCACTTGCAAGCTAATCCAGTTTACTTCCTCTACCAGTGGGTGCTGACAGAAGTCACAAGACTCCTGGATCACAGACAAAGGACTTTATTATGATACAGCAAGCAGCATGGCCTTAAAAAAAGAAATCACAACTTTAATTTGCAAAATCTCTAGTTCTAATGCCATCTGTTTCTTTTTTTGTCCCTTTGATAAGGGACATTCTGGAAAGCTAACTTGCTTTCTCTTGATAATGGCTCAAAATCCATGAGAAACAAGTATTTTTCGTAGTAAAACTGTCTCTGTTAAGTGCTCTAAATAAATACATCTGTCTTCTATAAGATTGCAGTAAATAACTTTTATCCACTGTAAATTATTAGCAATCAATCACAGAGATTTGGGAGTCTGTTTTTCTGTCAGAGTTGGAAGATAAAAGGTTAAGGTGGAAGAGAGGATACAACTATCATGTTAAACTCTTTATGTTGGGTAGTATGTTAGGCCCTTTATAGTTCTCATCCATCTTACGTATCTCATATACATAAATACCTGTTTGTGTGTGTATTATATAATCATGACAGCAACCTTCTGAAAGTTGATCTTACTGATGAGGAAACAGGCACAGGGAGAGACAGTGACTTACCCAAATAACAAGACTAGGAAGTAGTATAGTCAGGATTTGAACCCAGATTTGGCAGAGCCCAAATGTATATCAGTTTCAATTATATTCATATGCTATTTGTAATTTACTCTTTTTCCTTTTGCGTATCACCTAAAATAATTTATATATATACATATATATATATATATATTTTAATTATAGTTGACATTCTACATTATTCTGCATCAGCTTCTGGTGTACAGTGCAGTGGTCAGGCATCTACACAAGCTACGAAGTGATCCTCCCCCATAAGTGCAGCACCCATCTGGCACCCTACATAATCTTTACAACATTATTGATTATATTCTCCATACTTTATTTCATTACCTTATCAACCAGCAATTACAGTCATGGATATTTATCCAAAGAAATCCAAAACACTAATTCAAAAAAATATATGTACCCCTATGTTTATTGCAGTGGTATTCACAATAGCCACGATGTGGAAACAACCAAAATGCCCATCAATAGATGATTGGGTAAAGAAATTGTAGTACATTTATACAATGGAGTATTACTCTGCCATAAAACAAAATGAAATCTTACCATTTGCAACAACATGGATGGACCTAGACGACATTATGCTAAGTGAAGTAAGTCAGACTGAGAAAGACAAATACCTATATGATCTCACTTATATGTGGAATCTAAAGAACAGAATAAACGAGCAAACAAGACAGAAATAGACTCATAGATACAGAGAACAAACTGATGGTTGCCAGAGGGGAGGGGGTTTGGGGGATGGGGGAGATGGTGAAAGTATTAGAAAGTACAAATTTGTAGTCACAAAATAGTCACAGTGATATGTAATTTACTCTTTAAAATTGGGTATTTTAACACAAAGACAGAGCTTCTGGTTATGAAGTAGAGACACTACTTCTGGCATTCAACAGATTAAGGCTTAAACATTGCTGAAAGAATTGACTTTTAACATGCCCACAATATATGTTGAAGATATGTTTAGAACTTCATTTTAAGCCATTTTGGTAATTTCTCCAAAAGCTTCTCTGTAGTGGGTAATTATACATAATCTTTGCCACTGAAAATGCAATGCAGTTTTTAGAGTGGGTAGAATATCATTTGTAACTGCACTTATTTCTGTCTTAAAGAAATTCTCTTAAAGTGTGTAGTTGTTAATCTGATGTTACTTGGGTTATTTGTAGAAAAAAACTCATGGTCATTTAATCTGCCTGGCCAAATAACCTTTTATTAATATTAACCTGAAATAAGCAGTGAAGACAATATTTTTAGCCTTTTCAGTAAAGGAAGAAACTTTTAGGAAATTATTAATTCTACAAAGTATGACTAATCTTAGAATAGTTATTTCCCTAAGCTGTTGACTGATTTAAAAGAGTATTACTCTCCTTTACAAAACTATGATTAAAGTACAAACAGTATGTCTGTTGTAACGTGCTTTGTGTTCTTTAGCTTCCCAATAGTACATAGTGAATGTATTTAAATACCTGAAACTATCTGTTCATTTTATCAGCAGCTAATTATTGAATGCTTACTGTGGCCAGCCTCTTCCTTTCATTATGGAAAATTCAAATACATTTATAAGTTCATAGTCTTACAGAGAAGATACTTTGAAAAACAAGAAGGAAGGTGGAATGGGTCATGTGGAGCAGTTTACGCAAATGCTAGGAGGACCCAAATGAAAGGCCAATAGCTTTCACCCTGGATGAAAGCAAGTTTCGTAGACTAAGTGGTCTATGAACCGGCCGGAATGTGTAGTTGGAAAAACTCGGTGTGCAACCTGGGAAAAGTGGATGAAATGGTAGAGTTGAATCATAAATTGTCACTCATAGAGATAAAAATGGGCAGATAACATGGATTTCAAAAGAGAAGAGGCTCTTACATAAAAGTAATGTGAGAGTGACCTGCTACAGCTTCTGTAGATCAGAACAGGGAGAGAAAAATGCCTTTTACTAAAGGAAAGTTGGGAAGAGAGTCCAGTAGTCCTGGAAGAAACAGGTTCTGGTTAATAGAGAAGGGTAGAAGAGGACCCCCCTTTTCTCCAGCAGAACCAGGTTTCCTTGACTCCTAGTGACAGGCTACTGCGAAACTAGTTCAGCTCTATCCCAAGCAAGACAGGGTAGGAGATCCCTTGGGATCTAAAATACAGTCTTCCG